>NC_068421.1:31931762-32531762 GCF_023373465.1 Oncorhynchus keta
TCACCACCATGTATCAACAGCACCTAATAAACAGACAGGCATCGCCTGAGGTCTGTCTGGCTGGGAGAGTCCTAATGGACACACACACACACACACACACACACACACACACACACACACACACACACACACACACACACACACACACACACACACACACACACACACACACACACACACACACACACACACACCATCCTCTCCCTGTCTCAGGAGTGACAGTGATCTAAGGGAACATGAGTGCTGACTGATCACAGTAATAATTGGAAAAGTTCAAAGATAAACAGATGACAAAACTTGTGTGTGGTGTTTGTCAAAAGTGCTGCTATTTCAATCTGCAGTTTCCAGTGTTCACCAGATCCAGTCTTCAGGTTGTACTGTATCCCAAATGGCACCCTATTACCCACATAGTGCACTACTTTTGACCAGGACCTATTTCCTATCTAATGCACCAGTAGTGCACTATATAGGGAATAAGGTGCCGTTGGTGACGCCGGCGGAACTTGGGCTCTACAATGAGGCTGTATGCGTACCATTTGGTGTCATACACAGAAACCCAGATTAATTCTGGCATCAAAGATCTTCCGGAATGTCTCATTAACTCAATCTCCACCGAGTCCTGCCTTAGTCAAACTCCCCCATTATAGCACAAAACAAAGAGCATCTAATGTACAGCCAGGCCAAGTCAGTCGCTAGTCAGCCAAAAGGTCTTAAAGGCTGCATCTCTAATGGCACCCTATTCTCTACATTGTGCACTACTTTTGACGGGTGTGCACTACAGGTAATAGGATACCATTTGGGACGCTACCCTAAAGCCGTGAGACGCCTGGTTGGTGAAATGTGTTTTACAACAGCGCTGACCTGTGACCTCCAACACAAAGGCCACACAGCAGGGAGAGAATAGTACGGCCACACAAAACAGCCAGATTTGATCTCCGGTACAAACAATGGTGTGCGTTCAGCTATCAAGGAAACGGACAGGAAAGAACTGTGTTTTCCCTGGGAACTATATTGTCTGTGGTGAGTTGGCAACATTATACTGAAATAAAGTAAAATGTTTTTCACTATGATGGAAAGGGACAGGGAATGTTTCTCTGTGGCTTTGGATTTATTGTTGTAATATGTCTCCCTCCCTCCATACCTCCCTCCCTCCCTCCATACCTCCCTCCCTCCCTCCATAACTCCCCCCACCTCCCTGTCTTCTGCACATTGACATCCGATCAGAAGTCTGAAACCAGAACAAGATGTCTAAAGCTGTCACAGCAACAGCAGTTGATCAGAGATACTGTACATTCTCTGTATTGGGCGTAGTTATGGGCACAGAAACATGAAGTCAACTGGTGGACTGTGGTATTATCGGGAAGTATTCAGACCCCTTGACTGTTTTTGACATTTTGTTACATTACGGCTTTATTCTAAAATGTATTAAATTGCCTTTTCCCTCATCAATCTACACATAATACCCCATAATGACAAAGCATAAACAAGTATTTAGAAATGTTTGCTAATTTATAAAAAATCAAAAATAAAATATCACATTTACCTAAGTATTCAGACCCTTTACTCAGTACTTCGTTGAGGCACCTTTGGCAGCGATTACAGCATCAAGTCTTCTTGGGTATGATACTACAAGCTTGGCACACCTGTATTTGTGGAGTTTCTCCCATTTTTCTCCACAGATCTTCTCAAGCTCTGAGAGCAGGTGTTCTTAATGTTTTGCATACTCAGTGTATAAAGGGCCTTCGGAAAGTATTCAGACCTCTTGACTTTTCCCCCCAAAAATCCACAGCCACAGTTTACAGCCACAGGTTCCAGCCACAGGTTACAGCCATATTCTAAAATGTATTAAATCAATCTACACACCTTGGCCTCAAGTCTTCTTGGGAATGACGCTACAAGTTTGGCACACCTGTATTTGGGGAGTTTCCCCCATTCTTCTCTGCATATCCTCTCAAGCTCTGTCAGGTTGGATGGGGAGCGTTGCTGCACAGCTATTTCCAGGTCTCTCCAGAGATGTTCAATCAGGCTCTGGCTGGGTCACTCAAGGACATTCAGAGACTTGTCCCGAAGCCACTGCTGCGTTGTCTTGGCTGTGTGGTTAGGGTCGTTATCCTGTTGGAAAGTGAACCTTCACTCCAGTCTGATTTCCTGAGTGCTCTGGAGCAGGTTTTCATCAAGGATCTCTCTGTACTTTGCTCCTTTCATCTTTCCCTCAATCCTGACTAGTCTCCCAGTCCCTGCCACTGAAAAACATCCCCACAGCATGATGCTGCCACCACCTTGCTTCACTGTAGGGATGGTGTCACGTTTCCTCCAGACGCTGGATGCTTGGCATTCAGGCTAAAGAGTTGAATCTTGGTTTCATCAGACCAGATAATCTTGTTTTTCATGGTCTGAGAGTCTTTAGGTGCCTTTTGGCTTGCTCCAAGAAGGTTGTCATGTGCCTTTTACTGAGTAGTGGCTTCCGTCTGGCCACTCTACCTGATTGGTGCTGCAGAGATGGTTGTCCTTTTGGAAGGTTCTCCCATCTCCACAGAGGAACTCTAGAGCTCTGTCAGAGTGACCATAGGGGTTTTAGTCACCTCCCCGACCAAGGCACTTTTCCCCCGATTGCTCAGTTTGGTCGAGCAGCCATCTCTAGGAAGAGTCTTGGTGCTTCCAAACCACTGTGTTCTTGGGGAACTTCAATGCTGCAGAATTTTTTGGGGCACCCTTCCCAGATCTGTGCCTCGACACAATCCTGTCTTTACGGACAATTCATTCGACCTCGTGGCTTAGTTTTTTCTCTGACATGCACTGTCATCTGTGGGACCTTATATAGACAGGTGTGTGCCTTTCCAAATCATGTCCAATCAATTGAATGGACTCCAGTCCAATGGACAGGTGGACTCCAATCAAGTTGTAGAAACATCTCAAGGATGATCAATGGAAACAGGATGCACCTGAGCTCAATTTCGAGTCACATAACAAAGGGCCTGTATACTTATGTAAATAAGGTATTTCTGTTTTTTATTTTTAATAAGGCTGTAACGTAACAAAATGTGGAAAAAGTCAAGGGATCTGAATACTTTCCGAAGGCACTGTATAACCTACCTATTAGCCCAGCATCTTCAGCATTGATGTGTCTGAGTCATCATTCAGTGCACTTTAACTGCTCCTATAGAATGCTGAGGTTGAGAGAACACAACCCCAATGAGACCATGCTTCTAAGCTATGTGTCCGCTACAATCAGCTATAGTGTCAGGCAGCAGAGCACTGAGGGAGAGAGGTAGAGATGCTTGGATGGGCAACTTTTGGAAGTAAAAGACAACTTAGACGTCAGTGTTTTGGTTGAATGTCATGAAGGAACAGTGGTGCTGGCTGTGTGCTCTCCTCTCTGATAGTGAGGAGAGAGAGTGGGTGTGTGTTTCTGTATCTGTGTGTGTCCTCCGGGTCCTCACATCCCACCTGGTGGTCTCCGCTAGGCCCCCCTCCGTTGTTTCCCACCTCCTTCAGATGAAATATAATCCCCTTGACGGCCAAACTGATCTCAAGCTGATCTCCTTATCGTTTCCCCCAAAACAGTCCCAACCCCCCCCCTCTCTCTTTCCCCCACTCTCTCTCTCAATTTAATTCAAATGGCTTTATTGGCACAACATATGCTTCTCTCTCTCTCTCTCTCTCTCTCTCTCTCTCTCTCTCTCTCTCTCTCTCTCTCTCTCTCTCTCTCTCTCTTTAAAGACCCTATCATGTGATAGCATAATCTTTAACCCATCAAATCATTTTAAATTCTAACTGGCCAGTGTTCTGTACCAGAGTTCTACAGATCCCATGATTCTGACATTAATCCTCTCCCCTCCCCTTCTTTCTCCTCCGGTTGGTCAGACTCACAATATGTGGTTTCTTTGTGGTCGTTACACTTTTTCCATCATTAACACTTCCACAAACCAGGGAGCTCTGGGTTTTCCGTAAAAAGCCATTCTAATCCATCATTAGCCTGAACAAAGGAGTTTAGTAAAACACTGCCTGGGCTTGTAGAAGGGCTACAGCTTGGATGTATGTGGTCGAACAAGATTAAGGGATAGGGATTGTATAGCATTTTTCAAACTTATACTATATGCTGTAGGCAACACATGGGTATCATGCATTCACCGATGTGTCCTTATATAGATCTCTCCTGGCTTCAGTCCATGGCCTAGTGGGCTTTGTATAGCCAGATAACATCTGAGATCCTATGTATGTATACAGTACCATAGCTACCATTCATCACAGAAAGACTCCCTCCCAGTGTTGGGTACCATTTGGGACAACACAGACAGTGTTAGTTTGGTCTGTAGTCTAGTCCATGTGGGACTCCGACTGAGACAGGCTGGCTGTCAGCAGGAAAGTGAAGCTGGTGCTGAATAAGTCCTGGAAGACTACTACACTACCACTACAGACTCACACAGGCACGCACAGACCTGGGAACATGGGCTTGGATAATAACAATGGTTTTCTCTGACAACCTTGACTTTTCACCCCCTTTTCCTCTCTTTTCCTCTTCGTCGTGTTGGAACTCGTTTTCAGTTTACTCTGTGGCCTCAACATACACTGTACCTCTATTCCCCCAAAAGAGCACTTTGACTCAGAGATGTGACTAGCTTTCCTAGTCTCCTGCAGTACTCAGACAAATACAAGACTCCTCCAATTCTGAGTGGTTTGCAGGTTTTATGCTCACATAACATTTTCATTGAGATTTGAACAGAAAATCACTTTTAATCATTAACACATAAATGGTCACATGTTATAAACAGACCTGAGGGCTACCATCATGACCATGTGGTTTCAGTAATGGTAATGTATTAATGGTCATGTATTTTCTGCAGCGCAGTCGGTGTCCTTTTAATGTGGTTTGATTTCCTTAACCCTAGTTTCTCTGAAAAGACAGCATCAGCAGTTTTTTAAAACCATAATATTACTTCCCATCAGGCAGAAAGATGCTTATATGTACCGTGGTCCGCAATTTCAGAGGGTCATGGAATTTTCCCATGCCACATGTAATCCTACAAAATGCTTATGTCTCAATTTGAAGATTTCCCTGAGAAAGTTGAAAACGCCAGTTGAGTTCAGTAGCATCACAGAACAGAGACAGTTTCAGACTGATATGTGAGAAGTGATGGTAGAAGATCTGATATATTAGAAGATTAATGACAGAGGTTTCCACTAACACAGTAAATCAGAGATAACCAAAGACACTATAGTAAATCAGAGATAACCAAAGACACTATAGTAAATCAGAGATAACCAAAGACACTATAGTAAATCAGAGATAACCAAAGACACTATAGTAAATCAGAGATAATCAAAGACACTATAGTAAATCAGAGATAACCAAAGACAGTAAAGCAGAGATTGAATAGGCACCACATGGAAGTCATGTGTTATTTCCCTCCTCCCTCCCATGCCTTCATTATCACCACCTTCATACATGCCCTCCAGCTGTTACTATCAACTCCTTCTACATTCCCAGCTTTTAAATGACTGTGTATTTTCATCCTAGAAACCAACTCCTGGTGCACATGGAGTAATTAGTGCCCTTGTTTACCCTGTTCTATAGTCTCTGGTCTAAAGACATGTAAATATGATCATGGAATAATACATCTTTTGAAGCCTTGTAAAGCAGTTTGACTCCATATTTCAAAGACATACTTCATCCTTATACAATGATCATAGTTACTAGTACATCAGACCTTTGTAAACCTTGTTGAAACAATTCAATGACCATTTCCCTTTGTGTATTTAGATGAGGAAGTCCCTTTTCTCTTCATTTCATCTCTCAAGCTGTTCTCAGACTGTAGTTCCTTTATTGATGGTGTGTGAATGGAGTGTGTTCTCTTTTCTCTCTTCCTCTCCTCCTCTCCTCCTCTCTTTCTTCTCGTCACCACTAACTTAATCCCCAGGATAGAATAACCCATCAGCCCTTGGTTTAAACAGCCCCACGTCTCTTTGATCTGACTACGGTCCAATGACATCTCTCCTCTGATCCACCCCTCCCCTCTCTGACCCTTGACCTCTCTGACCCTTGATCCCTTCTACCACCCACCCGACTCCCTAATGAAATTTCAATATGGCTGCTGCTCCTGCTGATGCTATCTCCTTTACTACAGGCCTTGGATGTAGCTCCTTCCATCCAGCCTATACAGATACACTGACAGTTTTATATCAGGACAAGGGCCCTGCAAAACTGAACCCTTCATAAGTTCCGCCTACAAAGCAGCCAGACATGAGGGACACGCTGCTCAGTCCCAGACTGCTCAGGCCCAGACTGCTCAGGCCCAGACTGCTCAGGCTCAGGCGACTCAGGCCCAGGCTGCTCAGGCCCAGGCCCAGGCTGCTCAGGCCCAGGCTGCTCAGGCCCAGGCTGCTCAAGCCCAGGGCCCAGGCCCAGGCTGCTCAGGCCCAGGCTGCTCAGGCCCAGGCTGCTCAAGCCCAGGCTGCTCAGGCCCAGGCTGCTCAGGCCCAGGCTGCTCAAGCCCAGGCTGCCAGCCCAGGCTGCTCAGGCCCAGGCTGCTCAGTCCCAGACTGCTCAGGCCCAGACTGCTCAGGCCCAGACTGCTCAGGCTCAGGCGACTCAGGCCCAGGCTGCTCAGGCCCAGGCTGCTCAGGCCCAGGCTGCTCAGGCCCAGGCTGCTCAGGCCCAGGCTGCTCAGGCCCAGGCTGCTAGTCATGTAACAAGTGCTTCAAAGGAGTATGGTTGTACTTCCGCTTCTGATATGAAGACCATATGAACAGTCAAGAAATGGATGATAGGTTTTTCACATCAAGGAAGATCTTCCAACTGTATTATCACTTTAATGCCTTGTGGTAACAACAGCACCTACAGAACATCATGCAGAGACAGAGAGAGAACAAGATAAAGAGGGGAGTGAAAGGAAAGGAGAGGTGTGTGACCTTTCAGGAATGTGGTTTCAACTTGGACATCCCAAAGAAGATGCATCTGGCATGTATCTGGCATCTTTGACCATTTAGTTCCCTACCACATCCGTGACATCACAAGCCACATCCTCAGAGCATGTGGAGACAACCTGGCAGGAGTGTTTACGAACATATTCAATCTCTCCATATCCCAGTCTGTTGTCCCAACTTGCTTCAAGATGTCCGCCATTATTCCTGTGCCCAAGAAAGCAAAGGTAACTGACCTAAATGACTATTGCCTCGTAGCACTGTCTGTCATCATGAAGTGCTCTGAGAGGCAAGCTACGGACTATTACTTCCACCTTACCCGACACTCTAGACCCACTTCAATTCACATACCACCCCAACAGATCAACTCAATTGCAATTGCCATCTCACTGCACACTGCCCTATCCTATCCGGACAAGAGGAATACCTACGTAAGAATGCTGTTAATCGACTACAGCTCAGCCTTTAACACCATAGTTCCCTCCAAGCTCATCACTAAGCTCAGGGCAATGGGTCTGAACCCCGCCCTTTGCAACTGGATCCTGGACCTCCTGACGGGCCAACCCCAAGTAGTGAAGGTAGGCAACAACACCTCCGCCACGCTTATCCTCAACACGGGGGCCACACAGGGGTGTGTGCTCAGCCCCCTCCTGTACTTCCTGTTCAGCCATGACTGCGTGGCCACACACGTCTCCAACTCAATCAAGTTTGCTGACAACACAACAGTAGTAGGCCAGATTACCAACAACTTCGAGACAGCCTACAAAGAAGAGGTGAGGGCCCTGGCGGAGTGGTGCCAGGAAAATAACTTCTCCCTCAACGTCAACAAAACAAATGAGCTGATCGTGGACTACAGGAGACAGCAGAGAGAACATGTCCCATCCACATCGACGGGACTTCAGTGGAGAGGGTCAAAAGCTTCAAATTCATTGGTGTTGCACATCACTGATGACCTGAAATGGTCCCTTCACACAGACAGTGTGTTGGAGAAGGTGCAACAGAGCCTCTTCAAACTCAGGAAGCTGAAGAAATTGTGCTTGGCCAATAAGAACCTCACAAACTTCTACAGATGCACCATTGAGAGCATCCTGTCGGGCTGTATCACTGCCCGGGGGCACACTGCCTGCCCTGCAGGTCGTCTACAGCACCCGGTGTCACAGAAAGGCCAAGAAGATCATCAAGGACTTCAGCCACCTGAGCCACGGCCTGTTCACCCTGCTACCATCTAGAAGGCAGAGACAGTACTGTCTCCTTGATGTCTCCTTGATGATCTTCTTGGCCTTTCTGTGACACCGGGTGCTGTAGACGACCTGCAGGGCAGCTGGGATTGAGAGACTGATGAACAGCTTCTATCTACAGGCCATCAGACTGTCACCACTAGCCAGCCTCCGCCCAGTATACTGCCCTGAATCTTAGTCACTGGCTACCACCCGGTATTCTACCCTTAGAGACTGCTGCTATATGTACATAGTCATGGAGCACTGGTCACTTTAATAAGGTTCTGACGTTACTCATTCTGATATTTCTTAATTCATTTTTACATTTTAATTTATGTGTGTATTGTTTTGCATTGCTAGATATTGCTGCACTGTTGCTCCTAGAAACACAAGCATTTCGCTGCACCTGCGATTAACATATGCAAATCTGTGTATGCGACCAATACAGTTTGATTTGATTTGATTACCAGTTCTCATACTTCATTTCCAGGACACGACCCCCTCCTAATGACCTTTCACTCATTCCTCTTTCTCACTCCTCTTTTCCTTCTTCCTCTCCTTCCCCCTCTCTCTTTTACCCTCTCTCCTTCTTCCCTCTCCTTCCTCCTCTTTCCCTTCTCCTCCCTCTCTTCTTCGCTCTCCCCCTCCTCCTCCTTCTTCCACACCTCTTTCCTTCCCCCTCTCCATACTCATTCCCTCCCTATCTGGTAATATCCTTCCCTCTCCTACATGGTGACCTCTCTGCCTGTTAATCAAGGTGTCTGTTAAATATGGGTCAACTGACACACAGAGGCTGGAAAATGCAGACCTCTATCAGTTTGTCTGTCAGTTGACCCATGAAGGGTCCCACTCTCTCTGCCCTGGTTTACCCTGGTTAATGTTTCCCCAGTGATCACTACATCTCAGTGCTAGAGGCGTCATTACAGATCTTGGTTCGATTCCAGGCTGCATCACATCCGTCTGTGGTTGGGAGTCTCATAGTGAAGAGCACAATTAGCCCAGCATCGTCCGGGTTTGGCTGGGATAGGCCATCTTTATAAAAAATAATTTGTTCTTAACGGACTTGCCTAGTTAAATAAAGGTTCATCAGGTTGCAAGTTCAAATCCCCGAGCTGACAAGGTACAAAATCTGTCGTTCTGCTCCTGAACAGGCAGTTAATCCACTGTTCCTAGGCCGTCATTGAAAATAAGAATTTGTTCTTAACTGACTTGCCTAGTAAAATAAAGGTAAAATAAAAAATAAAATAAAAATATTCACCTGGGAAAGGTGCTCTGTCTTATAATGGTATCATTAATTGCTCAATTACTTACAAATTGTCAAGACTAATATGCATTACAATACATTATCGCACAAAGTCTGAGACAAAGGCTTGAACCATGTGGATGGTTTCACCCCCTAGACTGATGTGTTTGTAGGCAGACAGACCGACGGTGTCATCTGGTGTGGGATTCAATCTGTGTTGCCTGCTTCATGTTCACACTGCTGTAATTCAATCCAACAACCATTATATAGATTGGAGAAGTCCCTCGGGAGTGTGTGGAGGTGAGTAATGAGGATATGGATGTTTGTGGGTTTTCTAAAGGATCTAAGTGCTATAGTCTTTCTCTGGTCTAACATAACTCCATGCAGATTCTCTGTGGTTCCTGCATTACCATGAGTTAGCATTGTATTGTAGTTCCATTGCTGCAGGAAATTGTTTTTCTTTGAAGTCTTGAGGAACGGAATCCTCTTTATGACTTTTGGTCTCATAAATGTGAACTGTTCTTCTCAGAAAGCAGAAACCAGCAGTGGATCCTCTCCTGTGGTTCTCTTCTATCAGTGCTCATGTTATTGGGATCAGTTTCCTATGATAGATCTGTTTTATCTCATAGTTAAAGCTGAAGGAGAATGTCAAGTATTCTATGAAATAAAAAACTAGCAGCTGTTTCTATCCCTGCTAACTTCAAAAGACACCAGAATGTCCCCAGAATGTGCCTGTCAGCAGGATAGATGGTTAAAAAGGGAGTTGTAGTATTCTTCTCTGAATGTAGTGAGCGGAGAGGAACAGCACCATCAGCACACACAGAGGCTACTTCCAAATGGGACTCTATTTTCTGAGTAAAGGTCAAAAGTAGTACACTACAGTATGTAGGTGATATTCTTTATTTGCGTCCCAATTTGCCCCCGAACAGGCTCAGGTTACTATGACGATGTGAGGTTACTGAAACAATGTTAGGTTACCACGTCGATGGAGTGCTCTCCTGGGAAATTGATGAGCAACAATCCATTATCTATACAATCTACATTATCAGTAGTCCCCTGTGGGTCATGGATCTGAGAATAACCATACTGTACTGATTCATGATCTACATGATCTGCAGTGTGTTAGGGATCTGAGGTTAACAATAACCATGTGGTTTTGATTCATGTTTTGTTTGAACAGTGTAATGTCTGTCTCCAGCTGCAACAATAGCAGCAACAGGCCAGTCAGCTAGCTAAGCCACATGTCGGAGGTGATGAGGAGGGAGATAAGGAGATGATGAAGAGGATGACCCGTTCACACAGACTGTTGGACTGGATGTGTGTTTCAATAGTTAGAATGTGTCTCAGCTGTGTGTGTGTGTGTGTGTGTGTGTGTGTGTGTGTGTGTGTGTGTGTGTGTGTGTGTGTGTGTGTGTGTGTGTGTGTGTGTGTGTGTGTGTGTGTGTGTGTGTGTGTGTGTGTGTGTGTGTGTGTGTGTGTGTGTGTGAGCCGAAGAGCAGAGAATGAACATGTGTGTGTTTTTGCCTTCCTTCTTGTGTACATTAGTACGTAACTTTGTATGTGTGCGTTTGTGTGTGAGCATGTCACATTGAAATATAGACAAAACTGACAGCACGATGTAGGAGGGAAAATACAGACTGGAATGGCAACATGAGGTAGGTGGGGACATACAGACTGGACTGGCAACATGAAGTAGGTGGGGACATACAGACTGGACTGGCAACATGAGGTAGGGGGGGACATACAGACTGGACTGGCAACATGAAGTAGGGCAGACATACAGACTGAACTGGCAACATGAGGTAGGGCAGACATACAGACTGGACTGGCAACATGAAGTAGGGCAGACATACAGACTGAACTGGCAACATGAGGTAGGGCAGACATACAGACTGGACTGGCAACATGAAGTAGGGGGACATACAGACTGGACTGGCAACATGAAGTAGGGGGGACATACAGACTGAACTGGCAACATGAGGTAGGGGGGACATACAGACTGGACTGGCAACATGAAGTAGGGGGGACATACAGACTGAACTGGCAACATGAGGTAGGGGGGGACATACAGACTGAACTGGCAACATGAAGTAGGGCGGACATACAGACTGAACTGGCAACATGAAGTAGGGCAGACATACAGACTGAACTGGCAAACATGAAGTAGGGCAGACATACAGACTGAACTGGCAACATGAAGTAGGGCGGACATACAGACTGAACTGGCAACATGAAGTAGGGCAGACATACAGACTGAACTGGCAACATAAAGTAGGGGGGACATACAGACTGAACTGGCAACATGAAGTAGGGCGGACATACAGACTGAACTGGCAACATGAAGTAGGGGGACATACAGACTGAACTGGCAACATGAAGTAGGGCGGACATACAGACTGAACTGGCAACATGAAGTAGGGCAGACATACAGACTGAACTGGCAACATGAAGTAGGGCAGACATACAGACTGAACTGGCAACATGAAGTAGGGGGGGACATACAGACTGAACTGGCAACATGAAGTAGGGGGGACATACAGACTGGACTGGCAACATGAAGTAGGGGGGGGGACATACAGACTGGACTGGCAACATGAAGTAGGGGGGGACATACAGACTGAACTGGCAACATGAAGTAGGGGGGCATACAACCTGAACTGGCAACATGAAGTAGGGGGGGACATACAGACTGAACTGGCAACATGAAGTAGGGGGACATACAGACTGAACTGGCAACATGAAGTGTGGGGGCGACATACAGACTGAACTAGACTCCACAGTGGAAATGTACTTTTCCATTCTCAACTGCCATAGAGTGATTTAAAGACTGTTAGTAGTTTCTAGAGGCACACTTTGTTATGTTTAGACCATTATGAATGTTACTGACCCCAAGTCACGTAATGATGGAATCCCCAGTAAGGGGGAAACAGCGCCTCTGGCCGCCCCACCACCGTTGTTATTGTTTTTGTTGCCGAGCTGAAAAGCCTCTTCTTCCATCACGCGTGCAGTTAGGTCCTAAGAGGAAAAACAACTGTTCGTGGTTTGCAGTAACTTCCATGTTGTTGTAATATCGCAACCGGATGTGGCTGTTTCACCATTACAGATTACAGCTTTAAGTGTAACTATTTCTCTGTTACAGAAGCATCTTAATGGAAGATGGCAGAGGTGCTGCACACACACACACACACACACACACACACACACACACACACACACACACACACACACACACACACACACACACACACACACAGCAACACACACAGCAACATACACAGTAACACACACACACAAACACACAGTGAAACACACAGCAACACACACAGTAAACCACACAGCAACACACACACACAGATGAAAGAGCAGGGATGTGTGCAGGGTTAGAGGTCTGGGAACGACAGCTGGCTGTTTGGTTGACCTCTGACCTCACATGTTATTCAGACATCTACCACTGATCCCATTAGAGACGCTTCACTCCCTTTTGTGTGATGGTTGAATACACACACACACACATTGTGCAGAACACATACACACACCGTGGAGAATGCATACACTGTGCAAAACACACACAACTTGCAGAACACACACATACCGTGCAACACACACACACACACACACACACACACACACAGACACACAGATACACACACATCATGGAGAACTCACACACACACACCATGCAGCAGCATAAGGGGGAGTGTGTGTCCATGGAGGAGTTTCCATGCCTCCCTCCTTCTGTTAGGCCTGCATGGGTGACACTGAGCTGTAGTCTCTCAGCCGTAGCAGGGAACCTGTCAGCTGTAACCACCACACATGGCCTAATACCTCCACATCTGGTTAGGAATCATATTGGCTCATGATGGCTCCCACATAGTTGGTGATGCTGTGGATGTGTGTCCCTCTGTGTATGGGTATGTTGTGTACTGTTTTTAAATATTGTGTTTTATTTAAGGGCTGTCTAAATGAGTATCTGCATGTTCGCAAGACAAATAAATAACTTATTTTACTGATATAGTAAAGGGGTCCTAATCATCATCATCTCAGTAATTATGGTTATATGGTGATACCCTTCTGTTGGGAAACACAGCAGACGTGGTACGACTTCAATAAGACTCATCTGTTGTTTTCCATCATTGTGGAGAACTGGGACGGTGTCTGAATAACATCAACTAACTCTGGACTACAGTAATGTATGACAAACTACAAAGATTCACAACACAGTCTTATCGGAATATGGACACACGCATGGAGGGGCGGCAGGGTAGCCTAGTGGTTAGAGCGTTGTACTAGTAACCGGAAGGTTGCAAGTTCAAATCCCCGAGCTGACAAGGTACAAATCTGTCGTTCTGCCCCTGAACAGGCAGTTAATCCACTGTTCCCAGGCTGTCATTGAAAATAAGAATTGTTCTTAACTGACTTGTCTAGTTAAATTAAGGTAAAATTAGAGGGAGTGAGGAAGAGAGAAAGAGAGGGGCAGGTTGCTTAGTGGTTAAGTGTGTTGGGCCAGTAACTGAAAGGTTGCTGATTTGAATCCCTGACCTGAAGAGTGTGAGTGTGCTGTATATCTGGTAAAAACAATGAACTACAGGCCATGTTCTGTTTGTGTGGTCAATGCCAGATCTGATACACAGCAGCATAGCTGGTGAGTTTGTTTAACAAAAAAATGCATTCCTGGTAAACAAATATTTTTATGTTTTTGATTTTGTATACAATGCCACCATATTTTTGTGTGCTTTTACAATCAGAAAGAGCAGTCTGGAGAGTCCCCTCTCTCACTGCCCTGGAGAGTCCCCTCTCTCACTGCCCTGGAGAGTCCCCTCTCTCACTGCCCTGGAGAGTCCCCTCTCACTGCCCTGGAGAGTCCCCTCTCTCACTGCCCTGGAGAGTCCCCTCTCTCACTGCCCTGGAGAGTCCCCTCTCTCACTGCCCTGGAGAGTCCCCTCTCTCACTGCCCTGGAGAGTCCCCTCTTTCACTGCCCTGTTGCTCTGGAACCAGGTGGTTAAAATATAACTCAGGACAGTTAAGCCTTTGACTTACAGTGTCTGCAGTGAGTGGGTGTTAGTAAGGGTCTTGTACTGTCCTGTAGATACTGTACACACACAGAGCTCTCTCTCTCTCTCTCTCTCTCTCTCTCTCTCTCTCTCTCTCTCTCTCTCTCTCTCTCTCTCTCTCTCTCTCTCTCTCTCTCTCTCTCTCTCTCTCAGCTCTCTCTCTCTCTGCACCAGCTGGCCAGGTAATTAATATAGCAGCAGGTCCAGACACTCAGTGATAATTAATATCCTATTTAATTATTATATTGCTGCACAGAAAGCAGGAAGTGCCCAAATGACTTTGGGTTAATTGCTCCTGTAGTGTTCTTGGATAGCAGCTGAGGTGGAACTGAGGTAACCTTAAACAGATTGTACTGCAAACTGCAACCTATTACCTACACTGGAGTACATATTTGACACCTTCCTAATATTGAGTTGCACCCCTTTCCTTTTGCCCTCAGAAAAGGCATAGACTCTGCAAGGTGTCGAAAGCGTTCCACAGGGATGCTGGCCCATGTTGACTCCAATGCTTCCCACAGTTGTGTCAAGTTGGGTGGATGTCCTTTGGGTGGTGGACTATTCTTGATACACTCAGGAAACTGTTGAGCGTGAAAAACCCAGAAGTGTTGCAGTTCTTGACACCAACCGGGGCACCTAGCACCTACTATCATACCCCGTTCCAATGCACTTAAATGATTTGTCTTGTCTATTCACCCTCTGAACGGCACACATACACAATCCATGTCTCAATTGTCTCAAGGCTTAAAAAGTCTTTAACCCGTCTCCTCCCCTTCAGCTACACTGATTGAAGTGGATTTATTAAGTGACATCAAAAAGGGACCATAGCTTTCATCTGTATTCAGCTGGTCAGTCGGTATTGGAAAGAGCAGGTGTTCTTAATGTTTTGTATACTCAGAGTATAAAGGGCCTTCGGAAAGTATTCAGACCTCCTGACTTTTCCACATTTTTTTCCACAGGTTACAACCACAGGTTACAACCACAGGTTACAGCCACAGGTTACAGCCACGGGTTACAGCCACAGGTTACAGCCACAGGTTACAACCACAGGTTACAGCCACGGGTTACAACCACAGGTTACAACCACAGGTTACAACCACAGGTTACAGCCACAGGTTACAACCACAGGTTACAACCACAGGTTACAGCCACAGGTTACAACCACAGGTTACAGCCACAGGTTACAACCACAGGTTACAGCCACAGGTTACAACCACAGGTTACAGCCACAGGTTACAACCACAGGTTACAGCCACGGGTTACAACCACGGGTTACAACCACGGGTTACAGCCACGGGTTACAACCACGGGTTACAACCACGGGTTACAGCCACGGGTTACAGCCACGGGTTACAGCCACGGGTTACAGCCACAGGTTACAACCACAGGTTACAGCCACGGGTTACAACCACGGGTTACAGCCACGGGTTACAGCCACAGGTTACAGCCACAGGTTACAACCACGGGTTACAGCCACGGGTTACAGCCACAGGTTACAACCACGGGTTACAGCCACGGGTTACAGCCACGGGTTACAGCCACGGGTTACAACCACGGGTTACAGCCACAGGCCACAGGTTACAACCACAGGCCACAGGTTACAACCACAGGCCACAGGTTACAGCCACAGGCCACAGGTTACAGCCACGGGTTACAGCCACAGGCCACAGGTTACAACCACAGGCCACAGGTTACAACCACAGGCCACAGGTTACAGCCACGGGTTACAGCCACAGGCCACAGGTTACAGCCACGGGTTACAACCACGGGTTACAGCCACAGGTTACAACCACAGGTTACAGCCACGGGTTACAGCCACAGGTTACAACCACGGGTTACAGCCACGGGTTACAGCCACGGGTTACAGCCACGGGTTACAACCACGGGTTACAGCCACAGGCCACAGGTTACAACCACAGGCCACAGGTTACAACCACAGGCCACAGGTTACAGCCACAGGCCACAGGTTACAGCCACGGGTTACAGCCACAGGCCACAGGTTACAACCACAGGCCACAGGTTACAACCACAGGCCACAGGTTACAGCCACGGGTTACAGCCACAGGCCACAGGTTACAGCCACGGGTTACAGCCACAGGTTACAACCACAGGCCACAGGTTACAGCCACAGGTTACAACCACAGGCCACAGGTTACAGCCACGGGTTACAGCCACAGGTTACAGCCACAGGCCACAGGTTACAGCCACGGGTTACAGCCACGGGTTACAGCCACAGGCCACAGGTTACAGCCCCGGGTTACAGCCACAGGTTACAACCACAGGTTACAACCACAGGTTACAACCACAGGCCACAGGTTACAGCCCCGGGTTACAGCCACAGGTTACAGCCACGGGTTACAGCCACAGGTTACAGCCACAGGTTACAGCCACGGGTTACAGGTTACAACCACAGGCCACAGGTTACAGCCCCGGGTTACAGCCACAGGTTACAGCCACAGGTTACAGCCACGGGTTACAGCCACAGGTTACAGCCACAGGTTACAGCCACAGGCCACAGGTTACAGCCACAGGTTACAGCCACAGGTTACAGCCACAGGTTACAACCACAGGTTACAGCCACAGGCCACAGGTTACAGCCACAGGTTACAGCCACGGGTTACAGCCACAGGCCACAGGTTACAGCCACGGGTTACAACCACAGGTTACAGCCACAAGTTACAAC
This sequence comes from Oncorhynchus keta, assembly GCF_023373465.1. Classification (NCBI taxonomy): domain Eukaryota; kingdom Metazoa; phylum Chordata; class Actinopteri; order Salmoniformes; family Salmonidae; genus Oncorhynchus; species Oncorhynchus keta. The sequence continues at coordinate 31,948,876 of NC_068421.1, forward strand.
CACAGGTTACAGCCACAGGTTACAGCCACAGGTTACAACCACAGGTTACAGCCACAGGTTACAGCCACAGGTTACAACCACAGGTTACAGCCACAGGTTACAACCACAGGTTACAGCCACAGGTTACAACCACAGGTTACAGCCACAGGTTACAGCCACAGGTTACAACCACGGGTTACAGCCACTGGTTAAAGCCACAGGTTACAGCCACAGGTTACAGCCATATTCTAAAATGTATTAAATCAATCTACACACAATACCCCATAATGATAAAGCAAAACAGGTTTTTAGATATTTTTGCAAATCTATTAAAAATTAAAAACTGAGTGTTCAGTACGTATTCAGACCCTTTTCTCAGTACTTTGTTGAAGCACCTTTGGCAGCGATTTTTTTTAAATTATTTTTTAAATAGATTTGCAAAAATGTCTAAAAACATGTTTTCACTTTGTCATTATGGGGTATTGTGTGTAGATTGCTGAGTATTTAATTAATTTAATCCATTTTAGAATAAAGCTGTAACGTCATTTTTTGGGGAAAAAGTCAAGGTGTCTGAATACTTTCCGAAGGCACTGTACACTGTAGTGCTCTGATCAAAAGTAGTGCACTATGCAGGGAATAGGGTGCCATTTGGGATGCAGACTAGACGATCAGCTGTCCGTCCTGTCTCCCTGTATCGCTGTCTTAGGCATCTCACAGCAATTTATTGCCCTGGCCACATCTGCAGTCCTCATGCCTCCTTGCAGCATGCCTAAGGCACGTTCACACAGATGAGCAGGGACCCTGGGGCATCTTGCTTTTGGTGTTTTTCAGAGTCAGTATAAAGGCCTCTTTAGTGTCCTAAGTTTTCATAACTGGGACCTTATTAATTGCCTACCGTCTGTAACCTGTTAGTGTCTTAAAGACCGTTCCACAGGTGCATGTTCATTAATTGTTTATGGTTCATTGAACAAGCATGGGAAACAGTGTTTAAACCATTTACAATGAAGATCTGTGAAGTTATTTAGATTTTTACGAATTATCTTTGAAAGAACGGGTCCTGAAAAAGGGACGTTTCTTTTTTTGCTGAGTTTATAAATCAAACTTAGTAAGTCCTTCTGTCCTTCAAATAGATTGGATATGTTTTGATTCAACATTATATATGTTTATTTTAGTAGTTTGGTGAGTGTAACTTTGTTTAATTACTAAAAAGCTGTAAGGAGAAACAACATTAAATAGTTACAGACTACCTTCTCTATACTTTATAGTGCAGGCAGGCAGGCAGACAGACAGGCAAGCAGACAGGCAAGCAGACAGGCAGACAGACAGACAGACAGGACAGACAGACAGACAGACAGACAGACAGACAGACAGGCAGACAGACAGACAGACAGACAGACAGACAGACAGACAGACAGACAGACAGACAGACAATACACAATACACAATACATACACCAGACAGGCAGGAATGTTTTAGATGAATCACTTGAGGAGAAGCAGTAGATGTGTATACAGGTGAAAATATAATTACTATTCCACCTAAATATTTAGCTGATAACTAAGCAAATTGTCTTAGGAGTGGAGTATATTGATTCGGAGTCCTAACTGAAGTTGTTTAAGAAAACTCACATTAAATACTGATATTCTTCTGATGCTCTCTTAAGCTCAGTGTTGGTCGAGTTGTGAATTACATATTGTTCAACTACCTTTTGAAGTAGCTTTGTGGTAGTTGCACTAATCTTGGTAGTGTTTTCTGTAATGACTATTTATTGCCATGTAGTGGTGTAAGTAATTACTAAAACGACTTTTTTTGCAAAAATAAAATATGGGTGAAGTAGACATAGAACTGTCTTTCTTTTATGGCATCTGACCTGCCTAATTCTAATTATCTGACCATCTGACCTGCCTAATTCTAGTTATCTGACCATCTGACCTGCCTAATTCTAGTTATCTGACCATCTGACCTGCCTAATTCTAGTTATCTGACCATCTGACCTGCCTAATTCTAGTTATCTGACCATCTGACCTGCCTAATTCTAGTTATCTGACCTGCCCAATTCTAATTATCTGACCATCTGACCTGCCTAATTCTCACTTAAAATATCGGTTTTTGTGTTTAACGTAACACATTGTTAAAATCCCAATGCAGCCGTTTATATATTCATATCAAATCATTTCTGGGTAAGAATTAAGTACCTTACTATCTAGGTTTCCATCCAATTGCCGACAGATTTTCATGCAAAAAAAATCAAAATAATTGGCATAAAAACAACATGTGCATTTTTCCACCAGAGATGAAAATTGACTGTGAAATTGACTGTTGCAGACAAAAGGCTGTGCGTGATGACGTAGTGCACATAAAAATACATTTTGCGGGTCAATTCCCATGTACAGAATAACAAATGTGACTTAAATGTTTCAACTCTATTTTTCTCACAATTTTTGGGGCGTTATAAAGTGAGTGTACCCTCTACGATATTGGCAAGTGCATTCTAGCCAAGCCCTCTGTTGGCTATAGCGCACGTAAAGCTACTTGATGAGAATATTATGGACAAAAGAGAGAGATACATTTGTGAAACGGCAGACAAGCATCGATGATCATGTCACCAGAATAAGACCCTTGATATTAATTGAAAGGAGCATCAAGCTCACCACCGTGCACTTTCACCAACCTGTGAAGTTCATCATAACTTATTTCATCTGTAGCCTAATTAACTGCATGCTTTCCCGATGAGTCGTAGTGGGAGGACCACACAACATGTCATTGTGTTACTCCAAGTTTACTTGGTTATTATATAAATATTTGTATCCACCCACATTTCTTGCGAAATTCGTTTTACTGAAACAAAAAGATCCCACATTGTCTAGCTTATTTTGTTTTGCCGACATTTGGAAAGTTTACCGAAAAAGTTCTGTTTCCTTCAGGCCTGTCATGACATTTTTTTATCCAACGTACTTTACTCGCATAAAATGGTTAGATGGAAACCTGGTTACTGTAATAGATTTCCATTAAAATGGGCAAAAATAGCTTTTAAGAAGAAAAAAAACAATTTCTCAAGCAAGAATTTAGCTAGGACTGTCTGGGAGTGGGGAGAGGAAAACTGAAAAGGGATGTTTGGAACACTCTTTGTTATTGGTCTATTCGCTAAATTACCACATTTTGATGTCACCATGGAAAGCCAGAACTCATGCAAACCTCATGATTAGAAGGTCCTGTGTATATTGTATTTTCAACCAGCAATTTTTTCACACTTTTACAGTGTTGGTTTCACCAGCTGAGAACTCTGTGAGAAGTAAGAAAACACAGAGAAGTAAGAAACAACGGAGAGAGGTAAGAGAACTTTGAGAAGTGAGAGAACACAGAGAGAAGTGAGAGAACACTGAGAGAAGTGAGAGAACACAGAGAGAAGTGAGAGAACACTGAGAGAAGTGAGAGAACACAGAGAGAAGTGAGAGAACACTGAGAGAAGTGAGAGAACACTGAGAGAAGTGAGAGAACACTGAGAGAAGTGAGAGAACACAGAGAGAAGTGAGAGAACACTGAGAGAAGTGAGAGAACACTGAGAGAAGTGAGAGAACACTGAGAGAAGTGAGAGAACACAGAGAGAAGTGAGAGAACACTGAGAGAAGTGAGAGAACACAGAGAGAAGTGAGAGAACACTGAGAGAAGTGAGAGAACACTGAAAGAAGTGAGAGAACACAGAGAGAAGTGAGAGAACACTGAGAGAAGTGAGAGAACACTGAGAGAAGTGAGAGAACACTGAGAGAAGTGAGAGAACACAGAGAGAAGTGAGAGAACACTGAGAGAAGTGAGAGAACACTGTAAGAACCCTGAGAAGTGATAGAACACAGAGAGAGGTGAGAGAACACTAAGAACACTGAGAAGTGATAGAACACAGAGAGGTGAGAGAACACAGAGAGAGGTGAGAGAACACTGATAAGTGAGAAAACACTCAGATAAGTGAGAAAACACTCAGATAAGTGAGAGAACACTGAGAGAAGTGAGAGAACACTGATAAGTGAGAGAACACTGAGAGAAGTGAGAGAACACTGATAAGTGAGAGAACACCGAGAGAACACTGAGAGAAGTGAGAGAACTCTGAAAACTCTGGAACAACTCCAGAGAACCCCAGTAGGAGAGATGACAACAAGATGAGAAGTGAAATGATGATACCTGGTGTTCTTCTCTTCCTAACTGTGGCCAGATCCTCTCTGTGAGGATGGGAAAACAAGCTGTTGCTTACTGTTGGCAGGACACAGAGTGTTTGGAAAGGTAGTTATTTTGTGTGTGTGTTTGAAAGCAAATGTCTGTTTACTTGCAATTATGCGAGCCAATGAAACAGATCCAAACAGTTCTAAACAGATGCTCAGGGCTCGGACCCGGCTCTGTTACCTGAATGTGTTTTTATACAGCGACCAGGGTCCGGCCTTGGTCTGAATCAGAGTAGGACTGACCTACCATGGGTCTGGACAGAGCTAGTGTGTGTGTGTGTGTGTTTGTGTTAATGACCTCCCACACTGCATACACACTCCTAACTACACACACAACTACACACACTGCATACACACAGCTTACAAACTACAACACATACTGTATACACACTCCAACAAACTCCAACACACTCTCTTACAGACACTGTCTACACATGCTACAGCACATTTCTGTACACGCTGTATACATACGGCTTACACAAAGCGTACACACTCCAGCCCAGAGCCCTGACCAGGACCAGGCAGCTCCATAAGTCTCATAGGTTGCATCCCAAATGGCACCATATTCCCTATGTAGTGCACTACTTTTGACCAGGGTCAATAGGGCTATGTTCAAAATTAGTGCACTATATAGGTAATAGGGTGCCATTTGGGACTCAACCAGTATTTATGTGAAGGTGACAAGGCCTGTTTATGTGTTGGGTTCCAGTGGTTCCAGTAGGATGATGTGCCAGAGACTCTCTCTCTCTCCTTCCTCTATCCCTCTCCCTTTCTCTCTTGCTCTTTTTTTCTCATTCTGGCTCCCTCCCCCAGTACTTTGTCCTTCCCACAATTTTTCTACATCTACCTCCCTCCCTCTGTCCTAACCATCACTCTAGGCTCCAGACTCTAATGAAACATCAGCTCTTCATCTCTCCTCTCCTCACTCTAAGCCCAGGAAATGGAACTGAGAAAGTGTCCCACATAGGAGACGTCCAAAACACACGATCTATGTCTGAAATGGCACTCTATTCCCCTAGTGCACTACTTTTGACCGTGCACGGCCCATAAAGCTCAGTTGGAAAGTAGTTCACTATAGGGTGCCATTTCAGGCACATCAATGGAGATTTCCTGGACTGAGATTTGAACCCCAGACAGTGTTTAGTGACAGTAAGACTTCCATTGTAATTGTCCTTCGGGAGGAAAACAGTCATTAGAGCAGACAGTGTCAAAGCAGAGACTGGCTATCATTGTGTTAACATGATTCATGGGGATGCTTGGTGCTAAACTAAGCTATATGTCTAAACCTGCTATTTTTCATGCAGGGAGAATACAGGGAGAAGCAGCCATGATGGGAAACCACTTCTTTAATAGTATGGTCTGGCCAAAGATCCTGATAGTAAAAATATTCTGGTTTAACCTGGAATTATACGTTTGTGTTCCAACTCAAACTGCTAGGCTGTGTGTTTATCACAATCTAACCTTTCTTTACAGTCGTTTAATTCACAACTGCCTTTCCTGTTTTCTTAATGTGTTGCTTCCTAATTATTACACTTCACATTCAAAGTATAAATGTGGAAAGTAACAAAACAAACAAAGACATGACCAAAATACACAACCAAATCATTCTCCCCGTGAGTAGCCAAGGTATGTCTGAACAATTAGCTATTGTGTTCATATTTAACATTTAAGATAATGAGACTAATTGCCCCCACCAAACCTCACTCACTGTAAATGTAAACAAATCATCTCAGAACCAGAACCAACTCTCAAGAGATTAATGCTATGGTTTCTTTGCATGGCTATACCAGTCTGCTCTCTCTTTCAGTAACACTAATGACATAATGCTGTGGTTTCTTTGCATGGCTATACCAGTCTGCTCTCTCTTTCAGTAACACTAATGACATAATGCTGTGGTTTCTTTGCATGGCTATACCAGTCTGCTCTCTCTTTCAGTAACACTAATGACATAATGCTGTGGTTTCTTTGCATGGCTATACCAGTCTGCTCTCTCTTTCAGTAACACTAATGACATAATGCTGTGGTTTCTTTGCATGGCTATACCAGTCTGCTCTCTCTTTCAGTAACACTAATGACATAATGCTGTGGTTTCTTTGCATGGCTATACCAGCCTGCTCTCTCTTTCAGTAACACTAATGACATAATGCTGTGGTTTCTATGCATGGCTATACCAGTCTGCTCTCTCTTTCAGTAACACTAATGACATAATGCTGTGGTATCTATGCATGGCTATACCAGTCTGCTCTCTCTTTCGGCAACACTAATGACATAATGCTGTGGTTTCTATGCATGGCTATACCAGTCTGCTCTCTCTTTCGGCAACACTAATGACATAATGCTGTGGTTTCTATGCATGGCTATACCAGTCTGCTCTCTCTTTCGGCAACACTAATGACATAATGCTGTGGTATCTATGCATGGCTATACCAGTCTGCTCTCTCTTTCGGCAACACTAATGACATAATGCTGTGGTTTCTATGCATGGCTATACCAGTCTGCTCTCCTTTCGGCAACACTAATGACATAATGCTGTGGTTTCTATGCATGGCTATACCAGTCTGCTCTCTCTTTCAGTAACACTAATGACATAATGCTGTGGTATCTATGCATGGCTATACCAGTCTGCTCTCCCTTTCGGCAACACTAATGACATAATGCTGTGGTTTCTATGCATGGCTATACCAGTCTGCTCTCTCTTTCAGTAACACTAATGACATAATGCTGTGGTATCTATGCATGGCTATACCAGTCTGCTCTCTCTTTCGGCAACACTAATGACATAATGCTGTGGTTTCTATGCATGGCTATACCAGTCTGCTCTCTCTTTCAGTAACACTAATGACATAATGCTGTGGTTTCTATGCATGGCTATACCAGTCTGCTCTCTCTTTCGGCAACACTAATGACATAATGCTGTGGTTTCTATGCATGGCTATACCAGTCTGCTCTCTCTTTCGGCAACACTAATGACATAATGCTGTGGTTTCTATGCATGGCTATACCAGTCTGCTCTCTCTTTCAGTAACACTAATGACATAATGCTGTGGTTTCTATGCATGGCTATACCAGTCTGCTCTCTCTTTCGGTAACACTTTATTTGGATAGTCCAGATTGTCCATCTGCAGACGCTATACAGATGGCCATACTATCAACAAACTATCTGTTGATAAGCAACTGCTTGCTAAAGTTATCGTTAGGGTTAGGTTTAGAATAAGGGTAAAGGTTAAGGTTAGGGCTAGGGTTAGTAGATAGCTATTTGAAATGTTACTGATAGTCTGTAGAGTGTTACCTTCATTTCTGCCCTCTGGGACTACATGCTCCACATCCATGCAAAAATGAAAAGGTACAGTAGTTTACTGTAGTACTGGAGCCTGGGAACCAGTATAGCTAAACACATCTTAACTGATCTACTTTTTAATCACTCTCAATCAGAGAAGAAATGACTCAAACCCCTCTCACCGTGTGTGTGTGCAAGTGTGTCTTGTGTGTGGGTGTGTGTGTGTGTCTGTGCTATACCTGGCACCTTATGTCAATAGCATTCCCACACTGTCCCTGTGTTTCCCCTAAAACAGCCATTCGGTTTTATTGTAAGTAACTTGATGGTAAAATGCTGCTGTTTTCTCTCCATTCCTCTTTTCACAATGCCAGGGCCCAGCCGACCTACGCAGCATTGGCGAGGCGCCCGCTCACGATCTTTAGTGGCACACACACACACACACACACACACACACACACACACACACACACACACACACACACACACACACACACACACACACACACACACACACACACACACACACACACACACACACACACACACACACACACACACACACACACACACACACACACACACACACACACACACACACACACACACAGGGAAGTGGGAAGATGGCGCTGCCTCAAAGTGCCTGGCAGGACCAGTGGTGCTGCACCAGCTGAGAATAGTATACCCATATACTGTAGGCAGACATCTTAAATACGCCTACAGTTGAAGTTGGAAGTTTACATACACCTTACCCAAATACATTTCAACTCAGTTTTTCACAATTCCTGACATTTAATCCAAGTTAAAATTCCCTGTTTTAGGTCAGTTAGGATCACCACCTTTTTTTAAGAATGTGAAATGTCAGAATAATAGTAGAGAAAACGATTTACTTCAGCTTTTATTTCTTTCATCACATTCCCAGTGGGCCAGACGTTTACATACACTAAATTAGTATTTGGTAGCGTTGCCTTTAAATTGTTTAACTTGGGTAAAACGTTTCAGGTAGCCTTCCACAAGCTTCCCACAATAAGTTGGGTGAATTTTGGCCCATTCCTCCTGACAGAGCTGGTGTAACTGAGTCAGGTTTGTAGGGCTCCTTGCTCACACACGCTTTTTCAGTTCTGCCCACGGATGTTCTATAGGATTGAGGTCAGGGCTTTGTGATGGCCACTCCAATACCTTGACTTTGTTGTCGTTAAGCCATTTTTCCACAACTTTGGAAGTATGCTTGGGGTCATTGTCCATTTGGAAGACCCATTTGTGACCAAGCTTTAACTTCCTTACTGATGTCATGAAATGTTGCTTCAATATATCCATATTATTTCCCTACCACCATCTATTTTGTGAAGTGCACCAGTCCCTCCTGCAGCAAAGCACCCACACAACATGATGCTGCCACCCCTGTGCTTCACGGTTGGGATGGTGTTCTTCAGCTTGCAAGCATCCCCCTTCCCCTTTTTCCTCCAAACATAACAATGGTCATTATAACCAATTAGTTCTATTTTTTTATATAGAGATACTATTGCACCTGTTTCCTCAAGCATCTTCACAAGGTCCTTTGCTGTTGTTTTGAGATTGATTTGCACTTTTCACATCAAAGTACGTTCATCTCTTGGAGACAGAATGGGTCTCATTTCTGAGCGGTATGACGGCTGCGTATGGTGTTTATGGTGTTTATACTTGTGTACTATTGCTTGTACAGAGGAACGTGGTACCTTCAGGCGTTTGGAAATTGCTCCTAAGGATGAACCAGACTTGTGGAGGTCTTGGATTTTTCTGAGGTCTTGGCTGATTTCTTTAGATTGTCCCATGATGTCAAACAAAGAGGCACTGAGTTTGAAGGTAGGCCTTGAAATACATCCACAGGTACACCCCAATTGACTCAAATGATTTCAATTATCCTATCAGAAGCTTCTTAAGCCATGACATAATTTTCTGCAATTTTCCAAGCTGTTTAAAGGCACAGTCAACTTAGTGTATGTAAACTTCTGACCCACTGAAATTGTGATACAGTGAATTATAAGTAAACAATTTTTGAAAAAATGACTTGTGTCATGCACAAAGTAGATGTCCTAACCGACTTTCCAAAACTATAGTTTAAAACTATAGTTTGTTAACAAGAAATTTGTGGAGTGGCTTAAAAATGGTTTTTAATGACTCAAACCTGTGTATGTAAACTTCCGACTTCAACTGAGGAAAAACATTAGCACTGAAAATACCCCTAAAAGTATGGATGACATCTAAATGCTACGCTAAGGGATCTGTTTAATATGACATACTGTACACACACTGTTGCTGTTAAAAACCCTGTCATCCTCTTGGTACACCGCAATCCTTATCAGGATAATATATGGCTGAAACAGGGGAGAATTTACAAACACCTGTGGGTAATGTTATAGTTTAGTGACCTGAAGACTCCTTCTCCTGAACTTATAACTTCTCATAGTACACATAATTACTGATCCCCAGTCTCCCATTCATTCAAGTACCTCCTCCTGCTCTTTCAATAACACACACAGAGAAACCCAGACAGAGTGGCTGTGTTGGAGTGGTTTAGAGTCTCTATAAACACTGTAAAAAAGTCTGTTAATCTATGACGATGTGGTGATGATTACAACCCACCTCCAAACATAAACAGTATCAGCCTGTCTTTACAGCTCTGCTCCCTCATAATGTAATTACTGCCTGGGAGGGAGGGAACGCAGTCAGAACCTAATCGGCATGTTCGAGAGGATCACTTTTGTGAAGACGTTGACCAACGTTGGTCACCGCCTTTCAAAGTGTGTTGCATTATGGATATAAAAATTGTCCGGCTTGCAACTACATGTCGACTGCATGACCTTTATAACAACCATGTGATCAAAGGTCACAAACTTTCGACTGCAGTCGACTGGAGATTTCTGCAGTTGCTCCTCACCAACTGCAACTTGATGTCAGAACCAAAGCATTGTGGGAGACAACCTTCTTCTGTGTTTTTTTAGAAGCAAAAGGCTCTACATGCTCATAAATGGTTGATGTCGCCACCTACTGTATCATTGGTTATTATATCAATGCATGTTTACTCTTTTGGGTGGATGACTATTTAAATCTTAAATACATCTTTATTCTTATATTCTTACAATCTAATTACATAGGCCTACATGTGATCCAAATGTATAACATAAATAAATGTGACAATATAGCTAATGCATTTATGTTACTGTGATGTTGTGGACCATGGTATAGCCTACAATTAGTCTTGTCTGTAATGTTGTTGTCACCAAACAAAGTCAAATGTGTTGATTGTCCAGTAAGTGTGAATAAAATGTAAAAGATATTGTAGGCTACACATGGGTTATTTTAGGGGATTTCTGCACTGGCAATTTTAGAGGCTTAATATGTGTCCGGGAAACTGGCCCTTAATGAGCAAGTACCCCAGACCCCAATCGTGGGGTCAATACCAAGGGCATTTGACTTCTTGGCATATTGTTTACCCAGTAACTTATGTGAACTGATCTACATGTATGTCATGACGCTAGCCCTTTCAGTGAATTGGCTAGCAGAGGGGTACGGGAGAGAGAGAGTCACAGTAGAACAAAGGAACTCTACTAGCCAGAATTTGAGAATTGAACAATATTTATATTTTGGAGAATGTGTAAACGGTCGGTGGAGAAGCCAGCAACGACACAATCCGTTTGTTTCATGTTTGTAACCTCATGAAAGACAATACATTACCCTAACTCTGTTTATACAGGTTCCTCAGTTATGAGGCTTGCATCTAATTCTTATATGAAATTAATCAGTAAAGATTAAGTTATTTGCGAAATGATGTAATGTGAATGTAAAATTAGAGAATTATAAGTTAAAGAATTAGAGAATACACAAGTTCTCCCCCTGAACAAGGCAGTTAACCCACTGTTCCTAGGCCATCATTGAAAATAAGAATTTGTTCTTAACTTCTTATGGGACGGTAGCGTCCCATTGCAGAGCGCGAAATTCAAACTACAGAATTATAAGTATTTAACTTTCATAAAGTGTAATACGTTAAAATAAAGCTTAACTTCTTGTTAATCCATCCGCTGTGTCTGATTTTAAAAATGCTTTACGGCGAAAGCACACCATGCGATTATCTGAGGACAGCTACCCGCATACAAAAGCATGAAAAACATATTTCATCCAGGCAGGTACGCCACGAAAGTCAGAAATAGCGATATAATAAATGCCTTACCTTTGATGATCTTCTTCTGTTGGTACTCCAAAAGGTCCCAGTTACATCACAAATGGTCATTTTTTTCGATAATGACCTTCTTTATATCCATAAAAACTCTGTTTAGTTGGCGCGCTTCAGTCAATAATCCACCCAGTTTCCCTCCATCAAAATGCATACACAATGAATCTCAAACGTTACTAATAAACTTTTCCAAAAAGTCAAACCACGTTTATAATCAAACCTTAGGTACCCTAATACATAAATAAACAATCAAATTTAAGACGGAGAATCGTTATTGTCTTTACCGTAGAAAAATACCAAAGAATACCAAAACCAGCATGAAACTATTTCTACAGACTGTTGACATCTAGTGGAAGCCCTAGGAACTGCAATCTGGAAGGATTTCACCTTATAATAAAAGTGACAGCCATTGAAAACAGTGGTAGGCTGGATTTTGTTTTTGTGATGGTTTGTCCTCGGGGTTTCGCCTGCCATATCAGTTCTGTTACACTCACAGACATGATTTTAACAGTTTGAGAAACTTTAGAGTGTTTCCATCCTAGTTTCTGGGCCAGAGTAACAGGCAGTTTACTTTGGGCATGCTTTTCATCCGGAAGTGAAAATACTGCCCCCAACCCAAGAGTGGATAACTGACTTGCCTAGTTAAATAAAGGTAAAATAAAAAATAAAATACAAATTTTACCTCCATTGTAAAGTTTAACTAAGTCAGTAGCCACGCCAAAGTGAGTAGACATTGGTTGGAAATGATGAACCAACAACTTTTCCACTCTTGAATAAAAGCCTCCTTGACGAAAAGTCAACTCAATGTCCTCCACGTTGAAAAGGGTTAATTTCAACTATACAGGCCAGGAAACATGAAAGCTTGCCCCACACATGAAATGGTATGAACTCTGAACTATTGTTGACCTAAAGAAGACTGGGCAAACAAGAGCCTCACATCAGGTAAATATAATGCATTGCTTTTCCGACTGGCTGGCATGCTGGCATATGTATTTATATGAGGATAGCTTCCCAGGTCCGATAGAGAGCAATGTTCCTTAGTCTTCCTTCCAATACCCCCTTCTCTTCTCTCGAAATCTATCATGTTATAACCAAACTATTTTTGTGTAGTCCACTAGGGATGGTATTTACTGTATAATGTTATGATGTATTGTATATTCTGTAATTGTTTAATTAGTTAGTAAATTAATGATTGAGCCAATTTGTGTATGGATGATTCATAGTAGAGGCTGGGTTCATGCAGATAACCAAGTATTTTACGACGTTCAGATGAGACTGACGAAGGTAATAATAATAATTAATTAAGACTAATTGATCAGATATTAAAGTTATATTCAGAAAATTATATCTGAACATTATTTCTGTACAGCACTTTGAGATATCAGCTGATGTACGAAGGGCTATATAAATAAATTTGATTTGATTTGATTTGAAACATTTTCCGTGGTGCCCCGACTTCCTAGTTAATAAAATGTACATGATTTGTTTAATCACGTAATAATAATTATAGAGAATTGATTTGAAGAAATAACAGTCCTCATATTTATTGCTAAGTCAGAGACATAGGCTAAACCTTTTCTGTACTGAGTTTTTTGCTCTTCATGGGATTGAATCAAATTCTATTCTTTAAACGCTTACTGACAAGCAATAAAGGTTTGAGAGTGTAAGAAATACACTGCAGGCTGTAGTGATGCTGACATGCAATCAATTACCATACAGTAAGAATCTTAGTGGATTCCACTTAATCACATTTGTTACAATTCCATGTTGCACAATCACAAATAATAATTAGGAAGGTACAAGGGCATGAAGTAACAACCACGCATATCCCATTTGCTGCAAAAGCACCTGTATGTTCTCAAATCATAGTCTATGATTCACTGCCTGGTTATATTTTGAGAAAACTTTCACAAAAATACAAAGCTTGTGATTGTTAGAAAGAGCTTGGGTTGGTATCTAATGTCTCCCTAATGCCAGGAGAGAGGGGGGAGAGAGAGGTCTGTGCCACACCACAGATCTGGCTACATCTGCTGCTCCAAGGACCAGGTCAGTTAGCCTGACTGTAAAACTGCTGACCTCAGCCGAGCTTTACCCTACATCTGCTGCTCTAAGGACCAGACCAGTTAGCCTGACTGTAAACTGCTGACCTCAGCCGAGCTTTACCCTACATCTGCAATGGACCTCTATATAGTGCAATACTTTTGGCCACTGGGCAGAGACGTAAATTCAATGCCTATTCCACTTTGGTTCAATGTAATTGGATTGAAATGACTTGGAAACAACGTTGATTTAACCAGTGTGTGCCAAATTGGAGGACTCTTGTAAAAAATAGTGCATATGTCTATGTATGTCTGTCTACAGTATATCTATGTGCCTGGAGCTGTCTCTATGTGTTTGTAATTCTATATGTACAATATACAACCAACTGTTTTTACATGCAAATGTAAAGCTCCTGAAAGATCAGTATTGCAGAATGGGAAAGATTTGCTTTCATGATCTGCCAAATTGTCAGAGCAGACAAGACACTCCAAATCTGATGTCTGGCATGTGGTGGTATACGTTACATTACAAGAGGTTATGTGTCCTGAGTGACACTCAAACTGCTTTGGTGGCAACTGCAGAACTACACAACCCTCTCCCGCTGTCCCACTGCCAGTAACCACCCACAGGAGTTTGGAAGATTGCAAAATCACAGGGCTCTACCTGTCCATACACCAGACCTGGTGAACGCTGAGAGGAGAGGAAGAGAATGGAGAGAAGGAAAGGGGAGTGTAGAGGAGAAGAGAGGAAGAGAAAAATCTCCAGCATCATTGGAGCTGGCCTCCCTTGTGTGTTCTCTTCCACCTCATCAAACATTTCTGTGGATCTGTGAGAACCAGAGACCCTATCTACCCTGTGACTGAGTCACTTTACTTACTGCTTACAAAAAGTTATTAATCCTGCCATGATCTTTGCTCTGGTCTGAACTGACACGTTCTGTAGCATGTTAGAGGCAGCCAGTGGTGCTGACAGACACAGACACACAGCTGCCCTGCGTCTAAATTACCCAGACTGCCCAGCATCACACCTCCTCCACCTCCTTAACTACTCCTCTACAACCCAGCCAGCCAGCAGAACCAGGAAGGAGTATATCATGCCTGAGAGGGAGAGGCTGGGGCAAACTGGGCTGTGGAGTCAAGCATAGAGAAGCTGGGGGTGTCTGGGCGTTGGAGCCTCGAGCCTGAGTGGGAGAGGGGTCTAATGGTAACCATACCCTGGAGTAGCAGTGATGTGGGCTAGCGCCATGCTGCAGCTGCGTGCCTACCGTGGGTGGTGGGTTAGGGTTAAGATGAGTGGTGGGGAATGAGGGGGTTGTGGGGATGCCCATGGAGCTTGGCATACAGTAACACTAACACAGTTACACTACAGTTTCAGCTTTACTTCCATGAAAAGACTAAGTACCCTAACTGTTTTAAAAAGCTGCATTGAAGGACTGTACCACCAGCTTTCCTTCCCAGCGTTTTCTCCACAGTATGAAAATCTGTGAGGCTCTGTAAGCCATGTAATGGCCAACTGCTTTACAACTGTTGGTAATATTAAGCCCTAGGTATACGACAAGGCACCCCAACCACCCGCTCTGGTTTCAAACTCCAGGTATAGAACAAGGCACACCCCTCCCCCTCTCTAATTTCAAATCCTAACGTCCACATCTGGGTTTGGTCTTGTCAGTCAAAATGACTACCCTGCAATGCTCTGCACTCAAACACTCCAGTTAGTAAGGTCCTTGATGTTTTCTTTCCCTGGGCTGAACCAGGGAGCAGCATGTGTATGAAAATAGAGGCAGGCTTGTTTCTCCCTTCTGACCCATTGTAAATAAACAGGTTAATACTCCGAGCAGAGACCAGCCATGTGTGTGTGTGACCAGCCCTGAGTCACTGAGGACCCTCTATCCCTTCAACTCCTCTGGGTTAAACTCCATTCCACAGTCAGCTCTATATCTCTAGTTGAGTTTTTGTCATATTTAATTTTCTAGTCATAGTAAAACCTTCCTTGAGAATGATCCTTGAGATAATCTGTGCATTTTGGCGAGCAGGTCCACTTTACAGGAGTACACACACGTGAATTGTGTATCCAGTCTGCAGGTCGTTCCCAGGACGCCCCGCCATTCTCTTACCCTTCACCGCCCCTGCCTCCCGCTGCACCCTGTCTTTGAGGTGGAAATTGCAAATGGTTTTATAAAATTTTAAGTCAGAGCTACAAATCAAATATGTCAAGAGAGATTTTCCCTTCAGGGGCTGCTGGGTCTTAAGTCAAGTACTGACTGGGGGGTTAGTGGCATCCCAAATGGTACCCTATTCCCTTCATAGTGCCTTCATAATGTTTGAGTAGTACACTATATAGGGAATAGGGGGCCATTTAGGATGTAGTTACTTCCAAGGTGTTCACATTCCCACATGGTGATGTGAAGTAGCTTGTTCATGCTACTCCAGTTCACAAACCTAAAGCTGTTATATCAGTATAAAGTAGCAACTGCTGTGATGTTTGTGTATTGTGAGTTCAAATCAAATCATCAGTCTTAAAGAAACCATTAGAACACACTACGCCGTCATGGATTCAAATCCCCACGCAAGGTCCCCCTGCTCAAGCCAGCGCATGTCCAGGCCCGTCTGAAGTTTGCCAATGACCATCTGGATGATCCAGAGGAGGAATGGGAGAAGGTCATGTGGTCTGATGAGACAAAAATAGAGCTTTTTGGTCTAAACTCCACTCACCGTGTTTGGAGGAAGAAGAAGCATACAACCCCAAGAACAGCATCCCAACCATGAAGCATGGAGGTGGAAACATCATTCTTTGGGGATGCTTTTCTGCAAAGTGGACAGGACGACTGCACCGTATTGAGGGGAGGATGGATGGGGCCATGTATCATGAGATCTTGGCCAACAACCTCCTTCCTTAAGAGCATTGAAGATGGGTCGTGGCTGGGTCTTCCAGCATGACAACGACCCGAAACACACAGCCAGGGCAACTAAGGAGTGGCTCCGTAAGAAGCATCTCAAGGTCCTGGAGTGGCCTAGCCAGTCTCCAGACCTGAACCCAATAGAACATCTTTGGAGGGTGCTGAAAGTCTGTATTGCCCAGCGACAGCCCCTAAACCTGAAGGATCTGGAGAAGGTCTGTATGGAGGAGTGGGCGAAAATCCCTGCTGTAGTGTGTGCAAACCTGGTCAAGAACTACAGGAAACGTATGATCTCTGTAATTGCAAACAAATGTTTCTCTACCAAATATTAAGTTCTGCTTTGCTGATGTATCAAATACTTATGTCATGCAATAAAATGCAAATTAATTACTTAAAAATCATACAATGTAATTTTCTGGATTTTTGTTTTAGATTCCGTCTCTCACAGTTGAAGTGTACTTATGATAAAAATTACAGACCTCTACATGCTTTGTAAGTAGGAAAACCTGCGAAATCAGCAGTGATCAAATACTTGTTCTCCCCACTGTACGTACGGTCACTGTGGGGACGATATCGTCAATGCACTTATTAACCTCTCTGGGATCGTTCGGGATGCTAGCGTCCCACCTCGCCAACAGCCAGTGAAATTGCAGGGCGGAAATCACAACAGAAATCTCATAATTAAAATGACCTCATCCATACAAGTATTTTACACCATTTTAAAGATACACTTCTCGTTAATCCAACCACAGTGTCCGATTCCAAAAGGCTTTTCGGCGAAAGCAGAACATATCATTATGTTAGGTCAGCAACTAGTCACAGAAAGCATTCAGCCATTTTCCAACCAAAGAGAGGTGTCACAAAAAGCAGAAATATAGATCAAATGAATCACTAACCTTTGACGACACTCCCAGGACTCAATGTTACACAATAATGTATGTTTTGTTCGATCAAGTTCATATTTATATCCAAAAACTTCAGTTTACATTGGCGCCATGTTCAGAAATGCCTCCAAAACATCCGGAGAAATTGCAGAGACACATCAAATAGCATAAATACTCATCATAAACTTTGATGAAAGATACATGTTTTACATAGAATTAAAGATAAACGTGTTCTTAATGCAACCACTGTGTCAGATTTCAAAAAAGCTTTACGACAAAAGCACAATATTCAATAATCTGAGAACAGCGTTCAACCACAAAAGTAACCACAAAACCACAAAAATACAGTTACCCGCCAAATTGTGGAGTCAACAAAAGTCATAAATAGCATTATAAATCTTCACTTACCTTTGCTGATCTTCATCGGAATGCACTCCCAGGACTCCACTATTCCAAAGGCACAATGCGCGAGTGCAAAATCCAGACGAAAAGTCAAAAGAGTTCCATTACAGTTTGTAGAAACATGTCAAACGATGTTTACAAACAATCAATCCTCAGGGTCTTTTTATAATAAATCTTCAATAATATTCCAACCAGACAATAGCGTATTCATTATCACTGGAGTGATAAATGATCAGATGGTCATGTGCAGGTAGAGATACTGGTGTGCAAAAGAGCAGAAAAGTAAATAAATAAAAACAGTATGGGGATGAGGTAGGTAAATTGGGTGGGCTATTTACCGATGGACTATGTACAGCTGCAGCGATCGGTTAGCTGCTCAGATAGCAGATGTTTAAAGTTGGTGAGGGAGATAAAAGTCTCCAACTTCAGCAATTTTTGCAATTAGTTCCAGTAACAGGCAGCAGAGAACTGGAAGGAAAAGCGGCCAAATGAGGTGTTGGCTTTAGGGATGATCAGTGAGATATACCTGCTGGAGCGCGTGCTACGGGTGGGTGTTGCCATCGTGTCCAGTGAACTGAGATAAGGCGGAGCTTTACCTAGCATGGACTTGTAGATGACCTGGAGCCAGTGGGTCTGGCGACGAATATGTAGCGAGGGCCAGCCGACTAGAGCATACAGGTCGCAGTGGTGGGTAGCATAAGGTGCTTTAGTAACAAAATGGATGGCACTGTGATAAACTGCATCCAGTTTGCTGAGTAGAGTATTGGAAGCTATTTTGTAGATGACATCGCGGAAGTCGAGGATCGGTCGAATAGTCAGTTTTACTAGGGTAAGTTTGGAGGCGTGAGTGAAGGAGGCTTTGTTGCGGAATAGAAAGCCGACACTAGATTTGATTTTTAGATTGGAGATGTTTGATATGAGTGTGGAAGGAGAGTTTACAGTCTAGCCAGACACCTAGGTACTTATAGATGTCCACATATTCTAGGTCGGAACCATCCAGGGTGGTGATGCTAGTTCTGTTACTCACAGACATCATTCAAACAGTTTTAGAAACTTCAGAGTATTTTCTATCCAATACTACTAAACATCTGGGACAGAGTTGCAGGCAGTTTAGTCTGGGCATCTTATTCATCCAAGCTACTCAATACTGCCCCCCTGTCACCAAGAAGTTAATATAGCCGGTGACTGATGTGGTAAACTCCTCAGTTCCATCGGATGAATCCCGGAACATATTCCAGTCTGTGCTAGTGAAACAGTCCTGTATCTTAGCAACCGCTTCATCGGACCACTTCCTAATTCAGCATCTCACTGGTACTTCCTGTTTGAGTTTTTGCTTGTAAGCAAGAATCAAGATTGTAGAGCTATGGCCAGATTTGCCAAATGGAGGACTATGTGTACATGTTTGTACTGTGCAGTGTTTCTGTTTGTATGTGGATGTACAGTATCTCGTGTAGACGTAGGGAGTAGTTAACTATCTAGGCATCCCATCCATATTTCCTCTATACCTCTTCCCTCTCTGTTCCCCTTCATTTTCCCTCCCCTATCCATAATTTCCACAAATGTTTCCCTCCTTTCCCTCCCCTTCTTCCCCTTAAATGGCTTGCTGCTTTAATCACTCCCAGAGGGAGATGCCAGATGAAACACACACTGGCTCTTACAGAGAGAGGAGGATGAGAGGAGAGAGAGAAGAGAAGAGAGAGAGAGAGAGAGAGAGAGAGAGGAGAGAGGAGAGAGGAAGAGAGGAAAGATAAACCTTACCCTCCAAGCCCTTCTTTGCACTCTGCCTCCTAGTTTCATTACACCCTGTCTTACATATTATCTCTCCTCCTTTGTTCCTTCATCCCCCTCTCCCTCTGTCTGCCGCTCCTGATGTTCCTCTGCCAATTATGTACCATATGGCACCCTGTTCACTACATTGGCTGCATTTACACAGGCAGCCCAATTCAGATATTTTTTCCACTTATTGGTCTTTTCATCAATCAAATCAGATCTTTTCATATGTGATATTTTTCAGAGCTGATCTGATTGGTCAACAGAACAATTAGTGAAAAAAATATCAGAATTGGGCTGCCTGTCTAAATGCAGGCGTAGTTCACTAGCTCTAGTCAAAAGTAGTGCACTATGTAGGGAATAGGTTGCCATTTGGGACGCAATCCTATGCTAACTATACCTGCTGCCAACCCAGTCCAGCCCAACCTCAGCAGGTTTATGTCAACACTACACAGTGGAAAATAAAAAGAGCAAGTTCATGAAACCACTGTTTTTCTAGTAACCAATGCCTCAAGGTATCTCTACAGCTAACTCAGACATCTCCATGGCTTAAGACTGCAGAATCCATAGATACTCATGAGAAATGAGGATCCTGGGTTTTTCCTAACCCTGGATGATTCCCAAATTGCATCCTATTCCCTTTATAGTACACTACTTTCGACCAGGGTCCATGTGGGATGCAGACCTTGAGACCCAAAAAGGAAACCACTAACTGATCAAACCTTCAGTGAAGTCAACACTGAATTTAATAGTCTGTTCAGAAAGGAATACACGTTTACTTGGTTATTCTTGGCTGTCATGAAAGTGTCATTGAACTATCATTGAAAGCTAGCAGAGCTCTGTCAGGCAGCCATCCAGTCAGACAGCCAGTCAGGCAGCCATCCAGTCAGACAGCCATCCAGTCAGGCAGCCATCCAGTCAGACAGCCAGTCAGGCAGCCATCCAGTCAGACAGCCATCCAGTCAGGCAGCCATCCAGTCAGACAGCCAGTCAGTCATTATTCATCAATAGCAATTGTCTGGTTGCGAGCCCAGACCAGAAAGGACAGTTGGAAATAATTTAAATGTTGAGAGGACAGAGCCTGAAGATGATAGTGTTTTCTCCCGACGACAGTATAGCAGTATACTTCTTGGACGGGACAGAGATAGAGGTCAGTGCATCAGGGCTAAAGAAAGACGCTAACTGATGCTGACTTATATATGATGTTTTACAGAGGTGCCATAATGCAGACAGATTCTAATAGACATCTGGGCGGACCAGAGTACTTCACAAAGCTGGGAATGCATCCCAAATGGACCCCTATTCCCTATATAGTGCATTACTTTCAGCCAGGGCCCATCCCCCTATTCCCTATACTGCACTACCTTTAGCCAGGGCCCATCCCCCTATTCCCTATATAGTGCACTACTTTCAGCCAGGGCCCATTCCCTTATTCCCTATATAGTGCACTGCTTTTGACCAGGACCCATAGAACACTGGTCAAAGTAGTGCACTATATAGGGAGGGAATATGTTGCCATTTTAGATCATGTTCTGGTCGTGATGTCAATCAAAGTCCATTACTCATGGACTGTTAATTAGTAATCAGCAGAAGAACTCCCATCAGCCATTAGTTCTGTAATTATAAGGAATAAGTGAACAAGCCAGGTCCCAAAGGGGGAATCATTGCCCCTATTAGAAAAAACACTTAGATTAGACTACGTGATTTAATTATGAGGCATGGTGGGTGTGAGTGCAACGCTCATTTTAGGGCCTGTTATCTGATAAAGTGCAGTGGGACATCTACAGTAGTTAGATACAGTACTAACAATCATGACCAGAGATGTGCATGCTGTTGTTAGATGTATTGTAGTACAGTATACAACAGTTGGATGGAGCCCAGGAGGCAGATGTCCCTGTGTGGGGTTTATACTTTCGTCTTTAGTGTGTAGCCTGCCTCTCTTCATCCCTCTCTTCCTTCCCCTCTTTCTCTATGTTTATCTCTTACCACCCAGCTGGTGTGTGTGTGTTTGTGGGGGGGGGGGCATGGGCAAAGCTGTTGAGCCCTTAGCTGTTGGTGGTGTGTATCATGGTGGGGAGCTGTGTTTCTGCTGGGGGCTGTTGGACTGAGTACCTGCTGCTTTGGAGTTAAAGGCTCAGTAAAAGAGGCTGAGAACTGGGCAAGGTTTCCCTCTCCCTTCTCCTCCTACACCTCTCTTCCCTTCATCCTCTCCCTCTCTCCTCCTACACCTCTCTTCCCTTCATCCTCTCCCTCTCTCCTCTTCAGAAGTGATGCCAGGATAATACAGCTGGGAAAGCTCATAGGGTTTCACTGTCCAGATTTCACCATCTCCCTCTCTCTCTCTCTCTCTCTCTCTCTCTCTCTCTCTCTCTCTCTCTCTCTCTCTCTCTCTCTCTCTCTCCCTCCCTTTCTCTCTCTCTCTCTCTCAAATACACACTCTCTTTCTCTCTTTTTGTCTTGCTCACTCTCTCTCTCTGTCTCCCCCCCTCTCTCTCCCCTCCCCCCTCTCTCTCTGTCTCTCTCTCTGTCTCTCCCTCCGTCTCTCTCGTTGTGTTTGTGCTTTCCTATTTCTCTGTCTGCGAACTGTCTCAATATCAATCCATCCATCTGAACCTTAGCTCTTTAGGGACTAGTACAATTGCAGCCTTGATGGATTGCGCCAATGAATCTGTCACATTAATCTACACATGGGACATTGACCATTTGTGGTGAGAAGAGACGAGTCTGGAGAATGTCATTCTTAGAACAATAATGTGTGTTGTCATCCTAATGTGTAGGGAGGGGCATCCCTCGGATCAACCCCCCACACCCCCACACCCCCAAAAAAAGCATTTAATGAAAAATAAAAATAAAAATGTAGGAACTCAGTCGGGCTCTCAGCTTACTGTAGCAAAAGCACAAGGTGCAAATTCCACATTTGGTTGTTTTCAGTCAATTAACCCATGTCATATTGGCATTTTTTTATTCCTGAGTTAGTTTAGCGGCCAGCTATCTAAATGTGTTATTATGGGCGAATTAACGGCCGGGGAAATGAACTCTTAAAACATTTCTCTCCGCTGTCTAGGGGGGGGCCACTAAAATGTTTTTTTTTTTTTTTTTGGGGGGTCATGGCCCCCACCCCCATTAAAAGTTGTCCATCCCTGGTATAATGCACTGTCTCTAAAATGCATGGTGCATGGCTGGTCAAAGTAGTGCACGATACAGGGAGGGAATAGGGTGCCATTTCAGATAATGTTCTGGTCGTGATGTGAATCAAAGTCTGTTACTCATGGGGTGTGTTGTGAAACTATGGACCGTTAATTAGTAATCAGCAGAAGAACTCCCATCAGCCATTAGTTCTGTAATTATAAGGAATAAGGGAATGAGCCAGAGGTCCCAAAGGGGGAATCATTGCCCCTATTTGAAAAAACACTTAGATTAGACTATGTGATTTAATTATGAGGCATGGTGGGTGTGAGTGCAACGTCTTTTAAGGGCCTGTTATTTGATAAAGTGCAGTGGAAGAAATGTTTTCTCTAAACATTATGCCGTTTTCATCACATATCCTGCCTATGTACTAGTCCTACTCAGTGGACAACTACAGTGGTCATGTCTCACTGAGACTTCCTTCCTTTCACTAGGCTGGTAGAGGGCCTGGGCCTCTGAGCCTCCAGTAACACTCTGTTCCTGTGTGGGCACAGGGGGGCCATCCAGGGGTCCTTCCAGACCTTCAGACCCTCAGACACTAAGTCAGACCACAGAGCCACAACGATCGCGGTCTGGCGTTCAAATCCTGCTGCTCTCTCTCTACCTTTTCTCTCTCTCTCGCTCTCTCTCTCTCTCTCTCTCTCTCTCTCTCTCTCTCTCTCTCTCTCTCTCTCTCACATGCTCTCTCACTCTCTCTCTCTCTCTCTCTCTCTCTCTCTACCTTTTCTCTCTCTCTCTCTCTACCTTTTCTCTCTCTCTCTCTCTCTCTCTCTCTCTCTCTCTCTCTCTCTCTCTCTCTCTCTCTCTCTCTCTCTCTCTCTCTCTCTCTCTCTCTCTCTCTCTCTCTCTCTCTCTCTCTCTCTCTCTCACTTTACCCCAATATAAATGTTACTCAAGTAGCTTGGGACAAAACCACCAAATCAGGGCATCTGCTGCCAAACCAAACATACCAATGATGGAGTGCATGTGCAGCGGCATACCAACTGGTAACCAATTAACACACACATCAGCCAAAAGCTCCACCCACAAAAACATACACACATCAGAGCTAAAATATATTACCCAATAGGAGGCCAACATCAGTGTCGAGAGAGAGAGAGAGAGAGAGAGAGAGAGAGAGAGAGAGAGAGAGAGAGAGAGAGAGAGAGAGAGAGATGGGTTTGATGGAGACGCCAGGTTGTGTTGGCTTATACCAGAGCCCTCCATGGTCATAGCTCTAAATGACTTAAATGTAAATGTATTACCTCTACTCTCAGACCTCTACTCTCAGACCTCTACTCCCAGACCTCCACTCTCTGACCTCTACTCTCAGACCTCTACTCCCAGACCTCTACTCCCAGACCTCTACTCCCAGACCTCTACTCCCAGACCTCTACTCTCCAACCTCTGTTCCAGCTCTGTCCACACTGGGGTCTGCATCAAGACTATGTAATGGTAGTAGCAGGGTTATACGAGGTCACACATACTGTACTACTGGAAAGAAGGCTCCATACAGCGGGAATCTGATGGGTGAACTGAACACAAACCGCACAGTGCCCAGTTGTCTTTGGATCCTTCTTCTGCTTGTTTAACTGAACACCCAGCCAAAAGTGAATCTCTCCCCAAACCCTTTATCTCCCTCTTCTCCCTTTCTCTAACTCGCTTTTCCTCTCTCCTTCTCCCTCTGGCTCCTCACTCCGCAAACTCTCTTGTCACCTGTCCCTAATCTCCTCTCCCACTCGCTTTCCACCTCCCTCTCTCCATGTCTCCAACCCCAGTCCTCACTCTTGTCACTATCTCTGCCTCGCTTCATAGGACATCTCCGACCAGGCTCTACTCTACTCTTCTCTTCTCTCACACTGAGTGGAGACAGAACTCTGCTGGCTCCCGACCATCATCTAACAACTCTCCTGCCTTTGAACTTCTAATCCAATAAAAAGGGAATGTTTGCCCAACACAGCAGCACCACAGTGGGCAGAGCAGAGACCCAGAGGGAGGGGAGAGAAGCCTGAACAATACAAAACCGACTCAGAGGATCACAGTACCAGGCTATGTCCCAAATCCCCTAACGACCGCATCCCCTATATAGTGCACTACTTTGAAGAGGACACATAGAGTTCTGGTCAAAAGTAGTTCACAATGTAGGAAATAGGGTACCATTTGGGATGCAGACAGAGTATCAGAGTACAGCAGAAGTCACTGTAGAGGGGTCAGGTGATGGTGATATCAGATACCTGTTAATTTTACATGGGAAAGTGTGGGAACTCTTCTAGCCTGGTTACCAGGTTTGTATGTAGTTCTCTTTTAGCCTGGTTACCATGTCTGTATGTAGTTATGTTCTAGCCTGGTTACCAGATCTGTTTGTAGTTATGTTCTAGCCTGGTTACTAGGTCTGTATGTAGTTATGTTTTAGCCTGGTTACTAGGTCTGTATGTAGTTATGTTTTAGCCTGGTTACTAGGTCTGTATGTAGTTATGTTTTAGCCTGGTTACTACATCTGTATGTAGTTATATTCTAGCCTGATTACCAGGTCTGTATGTAGTTATGTTCTAGCCTGGTTACTAGGTCTGTACATTTACATTTAACATTTAAGTCATTTAGCAGACGCTCTTATCCAGAGCGACTTACAAATTGGTGCATTCACCTTATGACATCCAGTGGAACAGTCACTTTACAATAGTGCATCTAAATCTTAAAAGGGGGGTGAGAAGGATTACTTATCCTATCCTAGGTATTCCTTAAAGAGGTGGGGTTTCAGGTGTCTCCGGAAGGTGGTGATTGACTCCGCTGTCCTGGCGTTGTGAGGGAGTGTGTTCCACCATTGGGGGGCCAGAGCAGCGAACAGTTTTGACTGGGCTGAGCGGGAACTGTACTTCCTCAGTGGTAGGGAGGCGAGCAGGCCAGAGGTGGATGAACGCAGTGCCCTTGTTTGGGTGTAGGGCCTGATCAGAGCCTGGAGGTACTGAGGTGCCGATCCCCTCACAGCTCTGTAGGCAAACACCATGGTCTTGTAGCGGAAGCGAGCTTCAACTGGAAGCCAGTGGAGAGAGCGGAGGAGCGGGGTGACGTGAGAGAACTTGGGAAGGTTGAACACCAGACGGGCTGCGGCGTTCTGGATGAGTTGTAGGGGTTTAATGGCACAGGCAGGGAGCCCAGCCAACAGCGAGTTGCAGTAGTCCAGACGGGAGATGACAAGTGCCTAGATTAGGACCTGCGCCGCTTCCTGTGTGAGGCAGGGTCGTACTCTGCGGATGTTGTAGAGCATGAACCTACAGGAACGGGCCACCGCCTTGATGTTAGTTGAGAACGACAGGGTGTTGTCCAGGATCACGCCAAGGTTCTTAGCGCTCTGGGAGGAGGACACAGTGGAGTTGTCAACCGTGATGGCGAGATCATGGAACGGGCAGTCCTTCCCCGGGAGGAAGAGCAGCTCCGTCTTGCCGATGTAGTTATGTTCTAGCCTGGTTACCAGGTCTGTATGTAGTTATGTTCTAGCCTGGTTACCAGGTCTGTATGTAGTTATGTTCTAGCCTGGTTACCAGGTCTGTATGTAGTTATGTTCTTGCCTGGTTACCAGGTCTGTATGTAGTTATGTTCTTGCCTGGTTACCAGGTCTGTATGTAGTTATGTTCTAGCCTGGTTACCAGGTCTGTATGTAGTTATGTTCTAGCCTGGTTACCAGGTCTGTATGTAGTTATGTTCTAGCCTGGTTACCAGGTCTGTATGTAGTTATGTTCTAGCCTGGTTACCTGGTCTGTATGTAGTTATGTTCTAGCCTGGTTACCAGGTCTGTATGTAGTTATGTTCTAGCCTGGTTACCAGGTCTGTATGTAGTTATGTTCTAGCCTGGTTACCAGGTCTGTATGTAGTTATGTTCTAGCCTGGTTACCAGGTCTGTATGTAGTTATGTTCTAGCCTGGTTACCAGGTCTGTATGTAGTTATGTTCTAGCCTGGTTACCAGGTCTGTATGTAGTTATGTTCTAGCCTGGTTACCAGGTCTGTATGTAGTTATGTTCTAGCCTGGTTACCAGGTCTGTATGTAGTTATGTTCTAGCCTGGTTACCAGGTCTGTATGTAAATCTTTATCCAACACCTGTGACTGACTCATTGTCAATGAAATTCAAGAACAAGAACAGTTGGCTGAAGCACACATATACTTAGTTGTTGTTTACAAGCGTTTGAACAAGACAGCGGCTGATTGGCTAGTGTCTACAGGTTGGTTTGTATTGGGTCAGAGTTCACTCACCCTGTGTAGCATCGGCTAAAGTTAGGAGGTCAAATCATCAGCTTCACAGACCCCTGACTGTGTCCCAAATGTCATACCTATACTCTAGTTAGTGCATTGTTTTTGATCAGGCCCACTATATATGGAATAAAGTGCCATTTGGGACGAAGCCCTGAGCCTTATTCCATTAGCTGGAGGAGAGTGGAACTGTGACGTTACTCGATGATGGAACCATGGATTCAAGATGGAAATGTATAACACAACACACATGTATCCCTGCCAAGGCTGGAACTGAGCTGCACTGTTAGTTAACGTAAGTACAGTATGTTTTCACCGCTGTGACTATGGTTGTGTCCCAAATGGCACCCTATTCCCTATATAGTGCACTGCTGTTGACCAGAGCCCTATTGGGGAATAAGGAATAGGGTGCCATTTGGGACTCATTCTGTATAAAGGGAAGGAACGGTCTGGCTGTGATTATAATTATAACAACACAACACCAGATACCAGATTTAAATACTCAGCATTGCGACATGGTAGGCGCATGGTGAGCGGACATCAATCTTAATCACATGGTTCTTATTAGTCTTAGCACATTGTGAGTGATTTACACCTTCCCCTCATCTCGTTCTCTCCCTCTTCCGCTTCCCCTCTCTCTCCCTCTCTGTCTCTCCCTCCATTTCTGTTTCTCTATCTCTCTCACTGTGTATGATTTACCACAACTCCTTCCATCAGGACTTTTTTTTATGAATGCCAGAGATGTAATTTTATTGGGTTAATCCTCCTCATCACTCCCAGTTGTCTGTCTGTCTGTGGTTTGGCTAATTATTCTGTCTGCGTCCCAAATGGCACCCTATTCCAGTATTCCCTATAGTGCACTACTGTGCCATTTAGGACAAAGACATTCTGTCTCATTATTAACCAAGCCTGTCCAGCTGAGTGGAGATGTTATGCTGTCATCTTCTTGCCTGCATCTGAAATGGCATCCTATTTTCTATTTAGTGCACTACTTTTGACCAGGGCTCATAGGGCACTTTGTAGGGGTGGGGTGTTATTTGGGACACATCTCCTGGACAGGCAGACCTAGTCCTCAGCCTCAGCTCACCTAGAATGAGAGAAGAATAGAGATTCTAGGTCCCTGTAGAGTTGAGATCATTCTGATTGCTCTCCACAGGCGTAGTATTGTGAACGTTTAGGGTTCTATATCAATTCTATTGTACCTTCATTATAGTACAACAACATAAAACTCCTCTGCATTTGGAGCTAAATATATGGTTACGTTTAGAGGGTTGAGTTTAGAGCAGCGTTATTATAGTCTAACATCCACTGGATATGTTTGTCAATGTGTGTTTCCCTGAAATCAAGCGTGGAGAGATTGTAGATAACAGTTGGATCAGTACATCTATCTCTACCATGTATAACGGGCATTCTGAACTGGAGGTGAACCTGTCCACATGCCTCCTATTACTCCTGATATCTGTCTTCACAACATACAACAGCCTCATAGCTCCCAATCCCTGGACTGTGCTGTTCTCTCTCTCTCTCTCTCTCCATCCTCTCTCTCTCTCGTTCTCTTTCTAGCCTTAACCAGATTAGCATTCAGTTGTATCCATTCACCTTTGAGGCAGAGCTGTGGTGTGTGCGCGTAACCTGTGGTTGGTGCCGTGCACTTTTGTCTCTCTGCAGTCATGTAGAATGCTAATTCATTAGTTCAACATTCACAACTGGCCTGCTCTCTCTCTCTCTCTCTCTCTCTCTCTCTCTCTCTCTCTCTCTCTCTCTCTCTCTCTCTCTCTCTCTCTCTCTCTCTCCCCGGTCACCCTATCCATCTCTTTACTTGAAGATACTTTATTATCCTTGCTCTGCTCTTCATGTGTTATTCTTAGGGCCATGAGTCTTTCTCAACCACATGACCGAGTCAGGAATAACTCCAGGTCCTAGTAATACTGTTCCACTACTCCACTGTCCATCCAGGCTATGCGGCCAGGAGATCCTCACTATTTTTGTGTCTGGCACTTTTTTGAATGCTATGCCACAGAAGAGTGTTTTCCCTCCAGCTTCAGTATTGCGCTCATATGAGAGTAGCGAACTCCATAGCCTCTACCTCTGAAATCATAGTTCCATTCTTTCCCCTCCACTGTAAATCCCAGGTGCATTCTACCAGTTCATTTGTCAGCCCTCATATCATAAATATTTAATGTGAGTATTGTACAGGTGCCATTTTTTATGACGGTGGTATTGGCTAGGAAAATAAACATTCCTCCATGCCTGGTTGTGGTTGAAATGGAAAGCTACGTTTGTGTCTACTCATATAGCTCTCTAGCTCTCTCTCTCACTCACACACACACACACACACACACACACACACACACACACACACACACACACACACACACACACACACACACACACACACACACACACACACACACACACACACACACACACACACACACACACACACACACACACACACACACACACACACACACACACACACACACACACACACACACACACACGAATCAAGCC
The DNA here is from genome assembly GCF_023373465.1 of Oncorhynchus keta. Lineage (NCBI taxonomy): Eukaryota > Metazoa > Chordata > Actinopteri > Salmoniformes > Salmonidae > Oncorhynchus > Oncorhynchus keta. Next base: position 31,978,465 of record NC_068421.1, read on the forward strand.
GTCTCCTACAGTAAGCCACGACCAGTACTCAGTGTTTAACTTGTCCAGGTTCAGTCATGCTACTGTGGTGAGAACAAGAGGGAGCAGTGCAGTAGTTATTAATAATGTGCCCCCTGTCAGATAATAGAATATTGAAGCTACAGTTTCAGGCCTAGAGAGTTGCTGTGTTTTAACAGAGATGCTCACCTCTCCTCAACAAGCTCCCGGTCTCTGACCCCTCCTGTGGTTTACTAGCCTTCTCTTTGGTGTGTCTCTCTCTGCCAACATCACAGGCTCTCTTGCTGGCTCTCTCACTGTCCTTTGGCTGTCGTTAGGCCAAACACACACACACACACAAACACACACACGTATGCACACATACACACACACAGCTCCGTACGACCATACAGAACAGAGATCCTGTTTCAGTTGAGAATCATCATCACCTCGTACACTCACAGGAGCCAGGGCCAGGCCAGGACAGGGAAGTGTGTGCTTTTGATAAGCATGGCTGGCTGTATTTTCCTTGGCCCAGTCTCTCATAGCTCTCTCCTAGCTGCCCTCTTAGGCACAGAGCAGCCATACTGCAGCAGTAGTAGTCGTACTTTCCTTCCCAGAGAGACCTCCCCCTTTTTGAGATGGAAGGAAGAGAGAACTCTAATCAACTTGTGAGGCTTAACCCCATATGTAATCTCTTTCTAGCTGCGATCCCGAGCCAACACTTGCAAACGATTACCCTGCCAGTACCCAGGAGGCTCTCTGATTGGCTTGTTTGGTTAGTCTAATCCAGGGAACTGCTACAGTCTCCTCTCCGCGGCTGACTAGTGGTTGGCTGGGGAGTTGGGCTGAACTGAGTGGAGGTTGTCTGTTATGAACCCACCAGCCCCAGCTCTCAGCTCTCTCTGTACTGTAGATGTGAGGTGTATTAGAACCAGACGTTGAGGGGTAGAACATTAGAGTTATAATGTGGTGAGGCAGGGAGGCAGTGAGGCGTGCTGTGGGGGGTACACTGCTGCTCCCCAGCCTTCCCTCCCCATCCCCCTCCCTCCCTCCCCATCCTCCCTCTCTCCCTGTCACTGGGCTGTTCAGACAGACGACACTCCACTTCTGAACCAGCCTGGCTGTCTCTACTGCTGGCATCTCTCCCGGCTAAACGCAGGCAGGACTGGGGAAGTCATCCTCTCCTCCCTCCCTCCCCCAGTGCCTCGTTCTATCAGAGGAGGCGGTTTGGTTTGTGCTCTAACTCAGATAAACAACACAGACGAGAAGAAAAGACTCCCTCCAACAACACCTGGTGTCCTGTACTGTCCTGTACTGTTACTGTCCTGTACTGTTACTGTTACTGTCCTGTACTGTTACTGTTACTGTCCTGTACTGTTACTGTTACTGTTACTGTCCTGTACTGTTACTGTTACTCTCCTGTACTGTTATTGTTACTGTTACTGTCCTGTTACTGTCCTGTACTGTTACTGTTACTGTTACTGTTACTGTTACTGTTACTGTCCTGTACTGTACTGTTTGTTACTGTTACTGTTACTGTTACTGTCCTGTACTGTTACTGTTACTGTCCTGTACTGTTACTGTCCTGTACTGTTACTGTTACTGTTACTGTTACTGTCCTGTACTGTACTGTTTGTTACTGTTACTGTTACTGTCCTGTACTGTTATTGTTACTGTCCTGTACTGTTACTGTTACTGTTACTGTTACTGTCCTGTACTGTTACTGTTACTGTTCTGTACTGTTACTGTTATTGTTACTGTCCTGTACTGTTACTGTTACTGTTACTGTTACTGTTCTGTACTGTACTGTACTGTACTGTTACTGTTACTGTTCTGTACTGTTATTGTTGCTGTCCTGTACTGTTACTGTCCTGTACTATTACTGTTACTGTCCTGTACTGTTACTGTTACTGTTCTGTACTGTTACTGTTATTGTTACTGTCCTGTACTGTTACTTTCCTGTACTGTTACTGTTACTGTTCTGTACTGTTGCTGTTATTGTTACTGTCCTGTTCTGTACTGTTACTGTTACTGTTACTGTCCTGTACTGTTACTGTTACTGTTACTGTCCTGTACTGTTATTGTTACTGTCCTGTACTGTTACTGTTACTGTTACTGTCCTGTACTGTTACTGTTATTGTTACTGTCCTGTACTGTTATTGTTACTGTTCTGTACTGTTATTGTCCTGTCCTGTACTGTTACTGTTATTGTCCTGTTACTGTTATTGTCCTGTTACTGTTATTGTCCTGTTACTGTTACTGTTACGGTTACTGTTACTGTCCTGTTACTGTTACTGTCCTGTTACTGTTACTGTTACTGTTACTGTTACTGTTACTATCCTGTCCTGTCCTGTACTGTTACTGTTACTGTCCTGTTACTGTTACTGTTACTGTTACTGTTACTGTTACTGTTACTATCCTGTCCTGTACTGTTACTGTTACTGTACTGTTACTGTTACTGTTACTGTCCTGTTACTGTTACTGTTACTGTTACTGTTACTGTTACTGTTACTGTTACTGTTACGGTTACGGTTACTGTTACGGTTACTGTTACTGTTACTGTTACTGTCCTTGTTACTGTTACTGTTACTGTTACTGTTACTATCCTGTCCTGTCCTGTACTGTTACTGTACTGTTACTGTTACTATCTTGTCCTGTACTGTTACTGTTACTGTCCTGTACTGTTACTGTCCTGTACTGTTACTGTCCTGTCCTGTACTGTTACTGTTACTGTCCTGTACTGTTACTGTTACTTTTACTGTTACTGTTACTGTTACTGTCCTGTACTGTTACTGTTACTGTTACTGTTACTGTCCTGTACTGTTACTGTTACTGTTACTGTCATGTACTGTTACTGTTACTGTCCTGTACTGTTACTGTTACTGTTACTGTTACTGTCCTGTACTGTTACTGTCCTGTACTGTTACTGTTACTGTTACTGTCCTGTACTGTTACTGTTACTGTCCTGTACTGTTACTGTTACTGTCCTGTAATGTTACTGTTACTGTCCTGTACTGTTACTGTTACTGTCCTGTACTGTTACTGTTACTTTCCGTGACTGTTACTGTTACTGTTACTGTCCTGTACTGTTACTGTTACTGTTACTGTCCTGTACTGTTACTGTTACTGTCCTGTACTGTTACTGTTACTGTCCGTGACTGTTACTGTTACTGTCCTGTACTCTTACTGTTACTGTTACTGTTACTGTCCTGTACTGTTACTGTTACTGTCCTTTACTCTTACTGTTATTGTTACTGTTACTGTCCTGTACTGTTACTGTTACTGTTACTGTACTGTACTGTACTGTACTGTTACTGTTACTGTTACTGTTACTGTTACTGTTACTGTTACTGTTACTGTCCTGTACTGTTACTGTTACTGTCCTGTACTGTTATTGTTACTGTCCTGTACTGTTACTGTTACTGTTCTGTACTGTTACTGTTATTGTTACTGTCCTGTACCGTTACTTTCCTGTACTGTTACTGTTACTGTTCTGTACTGTTGCTGTTATTGTTACTGTCCTGTTCTGTACTGTTACTGTTACTTTCCTGTACTGTTACTGTTATTGTTACTGTCCTGTACTGTTACTGTTACTGTTACTGTTCTGTACTGTTGCTGTTATTGTTACTGTCCTGTACGGTTACTTTCCTGTACTGTTACTGTTACTGTTATTGTTACTGTCCTGTACTGTTACTGTTACTGTTCTGTACTGTACTGTACTGTACTACTGTACTGTACTGTACTGTACTGTACTGTACTGTTACTGTTACTGTCCTGTACTGTACTGTTACTGTTATTGTCCTGTCCTGTACTGTTACTGTTACTGTTACGGTTACTGTTACTGTCCTGTACTGTTACTGTTACTGTTACTGTTACTGTTACTGTTACTGTCCTGTACTGTTACTGTTACTGTCCTGTTACTGTTACTGTTACTGTTACTGTTACTGTTACTGTTACTGTTACTGTTACTGTTACTATCCTGTCCTGTCCTGTACTGTTACTGTTACTGTCCTGTACTGTTACTGTTACTGTTATTGTTACTGTCCTGTTACTGTTACTGTTACTGTTACTGTTACTATCCTGTCCTGTCCCGTACTGTTACTGTTACTGTCCTGTTACTGTTACTGTTACTGTTACTGTTACTGTTACTGTTACTGTTACTATCCCTTCCTGTCCTGTACTGTTACTGTTACTGTCCTGTACTGTTACTGTTACTGTTACTGTCCTGTTACTGTTACTGTTACTGTTACTGTTACTGTTACTGTTACTATCCTGTCCTGTCCTGTACTGTTACTGTACTGTTACTGTTACTATCCTGTCCTGTACTGTTACTGTTACTGTCCTGTACTGTTACTGTCCTGTACTGTTACTGTCCTGTACTGTACTGTTACTGTTACTGTCCTGTTACTGTTACTGTTACTGTCCTGTACTCTTACTGTTACTGTCCTGTACTGTTACTGTTACTGTCCTGTACTGTTACTGTTACTGTTACTGTTACTGTTACTGTTACTGTTACTGTTACTGTTACTGTTACTGTCCTGTACTGTTACTGTTACTGTTACTGTCCTGTACTGTTACTGTTACTGTTACTGTCCTGTACTGTTACTGTTACTGTCCTGTACTGTTACTGTTACTGTTACTGTTACTGCCCTGTACTGTTACTGTTACTGTCCTGTACTGTTATTGTTACTGTTACTGTCCTGTACTGTTACTGTCCTGTACTGTTACTGTCCTGTACTGTTACTGTTACTGTTACTGTTACTGTTACTGTCCTGTACTGTTACTGTTACTGTTACTGTCCTGTACTGTTACTGTTACTGTCCCTGACTGTTACTGTTACTGTTACTGTCCTGTACTGTTACTGTTACTGTCCTTTACTCTTACTGTTATTGTTACTGTTACTGTCCTGTTACTGTTACTGTTACTGTTACTGTACTGTACTGTTACTGTTACTGTGCTGTTACTGTTACTGTCCTGTACTGTCCTGTACTGTACTGTTTGTTACTGTCCTGTACTCTTACTGTTACTGTCCTGTACTGTTACTGTTACTGTCCTGTACTCTTACTGTTACTGTTACTGTTACTGTTACTGTCCTGTACTGTTACTGTTACTGTTACTGTCCTGTACTGTTACTGTTACTGTCCTGTACTGTTACTGTTACTGTTACTGTACTGTACTGTACTGTACTGTACTGTACTGTACTGTACTGTACTGTTACTGTTACTGTGCTGTTACTGTTACTGTTAATGTACTGTCCTGTCCTGTACTGTACTGTACTGTTTGTTACTGTACTGTTACTGTCCTGTACTGTTACTGTTACTGTCCTGTACTGTTACTGTTACTGTTACTGTTACTGTTACTGTTACTGTTACTGTTACTGTCCTGTACTGTTACTGTCTTGTACTGTTACTGTCACTGTCCTGTACTGTTACGGTCCTGTACTGTTACTGTTACTGTCCTGTACTGTTACTTTTACTGTCCTGTACTGTTACTGTTACTGTTACTGTCCTGTACTGTTACTGTTACTGTTACTGTCCTGTACTGTTACTGTTACTGTCCTGTTACTGTTACTGTTACTGTTACTGTTACTGTCCTGTACTGTCCTGTACTGTACCGTCCTGCTATGTACTGTACTGTACTGTACTGTACTGTACTGTACTGTACTGTACCGTCCTGCTATGTACTGTACTGTACTGTTACTGTTACTGTTACTGTACTGTACTGTACTGTACCGTCCTGCTATGTACTGTCCTGTACTGTACTGTACTGTACTGTACCGTACCGTCCTGCTATGTACTGTACTGTACTGTCCTGTACTGTACCGTCCTGCTATGTACTGTACTGTACTGTACTGTACTGTACTGTACTGTCCTGCTATGTACTGTACTGTGCTGTACTGTACTGTTACTGTTACTGTACTGTACTGTACTGTTACTGTTACTGTCCTGTACTGTACTGTACCGCCCTGCTATGTATTGTCCTGTACTGTACTGTCCTGTACTTTTACTGTTACTGTCACTGTTACTGTCCTGTACTGAACTGTACTGTTACTGTTACTGTTACTGTTACTGTCCTGTACTGTTACTGTTACTGTTACTGTTACTGTTACTGTCCTGTACTGAACTGTACTGTTACTGTTACTGTCCTGTACTGTCCTGTGTGGGTTCTCGTTCATACTAGTGGTACTATCCAAAATTATCCCACAGGGTACATGCTAAAATACATTGGTCTAACGAGAAGGGTCATTTTCCTGAAGTCAAATTGTGTGCTTGCTTCAGCTGTCCAAAAGTAATTTATGGTATTTCCTTATCTTGTCTAGCTCCTAAGATTATTGTGTCTTCATAGGCATAACAGTGAGACAAACTGTCTAACCCAGACATCGTCTTCTTTTATCTCCCTCTCTGCAGGTGACAGCGACAGATGCGGACGGTGGCTCCTTCGGCTCCATCAGCTACTCTCTGGGGTCAGGCATCAACAGTGCTGTCCCCTCCCAGTTCTCTGTAGGGAAGGAGACAGGACAGATCTGTACCAACGTGGCTCTGGACAGGGATCAGGGACCAACCAGCTATGACTTTACCGTCACCGCCGTGGACGGGGTGAGTCTCCACACATCTCCTACTGTATCTCTCCATCCTCATAATCTCTTCTTCCCTCCATTTACCCTCCACCAACCATCTCTCCCTCCACCTTCCTCAAACTCTCCGGAACAAGTCCCGCAGTGGACTTTATTCTTTATTATGGAGTTTATTCTTCTCCCCTCCTCCATATCTCTCCACCCTCTTCTCTCTCTAGACCCACTTCTTGACTATCTCTCCACCCTCTTCTCTCTCTAGACCCACTTCTTGACTATCTCTCCACCCTCTTCTCTCTCTAGACCCACTTCTTGACTATCTCTCCACCCTCTTCTCTCTCTAGACCCACTTCTTGACTATCTCTCCACCCTCTTCTCTCTCTAGACCCACTTCTTGGCTATCTCTCCACCCTCTTCTCTCTCTAGACCCACTTCGTGACTATCTCTCCACCCTCTTCTCTCTCTAGACCAACTTCTTGACTATCTCTCCACCCTCTTCTCTCTCTAGACCCACTTCTTGACTATCTCTCCACCCTCTTCTCTCTCTAGACCCACTTCTTGACTATCACTCCACCCTCTTCTCTCTCTAGACCCACTTCTTGACTATCTCTCCACCCTCTTCTCTCTCTAGACCCACTTCTTGGCTATCTTTCCACCCTCTTCTCTCTCTAGACCCACTTCTTGGCTATCCCTCTACCCTCTTCTCTCTCTAGACTCACTTCTTGGCTATCTCTCCACCCTCTTCTCTCTCTAGACCCACTTCTTGACTATCTCTCCACCCTCTTCTCTCTCTAGACCCACTTCTTGGCTATCTTTCCACCCTCTTCTCTCTCTAGACCCACTTCTTGACTATCTCTCCACCCTCTTCTCTCTCTAGACCCACTTCTTGACTATCTCTCCACCCTCTTCTCTCTCTAGACCCACTTCTTGACTATCTCTCCACCCTCTTCTCTCTCTAGACCCACTTCTTGGCTATCTCTCCACCCTCTTCTCTCTCTAGACCCACTTCGTGACTATCTCTCCACCCTCTTCTCTCTCTAGACCCACTTCTTGACTATCTCTCCACCCTCTTCTCTCTCTAGACCCACTTCTTGGCTATCTTTCCACCCTCTTCTCTCTCTAGACCCACTTCTTGGCTATCCCTCTACCCTCTTCTCTCTCTCGACCCACTTCTTGGCTATCTCTCCACCCTCTTCTCTCTCTAGACCCACTTCTTGAGTATCTCTCCACCCTCTTCTCTCTCTAGACCCACTTCTTGACTATCTCTCCACCCTCTTCTCTCTCTAGACCCACTTCTTGGTTATCTTTCCACCCTCTTCTCTCTCTAGACCCACTTCTTGGCTATCCCTCTACCCTCTTCTCTCTCTAGACCCACTTCTTGGCTATCTCTCCACCCTCTTCTCTCTCTAGACCCACTTCTTGGCTATCTTTCCACCCTCTTCTCTCTCTAGACCCACTTCTTGGCTATCCCTCTACCCTCTTCTCTCTCTAGACACACTTCTTAGCTATCTCTCCACCCTCTTCTCTCTCTAGACCCACTTCTTGGCTATCTCTCCATCCTCATCCAATGTCTGCATTCCCTATATAGTCCATTCCTTTTCACCAGAGCCCTATGGGAATAGAGTGGCATTCTAATCTCTCCTTGTGAGTACATTAAACCCCTGACAGTGATCTCTTAAAGCAGTGTTTTTCACAGTGTTTATAACAGCAGGGTTAAAAGAAGAAAAACTCCAGCACCCTGGTAATATTAATCCTTCCAACAATTGAATGGATCTTTTTAACCGACATTTCACAGCAGGGTTCACAGCAGACAAATAGCTAGCAGAACCCTGGCTATTAGATGCAGCTATAGAGCCAGAGCCAGGATAGCTAGTAGAGAGGGGAGCAGCTCCCCAGCCAGGCAGAGCAGAACACAGCAGAGCAGCAAATCTGTCATTAGTGCAGCCAAATAAAATAGTCTGAATGAGTCTCCCTGGCAGGCTGTGCTGTGAATGAATCTCCCTGGTAGGACTGTGCTGTGAATGTGCCTCCCTGGCAGGGCTGTGCTGTGAATGAATCTCCCTGGTAGGACTGTGCTGTGAATGTGCCTCCCTGGCAGGGCTGTGTTGTAAATGAATCTCCCTGGTAGGACTGTGCTGTGAATGACTCTCCCTGGCAGGACTGTGCTTTGAATGAGTCTCCCTGGCAGGGCTGTGCTGTGAATGAATCTCCCTGGTAGGACTGTGCTGTGAATGTGCCTCCCTGGCAGGGCTGTGTTGTAAATGAGTCTCCCTGGCAGGGCTGTGCTGTGAATGACTCTCCCTGGCAGGACTGTGCTTTGAATGAGTCTCCCTGGCAGGGCTGTGCTGTGAATGAATCTCCCTGGTAGGACTGTGCTGTGAATGTGCCTCCCTGGCAGGGCTGTGTTGTAAATGAGTCTCCCTGGCAGGACTGTGCTGTGAATGAGTCTCCTTGGCAGGACTGTGCTGTGAATGAGTCTCCCTGGCAGGACTGTGCTGTGAATGAGTCTCCCTGGCAGGACTGTGCTATGATAGCATCCTGTAGCGCCACATGCCAAATAATACTTGAAAGTTAAAGGGTCGAAATTAATGGAAATCACTGCAGTCATGGTAAAATAATCAGATAGAGAAGAGAGAGTGATAGAGATAGAGATAGAGATAGAGATAGAGATAGAGAGAGAGAGAGAGAGAGAGAGAGAGAGAGAGAGAGAGAGAGAGAGAGAGAGAGAGAGATAGAGAGAGAGAGAGAGAGAGAGAGAGAGAGAGAGAGAGAGAGAGAGAGAGAGAGAGAGAGAGAGAGAGAGAGAGAGAGAGAGAGAGAGAGAGAGAGAGAGAGAGAGAGAGAGAGAGAGAGAGAGAGAGAGAGAGAGAGAGAGAGAGAGAGAGAGAGAGAGAGAGAGAGAGAGAGAGAGAGAGAGAGAGAGAAAGATGCATACAATGTCAAGCAGACTGGCAGACAGACAGTCAGATAGACAGACATGCAGACAGACAGACGGAAACGCAGGCAGGCAGACAGACACAGACAGACATGCAGACATACAGACATACAGTCAGACAGGCAGAGAGCAGTAATATTTAATAAGTTGGACCGCTGCTCCCCCTCCTCCCTCCTCCCTCCTCCCTCCTCCCTCCTTCCTCCTCCACCCTCTCATCAGTCCGGCCAAATGAAAAGCCTGCTCTGTATTCTGTTCAGAACGAGCCGCCAGGGAAACAGAGCTCTCTGCTTTGTGGTAGTAGCGAGCCACCTCAACCCCCACACATCCTGACAGATTGCTGTTTCCCTGGGGAAGCTATCAATCCGTATCCCTCCACCAACCTGCCAGGACTAGATTTCAGAGTCAGACGTCTTCACCAGGGTTCCTGCTGATTTGAACTCTCTCCATTAATGTGGTCAAATGTGTTTGTTTACCACTTTGTCCTGCTGATATACAACAGCATGCAAAGTCTAGTAGAACAGAGAGCTTTTTGTCCTTAGAAGAGGTGCAAACCCAACACCTAACTCACTACAGCTGGGCTTTGATGTAAAGGGGGAAAGGTGCTCAGCTTAACTGAAGCATGTTGAAATAAAAAAACATTCCTACCCCAGGACACTTCATGTGGTGACTGTCCCAGAAAACTCTGGATTTGTCCATTGTTTTATTATTGGTTTCACATAAATCTCCAACAAACCAACACAGAATGTCACTGATACTTCTAACACATTCCAATGAGAGTTGTCTTTTTGATTTATTGTTTGATTTTCCTTTCTGTTCCCCTGCAGGGCGGTCTGAACTCTGTGGCCTATGTCAGGGTGGACCTGCTGGACATCAATGACAACAGACCAGTCTTCTACCCTGTGAGCTACGCCGTCAGCCTTAGCTCCCAGAGTGCACCTGGCACTTCTGTTGTCAAGGTTACGGCCCTTGACCCCGACACTGGGGAGAACGGGAGGGTCACGTACCGAACCGTCCCTAGGGGCAACTCTCCCTTCTTCACCCTCAACAAAGACACAGGTTGGTACTTTTACTGTAATACAGATTTAACAACAAAGACACAGGTTGGTACTTTTACTGTAATACAGATTTAACAACAAAGACACAGTTTGGTACTTTTACTGTAATACAGCTTTTTAATGAACAAAAAGACACAGGTTGGTGTTTTTACATGTAGTGCAGCTTTAACAACAAAGACACAGGTTGGTGTTTTTACATGTAGTACAGCTTTAACTATGAACAAAGACACAGGTTGGTGTTTTTACATGTGGTACAGCTTTAACTATGAACAAAGACACAGGTCGGTGTTTTTACATGTAGTACAGCTTTAACAACAAAGACACAGGTTGGTGTTTTTACATGTAGTACAGCTTTAACAACAAAGACACAGGTTGGTGTTTTTACATGTAGTGCAGCTTTAACAACAAAGACACAGGTTGGTGTTTTTACATGTAGTGCAGCTTTAACAACAAAGACACAGGTTGGTGTTTTTACATGTAGTACAGCTTTAACAACAAAGACACAGGTTGGTGTTTTTACATGTAGTACAGCTTTAACAACAAAGACACAGGTTGGTGTTTTTACATGTAGTACATCTTTAACAACAAAGACACAGGTTGGTGTTTTTACATGTAGTGCAGCTTTAACAACAAAGACACAGGTTGGTGTTTTTACATGTAGTACAGCTTTAACAACAAAGACACAGGTTGGTGTTTTTACATGTAGTACAGCTTTAACAACAAAGACACAGGTTGGTGTTTTTACATGTAGTACAGCTTTAACAACAAAGACACAGGTTGGTGTTTTTACATGTGGTACATCTTTAACAACAAATACACAGGTTGGTGTTTTTACATGTAGTACATCTTTAACAACAAATACACAGGTTGGTGTTTTTACATGTGGTACATCTTTAACAACAAATACACAGGTTGGTACTGTATTAACTTCTTATGTAGTTTCAGGTGTATCGAGGAAAAAGGCATTCCTGTATTTTCCACCATGTGTTTAATGGATCTTACAGATGCCAGATGCCAGCTCGCTGGAATTGAATTTTCCTGGAACTAAATAAAATGTGTATGTTTGTGTGTGTGTGTCCATCCTCATGTCTCTGTGTGTGTATTTGGAGCTGTGTCTGACCTTGACCACTGTGATTTGTGTCCTTTCTCCACCAGGTGTGATCTCCCTGTCCCGGTCGCTGCACGGCAAGGCCAACACGGTGATCCCCATGGTGGTTTCAGCCCAGGACGGAGGGGGTTTGGCAGCACTGGTCAACGCCCGGGTCAACATTAGTGTGGTGGCAGGCCTGGTGGCGCCCCCTGTGTTCGAACACAGCCAGTACAGCTTCACTGTATCTGAAAACGTACTGCGAGGGACTGAGGTTGGCATCGTACAGGCCATCAGTAAGAACGGTGGGTGTGACTTGGAATTTGAACTTCTGATTGCTTAAGGACCGCTAACACCTGTTTGAAAGTATGCATATGCATGTGTGTGTGTGTGTGTGTGTGTGTGTGTGTGTGTGTGTGTGTGTGTGTGTGTGTGTGTGTGTGTGTGTGTGTGTGTGTGTGTGTGTGTGTGTGTGTGTGTGTGTGTGTGTGTGTGTCTGTGAGTGTGTGTGTGTGTGTGTGTGGGCAGCATGTGCTGAAAGGACTCACTGGGGCATTCTGTGCTCCCTCTGTGCTCCCTGTACCAGTTGTTCAAATAGGCAGCGAGCCACTGTACACACCTCGTTTAGAAATCACATTAATCACACATTCCATCCCAGCACATTGTTTTTATAATCATTACTTTGGATATTTAGGACTCTGTCACAGTGTAAAATACTTGACAAATGACTGAGGGGGAGTATATTGTAACTGAAGTGCTCTCTGACTGGTCTGGTTCTGGTCTCCTTATCTGGTCTGGTCTGGTTCTGGCCTCCTCGTCTGGCCTGGTTCTATTCTCTTCGTCTGGTCTGGTTCTGGTCTCCTCGTCTGGTCTGGTCTATTCTCCTCGTCTGGTCTGGTTCTATTCTCCTCGTCTGTTCTGGTTCTGGTCTCCTCGTCTGGTCTGGTTCTATTCTCTTCGTCTGGTCTGGTTCTATTCTCCTCGTCTGGTCTGGTTCTATTCTCCTCGTCTGGTCTGGTCTATTCTCCTCGTCTGGTCTGGTTCTGGTCTCCTCGTCTGGTCTGGTTCTATTCTCCTCGTCTGGTCTGGTCTATTCTCCTCGTCTGGTCTGGTCTATTCTCCTCGTCTGGTCTGCTTCTATTCTCCTCGTCTGGTCTGGTTCTATTCTCCTCGTCTGGTCTGCTTCTGGTCTCCTCATCTGGTCTGGTTCTATTCTCCTCGTCTGGTCTGCTTCTATTCTCCTCGTCTGGTCTGCTTCTATTCTCCTCGTCTGGTTTGGCTCTGGATCTTTTCATCTCACTTCAAAAGATACAAATAAAATAAACTCACACACACAATTGCATCTGTATTCACAAACATGCACTCAAACACTCACACACTCACACACTCACACACCCACACAAATACACACAAATACACACACACACACACACACACACACACACACACACACACACACACACACACACACACACACACACACACACACACACACACACACACACACACACACACACACACACACACACACACACACACACATTCATGCTACACACATCACAACTGCTGCTACCAGACTGTTGTTATGATTGATAAATACTGCACAGTTTAAACACTTGCCTCCCTTCCCCAATTCACGTAAAATATTGGACTATAAATGGTTCCTTCCTGTATTATACTTATGCTAAGATATGTATTCTATTCTACTGAGCCATTTACTTTATGTTCATATTGTTATCTTTTATTATTTCTTATTGTTGTTGCGTTGTTGATAAAGAACCTGCAAGTAAGCATTTCGTTGGATGGTGTATATATACCATGTGTATCCTGTACATAAGGGATAATAAAACATTCAACTTTCCCTGTCTGTTCCCAGGCGGCCCCAGTAAGGACATCCTGTACACCATCTCCTCTGGAGACCCTGCTGGCTACTTCACTGTGGACCCAGAGAGTGGTGCCCTGCGGACCAGCCTTCCTCTGGACCACGAGGCCCAGCCCTCTCTAACCCTGGAGCTCCAGGCTCGTAGCGGCAGCCCCCCTGCCTTCGGTCAGACCCACGTCCACATCACCATCCAGGACATCAACGACAACGCTCCTGTCTTCATGCCCTCCTCTTCTGAGTCTCTCCTCCTCCCAGAGCACACAGAGATAGGGACCGTGGTCTACAGAGTCCAGGCCAAAGACCGGGACTCCGGCCTCAACGGCCAGATGACCTTTGATCTTTCCTCCACCGCGACCTCAATCGGAGGTCAAAGAACCTTTTCCATGGAGCGCAGCACAGGGGAGATCCGGCTGGTTGGCGGGCTGTCATACGACGTAACGCCGCGTTACGACCTGACGGTGACAGCTAAAGATGGCGGCGCGCCGCAGCTAAGCTCTACCATGATGCTGGTGGTGCACGTCCAGGCGGAGAACGACCACGGTCCCGTGTTCGACACCCTGACCTACCGCGTGGAGCTGAGGGAGAACACGCCGCTCAGCACACGCTTCCTACAGGTATGTCCTGTAGATTGTTCAACTAACAGCCAACAAAAATGTCTTCTAACTATCCCTAAACGTAACATCAGCACGCTGTTATGTATCAACAGAGTTGCAGTTGATCGGTTGTTGATAGTTTGAGTATCTGCAGATCATCTACATGGGACTATCCAAATAAAGTAGAACCCTTTATTGTCCCCAAGAGGAAAATAGTCTTGGATACAACTCTGCTGTATGTAAGAAAATGATATTGAGGGCAGGTTTCCCAGACCCAGACTATAGTAATCCTACTGTGGAGTAACAACCATTTCAATTTCCATTGAAAGCGATTTCTCTTGTCCAAAATAGGCTTCATCTGTATCATGGAAACCGGCCCAATATCTGCTGCACATCATGTATACTGTTCATCCACAGGTTGAAAGGGGAACATTGTCTTGGACACGTTTTTCTGTATATAACAGTAGACATAATATCTCACATATCAAACAGAACTGTCAGTTCTGTAATGTTTTGTATGTATTTCTGATGAATCACTTAATTCATCCATCTACAGGTGCGAGCTCTGAGCCTGGACACCACAGGTTCAGGCTCCTCCTCTCCACTGGCGTACTACCTGAGACCTGACGGAGACGCAGCAGGGTTTGGCATTGCAGCAGACAGCGGCTGGCTGTTTGTGAAGAGCGCCCTGGACAGAGAGGTGAGGGACATGTGACAGGAAGATATATAAACTTGTCCAGACCCGCACACTGAATGCTTCTTAGCCACTTTGATTGATATCTATCATGTTGGTCTTATTCATCTGACATTAGACTTCTTTAGAGGCCTGAAAACATCTGACAAACTTGAATTGAAAGTGTCATGTCCTTTAAATGTGTGTCCATGACCTTTGCCCAGGTGAAGGACATGTACATGTTGATGGTTCTGGCCACGTCGGGCCACGGGCAGCTGACGAAGACGGGCAGTGCCACGGTGAGGGTGTCCGTGACCGATGAGAACGACAACTCACCTCGTTTGACACAGGAGAGGGCTTTCCTGGCCGTGAGAGAGAACCTTCCGGCGGGGTCAGGGTTCGGACGGGTTTCGGCTATGGATCGCGACTCAGGGCTCAACGGCAGGCTCAGTTACAGACTCCTACACTCAGACAGAAGCTTCCAGATCAACTCACACACAGGTAGTTCAACGACTGGTTAATGAATGGACTAAAAAAAGATACACTGAGTGTACAAAACATTAACAACTGTTGACAACATGTTGACTCCATGTTGACT
Organism: Oncorhynchus keta; assembly: GCF_023373465.1. Classification (NCBI taxonomy): domain Eukaryota; kingdom Metazoa; phylum Chordata; class Actinopteri; order Salmoniformes; family Salmonidae; genus Oncorhynchus; species Oncorhynchus keta. Next base: position 31,993,838 of record NC_068421.1, read on the forward strand.
CCAATGCTTCCCACAGTTGTCAAGTTGGCTCGATGTCCTTTGGGAGGTGGACCATTCTTGAGACACACGGGAAACTGTTGAGCAGGAAAAACTCAGCGGCATTGCAGTTCATTACGCAAACCGGTGTGCTTGGCACCTTCTACCATATCCCATTCAAAGGCATTTTGTCTTGCCCATTCACCATCTGAATGGCACATACACAATCCATGTCTCAATTGTCTCAAGACTTAACACACTCCGTGTATAATAACTTTATATTTACCACAGGAACTTCAGATGTGGCAGCCAGAATAGACACACAACACCACAATTTACATGACCATTCACCCTCACTCATTCTCCTACTGCAGCTCCCTGTGCTGTATGTTCTCTGTGAAAATAAATCAGGTTAGCTGCAGTGTTGAGTGTCCTGCTGGGCCCTAATTGGCCTGCTGTGAGATTGTGTGTAGCTGCTCTCGAGATAACTCTAACCTTCACTGCAGCTGTTCAGGTTGCTGCAATGCCTGTGTGTGTGTGTGTGTGTGTGTGTGTGTGTGTGTGTGTGTGTGTGTGTGTGTGTGTGTGTGTGTGTGTGTGTGTGTGTGTGTGTGTGTGTGTGTGTGTGTGTGTGTGTGTGTGTGTGTGTGTGTGTGTGTGTGTGTGTGTGTGTGTGGGGGTGATCAAAGATGACATGCTCTCCCTTTACCTTCTCATCATTACTTCTCTCCCTCCCGTTTCTCTCACTCTCTCTCTCTCTCTCTACCTCCTTCCTCTCTCCCTGTGTCCTCTCCCTCTCTCCCTCAGGTGAGATCAGTACCCGTGTAGGTCTGGACAGGGAGCAGCAGAGTAGTTACCAGGTGTTGTTGGTGGTCCAGGATGGAGGTACTCCCCCGCGCAGCGCTACAGGGACAGCCTTCATCACCGTCCTGGATGAGAACGACAACACTCCCTCCTTCAGACACAGCCAGCCTGGCAGAGGACTTACCATGCAGGTGATAGTGAGGCTGCGTCCCAAATGGCAGCCTATTCCCTATATTGTACACTACTTTTGACCAGGGCCCTTAGGGCATGGGGTCTCACATGATATGTTAGTGGTCAGCGTTGAGAAGGAAACAAGTCACCGTTTTACCTTGTGATTTCATTCCGTAGGTGATGGAGGGCCAGGCATCAGGTCTACTGCTGGGGAAAGTACAGGCCAAGGACCCTGATGAGGGAGAGAACGGCACGGTGTACTACTCCATGTCAGGTGAGAGAGGGATGGAAGAAGGAAGAGAGAGAGGGAGAGAGTAAGGGAGGGATTGTGTATAAGTTAATGATTGAAGAGTAATTTGCTATTTTCTGCCGTTGAGTGATTATGTGAGGAATGCATTGTTTTCTTCTGGCATTGTTTCCAAAAACAACTCTGTGTAACAATTTGTAGCTGGACTCACTCACTCAGTCACTCACTCTGTATCTCGCTCTCTCGGTCTCGCTTTTTCTTTCGCTCTCTTTTTCTCCCTCCCTCCCTCCTCTACAGGTCCCAGAGCAGAGCGTTTCTCTCTGAACCCGACTACAGGTGAACTGCATTCCTCCTCTCCTCTGAGTCACTCTGACAGAGCTGAGTACAGCTTCACTGTGACTGCCACTGACCGAGGCCAGCCATCTCACAGCGCTACCTGTTCACTACACATACAGGTGAGACCCCTAACCTCTAGCCCATAACTCCTTCCCTCTCACAGCGCTACCTGTTCACTACACATACAGGTGAGACCCCTAACCTCTAGCCCATAACTCCTTCCCTCTCACAGAGCTACCTGTTCACTACACATACAGGTGAGACCCCTAACCCCTAGCCCATAACTCCTTCCCTCTCACAGCGCTACCTGTTCACTACACATACAGGTGAGACCCCTAACCTCTAGCCCATAACTCCTTCCCTCTCACAGCTACCTGTTCACTACACATACAGGTGAGACCCCTAACCTCTAGCCCATAACTCCTTCCCTCTCACAGCGCTACCTGTTCACTACACATACAGGTGAGACCCCTAACCTCTAGCCCATAACTCCTTCCCTCTCACAGAGCTACCTGTTCACTACACATACAGGTGAGACCCCTAACCCCTAGCCCATAACTCCTTCCCTCTCACAGCGCTACCTGTTCACTACACATACAGGTGAGACCCCTAACCCCTAACCCCTAGCCCATAACTCCTTCCCTCTCACAGCGCTACCTGTACACTACACATACAGGTGAGACCCCTAACCCCTAACCCCTAGCCCATAACTCCTTCCCTCTCACAGCACTACCTGTACACTACACATACAGGTGAGACCCCTAACCCCTAACCCCTAGCCCATAACTCCTTCCCTCTCACAGCACTACCTGTACACTACACATACAGTTGAGACCCCTAACCCCTAGCCCATAACTCCTTCCCTATCACAGCTCTACCTGTTCACTACACATACAGGTAAGACCCCTAACCCCTAACCCCTAGCCCATAACTCCTTCCCTCTCACAGCACTACCTGTACACTACACATACAGTTTAGACCCCTAACCCCTAGCCCATAACTCCTTCCCTATCACAGCTCTACCTGTTCACTACACAACAGAGATGAGACCCTAACCCCTAGCCCATAACTCCTTCCCTATCACAGCTCTACCTGTACACTACATGATCACAGTTGAGACCCCTAACCCCTAGACCATAACTCCTTCCCTATCACAGCTCTACCTGTTCACTACACATACAGGTGAGACCCTAATGCCCCTAGCCCATAACTCCTTCCATTCACAGCATTTACCTGTTCACTACACATACAGGTGAGACCCCTAACCCCTAGCCCATAACTCCTTCCCTATCACAGCGCTACCTGTACACTACACATACAGTTGAGACCCCTAACCCCTAGCCCATAACTCCTTCCCTATCACAGCTCTACCTGTACACTACACATACAGGTGAGACCCCTAACCCCTAGCCCATAACTCCTTCCCTATCACAGCTCTACCTGTACACTACACATACAGTTGAGACCCCTAACCCCTAGCCCATAACTCCTTCCCTATCACAGCTCTACCTGTACACTACACATACAGGTGAGACCCCTAACCCCCCACATACAGGTGAGACCCCTAACCCCCCACATACAGGTATGAGCCCTACCTCAGACTGCTATCTCCTATCCCCTGCCACCTTTCTTCTCACAGATCTAGCTGTATCCTAATCATAAGGGTCAGAAAACTACTACATCATAGCCTACACCAATCTATCAAATATCCCATATTTAACTAAAGTATTGGGAGAAGTACTACGTCAAGCTTGCTCTAGAAGTCTGGCTCTAGAAGTCTGGCCCCTCACAACAAAGTCGTTCCAAATAGACGTGGCAGTCTGATTTCTGACAACCTCCCTCCCTCCCTCCCTCCCTCCCTCCCTCCCTCCCTCCCTCCCTCCCTCCCTCCCTCCCTCCCTCCCTCCCTCCCTCCCTCCCTTCTCCTTCTCTGTGACTTTTCAAAAGAGATGGAAAACTACAGTAGGTATGAATCAAGTGCTCCCATCTGGCCCATGATGATCACCAGCTGTGATTGCTCTGATCAAGACCATACTGAATGACTTCAACACTTTTAATACAGTAGCCTCACTTCAATACGACACCGCCTGGTATATGCACCCACATAAAATACACCATTCAAGTTAATTTAATTAATATTTAATATACAACTTAATAGTGACCGACCAGGCCAGCACAATGGAAGGAACTCTGTAGCTGTAAATCCAATATGCATCCCAAATGACACCCTATTCCCTGTATGGTGCACTTCTTTTGACCAGTGCCCTATGTAGGGAATAGGTTGCCATTTGGAACGCAGACCGGAATCTCTAAAGTTCCAGGAAAATAGAAGGGTCTTGTAATGGCTGCAGTAAAACAGCGTCTCTGTGTTCCTTATTTCTTTTATTTTTTTCCTTCCCTCATTTCTCCGTGAAGAATGTGAGTAATAATTAGTGTGTAATAGGATTTAACATGGCTGTGTTGTTCTTGTCTGTTGACATGTTTCTATCAGAGCCCTGGTCCAAGACAAGTACAGCAGTAGGGACAGGATATGATCTCACAAATTCTAACGCTTGTTGACATTCAATTTTCCGTCTAATGTGGAGTTAATTAATAGATTGTCATATTATGTTTCATAAAGAGCATGGGCTGTTTAGTGACTGCCAACATAGTGGTGCTTTATAGTGTACCTACGGGTTATCAAGTTATTGTAGGTTGTAATTGTAATGAATTAAGCATCAACAAGTATTTGTTGAGGAGAAAAATGGATAAGAGTACAAAACTTTTGTTTTCCTTCCTCTCTCTTTCTCCTTGTCTTGCTCTCTCTCTCTCTATTTCTCCTGGTCTAACTCTCTCACTTTCATTCATTTATTCTCTCTCGCTCTCTCGCTCTCTCTCTCTCTCTGTCAGATATTTAAACCCCGTGACTCCATCCCCTGCTTTGAGCGATCTGAAAAACAGGCTTATTAGAACAATGTGGTATATGTGTAACTTCTGCGGCCTGTTTCCATACAAAGGGAGCGATGTGTCAAAGCTGAAGTCTTTCATGTTCTTCTGATTGGTCATCAAGGGAGGTGTAAAAACTCAATACTGTAGACGCCCGAGTCCAGCCCACTGCAGTGAGATCTGAAAGCTCACTACAATTTCCTTTTTTGATTATGTTGACTTTTATCCCTTATTATTTTTCCTGGCAGTGACATGCCTATCTGATTAAACGTGATTAGCACTAGCAGGCCTGTTGTGGGAGGTTGTAAAAAAACTCTTAAAACGTTCAGTTTCTTTTATTCACAGTGAGAAAAGAGAGTGGGAGGGGGGAAATCTGTTGCAGGTTCACAGCGTCCCATTGAATATTTGGATTCTTTGGCGTTGTTTTGGAAAATGTAGCTCCAACTGCCACAAGGCATGTATAATGGTCTTTATTAGACACATAGCGTGAGTCTGCTGAGTGTTAATGTTCAGCTATCTTGCTAAATGGATTATCATTCATGTCAATGATTTTCATAGTTGCTCAAAATGTTCCTCAAAGGTTAACAGATTGTTTGAAGATCCCAGTTCTAAAAAACATTGATTAGCTAGCTACTCATTTTGTCCTCCAGCTGGCTCTCCCTATTGAACCTGGTGATGAAGTTAGCTACCTACAAACCTTTAACACCAATATATTGATGATATATGCTTACCATATCCCCATGTCTCTGTCTATAGGTCCTGAGTGGTGTATTGAGGATATACAGTATGCTTACCATATCCCCATGTCTCTGTCTATAGGTCCTGAGTGGTGTATTGAGGATATACAGTATGCTTACCATATCCCCATGTCTCTGTCTATAGGTCCTGAGTGGTGTATTGAGGATATACAGTATGCTTACCATATCCCCATGTCTCTGTCTATAGGTCCTGAGTGGTGTATTGGGGATATACAGTATGCTTACCATATCCCTATGGCTCTGTCTATAGGTCCTGAGTGGTGTATTGAGGATATACAGTATGCTTACCATATCCCTATGGCTCTGTCTATAGGTCCTGAGTGGTGTATTGAGGATATACAGTATGCTTACCATATCCCTATGGCTCTGTCTATAGGTCCTGAGTGGTGTATTGGGGATATACAGTATGCTTACCATATCCCCATGTCTCTGTCCACAGGTCCTGAGTGCGAGCAGAGCTCCTTCCAAAGCCAACTCCCTCTCCATATACTTAAACTCCGTTGAGGAGGCCAAACCGGGCTCTGTGATTGGCTCTGTGAAGTCACATGACAGCTTAGAGCTCCCTGAGGCTGGTCAGGTGACCTATACGGTGGTGGGCGGGTCAGACCGAGACGGAACGTTCATGGTGGACCGTCAGACAGGTGACGTGTACCTGGCAAGGGAGCTGGACTACGAGCGATCTGCCCGCTACACACTACAGATAGAGGTGGACGACTTCTCCATGACATTACCCAGCAGCCACCTGGTGCAGCTGGACATCGAGGTGAAGGACAGCAACGACCACGCACCCTACTTCCCGGAGGACCCCGTTACCATGGTGATACCTGAGAACATGGAGCCTGGGGCGTCCATCTACACCTTCCAGGCCTCAGACCAGGATGGATCAGGACCCAACAGCCTGCTGACCTACTCCATCCTGCACCAGGTAGGGTTTGGGGGTTAGGGTTAGGAGGTTAGGGTTAGCAGGTTAAGGTTAGGAGGTTAGGGGTAGGACCCACAGGTTAGAGAAGCAAAACTCAGTAACAGATACCTGCCGTTGTGCCCTTGAGCAAGACACTTAATCCCTTAAACTAGTGGTTTAGGGAGTAGAGCAAAAGAAGGAGGTTATGGTTAGGAGGTTATGGTTAGGAGGTTATGGTTAGGAGGTTATGGTTAGGAGGTTGGGATTAGTTTAAAAAAAGTTTTTATTTATTTCACCTTTATTTAACCAGGTAGGCCAGTTGAGAGCAAGTTCTCATTTACAACTGTGACCTGGCCAAGATAGAGCAAAGCAGTGCGACACAAACAACAACACAGAGTTTACACATGGGATAAACAAACATACAGTCAATAACACAATAGAAAAGTATATATACAGTGTGTGCAAATGAGGAAAGATTAGGGAGGTAAGGCAATAAATAGGCCGTAGTGGTGAAATAATTACAATTTAGCAATTAAACACTGGAGTGATAGATGTGTAGACGATGAATGTGCAAGTAGAGATACGTGGGTGCAAAGGAGCATAAATAAATAACAATATGGGGATGAGGTAGTTGGATGGGCTATTTATAGATGGGCTATGTACAGGTGCAGTGATCTGTGAGCTGCTCTGACAGCTGATGCTTAAAGTTAGTGAGGGAGATTTGAGTCTCCAGCTTCAGTGATTTTTGCAATCCATTCCAGTCTTTGGCAGCAGAGAACTGGAAGGAAAGGCGGCCAAATGAGGAATAGGCTTTGGGGGTGACCAGTGAAATATACCTGCTGGAGCGCATGCTATGGGTGTGTGCTGCTATGGTGACCAGTGAGCTGAGATAAGGCGGGGCTTTACCTAGCAAAGACTTATAGATGACCTGGAGTCAGTGGGTTTGGCGACGAATATAAAGCGATGGCCAGCCAGCGAGAGCATACAGGTTGCAGTGGTGGATAGTATATGGGGCTTTGGTGACAAAACGGATGGCACTGTGATAGACTGCATCCAATTTGCTGAGTAGAGTGTTGGAGGCTATTTTATAAATGACATTGCCGAAGTCAAGGATCGGTAGGATAGTCAGTTTTACGAGGGTATGTTTGGCAGCATGAGTGAAGGATGCTTTGTTATGAAATAGAAAGCCGATTCTAAATTTAATGGTTTGGAGATGCTTAATGTAAGTCTGGAAGGAGAGTTTACAGTCTAACCAGACACCTAGGTATTTGTAATTGTCCACATATTCTAAGTCAGAACCTTCCAGAGTAGTGATCCTGGATAGGCGGGCAGGTGCGGGCAGCTATTGGTTGAAGAGCATGGATTTAGTTTTACTTGCATTTAAGAGCAGTTGAAGGCCACGGAAGGAGAGTTGTATGGCATTGAAGCTCGCCTGGAGGTTAGTTAACACAGTGTCCAAGGAAGAAATATACAGAATGGTGTCGTCTGCGTAGAGGTGGAGCAGAGAATCACCAGCAGCAATCACCAGCAGAGAAAAGTGTCGGCCCGAGAATTGAACCCTGTGGCACCCCCATAGAGACTGCCAGAGGTCCAGACAACAGGCCCTCCGATTTGACACACTGAACTCTGTCTGAGAAGTAGTTGGTAAACCAGGCAAGGCAGTCATTTGAGAACCCAAGGCTGTTGAGTCTGCCGATAAGAATGTGATGATTGAACAGAGTCGAAAGCCCTGGCCAGGTCGATGAATACAGCTGCACAGTATTGTCTTTTATCGATGGCGGTTATGATATCGTTTAGAACCTTGAGCGTGGCTGAGGTACACTCATGACCAGCTCAGAAACCAGATTGCATAGCGGAGAAGGTACGGTGGGATTCGAAATGGTCGGTGATCTGTTTGTTAACTTGGCTTTCGAAGACCTTAGAAAGGCAGGGTAGGATAGATATAGGCCTGTAACAGTTTGGTTCTAGAGTGCCTCCCTCTTTGAAGAGGGGGATGACCGCGGCAACTTTCCAATCTTTGGGAATCTCAGACGGACGAAAGAGATGTTGAGCAGGCTAGTAATAGAGGTTGCAACAATTGCGGTGGATAATTTTAGAAAGAGAGGGTCCAGATTGTCTAGCCCAGCTGATTTGTAGGGGTTGAGAATTTGCAACTCTTCCAGAACATCAGCTATCTGGATTTGGGTGAAGGAGAAATGGGGAGGTCTGGGCAAGTTGCAGTGGGGGGTGCAGGGCTGTTCACTGGTGTAGGGGTAGCCAGGTGGAAAGTATGGCCAGACGTAGAAAAATGCTTATTGAAATTCTCAATTATCGTGGATTTATCGGTGGTGACAGTGTTTCCTAGCCTCAGTGCAGTGGGCAGCTGGGAGGTGCTCTTATTCTCCATGGACTTTACAGTGTCCCAGAACATTTTGGACTTAGTACTACAGGATGCAAATTTCTGTTTGAAAAAGCTAGCCTTTGCTTTCCTAACTGCCTGTGTGTATTGGTTCCTAACTTCCCCGAAAAGTTGCATATCGCGGGGGCTATTTGATGCAAATTCAGAACTCCACAGGATGTTTTAGTGCTGATTAAGGGCAGTCAGGTCTGGACTGAACCAATGGTTATATCTGTTCCTGCTTCTACATTTTTTGAATGGGGCATGCTTATTTAAGATGATGAGGAAAGCACTTTTAAAGAATAACCAGGCATCCTCTACTGATGGAATGAGGTCAATATCCTTCCAGGATTCCCGGGCCAGGTTGATTAGAAAGGCCTGCTCTCTGAAATGTTTTAGAGAGAGTTTGACAGTGATGAGGGGGTGGTTGTTTGACCGCAGACCAATTACAGATGCAGGCAATGAGGCAGTGATCGCTGAGATCCTGGTTGAAGACAGCAGAGGTGTATTTAGAGGGCAAGTTGGTCAGGATGATATCTATGAGGGTGCCCGTGTTTACAGATTTGGGGTTGTACCTGGTAGGTTCATTGATAATTTGTGTGAGATTGAGGGCATCTAGCTTAGATTGTCGGACGGCCGGGGTGTTAAGCATGTCCCAGTTTAGGGCACCTAACAGTACGAGCTCTGAAGATAGATGGAGGGCAATCAATTCACATATGGTGTCCAGGGCACAACTGGGGGCAGAAGGTGGTCTATAACAAGTGGCAACTGTGAGAGACTTGTTTCTAGTGCGTTCAGAACACAGAATAAAAGGAGCAGGTTTCTGGGCACGGAAGAATCGATTGAAGGCATAATGTACAGACAAGGGTAAGGTAGGATGTGAATACAGTGGAGGTAAACCTAGGCATTGAGAGACGATGAGAGAGGTTTTGTCTCCAGAGACATCATTTAGACCAGGTGAGATCACCACATGTGTGGGAGGTGAAACAAACGGGCTAGCTATGGCATATTGAGCAGGGCTGGAGTCTACAGTGAAATAAGACAATAATCGCTAACCAAAACAGCAATGGACAAGAGATATTGACATTAGGGAGAGGCATGCATAGCCGAGTGATCATAGGCACCAGTGGGAGGCTAGGCGAGCTGGAGACATGCGATTCAGACAGCTAGCGGGCCGGGGATAGCAGGCTAGCAGAAGTGCCTTAGGGGGAACGTCTCGACGGAAAAAGTCTGTTGTTGTAGCCCCCTTGGACGGTTACGTTGGCAGACCAGTCGTGTTGGATTGGCAGGGCTTCATGTAGGCAGTAAAAGGTTCCAGGCCAATTGGCAAAATAGGTATTGTAGCCCAAGAAGTTGGCTGATGGACCTCTAACACAGGTTAGGGTTAGGAGGTTAGGATTAGGAGGTTATGGTTAAGAGGTAGGGGTAGGAGGTTAGGGTTAGGAGGTTAGAGTTTGAAGGTTAGGGTCAGGAGGTTAGGGTTAGGTGGTTAGGGTTAGGAGGTTAGGGTTAGAACCCACAGGTTAGAGAAGCAAACATCAGTAACAGATACATTGCTGTTTCCAGACCGGTCGTGAAAATTGGAGATGTACTCACTGGCAACTAGACCATCTCCTGCCGTTGTGCCCTTGAGCAAGACACTTAACCCCATGAACTAGTGGTTTAGGGAGTTGAGCAGAATAATTATTTATATCTCTGCAGATGAACTAATAAAGTCATTCTCTTCTGTATTCTCTTCTGTTTCAGTACCCTGGACTAATAAAGTTATATTGTATTTGACTCTATTCCAGTACCCTGGACTGAAAACATTATATTCTATTCTACTCTGTTCCAGTACCCTGGACTGATAAAGTTATATTTAATTCTACTGTGTTCCAGTACCCTGACCTCCCTGACATCCTGACCCTTCACCCTTCCACTGGCGTCCTGACCCTGGCGCAGGAACTGGACCATGAGGTTACTTCCTCCCTCATCCTGGTCGTACAGGCGACAGACTCCGCCCTGAACGACAGCCAGCGGCGCTGGGGCTCCGTGACAGCAAGGGTGTTTGTGACAGACGAGAACGACAACGCTCCAGTGTTTAGCTCGCCTTCTGCGGTCAGTGTCATGGAGGACCAGCCTGTGGGCTTCGTGGTTCTCTACGTTGTGGCGCGAGATGCCGACCAGGGGGAGAACAGACGGGTCAGCTACTTCATCGAGACTGGCAATGCTGGAGGGACGTTCAGCCTCAACCCTAATACTGGTGGGTCATTTAAAGAACTCCTAGTGTGATGGAAGTGGCTTGATGAACCACGCCCACGGAAAGGTAACCTAGTCTGAGACCTGAATACTTTTGTCAGCTCCCCAAGCTAATGCCTAGGCTTTAGCTCAGCTGGATAACACAGCCTTGTGGCATGCAGGGGACGAGTTCAAACCCAGTCGGTAACACTGGCACACGGTATTGTTTTCTCACGAGAGCAATCATGTAGTTGCCAGCTGTACTGTAAACACATGGTGTGATGTCAGAAGGCTATTGGTACCATATTACTAGCTTGCATGTGGTTGAGTCTGTGAGAGAGTCTCATAATTTTCAACCTATAATCAGGCCCCAGCACAGTTAAAACAGTATAAACAGGGACGTGTGAAGAGATGTCGTGTGAGAGACGAATCAGAGTTAACGAAGTTACCCCAGTACATTGCGTATGCCTGCCTACCTGAGCGCTAATCCCTACCACCTCCAACACTGCTGCAGCTGTAACAACCACCACCGCTGTAAGTAACGATACAGCTATCTGGCTGCAGTTTAACTACTTTTTCCATAGCAGAAGGCCGGAGCGAGTGTGGCTGGCAGTGAACATACAGTGCTAGACACGCAACGGGCAGGGCTGCCGTGCTGCGCTGAGATTACACACACACACACACAAACACACACACACCAGGCCTGCAATGCATCGCTGAGATTAGGGCTTCCCTCTCCTTCTCGTTACCTGGCCCTGGGAGCAGAGGAAAGAGAGGGCACAGCACTGACTCCATTTCAATTTCATGCCTTAATGAGCCGCAACCGTCAAAGAGAGAGTGAGGCGGGAGGGGAAGGAAGGATGAGGGGGGTTATGTTGGTTCTGTTTTAAGTTTTTGGGTTTGTTGTTTTCTCTGTATCTCCGTACTCTCTGAGATAACTTGCCCCAGAGCCTTTAGTATGGTCAGCGTTAGTGGCGAGAGGAGAGAGGAATTCCAGTCTCTTTGGTTTACGTAGTGTTTTATTGTGTATGTATGGTTGTATTAGAGTAGAGCAGTCACAGTTCTGAAGACTGAGGTGAACTAAGGTAAAGATGTTTCCTTGCTCTCACATGTTTCTTCTCATGTTAGACATTCTATTAGTTTCTTCTATGAATAGGATTAGTCTAGGGAAGTGTCGTCTTACACAAATTGATACAAATTTAAAACTTTCAGGGGCAAATTCTCAGGCCTAGATTAAGCCTACTCCTGGACCAAAAAAAATCCAAAATAAAGAGGTTTAATCCAGGAGTTGACTGGGATTCATCTGGATCAAAGGGAAACTCGACACACATAGTTTGATTTAATATTTCCATTTAGCCCAGAGGTGGAAAGAACCCTTAATAGAGTTAAGAGACACCCACCCTCCACCCAGAAGGATCCACGGTTACCATGATCTGTAGTAGGCTTCTCCTACACAGCTCCCTGTTGTACTGGTGTAATGGGAACCTAACCAAAACAGAATGTGTAGTGATGGGACCGTTTCTCCTGTCATCGTAGACCCTGGCCTGGGCCGGTGGACAGGATTGACAGGCAGGAGCAGACCAGGTGGTCAGAGGATTAACTCATGCCATTAACTGTCATTATACTGACTAATTACCTGCATTGCTGGAACCAGTTCAAGATGTGCAAGGCATGAATGTATACACACACACACACACACACACACACACACACACACACACACACACACACACACACACACACACACACACACACACACACACACACACACACGCGCGCGCACACGGGCACACACACACACACACACACACACACACACACACACACACACACACACACACACACACACACACACACACACACACACACACACACACACATACTGGAACCAGATCAATATGGCCGCCCTCTCTCTGTGACACACCTGATAGATATTGACAGCTTCCTGTTTCTATCTCCTCAGCCGACCAGGGGATTCCTTGGTTCCTGATTGGTGGGGCAGTGGGGGAGGGGTGGAGCCAGGGTCAACGCATGTCTCACACACCACAACAAAGCCCAGAAGACCAAACTGCAAATAGTGTGCGTGTGTGTGGGTGTTATCAAAGTCTCAAAAGAGGGACTGAGTCACACACACAAACACGCACACACACACATGCAGTTCTAATCGCTCGTTTAATGGTTCCCAGCAGTCTGAGGTTGGGGTTCTTTGGTGTTTTGTTTCTGCCTTTCATGGGAATAGATCCACACACACAGATGACTGGGTGAACAGGGTGGGTGGGTGTGTGTAAGTAAGTGAAGCTCTTGGCAAGGAGCAGCGCTTGGCCTCCGACGGAGAGGGAAGAATCACTGGTGAAAGATGAAGCTACCAGAGAAGTGAAGCTAGCAGTGAAAGCGAAGCTAGCAGAGTTGTGAAGCTAGCAGAGTGTTGGAGCTAGCAGTGAAAGTTGACGCTAGTGGAGTGTTGGAGCTAGCAGAGTGTTGGAGCTAGCAGTGAAACTTGAAGCTAGCAGAGTGTTGGAGCTAGCAGTGTGTTAAAGCTAGCAGTAGAAGTTGAAGCTAGCAGAATTGTGCTGGACCACAGGGACCTTTCACAGGGTGTGACTGCACAATAGGTAGGGAGAGGGACCAGCTGAGTCTGCTTCCCAATAGCACCCTGCATCCCAACTAAGTTCACTACTTTTGACCAGGGCTCTCCCTAGGCTCTCTCTCCATCCTTGAATATGTATCATCTCCTCTCCTCCACCCCAGGCTCCCTCTCTAGCTCCTCTCCACCCCAGGCTTCCTCTCTAGCTCCTCTCCTCTCCTCCACCCCAGGCTCCCTCTCTAGCTCCTCTCCTCTCCTCCACCCCAGGCTCCCTCTCTAGCTCCTCTCCTCCACCCCAGGCTTCCTCTCTAGCTCCTCTCCTCTCCTCCACCCCAGGCTCCCTCTCTAGCTCCTCTCCTCGACCCCAGGCTTCCTCTCTAGCTCCTCTCCTCTCCTCCACCCTAGGCTTCCTCTCTAACTCCTCTCCTCGACCCCAGGCTTCCTCTCTAGCTCCTCTCCTCCACCCCCGGCTCCCTTTCTAGCTCCTCTCCTCTCCTCCACCCTAGGCTCCCTCTCTAGCTCCTCTCCTCCACCCCAGGCTCCCTCTCTAGCTCCTCTCCTCCACCCCAGGCTCCCTCTCTAGCTCCTCTCCTCTCCTCCACCCTAGGCTTCCTCTCTAACTCCTCTCCTCCACCCTAGGCTCCCTCTCTAGCTCCTCTCCTCCACCCCAGGCTCCCTCTCTAGCTCCTCTCCTCCACCCCAGGCTCCCTCTCCAGCTCCTCTCCTCTCCTCCACCCTAGGCTTCCTCTCTAACTCCTCTCCTCCACCCTAGGCTCCCTCTCTAGCTCCTCCCCTCCACCCCAGGCTCCCTCTCTAGCTCCTCTCCTCCACCCTAGGCTCCCTCTCTAGCTCCTCTCCTCCACCCCAGACTCCCTCTCTTACCCCTCTCCTCCACCCCAAGCTCCCTCTATAACTCCTCTCCTCCACCCCAGGCTCCCTCTCTAACCCCTCTCCTCCACCCAGGCTCCCTCTCTAACCCCTCTCCTCTCCTCCACCCCAGGATCTTTCTCTTACCCCTCTCCTCCACCCTAGGCTCGCTCTCTAACCCCTCTCCTCTCCTCCACCCCAAGCTCCCTCTCTAACCCCTCTCCTCTCCTCCACCCCAGGATCCTTCTCTTACCTCTCTCCTCCACCCCAGGCTCGCTCTCTAACCCCTCTCATCTCCTCCACCCCAGGCTCCCTCTCTAACTCCTCTCCTCCACCCCTGGCTCCCTCTCTAACTCCTCTCCTCCACCCCAGGATCCTTCTCTTACCCCTCTCCTCCACCCCAGGCTCGCTCTCTAACCCCTCTCCTCTCCACCACCCCAGGATCCTTCTCTTACCCCTCTCCTCCACCCCAGGCTCGCTCTCTATAACTCCTCTCCTCCACCCCAGGCTCCCTCTCTAACCCCTCTCCTCTCCTCCACCCCAGGATTGTTCTCTTACCCCTCTCCTCCAACCCAGGCTCGCTCTCTAACCCCTCTCCTCTCCTCCACCCCAGGCTCCCTCTCTAACTCCTCTCCTCTCCTCCACCCTTGGCTCCCTCTATAACTCCTCTCCTCTCCTCCACCCCTGGCTCCCTCTCTAACTCCTCTCCTCCACCCCAGGCTCCCTCTCTTACCCCTCTCCTCTACTTTTCCAGGTTCTCTGTCTATCCTGAAGCCCATCGACCGGGAGGAGCAGGTCCTGTTCAACCTGACCATCGTAGCCCAGGACCACGGGGTACCAGCGCTCTCATCCAGCCAGCTGCTGTCTGTCCAGGTCATCGACGTGAACGACCAGGTGCCCTGGTTCCAGGAGAAGCAGTACCAAGCCCAGATTACAGAGAACCAGCCTGCAGGAACCACTGTTCTGGTGGTGTCAGCCTCCGACCTGGACCAAGGTGAGAGGCTTGAGCTCAGTGGGCTAACA
The DNA here is from genome assembly GCF_023373465.1 of Oncorhynchus keta. Classification (NCBI taxonomy): domain Eukaryota; kingdom Metazoa; phylum Chordata; class Actinopteri; order Salmoniformes; family Salmonidae; genus Oncorhynchus; species Oncorhynchus keta. The sequence goes on from NC_068421.1 coordinate 32,009,024, forward strand.
CAGGAGATTCAGTCGTTACATACATAGTATACAGCACTGACAAGCACATGACTGTAAAGCCCTCATCATAAACTATATGTTATGGTGGCTTTCTTTATGACATAGTAATATACAAAGTACACATGATGACACACAGTTCTTCTACATATTTGCTGTACTGTTTCTTTAAATTTTTTAAACTCAGTGTCAGCCAGCAGAGCCTCTTGTTCTAAGTGTTGATCCTCCATGTGTTCAACGCATGTTCACATCATCAGCATCGGCAGTAACAGTTGGTTTTAATTGAAGACCGTGCTGGGGGACGGTGAGTGTGTGTGTGTCTGTTTGTGTGAGTGTGTGTGTTCACATTCCCCTGGAGTTAGTCAAGAGCACATAACCCAGAAGGATTATAAAGTTTCTCTCCAGAGTGATTAGTGGGGTAAGGTGATGGTGCCAGAGTCTTTCTCTGTTAGCACGCTATCACACACACACAACACAACACACACACACACACACAATCTACCAGCCTCCGCCCACCCCGGTGCAGCCCAGCCATCCGCTTACACAGCAAAACCAACTACAAACAAATAAAAACAGGAATGCTGCTGTCTTTGCTCTTTTTGGTGAGAAAAAATTATCGTGTTTTTTTTTCCGCAACACTTATTTGCGCATGTTTTCAGTGCCCGGGGGTAGAGAGGGCTCAAAGTATAACATGACTGAATGGAATAGGACTCTGCCGGCCCAGCTCCCTATGAAAATGATGCCCATTTGACTTACACAGCCGGCTCCAATCCTTTTCCCTACAACTTCCCACTGGCCCTAACCCTTTGATGTTTTCAAACTGTATCTGTAAGATGGAAGCAATATTGTGGAAGCTCCACCACTGCTGCAGTGTGTATACCTACCCAGACCCTTCACATCTTCAGAACATTGAAGGTAAGGGCCAAGGGGATGGTGTAGGCTGCGGACAGATAGTATTCGGGTTTGACTTCATATGCTCCTTCTCTCTCTTTCTGTCTCTCTCTCGCCAGGTACCAATGGCCAGGTGACATATGGAGGCATCTCTGATGAGGGTTTCAGCATTCACCCAGCTACAGGTGTTATAACCACCACTAAAGCCCTGGACAGAGAGGCACAGGAACAATACACACTGACAGGTAACTGGCTCTGACCATAACATTTGACCCTGTCCCCTGACCCTTAACCCATAACCCCTCAGCCTAACTCCTGGCTCTAACCCTGGTCCTTAACCCTGACCCTTATCCTAATCCTAACCACTAAAGCCCTGGACAGAGAGGCCCCACAACTGTACACTATGACAGTCAACTGGCCCTTTATATGAGGAACCCACAGCATTCCAAACTGGCCATGTTTTTATAGTTCTGACTTTATGGGATACATGAGTGGTACAATGGCCATGTTGGTGTTATTTTCTCTGTTTGTCTTAAATCTCTCTAAGAAACACAATATGGTTTAGTTAATAAATAGATAACAAACACTTTTAGACTGCTGAAGCCTTGTTTAATTCCTATTCTCCCCTGTTGTCCAGTGTATGCCCGAGACGGTGGCATGCCTCCTAACTTTGCCCGGGCGTCAGTGAGGATCCGGATGTTGGATGAGAATGACAACGCCCCAACGTTCAGTAGACTGTACTACAGTCTGGAGGTGCCTGAGAACATGGAGGCTGTTGAGCTGTTCACCCTCAGAGCTACGGACCTGGACACTGGAGACAGCGGAGAGATGACCTACAAGATCACAGGTAAGATCCAACTATTTGTAGATCACAGGAATCCAATTGAATTCATAATTTACTAATCCATTGATCGCAATTGAGAGATTTACCTTTCATATTCTGCATCTCTTTCTCGCCTCCTCCTCGCTTCCTTTTTCCTCTTCTGTTTCTCCCACTTCCTCCCTCCCTCCTCTAGCAGGCGACCCATCAGGTGACTTCCGTGTGGACAGGAAGTCAGGTGTTCTCTCCACCTCCAGACCGCTGGACAGGGAACGTAGGGCCAGGTACAGTCTGACAGTGACAGCCCTTGACGGGGGCTCTCCGGCCCTGAGCAGCACGGCCACTGTAGAGGTCACTCTCCTGGACGTCAACGACCACAGCCCCCAGTTCACCAGCCCCAGCTACATCGCTGACCTCTCTGAGGATGCTCCTATTGGCTCCCTGGTGCTGGAGGTCTCTGCTACTGACCTGGACCAAGGGTCTAACAGCCAGGTACACAGACTGAACTCATAGGCTTGCGTCCCAAATGGCACCCTAGTCCCTACATAGTGTACTACTTTTGATTAGAGCCCTATGACTCCTGAGCCCCCTTAAGGTTTGCCAAATGTAGCATAACACTTTTGCCACCCTTTATGATATTTTGCTAACAAAAGGAAGCCATCTATCTAGACCTTCAAAGGGTTAATGGAGGATTCATTAAGCATTAAAAGTGATGTTACTTTTTGTAATCTAATCTAATCGACTGTGCTCTGTTCTCATCCCAGGTGCTGTACTTCCTGTTGCGCGGTTCCCAGGGCATGTTCATCATTGACCAGCACACGGGACATGTCATCACCGCCGCGCCGCTCGACCGGGAGCGAACCGCGTCGTACACTTTCGATGTCTGTGCCACAGACCCGTCCCCCGCCAGCCCACGCAACTCCACCGCCACGGTCAATGTGTATGTACAGGACGTGAACGACAACGCTCCATTCTTCATCCAGGATCCCCTGGTTATCAACATCTCTGCCTCCAGGTAGGTAGCCTACAGGTTAGCGAAGAGGAAGTCTGTCAGTTCGAATCCCATGTCTGACAAGGAAGAATCTGGTTTGGAGTGGGCTTGCATCCGGAGGGTTTATGTGTACTGTTTTGTCTTTCACATGTCTTCTTTGTTGCATGCCACCATCTACTGTTGTGTGTCTTAGATGCCACCATCTACTGTTGTGTGTCTTAGATGCCATCATCTACTGTTGTGTGTCTTAGATGCCACCATCTACTGTTGTGTGTCTTAGATGCCATCATCTACTGTTGTGTGTCTTAGATGCCACCATCTACTGTTGTGTGTCTTAGATGCCATCATCTACTGTTGTGTGTCTTAGATGCCATCATCTACTGTTGTGTGTCTTAGATGCCACCATCTACTGTTGTGTGTCTTAGATGCCACCATCTACTGTTGTGTGTCTTAGATGCCATCATCTACTGTTGTGTGTCTTAGATGCCACCATCTACTGTTGTGTGTCTTAGATGCCATCATCTACTGTTGTGTGTCTTAGATGCCATCATCTACTGTTGTGTGTCTTAGATGCCACCATCTACTGTTGTGTGTCTTAGATGCCATCATCTACTGTTGTGTGTCTTAGATGCCATCACCTGCTGTTGTGTGTCTTAGATGCCACCATCTACTGTTGTGTGTCTTAGATGCCATCATCTACTGTTGTGTGTCTTAGATGCCATCATCTACTGTTGTGTGTCTTAGATGCCACCATCTACTGTTGTGTGTCTTAGATGCCATCATCTACTGTTGTGTGTCTTAGATGCCATCATCTACTGTTGTGTGTCTTAGATGCCATCATCTACTGTCTTAGATGTGTGTCTTAGATGCCATCATCTACTGTTGTGTGTCTTAGATGCCATCATCTACTGTTGTGTGTCTTAGATGCCATCATCTACTGTTGTGTGTCTTAGATGCCATCATCTACTGTTGTGTGTCTTAGATGCCATCATCTACTGTTGTGTGTCTTAGATGCCATCATCTACTGTTGTGTGTCTTATAGATGCCATCATCTACTGTTGTGTGTCTTAGATGCCATCATCTACTGTTGTGTGTCTTAGATGCCATCATCTACTGTTGTGTGTCTTAGATGCCATCATCTACTGTTGTGTGTCTTAGATGCCATCATCTACTGTTGTGTGTCTTAGCCACCATCTACTGTTGTGTGTCTTAGATGCCATCATCTACTGTTGTGTGTCTTGATGCCATCATCTACTGTGTGTCTTAGATGCCATCATCTACTGTTGTGTGTCTTAGATGCCATCATCTACTGTTGTGTGTCTTAGATGCCATCATCTACTGTTGTGTGTCTTAGATGCCATCATCTACTGTTGTGTGTCTTAGATGCCATCATCTACTGTTGTGTGTCTTAGATGCCATCATCTACTGTTAGTGTCTTAGATGCCATCATCTACTGTTGTGTGTCTTAGATGCCATCATCTACTGTTGTGTGTCTTAGATGCCATCATCTACTGTTGTGTGTCTTAGATGCCATCATCTACTGTTGTGCCATCATCTGTCTTATAGATGCCATCATCTACTGTTGTGTGTCTTAGATGCCATCATCTACTGTTGTGTGTCTTAGATGCCATCATCTACTGTTGTGTGTCTTAGATGCCACCATCTACTGTTGTGTGTCTTAGATGCCATCATGTACTGTTGTGTGTCTTAGATGCCATCATCTACTGTTGTGTGTCTTAGATGCCATCACCTGCTGTTGTGTGTCTTAGATGCCATCATCTACTGTTGTGTGTCTTAGATGCCATCATCTACTGTTGTGTGTCTTAGATGCCATCATCTACTGTTGTGTGTCTTAGATGCCATCATCTACTGTTGTGTGTCTTAGATGCCATCATCTACTGTTGTGTGTCTTAGATGCCATCATCTACTGTTGTGTGTCTTAGATGCCATCATCTACTGTTGTGTGTCTTAGATGCCATCATCTACTGTTGTGTGTCTTAGATGCCATCATCTACTGTTGTGTGTCTTAGATGCCATCATCTACTGTTGTGTGTCTTAGATGCCACCATCTACTGTTGTGTGTCTTAGATGCCACATCATCTACATCTACTGTGTGTCTTAGATGCCATCATCTACTGTTGTGTGTCTTAGATGCCATCATCTACTGTTAGTGTGTCTTAGATGCCATCATCTACTGTTGTGTGTCTTAGATGCCATCATCTACTGTTGTGTGTCTTAGATGCCATCATCTACTGTTGTGTGTCTTAGATGCCATCATCTACTGTTGTGTGTCTTAGATGCCATCATCTACTGTTGTGTGTCTTAGATGCCATCATCTACTGTTGTGTGTCTTAGATGCCATCATCTACTGTTGTGTGTCTTAGATGCCATCATCTACTGTTGTGTGTCTTAGATGCCATCATCTAATGTTGTGTGTCTTAGATGCCATCATCTACTGTTGTGTGTCTTAGATGCCACCATCTACTGTTGTGTGTCTTAGATGCCACCATCTACTGTTGTGTGTCTTAGATGCCATCACCTACTGTTGTGTGTCTTAGATGCCATCACCTACTGTTGTGTGTCTTAGATGCCATCATCTACTGTTGTGTGTCTTAGATGCCATCACCTACTGTTGTGTGTCTTAGATGCCATCATCTACTGTTGTGTGTCTTAGATGCCATCATCTACTGTTGTGTGTCTTAGATGCCATCATCTACTGTTGTGTGTCTTAGATGCCATCATCTACTGTTGTGTGTCTTAGATGCCATCATCTACTGTTGTGTGTCTTAGATGCCATCACCTACTGTTGTGTGTCTTAGTTGTGTGTCTTAGATGCCATCATCTACTGTTGTGTGTCTTAGATGCCATCATCACTGTTGTGTGTCTGCCATCTCTTGTGTGTCTTAGATGCCATCATCTACTGTTGTGTGTCTTAGATGCCATCATCTACTGTTGTGTGTCTTAGATGCCATCATCTACTGTTTTGTGTCTTAGATGCCATCATCTACTGTTGTGTGTCTTAGATGCCATCACCTACTGTTGTGTGTCTTAGATGCCACCATCTACTGTTGTGTGTCTTAGATGCCATCACCTACTGTTGTGTGTCTTAGATGCCACCATCTACTGTTGTGTGTCTTAGATGCCATCATCTACTGTTGTGTGTCTTAGATGCCATCACCTACTGTTGTGTGTCTTAGATGTCTTAGATGCCACCATCTACTGTTGTGTGTCTTAGATGCCATCATGTACTGTTGTGTGTCTTAGATGCCATCATCTACTGTTGTGTGTCTTAGATGCCATCACCTGCTGTTGTGTGTCTTAGATGCCATCATCTACTGTTGTGTGTCTTAGATGCCATCATCTACTGTTGTGTGTCTTAGATGCCATCATCTACTGTTGTGTGTCTTAGATGCCATCATCTACTGTTGTGTGTCTTAGATGCCATCATCTACTGTTGTGTGTCTTAGATGCCATCATCTACTGTTGTGTGTCTTAGATGCCATCATCTACTGTTGTGTGTCTTAGATGCCATCATCTACTGTTGTGTGTCTTAGATGCCATCACCTACTGTTGTGTGTCTTAGATGCCATCATCTACTGTTGTGTGTCTTAGATGCCATCATCTACTGTTGTGTGTCTGTTGTCTTAGATGTCTCTAGATGTCCATCATCTACTGTTGTGTGTCTTAGATGCCATCATCTACTGTTGTGTGTCTTAGATGCCATCATCTACTGTTGTGTGTCTTAGATGCCATCATCTACTGTTGTGTGTCTTAGATGCCATCATCTACTGTTGTGTGTCTTAGATGCCATCATCTACTGTTGTGTGTCTTAGATGCCATCATCTACTGTTGTGTGTCTTAGATGCCATCATCTACTGTTGTGTGTCTTAGATGCCATCATCTACTGTTGTGTGTCTTAGATGCCATCATCTACTGTTGTGTGTCTTAGATGCCATCATCTACTGTTGTGTGTCTTAGATGCCATCATCTGATGTTGTGTGTCTTAGATGCCATCATCTACTGTTGTGTGTCTTAGATGCCATCATCTACTGTTGTGTGTCTTAGATGCCATCACCTACTGTTGTGCCCAGGTTTTAGTTGGTCATCCATGTTTAGGATTTTTAAAATTAGAATAAAATTCTTCTTCTTCTCCAGTGTCTCCTCCCACCGCGTCCTGGCCACCATGCGGGCGGAGGACCGTGACTTTGGGGCCAACGGCTCAGTGTTCTACCGCTTCGCCAGCCCTGTCCGGGGCTTCACCATTAACTCTCTGACCGGGGACATACAGGTGTTGTTTCATTATTCATCAGGGTATTTAAATAACCCCTGCAAGGGATGGCTTGTATAGGGAGACTTCAGATGAAAATACTTTCATTTATTCATTCATTCATTCATCCCAGGCTACAGAGAAGCTGCAGGGACTGACCCAGGGCCAGAGGACTCTGATTGTAGAGGCTATGGACCAGGGCAGCCCAGCCCAGTCCTCTCTAGGGGTGGTGGTCATCTACATCAGAGAACAGACCTACAGGGGGATCCGCTTCTCACGCCACGCTAGAGATGTCAGTCTGCAGGAGAACGCTGCCAAAGGTAGGAACAGGCCATGTTTATTTGATTCTGTTTTGTTGTGAGCCTGAGGTGAGCCTGAGGTGTGTATACTGTAATTAATGTTTAGAACACAGTGTGATAGTGAGGTGTGTATACTGTAATTAATGTTTAGAACACAGTGTGATAGTGAGGTGTGTATACTGTAATTAATGTTTAGAACACAGTGTGATAGTGAGGTGTGTATACTGTAATTAATGTTTAGAACACAGTCTGATAGTGAGGTGTGTATACTGTAATTAATGTTTAGAACACAGTGTGATAGTGAGTTGTGTATACTGTAATTAATGTTTAGAACACAGTCTGATAGTGAGTTGTGTATACTGTAATTAATGTTTAGAACACAGTGTGATAGTGAGTTGTGTATACTGTAATTAATGTTTAGAACACAGTGTGATAGTGAGGTGTGTATACTGTAATTAATGTTTAGAACACAGTGTGATAGTGAGGTGTGTATACTGTAATTAATGTTTAGAACACAGTGTGATAGTGAGTTGTGTATACTGTAATTAATGTTTAGAACACAGTGTGATAGTGAGGTGTGTATACTGTAATTAATGTTTAGAACACAGTGTGATAGTGAGGTGTGTATACTGTAATTAATGTTTAGAACACAGTGTGATAGTGAGGTGTGTATACTGTAATTAATGTTTAGAACACAGTGTGATAGTGAGGTGTGTATACTGTAATTAATGTTTAGAACACAGTGTGATAGTGAGGTGTGTATACTGTAATTAATGTTTAGAACACAGTGTGATAGTGAGTTGTGTATACTGTAATTAATGTTTAGAACACAGTCTGATAGTGAGTGTGTGTGTATACTACTATAATTAATGTTTAGAACACAGTGTGATAGTGAGGTGTGTATACTGTAATTAATGTTTAGAACACAGTATGATAGTGAGGTGTGTATACTGTAATTAATGTTTAGAACACAGTGTGATAGTGAGGTGTGTATACTGTAATTAATGTTTAGAACACAGTGTGATAGTGAGGTGTGTATACTGTAATTAATGTTTAGAACACAGTGTGATAGTGAGGTGTGTATACTGTAATTAATGTTTAGAACACAGTATGATAGTGAGGTGTGTATACTGTAATTAATGTTTAGAACACAGTGTGATAGTGAGGTGTGTATACTGTAATTAATGTTTAGAACACAGTGTGATAGTGAGGTGTGTATACTGTAATTAATGTTTAGAACACAGTGTGATAGTGAGTTGTGTATACTGTAATTAATGTTTAGAACACAGTGTGATAGTGAGGTGTGTATACTGTAATTAATGTTTAGAACACAGTGTGATAGTGAGGTGTGTATACTGTAATTAATGTTTAGAACACAGTGTGATAGTGAGGTGTGTATACTGTAATTAATGTTTAGAACACAGTGTGATAGTGAGGTGTGTATACTGTAATTAATGTTTAGAACACAGTGTGATAGTGAGGTGTGTATACTGTAATTAATGTTTAGAACACAGTGTGATAGTGAGGTGTGTATACTGTAATTAATGTTTAGAACACAGTGTGATAGTGAGGTGTGTATACTGTAATTAATGTTTAGAACACAGTATGATAGTAAGGTGTGTATACTGTAATTAATGTTTAGAACACAGTGTGATAGTGAGGTGTGTATACTGTAATTAATGTTTAGAACACAGTGTGATAGTGAGGTGTGTATACTGTAATTAATGTTTAGAACACAGTGTGATAGTGAGGTGTGTATACTGTAATTAATGTTTAGAACACAGTGTGATAGTGAGTTGTGTATACTGTAATTAATGTTTAGAACACAGTGTGATAGTGAGGTGTGTATACTGTAATTAATGTTTAGAACACAGTGTGATAGTGAGGTGTGTAGTGAGGTGTGTATACTGTAATTAATGTTTAGAACACAGTGTGATAGTGAGGTGTGTATACTGTAATTAATGTTTAGAACACAGTGTGATAGTGAGGTGTGTATACTGTAATTAATGTTTAGAACACAGTGTGATAGTGAGGTGTGTATACTGTAATTAATGTTTAGAACACAGTGTGATAGTGAGGTGTGTATACTGTAATTAATGTTTAGAACACAGTGTGATAGTGAGGTGTGTATACTGTAATTAATGTTTAGAACACAGTGTGATAGTGAGGTGTGTATACTGTAATTAATGTTTAGAACACAGTGTGATAGTAAGGTGTGTATACTGTAATTAATGTTTAGAACACAGTGTGATAGTGAGGTGTGTATACTGTAATTAATGTTTAGAACACAGTGTGATAGTGAGGTGTGTATACTATAATTAATGTTTAGAACACAGTGTGATAGTGAGGTGTGTATACTGTAATTAATGTTTAGAACACAGTGTGATAGTGAGGTGTGTATACTGTAATTAATGTTTAGAACACAGTGTGATAGTGAGTTGTGTATACTGTAATTAATGTTTAGAACACAGTGTGATAGTGAGGTGTGTATACTGTAATTAATGTTTAGAACACAGTGTGATAGTGAGTGTGTATACTGTAATTAATGTTTAGAACACAGTGTGATAGTGAGGTGTGTATGTAATTAATGTTTAGAACACAGTGTGATAGTGAGTGTGTATACTGTAATTAATGTTTAGAACACAGTGTGATAGTGAGGTGTGTATACTGTAATTAATGTTTAGAACACAGTGTGATAGTGAGGTGTGTATACTGTAATTAATGTTTAGAACACAGTGTGATAGTGAGTGTGTATACTATAATTAATGTTTAGAACACAGTGTGATAGTGAGGTGTGTAATGTTTAGAACACAGTGTGATAGTGAGGTGTGTATACTGTAATTAATGTTTAGAACACAGTGTGATAGTGAGTGTGTATACTGTAATTAATGTTTAGAACACAGTGTGATAGTGAGCTGTGTGTAATTAATGTTTAGAACACAGTGTGATAGTGAGGTGTGTATACTGTAATTAATGTTTAGAACACAGTGTGATAGTGAGGTGTGTATACTGTAATTAATGTTTAGAACACAGTGTGATAGTGACTGTAATTGTGTGTGTGTTTAGAACACAGTGTGATAGTGAGGTGTGTAACTGTAATTAATGTTTAGAACACAGTGTGATAGTGAGGTGTGTATACTGTAATTATAGAACACAGTGTGATAGTGAGGTGTTACTGTAATTAATGTTTAGAACACAGTGTGATAGTGAGGTGTGTATACTGTAATTAATGTTTAGAACACAGTGTGATAGTGAGGTGTGTATACTGTAATTAATGTTTAGAACACAGTGTGATAGTGAGTGTGTATAATTAATGTTTAGAACACAGTGTGATAGTGAGGTGTGTATACTGTAATTAATGTTTAGAACACAGTGTGTATACTATAATTAATGTTTAGAACACAGTGTGATAGTGAGGTGTGTATACTGTGTAATGTTTAGAACACAGTGTGATAGTGAGTTGTGTAATTAATGTTTAGAACACAGTGTGATAGTGAGGTGTGTATACTGTAATTAATGTTTAGAACACAGTGTGATAGTGAGGTGTGTATACTATAATTAATGTTTAGAACACAGTGTGATAGTGAGTGTGTATACTGTAATTAATGTTTAGAACACAGTTGATAGTGAGTGTGTATACTGTAATTAATGTTTAGAACACAGTGTGATAGTGAGGTGTGTATACTGTAATTAATGTTTAGAACACAGTGTGATAGTGTGTATACTATAATTAATGTTTAGAACACAGTGTGATAGTGGTGTGTATACTGTGTTTAGAACACAGTGTGATAGTGAGTGTGTGTGTTTAGAACACAGTGTGATAGTGTGTATACTGGTGTGTGTTTAGAACAGTGTGATACAGTGTGTAATTAATGTTTAGAACACAGTATGATAGTAAGGTGTGTATACTGTAATTAATGTTTAACACAATGTGATAGTGAGGTGTGTGTGTTTAGAACACATTGTGATAGTGAGGTGTGTGTGTTTAGAACACAGTGTGATAGTGAGGTGTGTGTTTAGAACACAGTGTGATAGTGAGGTGTGTGTGTTTAGAACACAGTGTGATAGTGAGGTGTGTGTGTTTAGAACACAGTGTGATAGTGAGGTGTGTGTGTTTAGAACACAGTGTGATAGTGAGGTGTGTGTGTTTAGAACACAGTGTGATAGTGAGGTGTGTGTGTTTAGAACACAGTGTGATAGTGAGGTGTGTGTGTTTAGAACACAGTGTGATAGTGAGGTGTGTGTGTATAGAACACAGGGTGATAGTGAGGTGTGTGTTGTCCTCCTCCAGGTACCGCCGTGGTGCAGACTCAGGCCCAGTACCCTGATGGATCCCGTAGTGGGATCAGTTACAGCATCTTCAGTGGCAACACCCTACTCTCCTTTGGAATCAGCTCTTCCACTGGTAAGCTGCTGGGGTGGGATATTATATAAAACCCATTTTGACAAAAAAGTGCGTTAACACATTTTACACTCCACAAAACCCTCATAAGGAATAGGAGAAGGATGAATATCCATTGCCCAATTGGTTCTCAGTCCCTAGTTATTGTTGTAACTAGATGAGATCTGTCCTAGTTATTGTTGTAAACAAGTGAGATATGTCCTAGTTATTGTTCTAACCAGGTGAGATATGTCCTAGTTATTGTTGTAACCAGGTGAGATCTGTCCTAGTTATTGTTATAACCAGGTGAGATATGTCCTAGTTATTGTTCTAACCAGGTGAGATATGTCCTAGTTATTGTTCTAACCAGGTGAGATCTGTCCTAGTTATTGTTCTAACCAGGTGAGATCTGTCCTAGTTATTGTTCTAACCAGGTGTGATCTGTCCTAGTTATTGTTCTGTAATTAATGTTTAACCAGATAGTGAGATCTGTCTGTAATTATTGTTCTAACCAGGTGTGTATACTGTAATTAATGTGAGATCTGTCCTAGTTATTGTTCTAACCAGGTGTGATCTGTCCTAGTTATTGTTCTAACCAGGTGTGATCTGTCCTTGTTATTGTTCTAACCAGGTGTGATCTGTCCTTGTTATTGTTCTAACCAGGTGTGATCTGTCCTTGTTATTGTTCTAACCAGGTGAGATCTGTCCTTGTTATTGTTCTAACCAGGTGAGATATGTGCTTGTTATTGTTCTAACCAGGTGAGATCTGGGTACAGAGCTCCATGGGGCTGGATTATGAGGAGTCCCCTAGACTCCGCCTAGTGGTGAAGGCTGAAACTGCATCCTCCAGTTCCTTCATGGCGGTCAACCTGATCCTTCAGGACGTCAATGACAACCTGCCGCGCTTCCAGCTGCAGAACTATGTAGCCTACATACGAGAGGCACAGGGATATCATTTTCCTATCATACAGGTAGGTACACTAACGAGCATGCATGCAGTTGTGTACACTGTAATTAATGTTTAGAACACACACACAGGTGTGTATACTGTAATTAACACACACACAGTGTGATAGTGAGTTGTGTATACTGTAATTAACACAACACACACACACACACACACACACATACTGTAATTAATGTTTAGAACACACACACACACACACACACACACACACACACACACCTGTATTATGCTTGACTGTGGATGGAGTGTTAGGTTGTGGGCTAGAAGATGCTTAGACAGTAGAGAAGACCTGGAACGTTTCAGTGCTGCTGTGATAGTTCTGAGAGGTGACAGTCTGTTCCTGTCCCTATAAGGCAGTGTGTTTTCAACGTCCCTGTTGAGTATATATAGGATGCTGTATGAAACCACGGCCATATAGAACCCTTTTATAAACTCTGGTTCGACTGTTCCAAGTCCCATATTCATTACCAGGTTCTGTTACTGTTCCACAGCTGTTGTAAATCTGTTCTTTGTTTTGATTGATTTCCTCTGATCTTGTGACTTCCTGTCTGTCCCCAGGTGTTGGCAGATTATTATTATTTTTGATATTTTTTTGTATTGCTTTCAAAAACAAAACAACATTCAAAACAATGAACAGCAAATGAAGGCTGAACAACAGCCAATGACAGAAAAATCTGTTTCCTACACGTTAAAACAGATTGGAAATGGCTAACCATAAACACAAGTACACTTTGCTTTTAAGACAAAAGAAAACCAGTGATATCAGAAGACTGATTTTTTTGTTTTGATTTTCTTTCTGACTTCCTGTCTGTCCGATGCAGGTGGTGGCTGATGACCTTGACCAGGGCCAGAATGGTCAGGTGACCTATAGCCTGAGGTCGTCGTCTCTCAGCGGCCTGTTCAAGATCGACTCGCTGACCGGAAGCATCACCACCGCCGCTATCATGGACCGAGAGATCTGGACACAAACCAAGTGAGGTGCAGGGCCTTGGGATGTGGTTATGAGAGTGTGTGAGTGTATGTGTATGTGTGTGTTTGTTCACAATGGGCCTGACATGTGGTTTCCCTCAGTGGGCTAACCTTTGTTTTCAATCTATAAATACTCTCCCTGTTCCTGTAATCTCTCTATGTATTGGAATCTATATTTCTGTCATGCTCTGGGAAACAACAGGTTCTGATGTAAGACAGCAGGAGATGAAAGGTTATGAAACCTGAAACATAAACTAAACTCCAACTGACAGTTTATTTTTTCATCTCCATGGCATCAGGCTGGTTGTTACGGCGACGGACCGGGGCACACCACGATTGGCCGGCTCGGCGACCCTCACGGTGATCATCGTGGACCTCAACGACAACAGTCCTACAATCCCTCTGCCGCGTGAGATCAGAGTACCAGAGAGTAAGTCAATGACCCACAGGTCTCAACTGCAGACCCCCCCCCCCATCAGACACTTCAGGCAGGCTAAAGCAAACACTCAAAGTATTGAGATGATTTGAAATACTGTATTTGAACCCAACTGATACCCTATTCACTATGTAGGGCACTACTTTTGACCAAGGGGTGTATATATAAAGAATCTCAGACATTTGAGACACAGTCAATTTAACAGTGAACCTTTAGTCCAGAGATCTTATCCCTGATCCTTACTCATTCTCTCTCTAACAGCACTCAGCAGTTCTCAGTGATAAAACTGACCTTTTTATGAGTCGTTCTGAAGCCAAGTTCCCCTCTGTTCATATCCTGCTGTACATCTGAAGTCTACAGTTTCTTGCATAAAATATCCAATTCAGAAAGAAAAGAAATCAGAAGTCTGCAATATATTCCTATTAAGCAACGTGATGTAATAGGATATGTTATGAGGTAGGAGCTAGTTCTAGGGCTATAATGTTGTTCCCATATAACAATCTCACAAGCCCTGTTTTCTCTCTCTCAATTCAATAGAAATTCAAGGTGCTTTATTGGCATGGGAAACATATGTTTACATTGCCAAAGCAAGTGAAATAGATAATAAACACAAGTGAAACAAACAATAAAAAAATGTATCTCTCTCTGCAGACTCCTACCCTTCCATCTACAGCCTTCATTCAACACCCTCTCTCCTCAGCTCTTCCACTGGTCTGCTCCATTTTGACAAAAAGTCTCATTTTCTCCACAAAACCCTCATAAGGAATAGGAGAAGGATGAATATCCATTGCCCAATTGGTTCTCTCCCTAGTTATTGTTGTAACTCTCTCTCTCTCTCTCTCTCTCTCTCTTCTCTGTCTCAGGTGAGATCTCCTTCTCTCTCTAACCAGGTGAGATCTCTCTCTCTCCCAGGTTGATCTCTCTAACCTCTCTCTCTCTCAGGTGTGATCTGTCTCTCTCTCCTAGTTAGTTGTAACCAGGTGAGATCTGTCCTAGTTATTGTTCTAACCAGGTGAGATCTGTTCTATTGTTCTAACCAGGTGTGATCTCCATCTCCTGTCCTAGTTATTGTTCTAACCAGGTGTGAGTTATTGTTCTAACCAGGTGTGATCTGTCCTCTCTAACCAGGTGTGATCTGTCCTTGTTATTGTTCTAACCAGGTGTGATCTGTCCTTGTTATTGTTCTAACCAGGTGAGATCTGTCTCTCTCTCTTGTTATTGTTCTAACCAGGTGAGATCTCTCCATCTCTCTGAGGAGTCCCTCCCTTCCATCTCCCTCATCCTCCAGTTCCTTCTCTCAACCTGATCCTTCGTCAATGACAACCTCCTCTTCTGCAGAACTATCTCTCTCTCGAGAGGCACAGGGACATCATTTTCCTATCATCTCTAGGTCACTCTCATGCACACACACACACACACACACACACACCTCACACTTCACATCACACACACACACACACACACTTCACTCTCACACACACACTCTCACACACACACACTCTCTCACACACACACTCACACACTCTCTCTCACTCCACACCTTCCATCTCCCTCATTGTTAGGTTGTGGGCTCTCTTAGACAGTAGAGAAGACCTGGAACGTTTCAGTGCTGCTGTGATAGTTCTGAGAGGTGACAGTCTGTTCCTCCTCCCTATAAGGCAGTGTGTTTTCAACGTCCCTATATATAGGATGCTGTATGAAACCACGGCCATATAGAACCCTTTTCTTCTCTCTCGACTGTTCCAAGTCCCATATTCATTACCAGGTTCTGTTACTGTTCCACAGCTGTTGTAAATCTGTTCTTTGTTTTGATTGATTTCCTCTGATCTCTTCCCCTTCCCCATCTCCCTATTATTTTTGATATTTTTTTGTATTGCTCTCTCTCTCTCTCTCAAAACAATGAACAGCAAATCTCTCTCTCTCTCAAAAGAAAACCAGTGATTCAGAAGACTGATTTTTTGTTTTGAACTTCCTGTCTGTCCGATGCAGGTGGTGGCTCTCTCTCCTCAAACCAAGTGAGGTGCCATCTGTCCCCTTTGCTTTTCAATGCAAATAGGCTGAACAACAGCCAATGACAGAAAAATCTGTTTTTTAAAACAGATTGGAAATGGCTAACCATGTACATTTTAAGACAAAAGAAAACCTCTGATTTTTTGTTTTGATCCGATGCAGGTGGTGGCTGACCTCTCAGGTCTCTCTCTCTCGTCTCTCAGCGGCCTGTTCAAGATCGACTCGCTGACCGGAAGCATCTCTGGACCGAGAGATCTGGACACAAACCTCTCTATGTGTGTGTTTGTTCACAATCTCATGTGGTTTCCCTCAGTGGGCTAACCTTTGTTTTCAATCTATAAATACTCTCCCTCTCCTCCCTTCCATCTCCCTCATTTCTGTCATGCTCTGGGAAACTCAGGTTCTGATGTAAGACAGCAGGAGATGAAAGGTTATGAAACCTGAAACATAAACTAAACTCCAACTGACTTTATTTTTTCATCTCCATGGCATCCTTCCATCTCCCACGATTCGGCTCGGCGACCCTCACGGTGATCATCGTGGACCTCTCTCAACAGTCTCTCCCTCTCTCTGAGATCAGAGTCCTCTCTCTCTCTCTCTCTCCCATCTCACTTCAGGCTCTAAAGCAAACACTCAAAGTATTGAGATGATCTCTCTCTGTCTCTCTCTCTGATACCCTATTCACTATGTCCATTTGACCAAGGGGTGTATATATAAAGAATCTCTCATTTGAGACACAGTCAATTTAACAGTGAACCTTTAGTCCTCTATCCCTGATCCTTACTCATTCTCTCTCTAACAGCACTCAGCAGTTCCAGTGATCTCCCTCTGAAGCCAAGTTCCTCTCTGTTCATATCCTGCTGTACATCTGAAGTCTACAGTTTCTTGCATAAAATATCCAATTCAGAAAGAAAAGAAATCAGAAGTCTGCAATATATTCCTATTAAGCAACGTGATGTAATAGGATATGTTATGAGGTAGGAGCTAGTTCTAGGGCTATAATGTTGTTCCCATATAACAATCTCACAAGCCCTGTTTTCTCTCTCTCAATTCTCCATATGTTTACATTGCCAAAGCAAGTGAAATAGATAATAAACACAAGTGAAACAAACAATAAAAAAATGTATCTCTCTCTCTCCTCCCTTCCATCTCCCTCATTCTCTCTCTCTCTCTCTCTCTCTCTCTCTCCTCCCTTCCATCTCCCTCATTCTCTCCTCTCTCTCTCTCTCTCTCTCTCTCTCTCTCTCTCTCTCTCTCTCTCTCTCTCTCTCTCTCTCCTCCCTTCCATCCCCCTCATTCTCTCTCCCTCCAATTTCCCCTCTCCCTCCAGACACTCTGGTTGGCTCGGTAATAACCCAGGTGACAGGAAATGACGTGGACTCAGGCCCCGCCCTGTCCTACACCCTCCACCTGGACCTGTCTTCCCAGGGCGTATTTGGGATCCACCGCTACGGGGGCGGGGTGTCTCTGACCGCCCCTCTGGACTACGAGGAGAAGACCTGGTACACGCTGACTGTCAGGGCTACTGACTCCAAACACCAGACTGAAGCTAACCTCACCATACTGGTGGAGGATGTCAATGATAATGCTCCTACGTTCACACAGGATCTTTACCAGGTAGTCTATCCTCTAACCGGCCTCCACTAGCCTTTGGAAGATCTGCGTTTGTGTTGGCAGGCATTTGTGTAATGATGCCATAAGAGACAATGAGAATTTGATCAGATTTAGCTGAATTATTATATGTACATGCAGATCAATAATGATGCCATCTGTGTGTGTCTGTATCGATCTTCCTCATTTAGTTTAGATACCATTAACCATTAACCTGCCTGTCCAACATGCCTCAATTATTCTGGGTACATCCCTGAATACACCCGGTCATGTTTGTGTTTTCCAGATGACTCTGGCAGAGCACTCCCCAGCTGGCAGTGCAGTTGTCACTGTGACAGCCACGGACCGCGATTCTGGGGAGAACGGCCGCGTCACCTACAGAGTGATGTCATCAACCCGGGATATCTTCTACATCGACCCCAGCAATGGTACCCTGTTCATCACCCAGCAGGCAGAGTTTGACTCTGAAAACCCTTCTATCCTGGTGGTAATAGAGTCCAGAGACATGGGAACACCAGCCCTCTCCTCCATCGCTACTGTACAGGTCCAGGTGACTGACATCAATGACAACGCGCCCGTCTTCCACCAATCAGAGTACAGATCCACGGTGTCGGAGGACGGCCTTCCGGGCGCCACCATCCTGACCCTAGAGGCGACCGACGGCGACGCGTCACGCGACAACTGCGGCTTCGACTTCACCATAGCCAGCGGAAACTCAGGCAATGCCTTCCAAATCGAGAGCAGCGTACGCTTCCTGGAAGGACGAGGCTTCCAGACGGTAGGCAGCGTGGTATTGACTGGTGAGGGCCTGGACTTCGAGGCTGTGTCCAGTTACAACCTGACCGTGGTCGTGTCGGACCGTGGCGTGCCCCAGAGGAGCTCGGCTGTCTCTGCGCTGATCAGTGTGACAGATACTAACGACAACCCTCCGGCGTTCAGCAGGGCAGAGTACAGGTACTTTGGTACTTTGTTGTTTGTTAGATGTCCTTAATTCCTCTTTACATGTGTTTGCACTGGGGGACCAAATGTCATGTTTTAAGGAAAAGCGATTGATAAAATCTCCTTGAACCCTGCAGTGTGGTGCTGAGTGAAGGAACAGCCGCAGGGACTGAAGTCCTCAGCCTGTCTGCAACAGACCCAGACTCCTCGGTAGTAGGGAAGGTGCAGTACCTGATCAGCTCTGGGGATGAGACGGGTATGTTCCAGGTAGACCGCTGGACCGGAGCCCTGAGGCTGCAGAGACCACTGGAAAATGAGAGACAGGTACCATGGAACTTCTGGCTTGGGATGTGCCCAAAATTGCACCATATTTCCTATATAGTGCACTACTTTTTTAAAGAGTCCTATGGGCCCAGGTCAAAACTAGTGCACTATATAGGAAATAGTTTGACATAGAAATAGATTGGATTAGTCGTTGGTTATCCACCTGTTTGTATATTCTGCAGCTGGCAATTCATTTCCCTTCAGTGATTAAGAAAGTATTAATCTCACTCTCTCTCTCTCTGCTGTCTCTCTCTCCCCTTCTCCCTCTCTTCCTCCTACTAGGGATCCCATGTGATCATTGTGCAGGCGTCAGATGGACAGGGTCACTATGCGCTGGCTCCAGTCACTGTGGAGGTGAAGGACATTAATGACAACAGACCTTACTTCCCCCTGCCTGTCCTCACCGCCAGCATCAGAGAGAACCAGCCTCACAACACCCTTGTCACCATGCTGCACGCCATCGACCAGGACACAGGAGTCTTTGGACAGCTGAGATACTACATGTTGGACAAGACTGGAGAGGGGAAAGACGCCTTCCTGGTCAACCAGACGTCAGGCGAGGTCCGGACTCGCTTCACCTTCGACTTTGAGAAAGTCAACTTGTTCAACTTTGTAGCTCTGGCCATGGACGCAGGGAACTTCTCTGCCACGGTGACCGTCCAGGTGTACGTGACAGGGGAGGATGAGTACGACCCTGTGTTCTCCGACCCAGAGTTCTCCTTCTTAGTTCCTGAGGGGTCGAAGAAGGGCCAGAGCATTGGTCAGGTGACAGCCAGAGACGAGGACGAGGGAGTAGACGGGATTGTTCTGTACTCCCTAGCTGACCCCTCGCCCTACTTCCAGGTCAATGCATCGACGGGCGTGGTTTTCCTGAAGATGGACAGCCACGTCCATCATCTGAGCAGGTCCAAGAGGGAGGTCCGTGTGATGAACCTTGACCTGAAGGCCCACAGCCCTCTGGAGACATCCCGTGTGGCCACCGCTCGCATCACCGTTGACGTAACACACACCTCCTTTGGCGTGGCATCGGACATGAACCTGCTGCTGGTCAGTGTGATCGCTGTGTCCCTGGGAGCCATCCTCATCCTCATCTTCATCGCCATGGCTCTGTTCTGTGTGAGACTGAGACGTCAGAGGAAGGAGCAGCAGAGTCGCTGCAGACCTCCAGCCTCTCCCGGCCACGGCACGATGCTGCACAAACTAGAGGAGACTAAAGTCACTGGCACCGACCGGAGCATCTACCACCAGGCCTTACCAGGGTACACTTCTGACCAAACTGGGAGTGGTGTGGGAGGGCCATACCCCCGCGGGGGCTCCCTGGACCCATCCCACTCCAGCGGGCGTGGCTCGGCAGAGGCGGCAGAAGACGATGAGATCCGGATGATCAACGAGTACCCCCGTGTCTCCTCCATCTCTTCGTCCATGCAGGAACACATCTCAGCCCGCGGGCCAGACTCTGGTATCCAGCAGGACGCTGATCAGCTGTCTGACGTCTCCTGTGAGCCCAACATGGACGCCAACCAGTGGTTCAAGGCCAAGAAGCTGGCCAGTCTCAGTGGGACTCTGCTGGCTGGCCAGGTGCCTGTCTACAGGGAGGATGGTGGAGGTTATCTGGGGGTAGGGAGGGGGCTGAACATCTCCCACCCTAAAGACTATGCCTTCCCAGTGGATGGTAAACCCGCTGTGGACGGCTCCCTCACAGCCATAGTGGCCAGTGACGAGGAGCTGAGGGGTAGTTATAACTGGGACTACCTGCTGGACTGGTGCCCACAGTTCCAGCCATTAGCAAGCGTCTTCACGGAGATAGCGAGGTTAAAGGATGAGACGGCCCCTCCTAACCCTCGCAGACCACTCCAGCACAAAGCCAAGGTGGACCCCAAACCCCCTCGCATTGACCCCCCGCCCCTAATCACCTCCATAGCCCACCCCGGGGCGAAGACAGTCCCGGTCAAGCCTGCCCCCGTTAAGCCCTCTGTGGGGAGGTCCTCCTTCCCCCATCTGGCCTCCCTACGGAGGTCCCCCATCAGTCACGAGGGCTCCCCCTCCTCAGTAGCCATGTCCCCCAGCTTCTCCCCCTCCCTGTCCCCCCTGGCCGCCCGCTCCCCGGCCATCACACCTTTCGGCGTCACCCAGGGCCCCTCAGCCTCCATGATCAGCACCACTGAACACAGCATGGAGCACAGTGAAGAGGCCGAGATGAGGATATAGACTATAGACTCACAGATGAGGATATAGACTCTGTAGACTGAGGAGGAAATAGACTCTGTAGACTGAAATTAAGATATAGACTATATTGACTAACAGATGAGGATATAGATTCTATCGACTCACAGATGAGGATATAGACTCTATTGACTCACAGATGAGGATATAAACTCTATTGACTCACAGATGAGGATATAGAATCTATTGACTAACAGATGAGGATATAGACTATATTGACTCACAGATGAGGATATAGACTCTATTGACTAACAGATGAGGATATAGACTCTATTGACTCACAGATGAGGATATAGACTATCGACTCACAGATGAGGATATAGACTCTATTGACTAACAGATGAGGATATAGACTCTATTGACTCACAGATGAGGATACAGACTGTAGACTGAGATGAGGATATAGACTCTGTAGACTCTGAGGTACTAGAGATTGGAAGACTGATACTGAGTTATTGTTCCTCAAAAGACAGAGGTGATGTATCAATTGACACCCTATTTAGGTTGCAGGGTGGTACCCCTCCTAATGTGTAATGGTCACAGTCTGGTGTCAATATACTGTATCGTACAGTGTACCTTCCATTCTGGCCAGAACACAGAGTGTGGTTAAGTACTGTAGTTAAATAATGAAGTAACTCTCAAATGGACTCAAAAGGTGGTAGCTGCATCATAAACTAATGGGACCCTCAAACTGAACCAGAATGAAAACTGAGGCGAAAATGGATGTTGCCTTTTCCTCTTCCCTCTATCCAATCAGTGTCAAGAGAACAAAACTACCCAGGATTTGCACATTCTAATGGGGAGCCATGATGTCAATATTCTGTAGAAGATATTTTTATACTGACTTTGGTTTCTGACTAGAAATGGCACTAATTCTGTGCCAGAAGGCTGTTATAGCCTCAGAATATATTTCCATATGTGTATATTTCTAGCTATGTAACAGTATGTTGTGAACTCCATGTTTGTTCTATTTTATGTACTTAACCATTGTGTTCTTGGAACGAAAAAAAGCTCTATATTTCTATTAGTGTGATTGATTGGGGGATATGCTGTCATTTCTTGTAAATATTTATTACGGAGGAGCGAAAAAAGAGCTTGCGTTGCTGGAAGAACATGATACCAGTATCAATACAGTGTTTGGTCAAGAAGCTTTCAAAAATAATCTGCTGAAGTGTTGGATCCCTCTCATACTAATTCAGTGTGCCATATGTGTGTCTCCCAAATGGCACCTATTGCCTATATAGTGCACTACCTGGTCAAAAGTAGTGCACTATAAAGGGAATAGGGTTCCATTCGGGATGTAAACACAGTCTTTTGAGTATAGTTTGAAAGGATCAGTCATGCATGTTCTCATGTCCTAAGCACGTTCCTTTGTTTCTTCCTCCAGTCTAGTTTAGGTGAACTTGACACCGATTGATCGTGTCCTTTTTTTCAGGTTCTTTGCTGTGATTTTAATCACGATGAGCCGTACAGGTCTACTTGGTATTCTAGTGGCATAGTAGACCCAGACAAGGGCAGAACCACTCAGACACAGACAGGGGAGGTCAGAAACATCACAGAGACCAGCTGCAATATAACTACAACGTTTCCCGCAGTAGAACAAAGGAAAATAAAACAAATGTCATGTATGTCAGCAGACAGGTCCAGTTGTTATTGTAGTGGCAGTCTTACCATCCAGACAGACAGGTCCAGTTGTTATTGTAGTGGCAGTCTTACCATCCAGACAGACAGGTCCAGTTGTTATTGTAGTGGCAGTCTTACCATCCAGACAGACAGGTCTAGTTGTTATTGTAGTGGTAGTCTTACCATCCAGACAGACAGGTCTAGTTGTTATTGTAGTGGCAGTCTTACCATCCAGACAGACAGGTCTAGTTGTTATTGTAGTGGCAGTCTTACCATCCAGACAGACAGGTCTAGTTGTTATTGTAGTGGCAGTCTTACCATCCAGACAGACAGGTCCAGTTGTTATTGTAGTGGCAGTCTTACCATCCAGACAGACAGGTCTAGTTGTTATTGTAGTGGCAGTCTTACCATCCAGACAGACAGGTCAGTTGTTATTGTAGTGGCAGTCTTACCATGTTAGTTGTTATTGTAGTGGCAGTCTTACCATCCAGACAGACAGGTCCAGTTGTTATTGTAGTGGCAGTCTTACCATCCAGACAGACAGGTCTAGTTGTTATTGTAGTGGCAGTTGAACCGTCCAGACAGACAGGTCTAGTTGTTATTGTAGTGGCAGTCTTACTATCCAGACAGACAGGTCCAGTTGTTATTGTAGTGGAGTCTTACCATCCAGACAGACAGGTCTAGTTGTTATTGTAGTGGCAGTCTTACCATCCAGACAGACAGGTCTAGTTGTTATTGTAGTGGCAGTCTTACCATCCAGACAGACAGGTCCAGTTGTTATTGTAGTGGCAGTCTTACCAGACAGACAGGTCCAGTTGTTATTGTCGTGGCAGTCAAACCGTCCAGACAGACAGGTCTAGTTGTTATTGTAGTGACAGTCGAACCATCCAGACAGACAGGTCTAGTTGTTATTGTAGTGGCAGTCTTACCATCCAGACAGACAGGTCTAGTTGTTATTGTAGTGGCAGTCGAACCGTCCAGACAGACAGGTCTAGTTGTTATTGTAGTGGCAGTCGAACCGTCCAGACAGACAGGTCTAGTTGTTATCGTAGTGGCAGTCGAACCGTCCAGACAGACAAGTCTAGTTGTTATCGTAGTGGCAGTCGAACCGTCCAGACAGACAAGTCTAGTTGTTATTGTAGTGGCAGTCGAACCGTCCAGACAGACAGGTCTAGTTGTTATTGTAGTGGCAGTCGAACCATCCAGACAGACAAGTCTAGTTGTTATTGTAGTGGTAGTCGAACCATCCAGACAGACAGAAGACAAAACAGCTGACATGAGGTTTGAGTAGAGGTTTGAATTCTCCCCAGGATTTTTTAACAAGGTGGTGCTGCTGAGTACGGTGGGGTAAACCAATTTACTTTATTTTTATATATATATATATATATATATATATATATATATATATATATATATATATATATATATACAGTGCCTTGCGAAAGTATTCGGCCCCCTTGAACTTTGCGACCTTTTGCCACATTTCAGGCTTCAAACATAAAGATATAAAACTGTATTTTTTTGTGAAGAATCAACAACAAGTGGGACACAATCATGAAGTGGAACGACATTTATTGGATATTTCAAACTTTTTTAACAAATCAAAAACTGAAAAATTGGGCGTGCAAAATTATTCAGCCCCCTTAAGTTAATACTTTGTAGCGCCACCTTTTGCTGCGATTACAGCTGTAAGTCGCTTGGGGTATGTCTCTATCAGTTTTGCACATCGAGAGACTGACATTTTTTCCCATTCCTCCTTGCAAAACAGCTCGAGCTCAGTGAGGTTGGATGGAGAGCATTTGTGAACAGCAGTTTTCAGTTCTTTCCACAGATTCTCGATTGGATTCAGGTCTGGACTTTGACTTGGCCATTCTAACACCTGGATATGTTTATTTTTGAACCATTCCATTGTAGATTTTGCTTTATGTTTTGGATCATTGTCTTGTTGGAAGACAAATCTCCCTCCCAGTCTCAGGTCTTTTGCAGATTCCATCAGGTTTTCTTCCAGAATGGTCCTGTATTTGGCTCCATCCATCTTCCCATCAATTTTAACCATCTTCCCTGTCCCTGCT
Source organism: Oncorhynchus keta (assembly GCF_023373465.1). NCBI lineage: Eukaryota > Metazoa > Chordata > Actinopteri > Salmoniformes > Salmonidae > Oncorhynchus > Oncorhynchus keta. The sequence goes on from NC_068421.1 coordinate 32,033,844, forward strand.
GAAAAAAAGCAGGCCCAAACCATGATGCTGCCACCACCATGTTTGACAGTGGGGATGGTGTGTTCAGGGTGATGAGCTGTGTTGCTTTTATGCCAAACATAACGTTTTGCATTGTTGCCAAAAATTTCAATTTTGGTTTCATCTGACCAGAGCACCTTCTTCCACATGTTTGGTGTGTCTCCCAGGTGGCTTGTGGCAAACTTTAAACAACACTTTTTATGGATATCTTTAAGAAATGGCTTTCCATAAAGGCCAGATTTGTGCAATATACGACTGATTGTTGTCCTATGGACAGAGTGTCCCACCTCAGCTGTAGATCTCTGCAGTTCATCCAGAGTGATCATGGGCCTCTTGGCTGCATCTCTGATTAGTCTTCTCCTTGTTTGAGCTGAAAGTTTAGAGGGACGGCCAGGTCTTGGTAGATTTGCAGTGGTCTGATACTCCTTCCATTTCAATATTATCGCTTGCACAGTGCTCCTTGGGATGTTTAAAGCTTGGGTAATCTTTTTGTACCCAAATCCGGCTTTAAACTTCTTCACAACAGTATCTCGGACCTGCCTGGTGTGTTCCTTGTTCTTCATGATGCTCTCTGCGCTTTTAACGGACCTCTGAGACTATCACAGTGCAGGTGCATTTATACGGAGACTTGATTACACACAGGTGGATTGTATTTATCATCATTAGTCATTTAGGTCAACATTGGATCATTCAGAGATCCTCACTGAACTTCTGGAGAGAGTTTGCTGCACTGAAAGTAAAGGGGCTGAATCATTTTGCACGCCCAATTTTTCAGTTTTTGATTTGTTAAAAAAGTTTGAAATATCCAATAAATGTCGTTCCACTTCATGATTGTGTCCCACTTGTTGTTGATTCTTCACAAAAAAATACAGTTTTATATCTTTATGTTTGAAGCCGGAAATGTGGCAAAAGGTTGCAAAGTTCAAAGGGGCCGAATACTTTTGCAAGGCACTGTATATATATATCCTCTTGAGGTTTGAGTAGGGGTTGTGTGTGTACCTCTTGAGGTTTGAGTAGGGGTTGTGTGTGTACCTCTTGAGGTTTGAGTAGGGGTTGTGTGTGTACCTCTTGAGGTTTGAGTAGGGGTTGTGTGTGTACCTCTTGAGGTTTGAGTAGGGGTTGTGTGTACCTCTTGAGGTTTGAGTAGGGGTTGTGTGTGTACCTCTTGAGGTTTGAGTAGGGGTTGTGTGTGTACCTCTTGAGGTTTGAGTAGGGGTTGTGTGTGTACCTCTTGAGGTTTGAGTAGGGGTTGTGTGTGTACCTCTTGAGGTTTGAGTAGGGGTTGTGTGTGTACCTCTTGAGGTTTGAGTAGGGGTTGTGTGTTGTACCTCTTGAGGTTTGAGTAGGGGTTGTGTGTGTACCTCTTGAGGTTTGAGTAGGGGTTGTGTGTTGTACCTCTTGAGGTTTGAGTAGGGGTTGTGTGTGTCCGTCTGACAGACTGTAGCTCACTAAGTTCATCTTAGTATCGATGGGATTCTCTCCAGCATTCTGAACCAGGAGGAGCTCGTTGCAACAGATATTTTCATAATTTCTTTGCAGGGGACATTGTGTTGCACATAGCCAGATTAATCTCTGAAATACTGCTTTTCAAATCACATGCAGGACTGAGACCAGAGCACTAACTAAAATGCTGTCATTGCTTTTTAGTTTTCTCTTAGTTCCTTCTCTGAGCTACAGTATTTTAAATTATCAGTATTGTTAATTTACAGTATTATTAGTTTTCACTAATAGTTAGGTAGCTAAATAGGTAGGTAGCTAAATAGTTAGGTAACTAGCTAATAACTAGTGTCTGACGATGCACCACTTCTTGGTACCAGAACATAACACCAATTTCCCTATATAGTGCACTACTTTTGACCAGGGCCCTATGGGGGTATTTTTCTCTGCAAAAGGAGTGCACTTCCCTATACATTAGTTCACTAAATAAGGAATAGGGTGCCATTTAGGACGCAACCAATGTAGACCTGTGTGACATTTTCCTTAATTTGTCACATTGGAGCTTCTTCTAGCCTGACAGTTTGTGAGTCTTCATGCCACTTTGAATTGTGAACATGTTAGTTGAAGAAACGTTACCTTTATTGGCTCTGAGAAACTACAGTAATACCTTAAGACACAGACGCTATGTTCCAAATAGCACTTTATTCCCTATAGTGTGCTATAAAAGTAGTGCACCATGTAGAGAATAGGGTGCCATTTGGGACACACACACTCCAACTTAGAAACCTTTAAAAGTGTTTGTTAAGCCATGTTAAATTGCCCCTAAAACACAAGGCTATATATGTTTGAAATTAAGAAGCTGGGATATCATGTTGTTTTGAGCTTTTACTTTGTCCATTCACCAGTTTCTACAGTTTGTTATTTATACAATTTTACATCCTCTTTCTTACCGAACGTAGCCCATAGTATACATGTTCCCCCGAATGTCTACGCATATCATATATCTTCCCTGATCTGCCAGATGTTTTTTTCTTCTTGTCAAAGTGCCTGATTAAAGTACTTATGTGAATACAATACAGTGTACTGTCTCTATCTCTCTTGTTCTGATTAACAAAGAGTGGTTGTTAAATATGAGGAGCAACTACATGACTAGATTAGAAAGAAGACCACTAACTGAGCGCTCTAGTGAATGAAGACCAGATGGGATGGGATAGTCGATAATGCATTGTTTATGACCAGGGCTGAATGTAAATGAGTGTGTCCCAAATAGCACCCTATCCCGTAAGTAGTGTACTACTTTTGACCAGGGCCCATAGGGGCCCATCTTTTTCTGGTCTAGTTACACACTATCCATGTTATTAGGAGCAGTCAGTCCATGGAAATGAAGTGGCAGGGTTCTCCTCCAGACTCCATTCTGCTAGGGGAGGTGTATGGAGGTGAAGTCAACTGCAGGAGAGTGGAGTACATATAACAGGCGCACTTTACTACCGGTTAATAATATACAGCACATAACACTAAACAAGTGCCAAAACACGGTCTAAAACAAAACTGCAACGCCTGGAAAAATATACATAACAAATGCCACCCTCAACAGTAAACAATTACACACAAAGACATGTAGGGGAACAGAGGACTAAATACATGCAGTTGATTATGGAATGTTAACCAGGTGTGTATGAAACAAGACAAAACAAATGGAATAATGAGAAATGGAGCGGCATTGGCTAGAAAGCCGGTGACGTCGACCACCGAACGCTGCCCGAACAAGGAGAGGAGCCGACTTTGGTGGAAGTCGTGACACATTCAGACTGCTAGCTACCAGTTCCTGCTTTGTTACAGGGTTTGTGTTCCTGGTAGGTTGATGTATGTAGCTAGCTATATGGAAGGTCAATGGCAGGTATATAACTACCCAGCTAGGGGGTTCCATGAGTGAATATGATTGAAGCGTAACGGTGGTTTCAATATCTGATGTGTACAATGTTGGATGCTTTTCATTGAGGGCCGGTTTCAAAGACAGATACAGTACAGATACAGTATGAAGCCTAGTCCTGGACTAAAAAGCTTGTTCAATGACGATTCTCCATAAAAAGTGCTTAGTCCAGAACTAGGTTTAAACTGTGTCTGGAAAACCGGCCCTGAGAGGATAAAGTCCCCATATAAAGTCAAGTACAGTCTCCAACAACAGTCCCCTCTCCCCAACCCATCAAAACCATATATATACTGCACTTTCCAGGGATGTATAATTACTATTAATATGCTTTAACATTCATATCAAAATGACCATTATGCCAATGTTCTCCTCCACTTGACCTAGTTGTCTAATCTATTTGTAGATCAGTAGCTTACACACGTTCCCCATTATCTAATATTCCTTCTACACTTTATGACCAAAACTATGGACACCTGCTTGTCAAACATCTCATTCCAAAATCATGGGCATTAATATGGAATTGCTCCCCCCTTTGCTGCTATAACAGCCTCCACTTTTCTGGGCAGGCTTTCCACTAGATGTTGAAACATTGCTGCGGGGACTTGCTTCCATTCAGCCACAAGAACATTAGTGAGGTTGGGCACTGATGTCGGGCGATTAGGCCTGGCTCGCAGTGTGCGTTCCAATTCAGCCCAAAGGTGTTCAATGGGGTTGTGGTCAGTGCTCTGGGCAGTACAGTCAAGTTCTTCCACACCAATCTCGACAAACTATTTCTGTATGGACCTCCCTTTGTGCACGGGGGCATTGTCATGCTGAAACAGGAAAGGTCCTTCCCCAAACTGTTGCCACAAAGTTGGTAGCACATAATCGTGTAGTATGTCATTGTATGCTGAAGCATTAAGATTTCCCTTCACTGGTACAGTTTCCATCGCCTCCCAAATGACGATGAAAAACTTTAAAAAGCCCCCCAAAAAGTTGTATGTGTGCTCGTTTCACTTTGTTGATAAGACGCCAACGCAGAATAACTCATAACCAACGCTCTTTCTTTATGAGAGGCCACCAGAGAAGAGACGCCACCTCAGTGGGAGGGTTGATAGACATGTTACAAGAACAGGCATGTGAACTAGTATTGATATCGCGTGTTTGTCTTCAGTTTTTGTGACTCGAATCTGACTACGATAGCTTCTAGTCAGGGTCTGAAATTAATCTACCAGCCACTTTTTTTTTTTTTTAATCTGACACTTGTGAAATCTGTTTAACACTTTAAAATTGTAAACACTGAGTGAGTGGTAGGCTACCTGACATTAGAACTATGGTACATATTGTGTAACCTTAATCCATGATTATTCTTAGGTTCTTCTTCTATTAATTTGTAATAATATAATCTGCCATGGTGGCGGGGGGTGAAATGTTTACCTGCCACAGCCAACATTTACCCTGTGTTTTGCAGGTGTCATTTCTTTCGCTGTTCTAGCTAATAGGTACAGAATATTTCCTTAGAAAATATTAAACCTAGTCTATGTTTCCCACTGGGTTTAGAATGCTTATTTGCAGTAGAGAATAGTCTGATAAACACTATAAGTAAGACACAGGGAGTTTAAAATGTTTTTTTTAAAGTATCCCTGATTAGTGTATTGGCTTTTCCAGATTCTTACCAAATAATCTCATAAACTAAACATCTATATTCATATTCAGCTAATCATCACCTGCAGATGGGCCAGGTGTGATGAAGGTTTCTGAGGAGCCAGGTCCTATTTCAAAGACCTTCCATGATGCCCAAACACAGTAGTCAGACCAGGCAATGGAGGACCACACCTACTCCAAAGGACCCATCACGTGGCATGACGACTGCACCATCCCCTGAGGTCACTGTCTGTTGCAGATGTTACATTGAAAGATGATGCAGACTCTTGTGTCTTGCATACAAGGTGTTGCCCCCACATCATCAACAACGCCGGTTGTAGACCAAATTCTGTTGAAACAACTGAAACTTAGACAGAACTTTGTTATAGGTGATTTATCAAGACGCTTCAAAAGGTCACCCGGTCAGGTCAGTAAAACAGTGAAATTCTGGATAGATGTCATTGCTGAGCACACTAAGGATCTCATTCCATGGCTGCCTCGTGAGACGATAAAGGCTACTATGCCGAAGGTTTTTCAGGAGAATAATTCAAACACAACTTGTGTTATTGACTGCACAGAAAGTGTTTTCTCTAAAATATCTAGCTGCAACTGCTCCATCAGGAATGGTTATGTTCATTTCAGAGGCTTATGGTGGGAAATGTAGCGATGGGTTCATAACGCAGAACTCAGGGTTTCTCGACCAGAGATGAGGTGATGGCTTCACAATTAGGGACTTGCTCGAGGAAGGGAATGTACGCTTGGTCTTACCAGCATTTACACGCAAGCAATGCCAGTTGACAAATGAGCAGGTCACTCGCACACAACACATTGCTAATGTCTGTATTCGTGTGGAACGAGTAATAAGGCATCTCAAGGTGTACAAGATTCTCTCACAAACTATGCCTATTAGTTTGATCCCTAATATTGACAACATACTTAACATCTGTGCAGCTCTTGTAAATCTGAGAGGAGAGTTTATTTCTAGCAAATAGACACAATGTCTTACACAATCAACATGACTAACAACATGCACTGATCGTTTATTTATTCCAAAAATGTACATCACTTTATTCCTATTAATGAACTGCAAAACATTGTCAGCATTTGTAACATTTTGTTATTCCAACTGTTTTAGCTGTATTTGTTTAGTCAGCTCGCACAACTGCCTGTACCAACCTGTCTATTTTAACTAGTTCTGTCCTATGAAAAATAAACTGGTGAGAGATCATTACACTGTGTTCGTGTAGGTATATCTGTCACTTACACTCCCTCTCCGGCCTCTAGGTCACCATCGTCTTGCACACCTGCGCCTCAATGACACTCACCTGGACTCCATCACCTCCTTGATTATCTCCCCTATATCTGTCACTCCCCTTGGTTCTTTCCTCAGGTGTTATTGACTCTGTTTTCATGTCGGTGCGTTGTTTGTGTTTCGTGTTCATTGTTTCTTTTATTTATTAAAACACTCACTCCCTGAACTTGCTTCCCGACTCTCAGCGCATTCATTACAATACCTTAATAAATTGATTATCTAATATATTAGTGCATTTTGTGTTATTTAATATATACAGTATATTTATTAAAACAGTACTTAATGAAGTAAGTGCACGCTCAAACTAATTGAATTGTGTATTCCCAGCTTATTCAATCTACTGCTCACCTCCATTTACTTAAAGAGCTCCAGGTACTTTGGGAAGATATAATAATATAATATATAATATATATAATATATAATATAATAATATATATATGCCATTTAGCTGACGCTTTTATCCAAAGCGACTTACAGTCATGTGTGCATACATTCTACGTATGGGTGGTCCCGGGAATCGAACCCACTACCCTGGCGTTACAAGCGAAGAAATGCCACTTCTTTTCAGCCAAATCATCAGCCAACCGAGGTGGCATGTTTAAAAAGTAGAACTTCTGCGGCTGTTTAGTCTTCATCAAATGGAATGTCCCCTTCTATGTGCTCGCTTTGCGTACAGACGACCAGCTTGCAGCTCTGTAGGTCCAGGTATGTCATGGTCACTTGTGACTGAAAGAAGGAATAAGAAGGCACATTGCCACAGAATTCTGATTAGTTTGAGTTTACAATACAATGTTCAATACTTGTAATAAGACAGCTAATCTATTTTCTTGAAAAAATAATTACCCACCTGAAGGTAGTATCCATCTTTTCAATTGGGGTGAATTAGGTACTGTCCATCATCCAAGCTTTTGATGTCACCATTTGGCCGACTCAGAAATTCTGTCAGAGACGTGGAACTCTTGAAGGGGCACTTGATCTCAAGGAGCTGTGTTGCATCAAGGATCCTATCTGGGCTGGCTCCCAACCAAGGATGGTCAGGGTGCACGACAAGGCCTCTGTTCTCCACAACACGCCCTCTGCACTCCAGGAGCGTGATGACCTTGACCTGTTTTCTTTGCCATGCTTCGCCAGTGAAGGTTGGGTACAAATGCTCATTTACACATTTTTTCTGTGATGTTTCATTTGGGGCTTGTTTCGCTGTGCTGGCTGTTAGAGACAGCTTCCTAGCATCATGCAGTAGATGTAGATGTGAAGCACTTTGGATCTTGGTTTCTTCCATCAATGTAGCTGCTTGCACGGGGGTCATTTATAGGCCTCATAATATTGTGCACTTCCTACAGGTTAGTGTTGTGCTGTGTTCAGTGTGACACAGTGTGTTCGTGTGGGCTGAATCATGTTGCCTTGGGCCTGCCTTGCTGCTGCTGTCTACATCTGCTCTGTAACTTGGCTGAAGAAGACCATTTGTCTGGAGCCGAAATAGTGGGGCCATTACCGAGGAGTGTAATGTGGCTTGTGAACTCTGTGTGGTTCCTAAAAAGTCGGGGGGAGATTGTGGAACATTGATGGGCCTGGATATGTGTGGTGGGGTCTGAAGTGTTTATGTATGTATGTTTCGCCTTCCTCAGCCCTACATTCTTCCTCACACCCAAGTTCCACTTCCTTTGCACATCCGTGCATGCCATTCCTGTTTTGCCTTGCCTGACTGCACTCTCAACCTATATTGAAGAAAATATTTTTAGTTATTATCTAACCCAGTGTTTCCCAAACCTCTCCTGGAATACCCGTTGTCCTGCACTTTCATGTCATTTTTGGTTGTTACTTTTACTGACCTTCCACAGAATTGCTGCAGCGTGACTACAAGAGCGTCCTGGCCCTGCAATACATTATCAACCCGTTGATGCTAGTACCCACGCCTTGTGAAGAGATGTGTCCGCTGTCTGTATGACACCTGTCGTTGATGCTAGTACCCACGCCTTGTGATGAGATGTGTCCGCTGTCTGTATGACACCTGTCGTTGATGCTAGTACCCACGCCTTGTGATGAGATGTGTCCGCTGTCTGTATGACACCTGTCGTTGATGCTAGTACCCACGCCTTGTGAAGAGATGTGTCCGCTGTCTGTATGACACCTGTCGTTGATGCTAGTACCCACGCCTTGTGATGAGATGTGTCCGCTGTCTGTATGACACCTGTCGTTGATGCTAGTACCCACGCCTTGCGATGAGATGTGTCCGCTGTCTGTATGACACCTGTCGTTGATGCTAGTACCCACGCCTTGTGAAGAGATGTGTCCGCTGTCTGTATGACACCTGTCGTTGATGCTAGTACCCACGTCTTGTGAAGAGATGTGTCCCCTGTCTGTATGACACCTGTCGTTGATGCTAGTACCCACGCCTTGTGATGAGATGTGTCCTCTGTCTGTATGACACCTGTCGTTGATGCTGGTACCCACGCCTTGTGATGAGATGTGTCCTCTGTCTGTATGACACCTGTCGTTGATGCTAGTACCCACGCCTTGTGATGAGATGTGTCCGCTGTCTGTATGACACCTGTCGTTGATGCTAGTACCCACGCCTTGTGAAGAGATGTGTCCCCTGTCTGTATGACACCTGTCGTTGATGCTAGTACCCACGCCTTGTGATGAGATGTGTCCGCTGTCTGTATGACACCTGTCGTTGATGCTAGTACCCACGCCTTGTGAAGAGATGTGTCCTCTGTCTGTATGACACCTGTCGTTGATGCTAGTACCCACGCCTTGTGAAGAGATGTGTCCGCTGTCTGTATGACACCTGTCGTTGATGCTGGTACCCACGCCTTGTGATGAGATGTGTCCTCTGTCTGTATGACACCTGTCGTTGATGCTAGTACCCACGCCTTGTGAAGAGATGTGTCCGCTGTCTGTATGACACCTGTCGTTGATGCTAGTACCCACGCCTTGTGAAGAGATGTGTCCTCTGTCTGTATGACACCTGTCGTTGATGCTAGTACCCACGCCTTGTGAAGAGATGTGTCCGCTGTCTGTATGACACCTGTCGTTGATGCTAGTACCCACGCCTTGTGAAGAGATGTGTCCGCTGTCTGTATGACACCGGTCGTTGATGCTGGTACCCACACCTTGCGATGAGATGTGTCCGCTGTCTGTATGACACCTGTCGTTGATGCTAGTACCCACGCCTTGTGAAGAGATGTGTCCGCTGTCTGTATGACACCTGTCGTTGATGCTGGTACCCACGCCTTGCGATGAGATGTGTCCGCTGTCTGTATGACACCTGTCGTTGATGCTAGTACCCACGCCTTGTGATGAGATGTGTCCGCTGTCTGTATGACACCTGTCGTTGATGCTAGTACCCACGCCTTGTGATGAGATGTGTCCGCTGTCTGTATGACACCTGTCGTTGATGCTAGTACCCACGCCTTGTGATGAGATGTGTCCCCTGTCTGTATGACACCTGTCGTTGATGCTGGTACCCACGCCTTGTGATGAGATGTGTCCGCTGTCTGTATGACACCTGTCGTTGATGCTGGTACCCACGCCTTGTGATGAGATGTGTCCGCTGTCTGTATGACACCTGTCGTTGATGCTAGTACCCACGCCTTGTGAAGAGATGTGTCCTCTGTCTGTATGACACCTGTCGTTGATGCTAGTACCCACGCCTTGTGATGAGATGTGTCCGCTGTCTGTATGACACCTGTCGTTGATGCTGGTACCCACATCTTGTGATGAGATGCGTGCAGGCTCTGACTCTGCTCTATGCGTGCTATATCACCCAACCAACTTTGTTACTGTGTAGGTATTGGTACAACTCCAAACTTTTTAAGTTGCTCAAGTTGAGGTTGAATCCGCAAGCTACGGATTCAACAAAGAGTGTGAATATGCTACCGTACGTGATACAAGGCCACTTCTTCACGTCATCTTCCCAACCATCAATTACGGAGGGTAAAGGTCGGCTAATATTACCATTTTTGATCTCCGTCAGGTTGTGTTACCACATCATTATTAGTTTGGCAAGCTCTTCATGAATGAATGGATGAAGAAACCGTTTGTTTACTTCGAACCGAAAATAACGCCCATTATTCACGCAAGGCATCATGGGACACGGGAAACTCATGGATATCGTATGTTATTAGATCGCAAGTGTGTCCCAAATGGCACCCTATACACATTGCTGGTCAAAAGTAGTGCACTAAATAGGGAATAGGGTGCCATTTGGGATATACACATACTTAATGAGATAATGGAAGGTCAGTTGAGGAGAAGGTCTTCATTTTCTATGCCTGGCCTGTCGTGGTTCACATTGCGTCACTCTGTGAGAAGGCCTGGTGCTGGCTAAAATTCCTCTAGCCAGGCGCTGGATGGCGAACACTTCCCTATTCAGGCTGATAAAACAGGGCTGAAACCAGTCCGGGCCTAGGCTGCTCTCCAGGGCTCTGCTATGCTACACTCCTGGACATGTAATCCAAACCTTGGCATGCAGCACTGTATTACACACATGCATACACATATGAAAGTACGCACGTCGTACACACACATACACACACAAACACAGACACACAAGGAACACACACACACAGTTAGACAGGTTCATTTATACTCCTCACAGGGCACTGTCATACAGTGGGGTTATAGAGGGAGGGGTGATGAAACACTGGACAGGAGTGTAACCATCACAGAGCCTAGCACAACCTGCTGTGAGTGTAACATAGACCCACACACACACACACACACACACACACAGCTGGACTCCCGTCATGATGCTATAGATGAGTCATAAGTCAGGAGTGTAGTCATCACACACAGTTTAAATGAGAGACTCTGGGCAGCACCAAATGAAAAATATCAAATTTACTTCAACAGCACAGTCACTAGAGATGGTAGTTCATATTGGCCGCTCTATTCACATGCAATATAGTAGCCTATATTTTTCTGACGGACATGTTGACCCCTGTGTCCTCATTCCTTGAGCTGCATCCCAAATGGCACCCTATTCCCTATTAAGTGCACAAATTTTGACTAGGGACCATGGGACCTTATTGTTAATATATTGCGCAATAGGCCCTTGTCAAAAGTAGTGCACTAAATATGGAATAGGGTGTCATTTGGGCTGCATCCTAGTTTAGTTCAAATAGACTTCTGTTCTGTTGAACTCAAATCATTGTCTCTTACTTTCTTATTCATTACTTTCAAACACACAGACATTACTCATGTGGTAATTACTCTGATCTTATCGTTCCTCTCCTCCTGAGAGATGGAGCTCTTTAAATATGTTTTATGTCTATAGATTCATTAAGACAACTGTGTTCCCACTGAGCTGTTTGAAGCTGTTAGTTTACAACTGGGTAAAAAGCTGTTGAAATGCTGAAACTCTTGGAATTACTGGAGAACAATATGCCAATATTCCTTTGATCAGTGCCACGTCTTTGATCATAGACGTTAGGTTCAAAGTATTTTTCTTGTTCCTTGAAAGATGTTAACTCACCAATTATGGAATAAAAGGTGCTTAACAAGTTGAACAGTATAGTACCAAACTCCTAGAGTGAGAAATCCTTCCAAACCAACAGTATTATACCCTCCAACAGAGTAACATCTATCCAGCAATGTACTTTTATAACAGGGTTTATGAGGTATTTGTCTGTGAAGATGCTCTTAGATACCCACACATCCCATCCATGTAAAACATTTTCCTTTAGTAAAATGTTTCTGAACTGTCTGCAAATTACCAAATGCCAGAATAAGGGTAAATTGTACATTATCACACTCTTTTCGGGGCGGCAGGGTAGCCTGGTGGTTAGAGCATTGGACTAGTAACCGGAAGGTTGCAAGTTCAAACCCCCGAGCTGACAAGATACAAAATCTGTCATTCTGCCCCTGAACAGGCAGTTAACCCACTGTTCCTAGGCTGTCACTGAAAATAAGAATTTGTTCTTAACTGACTTGCCTAGTAAAATAAAGGTATAAAATGTTTTTTAAATGTTGATCTCCTAAGGGGGACAAGACAAGGAGATCCTCTGTCACCTTTAATTTTCATTTTAAGTGGGAACTGTTAGCCCGAAAATATAAGAAACAATTGGAAAATACAAAGTCTACAGATCAATCGGGAAGATCACAAATTAGCAACGTGCGCAGACAATGTGATTCTCTACCAACATACCTCAATCAGTTCCCACCACTGTGAATGAAATTAAGCAATACAGTGCCATATCTAGGTACAGACAAAATACAGGGAAATCAAAAGCAATGACGGTAGGTCAACCAATATCCCAAGAAATCAAAACTAAGTTTAAACTTAAAAGGGATCAAAATAAACTGAAATACTTAGGGATTACTACCCCCAAGATCTGACAAAACTACATCAGTATAACTTTGGAACACTGGAAAAACAGCTTAAACAGGCAGGACCTACAATGATGTACATTAGTACCTTTTCCAATAACAGGAAGACTTGAAACTATTAAAATGAATGACAAGATTTATATTCCTGTTCCAAGATCTACTAATAACTATTACTCCAAATACATTTAAACATTGGGACAAACTCCTGAGTAAATGTACCTAGGGAGGAAGAATAGCCTGTGTCAAACTTCAATCACACAATGTAAACAAGCAAGGGGACTAGCACTACCAAACCTAATGAATTATTACATAGCCGCCCAACTAAAATCAATTACTGTATGGATGAACCCGGCATCAACAGCTAAATGGAGACAGATGGAAATCTGACAAATGGAGAAAAAAAAGAACCAACTATATTTATGAAGACAATTAATACACCCACTAGGAAGATAGAAAATACCTGTATAAATAGCATCATAAAGGTCTGGACAAAGATCACCAAAACACAATGCATCGAAACAGACCTGACCTACCTGCGAGAAATTGTAATGGACAGCGACTTTAAGCTAAGTGTGATTGATGACACATTAAAATAGCTTATAAACGACCAGGTATTATCAGAGGTTCACAGACAAGGGGTACATTTAAGAAGTACAACCTCCAGAATTCTACATTTTACAGTTACTTACAAGTAAGAAGTTAGCTTACTAAATCAGTGGGACGTAATAAAATGCTTAATGATATACATTCTTTAATTAGATATACATGTATAGCAAAGACATATAACAAGGTAAATGCCAAGAATGTGCTGGGGCACATATACAGAATTATCGAAAAAGAAACAAAAGATGAGAATATTATAACGGTAACCAATTGGGAAGACGAGCTGCAAACCCAAGAGGACTGGCAGGATATATAGAGAAACACATCCAAGGCAAAGAACTCTCTACTCTAGGGAGAATACTCTTGGAGAATTCAGTCAAGATTTTTCATAACTCCTATGATACAATCAAAGAACAACTGTGACACCACCCCAAGTTACTAGCATAACTGAAGAGAGAGCAGGGATAACCACACCCACATACCACAGGAGGCTCATAATAATGTCTGGAACAGAGCAGATGGAATGGCATCAACCACCTGGAGACACCATTCCACCGATTCTGCTCCAGTCATTACCACGAACCATATTCTCCCCAATTAAGGTGCCACCAACCTCCTGTATAACATACTATTTTCCTGCCCAGTCCTCAATCATTTCTTGGCTGAAGTATACAATGTATTGGATGACACATTTGAATGCTCACACTCTCTAAATCCAGAACACATACTTCTGGGGAGAATCCCTCATGCACCCCTCAAGTACCTCTTCAGAATTTAGAGAATAACAGCACTTAAACAGATTTCTAGAAACTGGTATAAACCTCCGGCACCACAAATAAGAAATTGGAAAGAAACAATCAATGAAATCTATAGCATGGAAATGATAACTCATAGAATAAGAAACCAAATGACTCTATATGAGATATGATACAATTTTCTTTTTTTACGGACATGATATTATGAAATACTTATAGGCCCTAACTGTCAGGGATTTCCTCCTCTTCTTCCGAAGAGGAGAGGCGAAAAGGATCAGAGGACCAATATGCGGCGTGGTAAGTGTCCATGGTTCTTTTAATACGTAAATGTACACATGAACACTACAAAACAATAAACATGGAAAACCTAAACAGTCCTTTCTGGTGCAGAGACAGAGACAGGAACAATCACCCACAAACACACAGTGAAACCCAGGCTACCTAAGTATGATTCTCAATCAGAGACAACTAATGACACTTGCCTCTGATTGAGAACCATACTAGGCCGAAACATAGAAATACCCCAAAACATAGAAAAACAAACATAGACTGCCCACCCAACTCACACCCTGACCATACTAAATAATGACAAAACAAAGGAAATAAAGGTCAGAACGTGACACTAACAGGAAATAAAATATACATGTTTTAAAGGAACAGGTGTGGGTTGACACGTGTGTGTGTGTGTGTGTGTGTGTGTGTGTGTGTGTGTGTGTGTGTGTGTGTGTGTGTGTGTGTGTGTGTGTGTGTGTGTGTGTGTGTGTGTGTGTGTTTGTGTGTGTGTGTGTGTGTGTGTGTGTGTGTGTGCGTGTGTGTGTGTGTGATGGTGGATGTGTGTGTGCATGTGTGTGTGTGAATGGGTGCCTGTAATGAGTGTAGAGGTGCAAGTGTGTGTGTACATGAGCGGTGTAGTGTCTGTGTGTGCATGTGTGTGTGAAAACAATGCAGATAGGGTTGCCAGGATGCCAACACGCATGAGATATAACTAACAAAAAGCAAATACATAAATCAAAATGAAAGCAGTTCAGATACACGTTCACTGCCCAAGCCAATGCCAAACAAAGGGACCTTGCCTTTTGCTGTAGAATTAGTCCACATGACTTTTACCAGAGTACCAATTATATTGTGTTATGACACAATAACACACACACACACACACACACACACACACACACACACACACACACACACACACACACACACACACACACACACACACACACACACACACACACACACACACACACACACACACACACACGCACACACACACACACACACACACACATACACACACACACACACATTTCCGGATCCGTTCACATCAACTGGTGCAGTCTGGCCTCTGTCTCACAGGCTCTGGTCAGTAGAGTGAGCAGTGTGTATTAGTGCTGGACATTGTAACTTTCCCTGGACACAGTGGTGAGACACTTGAAAACTCTCCTCAGTTTAAGGATTTATTTTCTCTGCTTTCTTTTAAAACTTTTAAATACTTTTCTTGTGTCCTGTCATAATAAAGCTAGCAATTTCTTTTAACCTTTGATCAGTCGTTCCAAGGAGATTTCAGAGCGAGAGAAGAGGGAGGATAGGGGAGAGGAGGGGAGATGACAGGAGGAGAGGAGAGAGGAAAGAAAAAGAGGAGAGGAGACGACAGAAGGAGAGAGGAGAGGCTCTATACAGCCTTGAAGCCATAATGACTATAAGGACTGTGGAAGGAGGATATAATGGTTTTAACATGTCTGCTGTAGAGCAAGCAGGGCTGCCGTGTGGCATTTTTACTGTCTCCTGTTCAAAGGCAGCTAGGCCGCATCGCAAATGGCACCCTATTCCCTACATAGTGTATTACTTTTGACAAGGGCTGGCTCATAGGACTCTGGTGAAAAGTAGTGCATTATGTAGGAAATAGGATGGCATTTTGAACGCAGCCCAAGTGTTCTGTAGTGACACGACCACGATGGGAGGGCCTTCTGAGGTAGAGCTGATCCCTAGCAACCAATAGAATCGATAACAATTCTGCTTCTTTTACAATGTAGCCAGTGTTCCCATAGCCATTATGACATATTTCCTTCCAAAGTTTCGTGGCGATTTGAAGGGTCTTAGCTGTAATGGGTGGAGGTGGATTGAAGATCCTGCAGCTAAGGGTTCCTCTACAGTGGTTGTTTGTTGAGGAGCTCTGATGCTGTCTGGGCAAGTGGTGGGGGTCTCTGTGCCGTGCATCTACTGTTTGTTTGTTTGTTCCGGGACGTGGTCTAGGGCTGCCTCTCAAATGGCAGCATATGTCCTATATAGTGTACTCCTTTTGACAAGATCCCTATTGGCCTATTGGCCCTATTGGAATAGGATGCCGTTTTGGGCCACGGTCTAGGCGTCTAGCTGTCTGCACTGTAGGACCTGTAGAGGACAGCTACTATCCATCTCCAACCAGGCCTGATCTGGAGAATACTCTTTCCACTGCAACCAGGATTACCCATAAGCCCCTTATACCTGCAGCTCGCACGCCAACCCCACCCCCCATGCACCCCTCCCCTTCTCTCCCCTTCTTCCCAACACCCCTCCCTCAGCGCAACGCCCAGCTCCAGGGATGCTCCCGCCTTGTCTCCCACAATCCTCCTCTCCTCCTTCTCTCCATTCCTCCACAGGGACTTTCTCCTTCTCCCTCCTGTCTTTTACGGCCTCTGTTTTTTTCCTGCTCTCTAACTCAAGGTCTTGCCAGGCTACTTGCGTGACTGGAGGGAGTGAAAAAAAAAGTTTCACGACCCACTGGCACGCGATCTCCCAAATCTATTTTTGGAGCGTGTTCTTTTCTATTTTTTCTCTCTCTTCGTTTGAAAACCAAAAAAAAGCCACAGGGAGAAAAAGCCAATAGTGGGGTGAAGGCGATCTGTTTCTCATTTGGCCAGGCCCCGCCCTCCCTGCCTCCTGTCCTGCCCTGCCAGCCTTACAACCACAGCACTGTGGAGAAAGTCAGAGGGAGGGAGAGAGAGGGGGAGAAGGGGGTAGGGTGGAGGGAGGAAGGGAGGGAGGATGAGAGAGGGGGAGAAGGGGGGGAGAGAGACAGGGTGGGTGGGAAAATATATGTGTTTTTCCTGAACATCCATGGGCCAAACTCTGAGGCCGCATCTCAGGACTCGTCACTTAGCAACCGGCCCAGCCTGCTCCTGGTTAGCCAGCCAGTTGCTAGTGTTTCAGGGCTCCTCCAGGCTTTGTGTGTGTGTGTGTGTGTGTGTGTGTGTGTGTGTGTGTGTGTGTGTGTGTGTGTGTGTGTGTGTGTGTGTGTGTGTGTGTGTGTGTGTGTGTGTGTGTGTGTGTGTGTGTGTGTGTGTGTGTTTGCGTGTGTGTGTGTGTGTGTGTATATAAGTGAGTTTCAGCCCTCCACGCTCTGCTCTGGTTTTGTTTTCATTGCTCTGTCCCCCTTTAAAAATGTGCCTTAAGTTCACCATGATGAAATTCCAACATTTGTGTTCCCCTTTTCATTGATAATTCATTTCCATCAGGCGATGTTTGGTGGAGGCGGTCGGCACAGAGCTGCCGGGGACCTAACAAAGTCCTAGAACAGTGATTTGTAGCTGTAATTGAACACAGGAAAGACTGCTTACCAAATAAGTAATAAACAAACTGTAGAAGGGCCCTTTTCATTATAGTAGGTTGCTTACCAAGTTGTACCCTATTCCAGAGTGCAGTACTTTTGCCATTTGAGATGTATATACTGTATATTTGCATTCAACAAATGATAGAAGGGCCCATTTCATTGTAGTATGTAGTAGCATACTTAGGTAGCCCTTTTTTCCACCTGTCTATGTGGGAAGTTGACTTTGTTTAGGGCACATTGCCTTTAGCTTCACGATTTGTTTGTAGTGTTTATTGTTTTTGTTGGCGTCATCTTAATTAAAGAATATGTACGCTCACCACGCCGCACCTTGGTCCTCCTCCTTCAACAGCCGTGACAAGACCTTCACAAGTCTGGTTCATCCCTGGGAGCAATTTTCAAACACCTGAAGGTACCACGTTCATCTGTACAAACAATAGTACGCAGGTATAAACACCATGGGTTCACGCAGCTGTCATACCGCTCAGGAAGGAGACATGTTCCGTCTCCTAGAGATTAATGTACTTTGGTGCGAAAAGTGCAAATAAATCCCAAAACAACAGCAAGGACCTTGTGAAGATGCTGGAGGAAACAGGCACAAAAGTATCTGTCACGTTCTGACCTTAGTTCCTTTTTTTATGTCTCTATTTTTGGTTTGGTCAGGGAGTGAGTTGGGGTGGGCATTCTATGTTTTTGTTCTATGTTTTGTATTTCTGTGTTTGGCCTGGTATGGTTCCCAATCAGAGGCAGCTGTCTATCGTTGTCTCTGATTGAGAACCATACTTAGGTAGCCTGTTCCCACCTGTGTTTGTGGGTAGTTGTTTGCTGTTTTGTGTTATGTCACCTGATAGGACTGTTTCATTTTTCCGTTGTTTCACTTTTGTTATTTTGTGTTCAGATTAATAAAGTTAACATGGACACGTACCATGCTGCATTTTGGTCCGACCCTTCATATTCCTCATCAGATGTGGACGAGAATCGTTACAGTATCTATATCCCAGTAAAACAAGTCCTTTATCGACATAACCTGAAAGGCCGCTCAGCAAGGAAGAAGCCACTTCTCCAAAACCACCATAAAAAAGCCAGACTACGGTTTGCAACTGCACATGGGGACAAAGATCGTACTTTTTGGAGAAATGTCCTCTGGTCTGATGAAACAAAAATAGAACTGTTTGGCCATAATGACCATTGTTATGTTTGGAGGAAAAAGGGGGAGGCTTGCAAGTTGAAGAACACCATCCCAACCGTGAAGCACGGGGGGTGGCAGCATCATGTTGTGGGGATGCTTTGCTGCAGGAGGGACTGGTGCACTTCACAAAATAGATGGCGTCATGAGAGAGGAAAATTACGTGGATATATTGAAGCAACATCTCAAGACATCAGTCAGGAAGGTAAAGCTTGGTCTCAAATGAGTCTTCCAAGTGGACAATGACCCCAAGCATACTTCCAAAGTTGTGGCAAAATTGCTTAAGGACAACAAAGTCAAGGTATTGGAGTGGCCATCACAAAGCCCTGACCTAAATCCCATAGAAAATCTGTGGGCAGAACTGAAAAAGGGTGTGCGAGCAAGGAGGCCTACAAACCTGACTCAGTTACACCAGCTCTGTCAGGAGGATGGGGCCAACATTCACCCAACTTATTGTGGGATTCTTGTGGAAGGCTACTGGAAGGCTACTTTGACACAAGTTAAACAATTTAAAGGCAATGCTACCAAATACTAATTGAGTGTATGTACACTTCTGACCCTCTGGGAATGTGATGAAAGAAATAAAAACCTGAAATAAATCATTCTCTCCACTATTATTCTGACATTTCACATTCTTAAAATAAAGTTGTAATCCTAACTGACCTAAGACAGGGACTTTTTACTAGGATTAAATGTCAGGAATTGTGAATAACTGAGTTTAAACGTATTTGGCAATGGTGTATGTAAACTTCCGATATCAACTGTATGTGTAAAGCCGTTAATATATATTTGTCTAGGCCTCCCGAGTGGTGCAGTGGTCTAAGGCTAGAAATTCTTGGTTTGAGTACAGGCTCTTTCGCAGCCGGCCGCGACCGGGAGACCCATAGGCCGGCACTCAATTGGCCCAGCGTCGTCCGGGATGGGGGAGGGTTTGGCCAGCAGGGATGTACTTGTCCATTCGCACAATAGCGATTCCTGTGGCGGGCCGGGCGCAGTGCACGCCGTCACGGTTGCCAGGTGCACAGTGTTTTCTCTGACACATTGGTGCGGCTGGCTTCTGGTTTAAGTGGGCATTGATTCAAGAAGCAGTGCGGCTTGGTTGGGCTGTGTTTCGGGGGATGCACGGCTCTCGACCTTCGCCACTCCTGAGTCCATACGGGAGTAGCAGCGATGAGACAAGACTGTAACTACCAACTGGAACCAACAAAATTGTGTAGAAAAAAAGGTAAAAAAATATGTCTAATTTGACTGTATTTAACTGTCATCATAATCCAACACAATAATCCTTTCTGACAGATGATGTGAATGTTTCCCTACCTCAGTACTCAAATATATTATCCCAAGGCGCTTGAAAACACTAAGCAGTGTCTTATATAAATGGCACCCAATGCCCTACAATACAGTATACAGTGTGTGGGCCCAGGTCAAAAGTAGTGCACTACAGTGCATTCGGAAAGTATTCAGACCCCTTGGACTTTTTCCACATTTTGTTACGTTACAGCCTTATTTTAAAATTGATTAAATTGTTTTTTTCCCCTCCTCATCAATCTACACAAAATACCCAATACTGATGAAGCAAAAACAGGTTTTTAGAAATGTTATCACCTTTATAAAAGAAAAACCCGGAAATATCACATTTACAGAAGTATTCAGTACTTTGTTGAAGAACCTTCGGCAGTGATTACAGCCTTGAGTCTTCTTGGGTATGACACTACAAGCACACCTGTATTTGGGGAGTTTCTCCCATTCTTCTCTGCAGATCCTCTCAAGCTCTGTCAGGATGGATGGGGAGCGTCGCTGCACAGCTGTTTTCACGTCCCTCCAGAGATGTTCGATCAGGTTCAAGTCCGGGCTCTGGCTGGGCCACTCAAAGACATTCAGAGACTTATCCTGCTTTGCCTTAGCTGTGTGCTTAGGGTCATTGTCCTTTTGGAATGTGAAACTTCGCCCCCGTCTGAGGTCCTGAGTGCTCTGGAGCAGGTTTTCATCAAGGAGCTCTCTGTACCTTGCTCCATTTATATTTCCCTCGATCCTAACAACTCTTCCAGTTCCTGCTGCTGAAAAACACCCCCACAGCCTGATGCTGCCACCACTATGCTTCACTGTAGGAATGGTGCCAGGTTTCCTTCAGACTTAACGATTGGTATTCAGACCAAAGAGTTCAATCTTGGTTTCATCAGGTCTGAGAGTCCTTAGGTGCCTTTTGGAAAACTCCAAGTGGGCTGTCATGTGCCTTTTACCGAGGAGTGGCTTCTGTCTGGCCACTCTACCATAAAGGCCTGATTGGTGGAGTGCTGCAGAGATGATTGTCCTTCTGGAAAGTTCTCCCATCTCCACAGAGGAACTCTGGAGCTCTGTCAGCGTGACCATCAGGTTCTTGGTCACCTTCCTGACCAAGGGCCTTCTCCCCCGATTGCTCAGTTTGGAAGTGTCTTGGTGGTTCCAAACTTCTTCCATTTAAGAATGATGGAAGCCACTGTGTTCTTGGGGACCTTCAATTCTGCAATTCTTTGGCACAATCCTGTCTCGGAGCGCTGCAGACGATTCCTTTGACCTCATGGCTTTGTTTTTGCTCTGACATGCACTGTCAACTGTGGGACCTTATATAGACAGGTGTGTGCCTTTCCAAATCATGTCAAATCAATTGAATTTACCACAGATTAACTCTAATCAAGTCTCAAGGATGATCAATGGAAACAGGATGCGCTTGAGCTCAATTTCGAGTCTCATTGCAAAGGGTCTGAATGCTTATGTAAATAAGATATTTCTGTTTGTTATTTTTCTTAAATTGGCTCAAATTTCTAAAATCCTGTTTTTGCTATTATGGGGTATTGTGTGTCGATTGACGAGGAAAAATATATATTTAATCCATTTTAGAGTAAAATGTGGAAAAAGTTAAGGGGTCTGAATACTTTCCAAATGCACTGTATATAGGGAATAGGGTGCCATTTGGGATGCAGGCTAGTCAGTAGAGAAGCTACTGTTGTAGATTACAGTTGATGAAGTAATTATTTAGCAAGGATTTTAGAGTGGTTACTATTACTGCTGACTGTTGTATGTTGCTGGTGGATGATGACAGTGTGCATGTGTATGTGTTTGTGTGTGTGTGTGCTCGTGTGTCCGTTTGGGTGCTCTTGCGTGTGTGCGTGTACCAGATCTGCCTGTGTCGTTAGTCAGTCGGAGCTCTATGGCAAGATCGTTGTGGTCAGAGAGGATGATTGACAGCACTGAACCGTGTTTGTGCGTGTGTGTGTGTGTGTGTGTGTGTGTGTGTGTGTGTGTGTGTGTGTGTGTGTGTGTGTGTGTGTGTGTGTGTGTGTTGCCCTGATGATGTGGTGTTTCCCCGATCAGGGAGACATGCAGATGAGGATGATGTAGATGACGAAGATGATGATACTCTGAAGAGGCTGTTTTTTTAAAACCACCATGTCCTTAACTGGCAGACAGACCAACAAGCCAAAACAAAGGAGGAGTCACTCCTCCTAGCGTTGGAAGTCAATGAGCTGTGTGTTTATACATCCTGGTTTGGTTATCACAGCCTGCTGCCATGCATACAAATAAGACTGTATTTATTTACCCAAGCCTAATTAACTATCTTCGTTTCCATCAGTGGTGTCACAAGTTCATATACACTCATATACCAGCAAAAAATAAACAAGTACAGCGAGGGAAAAAAGTATTTAGATAGTTTGACGTTTGAGGGTAGGAAAGTCTGACTTCTTCACTGCAATGGTATATTATTAACCAACTGTTTTCTGTTGTAGGCCCATTATGTGTCTTCTATAATCAACTGTTTTCTGTTGTAGGCCCATTATGTGTCTTCTATAATCAACTGTTTTCTGTTGTGGGCCCATTATGTGTCTTCTATAATCAACTGTTTTCTGTTGTAGGCCCATTATGTGTCTTCTATAATCAACTGTTTTCTGTTGTAGGCCCATTATGTGTCTTCTATAATCAACTGTTTTCTGTTGTGGGCCCATTATGTGTCTTCTATAATCAACTGTTTTCTGTTGTAGGCCCATTATGTGTCTTCTATAATCAACTGTTTTCTGTTGTAGGCCCATTATGTGTCTTCTATAATCAACTGTTGTCTGTTGTAGGCCTATTATGTGTCTTCTATAATCAACTGTTTTCTGTTGAAGGCCCATTATGTGTCTTCTATAATCAACTGTTTTCTGTTGTAGGCCCATTATGTGTCTTCTATAATCAACTGTTTTCTGTTGTAGGCCTATTATGTGTCTTCTATAATCAACTGTTTTCTGTTGAAGGCCCATTATGTGTCTTCTATAATCAACTGTTTTCTGTTGTAGGCCCATTATGTGTCTTCTATAATCAACTGTTTTCTGTTGTAGGCTCATTATGTGTCTTCTATAATCAACTGTTTTCTGTTGTAGGCCCATTATTTTGTCTTCTATAATCAACTGTTTTCTGTTGTAGTCCTACTATACTTGACATGCAGCCACATGCAAGTGAGGTGAGATGCTTGACTGCAGTAGTATAGTGTTGTTCTGTAGGGACATTAACTGTTCCTTCCCCTGTACACGTATCAATCATTCTGTACGCCAAAACAAAGCCTAAATAATAGAAGAAATGTCCTGATGTTTTCAGTGTTTTAACCTCTTAGACGACCACTGGGGTTTTGAATATCCCCAAAATAAATGATTTTATTGTCATATTGTTTTCCTTGAGTAGCTACCATGTTGATGTAACCTTGCTAGTAAGAGCTGGGGTTATTTTCTTTAGTTCGGTATCTCTATGGGACTCTGGCTCTTGTATTGGGCAGGGCCCTCAGTCCTCGCAGGGCTACAGTGAGAGCAGGATTGATGGAGTGAACAAGGACGGCTTCCAGCTCCACTCTACGACATGGTGAAACACAGAGAAGGAAAGAAAAAAATGTTGTTTTATTCTCTTTTTTTGTGTAAATGGGGGTAGCCTAACGCAGGCTGAAAGAATAGAGGATATTAGACACTGAAGTTCCCCCTCCTTTTTTTCTTTCTTTTTGTCTGCCCGTTGGTTGGTCTGTCTGTCGGTTGGTCTGTCGGTTGGTTGGTCTGTCTGTTGGTTGGTCTTTCGGTTGGTTGGTCTGTCTGTTGGTTGGTCTGTCTGTCGGTTGGTTGGTCTGTCCGTTGGTTGGTCTGTCTGTCGGTTGGTCTGTCGGTTGGTTGGTCTGTCTGTTGGTTGGTCTGTCCGTTGATGGGTCTGTCTGTCTGTCTGTCGGTTGGTCTGTCCGTTGGTTGGTCTGTCTGTTGGTCTGTCTGTCGGTTGGTCTGTCGGTTGGTTGGTCTGTCTGTCAGTTGGTTGGTCTGTCTGTTGGTTGGTCTGTCCGTTGATGGGTCTGTCTGTCGGTTGGTCTGTCGGTTGGTTGGTCTGTCTGTTGGTCTGTCTGTCGGTTGATCTGTCTATCCGTTGGTTGGTCTGTCTGTTCGTCGGTTGGTCTGTCTGTCGGTTGGTCTGTCCGTTGGTTGGTCTGTATGTCGGTTGGTCTGTCCGTTGGTTGGTCTGTCCATCGGTTGGTCTGTCTGTCGGTTGGTCTGTCCGTTGGTTGGTCTGTCCGTTGGTTGGTCTGTCCGTTGATGGGTCTGTCTGTCTGTCGGTTAGTCTGTCCGTTGTTTGGTCTGTCCGTTGGTTGGTCTGTCTGTTGGTCTGTCTGTCGGTGGGTCTGTCTGTCCGTTGGTTGGTCTGTCCGTTGATGGGTCTGTCTGTCTGACGGTTGGTCTGTCCGTTGGTTGGTCTGTATGTCGGTTGGTCTGTCCATTGGTCGGTCTGTCCGTCGGTTGGTCTGTCTGTCCGTCGGTTGGTCTGTATGTCGGTTGGTGTGTCCGTCAGTTGGCCTGTCCGTTGGTTGGTCTGTCCGTTGGTTGTTCTGTCTGTCCGTGGGTTGGTCTGTCTGTTGATTGGTCTCTCAGTTGGTTGGTCTGTCCCTTGGTTGGTCTGTCGGACAGTTGGTTAATTGGTCTGTCTGTCTGTCGGTTGATCTGTCTGTCGGTCAGTTGGTCTGTCGGTCTTTTGGCCTGTCAGTCTTTTGGTGTGTTGGTCAGGTTGGCAAGCCAGCCAGGAAATTCTAATCCTCCTCCTCCCTGCTGTCTGTCACCAGGTGCTAAAGGAATAATCTTAGCTACTAGGTCCTCACAGTAGAATAGAACTTTTGTTATTTTCACCAACATCTCTTTTCCAGGTGGGTGTTGTCAGCACAGTCCAGCAGGTAGCTCAGCCAATCACCACTCAACACCTATATCCATATATATCTCATCAACCCTGTCCAACCTAGACTCTATCACTCTGTGCTCTATTACTACTGTACTGTGTCCCAAATGGCACCCTAGTGCAGGATACTTCAACTGGTGACTATTATTCCTTACCCCAGGATACTTCAACTGGTGACTATCATTCCTTACCCCAGGATACTTCAACTGGTGACTATCATTCCTTACCCCAGGATACTTCAACTGGTGACTATCATTCCTTACCCCAGGATACTTCAACTGGTGACTATCATTCCTTACCCCAGGATACTTCAACTGGTGACTATCATTCCTTACCCCAGGATACTTCAACTGGTGACTATCATTCTTTACCTCGGGATACTTCAACTGGTGACTATCATTCCTTACCCCAGGATACTTCAACTGGTGACTATCATTCTTTACCTCGGGATACTTCAACTGGTGACTATCATTCCTTACCTCAGGATACTTCAACTGGTGACTATCATTCCTTACCCCAGGATACTTCAACTGGTGACTATCATTCCTTACCTCGGGATACTTCAACTGGTGACTATCATTCCTTACCTCAGGATACTTCAGCTGGTGACTATCATTCTTTACCTCAGGATACATCAACTGGTGACTCTCCGGGAGAATAAAGGAGAAGGAGCACTCTATTGCTGGGTAAATCTGATATAGTTATTGATGGGATAAACAAACAATAGACTTACGTTTCGGCATGGAAGTAAAAATACCTCCCGAATTGGCACTAATCTGTTGCTAAAATGCACTCTGCACAGCATCTCAATGTGCATTGTTCGTGGTCACGCCATCTCCAATGACCCACCTCCAGAAGATCAATGTGATGATAATGTTGGTGAAACCCAACCCAGGGTGAGACAAAATAACTGTGTGTGTGCATACGTGTTTGTGTGTGTGGTGAGTGTGAGTATGTGGTTTTAGGATTGATTAGGCTGCTATTTAGACATTTCTCTTGGCCATCGTGACATTATGAAAACACTGAAACATAACATGTGAGTCTGGAACAATGGTGGAACACATAGCCGAGCAACTAGCTGGGTGTTGTTTGTTTGAGAAGCCTGACAGGCATGCCTGAACCCAATGGCTCGCTCGCCTGTCCGGATTGGCAGGAAGTTATAATCTGGACCCTTTGTGATTCTGTGACTCGCTACATGAGAGAGAGAGAGACAGGGAGAGATAGAGGAATACGATCTTATGCCAAAATTCCTAATTAGCTTTCCAAACATCTGCTGATAGTTGCAGTCATCAGGCATCGGCGATGTAGCAGAGAGAAACAGAGAGAAATGAAAGGAAAGAGGAAAAGAATGAAGATTGGTAGTTGACCTGACCTGAGGACTGCTGAGCAGATTTCTAAATGTTAGGTTAACAGAATTTCCTTTTAAGGTTTACATTTTTTGTGCATTTTCTCTGTTGATGTCAGAGAGAGGGACAGAGAGATGAGTGAAGAGAAGCAGGTTCTCTCCTGGTTGCGTAGTTTCCCCTGCAGAAGGATGAGAAAAATAGATTTAGCGGATGTAATGGTCAGATGTAGTGCACTATATAGGGAATAGGGTGCCCTTTGAGAAAAAACAAAAGTATTTAACAATGGTAACCAGAAAGGTACTTATCATGTTGTGATTATCCTTGCTGAAGTGTGTACAATAGACTCACTCATCTCCACTGAGGATATATTATATGATGTGCGTTATATTGGGAACATATGGAGGAGCTTAGAAACCATTCATCCTGTGGCACACCATGATAGGATTGGTGGCAGGTGAGAGGAGATGTGGGATGGGCTCCCTGTTACTCTGGATGATTCCCAAATGGCACTATTTTCCTATAGTGCACTACTTTTGACCAGAGTCCCGGTCAAAGGTAGGGAACTATGTAGGGAATAGGGTGCCATTTGGGACACAGAACATTGAGTCAAGATGTTACCATATGGGGAGGTGTATTTGGAAACACACTTAAAATATCTGTAATCAGTTAATAACACTTAACATTTATGTAATCAGTTAATAACACTTAACATTTATGTAATCAGATGTTAATGCTCGCATCCTGTTGAATAGCTTTAGGGATGTTTAAATAAGACTGCAGGTTTTAAACACATTACAGTTCAACCAATTAAACCAACTCGATCCAAAAGAGCTTCATCATAGGGATTTTTCTTCACCCTCTTCTCAACAACTTCTGAAATGGTAAAACTCCTATACTAATGTTACAGGCCTAATAGAAATGGTAAAACTCCTATACTAATGTTACAGGCCTAATAGAAATGGTAAAACTCCTATACTAATGTTACAGGCCTAATAGAAATGGTAAAACTCTTATCCTAATGTTACAGGCCTAATATACATGGTAAAACTCCTATACTAATGTTACAGGCCTAATAGAAATGGTAAAACTCTTATCCTAATGTTACAGGCCTAATAGAAATTGCAAAACTCTTATCCTAATGTTACAGGCCTAATATACATGGTAAAACTCCTATACTAATGTTACAGGCCTAATATACATGGTAAAACTCCTATACTAATGTTACAGGCCTAATAGAAACGTGTATAATACCAGCAGTACTGTATGCTCGGCTCCATCTTCTCCTATAGTTCTGTGGTTATTCCTCCCGTCTTCTCCTGCGGGGCAGTTCTGTGGTTATTTCTCCCAGCTACAGGAGCTCTTGGCTGGGCTGCTGACTCCTGGCTGTAGACTGCTCTTCGCTGCCTGGGAAAGAATGTGTATGCGGGTGGGATTGGAGGTGTTAGAAGAAGGCCTGCTCCGGTCTCTGGTCTCTGGTCTGATGGTCCTCTCCTCTCTAGGAGCCTAACAGATCTATGAATGATAAATCCCTTGCTTGAGTCCCAAATGGCAACCGATTTCCTATAAAGTGCATTACTTTTGACCAGAGCCCTATGGTGGTGGCTATGCTGTAGTATGCGATTCTTAGGCTACTGTAGGCGGTCGGCATGGTTACTGTAGGAATTGGCTAGGCTACTGTAGCTAGGCATAGTTGGCGTGGTTACAGTAATCTCCAGTGCTGATGCTGTTTGTGAGAACAGTAATTTAGAGATCAGGTCAGATAGAGTGGAGCTGGAGCTACAGTAGGAGCCGCAGCAAGATGGATGTTCCCTCTTAACAGTGGGGTTTCTGAGAAACTGGCCGGCTTCACATTACATCAGCACCATGGCCAATGTCTGAGTCAGGAGAAGGAAACACCATCTCCATCTCAGTCTGCGTCCCAAATGGCACCCTATTCCCTAAAACATTGCACATTTTGACCATAGCACTATGGGCACTAAATAGAGAATAGGGAGCCACTTGGGATGCATCTGTCTGTTGTGGCCCTGCTATCAAAGCATTCTCACCAGAAACTCACAATGTAGAGAGAATTCATTATTTCAACATTTATTTGCATATTTTGGAATTTCTCTTCGGGAAAAAGGAGCAATGTTTTGCTGAACGGATGGTAAGTCTCCCTGGCAGTCTCCCCGAGGGTGCAGGGCCTCTACCTTTGGGTGAAAAATGCATATAAACATTAATGGTAAATCCATGTGATGTACAAAGAACTGGCTTCTACTTGACATGAGTTTCCATGCTAAAGTGAAGAGATAAAGTTAGCAGGATCGCTAGAAATAACATGACATCTTATTCTGCGCTCTCTCACCACTTTAAGCACATAGAACTCTTCAATGATGTACATGTTTCACACAAAATATGCTATAGGTTAACTAGCCTATGAAGAAGACACACAGTTAGTGCATCTCATATGCAAGGTATAATACCAGATTTTCATGGACCTACCATGGTGTGTACAGTATATACCATGAGATGTCTTCTCATATACGATAAATGTACAAAATCCGTTTTTTTTCAGCTGGAGCTGAATGTCTGAGGAACTAGATTTCCTATTTTACCATGTACATGTATTGTTCCTATCCTTGCCTTGTGCTGGCTTTTCAAATTCATATGACACATCAGAGTAAAATCTCGAACTTACTATGGATACAGCACAAACCCACGTAAGCTTACTGGACTGACCAAGAAAAGCATTAGTCTGACTGAGACCCTAGTTTTCCCCCACAAACCTTCACTGTGAGGCCAGAGGAATGTCAGTGGTTTCAGGGAAGACAAATGAATACAGAGTCCAGGTGTCAAGAACACAATAGTGGATACAGTAAGAGTTAGCCTGCATCCAAAATGGTATCCTATTCCCTATACAGTGCCCTATAGGTCCTGGTCAAAAGTAGTGCACTATACAGGGAATAGTGTCCCATTTGGGACGCCCCTAAGAGTTGGCCTATGGGCTTCAGAGCCGTTTGAACCAGCCAGACAGGTGATTGATGGAGCCCAGGGCCCATATAGGGTAGGTACACTGAAGTCTCAAATGGAACATTATTTTCTATAAAGTGCATTACTTTTGATCACAGTTGACCAGGACCAATAGGGTGCTGGTCAAAAGCAGTGCACTACAGTAAATAGGGAATATGGGGGGCATTGTGGAGGCAGATTAGGTTGTATAGAGCAGCTGGTCCTGCATCAGAAACAGCTTCTGGGATGTAGAGTGTTCTACCTGACAGACTCTTTTTATACTATTTTTATACTCCATAGTGCATAGTGTTACAGTGCATTCGGAAAGTATTCGGACCCTTTACTCAGTACTTTGTTGAAGCACCTTTGGCAGCGATTACAGCCTTGAGTCTTCTTGGGTATGATGCTACAAGCTTGGCACACCTGTATTTGGGGAGTTTCTCCGATTCTTCTTTGCAGATCCACTCAAGCTGTCAGGTTGGATCAGGAGCATCGCTGCACAGCTATTTTCATGTCTCTCCAGAGATATTTGATCGGGTTCAAGTCCGTGCTCTGGCTGGGCCACTCAAGCACATTCAGAGACTTGTCCCGAAGCCACTCCTGCGTTGTCTTGGCTGTATGCTTAGCGCCATTGTCTTGTTGGAAGGTGAACATTCTCCACCAGTCTGAGGTCCTGAACACTCTGGAGCAGGTTTTCATCAAGGATCTCTCTGTACTTTACTCCATTTATCTTTCCCTCGATCCTGACAACTCTTCCAGTCCCTGCTGCTGGAAAACATCCCCACAGCATGATATTGCAACCAACATGCTTCACAGTAGGGATGGTGCCAGGTTTCCTCCAGACGTGACGCTTGGCATTCAGGCCAAAGAGTTCAATCTTGGTTTCATCAGACCAGAGAATCTTGTTTCTCATGGTCTGAGAGTCCTTATGTCCCTTTTGGCAAACTCCAAGCGCGCTGTCATGTGCCTTTTACTGAGGAGTGGCTTCCGTTTGGCCACTCTACCACAAAGGCCTGATTGGTGGAATGCTGCAGAGATGATTGTCCTTCTGGAAGATTGTCCCATTGTCTCAAGACTGTTCCTCCACAAAGGAACTCTCGAGCTCTATCAGTTATCATCGGGTTCTTTGTCACCTCCCTGACCAAGGCCCTCTCCCCCGATTGCTCAGTTTGGCCGGGGGGCCAGCTCTAGGAAGAGTCTTGGTGGTTCCAAACTTCTTCCACTTGAGAGTGAAGGAGGCCACTGTGTTCTTGATGACTTTCAATGCTACAGACAATTCCTTCGATCTCATGACTTGGTTTTTGCTCTGATATGCACTGTCATGTGTGTGCCTTTCCAAATCATTTCCAATCAATTGAATTTACCACAGGTGGACTCCAATCAAGTTGTTGAAATGTCTTGGGGATGACACATTTCGAGTCTCATAGCAAAGGGTCTGAATACTTATGTAAATAAGTCATTTCAGTTTTTTTTAATACATTTGCAAAAATGTCTAAAAACCTATTTTCGCTTTGTCATTATGGGGTATTGTGTGTAGATTGATGAGGAAAACATTTGATTTGATTTGATTTTAGAATAAGGCTGTAACGTAACACAATTTGGAAAAAGTCAAAGGCTCTGAATACTTGCATTGTGCTATTTCTCCATCCCATTTGGTACCCTTCAGTATTCCCTATATAGTGTACTATTTTTGGCCAGAGGGCTCTGGTCAAATGTAGTACACTATATACGGATCAGGGTGCCGTTTGGGACATAACCCCTGTGTTATGTGTTATATTTAGTCAGCCATAGTGCATAGTGTAATGTGTCATGTGTTATACAGTACATGCCTCGTTCAGCGTTTTGGGCCGATGATGAAGTGAAGACAGCCACTCCATCACATGTGATCCCTGAACATAGTGTACTAGCTACTAGCAGACATACAGGCCAGACTCGCCATACTGTGGCTGCATCCCAAATGCCACCCTATATTCCTTATATGGTGAACTACTTTTGACCAGAGGTCTATGGTAGTGGACATTTGGTTTCAATGTACATTACTCGACATGTTCAGTACAAAATGTGCACAGTATTTTACTAGTTGTCTTTGTGACTGTGTTTTCCACTCCACTCAAAAGTCTCTCCTCAGCTCTCACACTTTAGGATGTACAGATGTAAGATCTTACTTTGATCACTCTTTTGATGCTGAGAATTTACTTGCACAGCATGAAATGCAAACTTGTAGTGTACTTGAAATAGGCTTCTGAAGTTTGTAATTTCCACTTTTGAAATGTCAGACTTGATTGCCCTGACAAAAAAGCGATCAACCCCTACAAAAATGTCCATCAACTATAACCCACATAATAATTCACATTTCCTGTTGCTGCAGGATTATTTTCCTGCTGTAGCAAAGTGGCTAAAATTAAGATCTTACATATGTAGGTATCCCAGGATGGGTGTGGTGTACAGCTAATAGAAAACAGGGTGCCATTTGGGATGCAAACAAAGGATGTAGAGAATGTGGGATAAAAGACCATAGAGCAACAGTTGGTATCGTAACTCTGACTTCTCTTTTCCATCCCTGAGAGAGATACCTGTGGGTTGGGGTTGGAAACAGGTCTGGCTTTGTGGTGGATATCGTTTGGACAAGCAGAATTCCTGGACATATTTGAGTCCATTCATGATGTGAGCAGGCCACAGGCAGACGAGAAGGAAAAATAGCCGAGAGATTTCAGCTAGAATTGAGACAGACTAGGTGAGTCCAGGGTTGTATTGTGAGTCAGACCATACCTAAAAGCGACGTAGTAGCCGTCGTGCTGCCACAGAACATCGACCATCATGTTCTGTTAATTTAATTATTATATGTGTTGAACTGGCAGCATCCATCAGTCCACAGCATTGGAACGGGATATAAACTTTATAGGAGCAGCGCTGCCTGGTGGTCTAACTGTCATGGTCGTCGGTGGAAGAAGGTGAGGACCAAGGTGCAGCGTGGTATGTGTCCATATCTTTTAATAAAGAACTTGAACACTGAACAAAAACAATAAACCGACAACCGAAAACAGTTCTGGCTGGTGCAGACACACAACAGAAAACAGTTCTGGCTGGTGCAGACACACAACAGAAAACAGTTCTGGCTGGTGCAGACACACAACAGAAAACAGTTCTGGCTGGTGCAGACACACAACAGAAAACAGTTCTGGCTGGTGCAGACACACAACAGAAAACAGTTCTGGCTGGTGCAGACACACAACAGAAAACAGTTCTGGCTGGTGCAGACACACAACAGAAAACAGTTCTGGCTGGTGCAGACACACAACAGAAAACAGTTCTGGCTGGTGCAGACACACAACAGAAAACAGTTCTGGCTGGTGCAGACACACAACAGAAAACAGTTCTGGCTGGTGCAGACACACAACAGAAAACAGTTCTGGCTGGTGCAGACACACAACAGAAAACAGTTCTGGCTGGTGCAGACACACAACAGAAAACAGTTCTGGCTGGTGCAGACACACAACAGAAAACAGTTCTGGCTGGTGCAGACACACAACAGAAAACAGTTCTGGCTGGTGCAGACACACAACAGAAAACAGTTCTGGCTGGTGCAGACACACAACAGAAAACAGTTCTGGCTGGTGCAGACACACAACAGAAAACAGAAAATAATCACCCACCCAACACAATAGAAAACAGGCTGGTTCTCAATCAGGGACAACGATTGACAGCTGCCTCTGATTGAGAACCATACCATGCCAAACACAAAAATAGCAAATCATAGACAAACTAACATAGACAACCCACCCAACTCACGCCCTAACCATACTAAAACAAAGACATAACAAAAGAACTAAGGTCAGAACGTGACACTAACTGTCATTAAACCACTGCAGGACCTTATGTTCCCAGTCTGATAAAGGAAATAGTATAGTGACTATCATAACAATAGTCCTGTAGTTTCATGACTACTGTATCATAACAATAGTTATGATGAAGTTTCATGATATACAGCATATATATATATATATATATATATATATATATATATATATATATATATATATATATATATATATATATATACATTTTTATTGGGGAACTCAGTCAGGGTCTCAACTTACTGTTGAGAGTTAGAATATTAGAAATGCAATACACAAGGTGCAATTGCGAAATTTGTTTGTTCATCAGTCATTTGACAGCCACTCAATTAGCCCATGGCGGTAAAAAAGTATTAGATTGGTAAATTTGTCTATCCAGCTATCCAAACTTGTAGTAACCATGGTCTAATTATCGACCAGGTAAGCAGGGCACATACCCAGGGGCCCTGATCTCCACGGGGCCCCCATCATTCTCACTCAGATATCATATTAACATGGCATAAGCCATGGCAAAATGTGTAGAATTGCAGGAAATTAGCTGTAAAACTGCAAATGGTTTCTCTCCACACCATGGCTGTAACATATACGCCGGGAGTCAGGAAACAGGTGCGGAAGGTGATTTTAATAAAGAACCGACGCAAATGAACAAACATGTGGCGCGTACATAACATGAGAGAAAACAATAACACCTAGTGACTGAAGACCACTGAGGGCTAAGTAAAGGGGGAGTAATCAAGGAGAAAATGATGAGCTGGTTTGCGCAAAGATGGTTACCAGGTGTGCGCAATGTGGGTTGCCAGGACCGGTGGTTGGTAGACCATCGGCATCGAACGCCGGAGTGAGGGAGCAGGCATGAAAATGCCAACATTTGTAGAATTGCATGAAATTAGTTATAAAAATGCAAAAATTGCAGAAACTTGCTTTAAAACTGCAACATTTTCTCTGCACCCACTACAAAGTGTTTAGAATTGCAGGAAATTGCAGCAAAAAAATGCTTAGGGTCCCCAAAAAGCTTGGGCCGGCCCTGTCAATCATCACAGACAAACACCAGCCTGGAAGCGTTTTGAGGGCTTTTCTGCTTACATCACTATAAGATGTGCTATAAATATTTATTTGTATCATTTTACCCAAGAGAGTGTTGTCTGAATGTCTACTGTCTGTACCTTCCTCCTCCGCTGGCTCCTCTGGTACAGTGGTTGGGTTCAGACCTGGGTTAAAATGCTAATTGAAATCTTTCAAATACTTTGAGCGTTTGTTTTAGCCTGCCTGGAGTGCCAGATGGGCAGGGTTTGCAATACCGGGACAATTCTATTGATCCATTAAGCCAGGAAAGCTCAATCAAGCACAGGTAAAGTATTCAAAAATATTTAAAAATAGTATTTGAACCCAGGTCTGGTTGGGTTAGAATCAGGAGGAGGGGTATTTGGGATCTTTTTCCACAAGGAGATGTTTACATGTGGCTTTCAGAGCAGAGCGTGACGACTCTTCTCCTGTTTCTTCTCTCTAATCACCTCAGCTTCAGACTCAGCTTCAAACACATTAACTCTGGCTGAGTCATTCATGTCACCCATAGTGCTCTGGTCAAAAGTAATGCACTACAGTATATAGGGAATATGGTGCCTTTTGGGACGCAGACACTGTTTGGTCTGTTTGGTTAATGGCTCTGCAGGTAGACAGTCCCAGCTATTAGCCTGTTGGCTATTTCCATTCGTATCAGGAGAAAAACTTTCCAACAAAACATTAGATGTTGACCACTGAGTGAGAAACATGTCTGCTTGAAAAATGTCCACAAAAAGATTGTAAAAATGTCACGAACGCACCATATGCACTCTGGTTTTGCACAAGCTTTCTTTCTAATGTTTTGAAAGTTTATTCTGAGAGTTTATTTCTAAGCAGAGTTTCTCATGAGTTTTGTTGCGTAGTGTTTTGAGAGTTTTGTAATGTTTTAGTCATCATGTTGGAGTCCCTTGAAGATCGTAAGCGAGATGCAGGTGACAGTGGCCCAGTGAACCCTGTAACAGAGTGCACCGTGGATAACCTGAACCCAGAACCACGCCTGGTCTATCAGCATCCTCAGTGGGAATGCACTTCGGTGAACTCATTATTTTGGCAAGTGTAGCAAGTGTGATATGAACTGAGCAAGTATAACTTGTGGAATGTGGTTGATAGAAAGGGGCAGAATGTAGTACGGACTGTAATCATTTGCTTTAAATGTTGTACTGTATTTTGTTCTTTCTATGGACTTGTTTCAATTATGCCTCTTTGGGAGTTATTCATACAACAAGGCAATGACTATAACTACCACGTTATATTCTGTTAAGGCAATATAACTTGGGAAGTATACTAATGAAACTGCATTTCCTGAGGCCGTATTTATTGTTGCTGGGGACTTTAATAAAGGAAATCTGAGGAAAAGGCAACCAAAGTTCTATCAACACATCTCCTGTGCTACTAGCTCATTGAGCATTGCTACTCCCCCTCTCGGGACGACTCCAAGGCCCTCCCCCAACCTCCCTTTCGGCAAATCTGATCACGCCTCCATTTTGCTCCTCCCCTCCTATAGGCAGAAATTTAAACAGGAAGTACCCATGGCAAGGACTGTTCGTCATTGATCTGACCAAATCTCAGTTTGCTACTGTTATTTTTCACTGTCTTTTTACGGTTGTTTTTATTTCTTTACTTACCTATTGTTCACCTAATACCTTTTTTGCACTATTGGTTAGAGCCTGTAAATAAGCATTTCACTGTAAGGTCTACTACACCTGTTGTATTCGGCGCATGTGACAAATAAACTTAGATTTTATTTGAATCTATTCTTCAAGATTGTTTTGATCACGCGGGTTGCCTCTATGAATAGTATTGATGTATAAACCTATACGCTGCCTGAGCTCCTCAGGAAGTGCATAGAGGATGTTGCTCCTAGTGTGATCATTAGAACTTATCCAAACTAAAAACCGTGGATAGATGTCAGCATTCACGCAAAACTGAAAGCGTGAACCACCACATTTAACCATGGCAAGTTGACTGGGAACTTGGATGTGGACAAACAGACCAGCTATGCCCTCCGTAAGGCAATCAAAGAGGCAAAATGACAGTACAAAGTGGAGTTGCAATTCAACGGCTCAGACACAAGACATATGTGGCATGGACTCCAGACAATCACAGATTGGGGGAAGCCAGTCCCATCACGGACACTGACGACTCACTCCCGGACAAGCTTACCACCTTCTTTGTCCACTTCGAGGAAAATACAGAGCCACCGACGCGGGACCATTCTCCCTGGCCGAGGTGAGTATAATATTTAGGCGAGTTAACCCTCGCAAGGCTGCCGGCCCAAACGGCATCCCAAGCCG
This sequence comes from Oncorhynchus keta, assembly GCF_023373465.1. NCBI lineage: Eukaryota > Metazoa > Chordata > Actinopteri > Salmoniformes > Salmonidae > Oncorhynchus > Oncorhynchus keta. The sequence continues at coordinate 32,070,369 of NC_068421.1, forward strand.
CTTCTTCAGAGTATATCACGTCTCAGGAAAAGACCCAGATGCAGACCATTCGAATAACATACGTTTATTATATAAACAGGGGGCAGGCAAAAGACAGGTCAAGGGCAGACAGGGGTCGGTAGTCCAGGGCAGAGTCCGTAAGGTCAGAGCAACAGGCAGGCTCAGGGTCGGGGCAAGGCAGAGGTCAGTAAATCCAGGGCAATCCCTATACCAGTCTGCTGTTCCCACATGCTTCAAGAGGGCCACCATTGTTCCTGTTCCCAAGAAAGCTAAGGTAACTGAGCTAAACGACTACCGCCCCGTAGCACTCACTTCCGTCATCATGAAGTGCTTTGAGAGACTAGTCAAGGACCATATCACCTCCACCCTACCTGACACCCTAGACCCACTCCAATTTGCTTACCGCCCAAATAGGTCCACAGACGATGCAATCTCAACCACACTGCACACTGCCCTAACCCACCTGGACAAGAGGAATACCTATGTGAGAATGCTGTTCATCGACTACAGCTCGGCATTCAACACCATAGTACCCTCCAAGCTCGTCATCAAGCTCGAGACCCCGGGTCTCGACCCCGCCCTGTGCAACTGGGTACTGGACTTCCTGACGGGCCGCCCCCAAGTGGTGAGGGTAGGCAACAACATCTCCTCCCCGCTGATCCTCAACACTGGGGCCCCACAAGGGTGCGTTCTGAGCCCTCTCCTGTACTCCCTGTTCACCCACGACTGCGTGGCCACGCACGCCTCCAACTCAATCATCAAGTTTGCGGACGACACAACAGTGGTAGGCTTGATTACCAACAACGACGAGACGGCCTACAGGGAGGAGGTGAGGGCCCTCGGAGTGTGGTGTCAGGAAAATAACCTCACACTCAACGTCAACAAAACTAAGGAGATGATTGTGGACTTCAGGAAACAGCAGAGGGAACACCCCCCTATCGACATCGATGGAACAGTAGTGGAGAGGGTAGCAAGTTTTAAGTTCCTCAGCATACACATCACAGACAAACTGAATTGGTCCACTCACACTGACAGCGTCGTGAAGAAGGCGCAGCAGCGCCTCTTCAACCTCAGGAGGCTGAAGAAATTCGGCTTGTCACCAAAAGCACTCACAAACTTCGACAGATGCACAATCGAGAGCATCCTGGCGGGCTGTATCACCGCCTGGTACGGCAACTGCTCCGCCCTCAACCGTAAGGCTCTCCAGAGGGTAGTGAGGTCTGCACAACGCATCACCGGGGGGCAAACTACCTGCCCTCCAGGACACCTACACCACCCGATGTTACAGGAAGGCCATAAAGATCATCAAGGACAACAACCACCCGAGCCACTGCCTGTTCACCCCGCTATCATCCAGAAGGCGAGGTCAGTACAGGTGCATCAAAGCTGGGACCGAGAGACTGAAAAACAGCTTCTATCTCAAGGCCATCAGACTGTTAAACAGCCAACACTAACATTGAGTGGCTGCTGCCAACACACTGTCAATGACACTGACCCAACTCCAGCCACTTTAATAATGGGAATTGATGGGAAATTATGTAAATATATCACTAGCCACTTTAAACAATGCTACCTTATATAATGTTACTTACCCTACATTATTCATCTCATATGCATACGTATATACTGTACTCTATATCATCGACTGCATCCTTATGTAATACATGTATCACTAGCCACTTTAACTATGCCACTTTGTTTACTTTGTCTACATACTCATCTCATATGTATATACTGTACTCGATACCATCTACTGTATGCTGCCCTGTACCATCACTCATTCATATATCCTTATGTACATATTCTTTATCCCCTTACACTGTGTATAAGACAGTAGTTTTGGAATTGTTAGTTAGATTACTTGTTGGTTATCACTGCATTGTCGGAACTAGAAGCACAAGCATTTCGCTATACTCGCATTAACATCTGCTAACCATGTGTATGTGACAAATACAATTTGATTTGATTTGATTTATTCGTAAGGTCAGAGCAACAGGCAGGCTCAGGGTCGGGGCCAGGCAGAGGTCATTAATCCAGGGCAGTGACAAAAGGTACAGAGCAACAGGCAGGCTCAGGGTAGGGTCCAGGCAGAGGTCAGTAATCCAGGGCAGTGACAAAAGGTACAGAGCGGCAGGCAGGCTCAGGGTCAGGGCCAGGCAGAATGATTAAAACTAGAAAACAGGGGTTCAAGGAAACAGGAGTAAGAAAAACACACTGGTAGGCTTGACAGGACAAGACGAACTGGCAACAGACAAACAGAGAACACAAGTATAAATGCACAGGGGATAATGGGGAAGATGGGCGACACCTGGAGGGGGGTGGAGACAAGCACAAAGACAGGTGAAACAGATCAGGGTGCGACAGAGCATGTGCAGACCAACTGGCTGGAGTGTTTATGGACATATTCAATTTCAATCCCCACTTGCTTCACCATTGTTCCTGTAAGAAAGTGAAGGTAACTGAACTAAATTACTATCGCCCAGTAGCACTCACTTCTGTCATCATGAAGGGTTTTGAGAGGCTAGTTAAGGATCATATCACCTCCACCTTACCTGACACCCTAAACCCACTACGATTTGCATACCGTCCCAACAGATTCACGGATAACACATTCGCCATCGCACTGCACACTGCCCTATCCTATCTGAACAATAGGAATACCTACTGCATGTAAGAAGCTCAGCCTTCAACACCATAGTGCCCTCGAAGCTCATCACTAAGCTCGGGGCCCTGGGTCTTAACCCCACCCTGTGCAACTGGATCCTGGACTTCTGAATGGCCAACCTCAGGTAGGCAACAACATCTCAACCACGCTGATCCTCAATGTGGGAGCCCCACAAGGGTGAGTGCTCAGCCCCCTCCTTTACTCCCTGTTGACCCACGACTGCGTGGCCACGCACATCTCCAACTCCATCATCAAGTTTGCTGATGACTCAACAGTGGTAGGCCTGGTTACCAACAATGACAAAACAGCCTACATGGAGGAGGTGAGGGCCCTAGCGGAGTGGTGCCATGAAAATAACTTCTCCCTCAACGTCAACAAAACAAATGAGCTATTCGTGGACTACAGGAGACAGCAGAGAGAGCATGCCCCAATCCACATCGATGGGGCCGCAGTGGAGAGGGTGAAAAGCTTCAAGTTCCTTGACGTGCACATCACTGACAACCTGAAGAGGTCCATTTACACAGACAGTGTGGTGAAGAAGGTAAAAAAGCACCTCTTCAACCTCAGAAGGCTGAAGAAATTTGGCTTGGACCCTAAGACCCTCACAAACTTCTACAGATGCACCATTGAAAGGGAAAGGGGATACATTCAACTCAAATGAATATTCCGCATTTAACCCAACCCCTCTGAATCAGAGCATGCTGTCAGGCTGTATCACCGCCTGGTATGGCAATTGCAGAAAGAAAGAGAGGGAGGCCCTAACACCAGCAGTATACTTCAAGTGGAAAATATTCCAGCCTTTTTCTCCATCTGCTTTCACTTTACAGCTTGATTTCCCACCTCAGTAGATACTGTCTAAATATGCATCCCAAATGGCACCATAATCGCTATTCAGTGCACTGATTTTGAAAAGGGCCCATAAGTCTCTGGTCAAAAGTAGTGCACTTTATAGGGAATAGAGTGTCATTTGGGACGCATACCAATACTGTATATAGCACTCAGCTGTAGTGGGCTGTAGCTTTTTTCCTTTCCTTATCAACAGTAACAGGATCAACAGGATGAGCCAGCAGACTGCATATAAGGAGGATCCAAGGTCCCTTTCACACTTTTTATATCACACAGGAAATCCTCCAAAAACCTAGTAGCTTCACTACAATTGATGTGAGGGGAGGGCTTCAGTATACTGCCCTACAGAAGACATCATTGTAGCTACCATTGGAAGAATGCATCTAATTTTATGGGTTTGACCCGTGACATATCTTTTTCTACAGCGAGATAATCCCTTACAGTTGGCTCTAACCTTCACCAGACTGACCACCTACACTGGGCTGTGTTCAGAACACACACACGAGCACACACACAAACACACATACACGCATTGGAGATAAAACAAATCACACAAAAAAAAATGTGTTATTAGTATTTCAAGGTCACTGTGTGGTGACCTCTCCCACATTGGATGTATGTAACAGCCTATATATTACTTAGTTAATGTGACATTTAAAATTTTGACTCGCTCAGCTTTGCAGCTCCACCAACACCCCACTAAATCCTCAGGAAGGTTTCCAGCACTCTGATCCTCAGGTGTGTGTGTGTTTGGTTATGTGTGTGTAGGGAAAGAACTCTTGGATGAACCCTTGGAAGGAGCACCTGACTTTACTACCAATTGCATTGAGAATAATAGCTAGAGTACAGGGGAACCCATAAGTATATAACATAATGGTAACAGAATCGACCATTGTTGTTGGTCTTTCCCACCCAACACCATGTATTACAGAACCTAGTGGGTTTATGCTTTAATTGACCCCTGAGCCAGAAACTGTCACTACGGATTAGAGAGAAACCATTCGACTGCGTCTGTGTCCCAAATGGCACCTTATTCCTTATATAGTGCACTACTTTTCATGGGCTCTGGTCAAAGGTATTGGCTCTGGTCAAAAGTAGTGCACTACATAGGGAACAGGATGACATTTGGGATGCAGCCTGCAACCCAATGAAATCACAGCTAACAATGCACACATTTTATCACCAGTATGTTATTTTACAATACAGTAGCACCAACACTCTACTGTTCCCAGGTGGTCCTTACGAGTTCTGGATGGAGCCTGTTACAGCTACCAGTGTGTGTTTCCTATACTAGAAGGACTGGTTTGACTGGTATGCTGTCCATCTGGCATGGCTATAAGGGAGCCAGAATCTGGTTTGTATTGTTACACCCCAGATATAGGTTACATCCTAAGTGGCACCTTATTCCCTACATAGTGCACTACTTTTGACCAAAGCCCTATGGACCCTGGTCAAAAGTAGTGCACTAGGGTGCCGTTTGGGATGTAGTTCTGGATACAGAATGTGGTTTGTATTGTTACGCCACAGTCAGACCTGGATACCAGTGGGCCAGCAGCAGAATGGGCAAATCAAAGAGAAGTGTAGAGGAGTGGAGCGGGCCCAACAGTGTGTCACTACTGCATGTAAACCTCCCATTACCCTGGACCTGAACAAAATACATCATCGCTGTTTAGAGACAGGTTTCTTCTGGCCTTATCTGGACACACCAATTGCGTTCCAAATGGTACCCATAGGGCTCTGTTCAAATTCAGTGCACTACATAGGGAATAGGGTCATTTGAGACACACACAAGCTGATGTTTACACAACTGCCACTCAGCTTCAAACACCATCCCCATGCTTCCATGATTGGGTGGTTTCGTCCATAAACTACTGGCAGAATATCTCTGTTTTACCCTCACTTTCTTTCAGGTGAGATAAGTAACATGTTCCTCCTGTCTGTAAAGCTGGTACATAAGCAGCCTATATTCACTGGGTGTATAATTAAGCAATAAGGCACAAGGGTGTATGTATAAGACAAATATACCACGGCTAAGGGCTGTTTAAGCACGACACAACGCAGAGTGCCTGATACAGCCGTTAGCCATGGTATATTGGCCATATACCACAAACCCCCGAGGTGCCTTACTGCTATTATAAACTGGTTAACAACGTAGCGGCCTCCCAGGTGGCACAGTGGTCTAAGGCACTGCATCGCAGTGCTAGCTGTGCCACCAGAGATTCTGGGTTTGAGCCCAGGCTCTGTTCGAGCCAGCCGCGACCGGGAGGCCCATGGGGCAGTGCACAATTGGCCCAGTGTCATCCGGGTTAGGGAGGGTTTGGCTGGCAGGGATATCATGGTCCTTCTGTAGCTCAGTTGGTAGAGCATGGCGCTTGTAACGCCAGGGTAGTGGGTTCGATTCCTGGGACCACCCATATGTAGAATGTATGCACACATGACTGTAAGTCGCTTTGGATAAAAGCGTCTGCTAAATGGCATATATTATTATTATATTATTGTCTCGTTGTGCACTAGTGCCTCCTGTGGTGGGCTGGGCACAGTGCATGCTGACCAGGTCGTCAGGTGTATGGTGTTTCCTCTGACACATTGGTGTTTCTGGGTTGGGGATGTGCATTGTGTCAAGAAGCAGTGTGGCTTGGTTGGCTAATTAAAAATGTAATTAGAGCAGTAAAAATAAATGTTTTGTCATACCCGTGGTACACGGTCTGATATACTACGTCTGTCAGCCAATCAGCATTCAGGGCTCAAACTACCCGGTTAATGTTAGTTTTATATTCTTTCCAAAGTGAGGGTGAGGGTGGTGCACTGTGAAAGATAAGTCTATGGTCGAGAGTTTGGTGCCACACACACACACACACACACACACACACACACACACACACACACACACACACACACACACACACACACACACACACACACACACACACACACACACACACACACACACACACACACACACACACACACACACACACACAGCATAGCGGCTCATCAGTGGCCGATTACATCTTCTCCACACAACTAGACCAGGGTTTCACCCTCTGATTGGCCAATTGAAAACCCTTCAGACAAACTGACAGAAACAGCTGCAATACAACACTATATGAGTTACCATGGAAAACCATTTCCATTACTACATGTCATCTTCAAACACAGACAACTGACAAAATACCCAACGGTACTTTACAGAGGAAAACAAAATGAAAAGGAGAATGACTGTACATGGATGACCTAGACCCATTAAAATGTAATGTGGTATGTAACGGTTGGTTGCTCCATCTTTTTCCCTATGACTTGAACGTTTACTGACTTTGTACTGCAATTCTAGATACGCATTAATATACAAAGGCAAAGCAACAAGAAAGACAGTGACTCTGCTGTAAATCACGTCCCAGATCCTAACAGCTGATATAACCTGAAAACACCCTGTAGAACTGTGATGACTTGAACACCTGGACAACACTATTAGCAATGGTAGCCAGGGTCCTGTATCCCAACTAGATACCCTTTTCCCTATGTCTTTCTAAAACAATAAGAATATCCACAGAGTGATTTCACCATATTTCCCACGTTACATTTTTTGTTTCTTAAATTTACAGACAGAGAAGGGTACAATCCAACACTCAATTTACAAACGCAGCATTTGTGTTTAGTGATTCCGCCAGATCAGAGGCAGTAGGGATGACAACACATTATATTGATAGGTGTGAATTGGACCATATTGTTGTCCAGCCTGAACATTTGAAATGTACTTTGGGTGCCAGGAAAAATCAAATGGAGTAAAAAAAAAACATATTTTCTGTAGGAATGTAGTGGAGTAAAAGTAAAAGTTGTGAAAAATATAAATAGTAAAGTAAAGTACAGATACCCCCAAAAAACGAATTAAGTAGTACTTCAAAGTATTTTTACTTAAGTACTTTACACCACTGACAATTTCACAAATTGTCAACATATATTTTTCTCAAATTCTTGACAAGTAGTTCCTTTGTTCCACCATTTGGCACTGATCCCACGCATCCTTTAAGCACAGATTTGTGGCTATGCATGATTGATAAACGAGGCCTCTGGTCTTTACCCTTTACTTCTGTCTTCATATCTTTACTTCTGTGTTCTTAAATCAAACATAACACATAGGTTATTTATTAATCTCCCTTGTTGACCGCGAGAACGAGAGAGAGAGAGAGAGAGAGAGAGAGAGAGAGAGAGAGAGAGAGAGAGAGAGAGAGAGAGAGAGAGAAATTTCATATTTGAACTCTATATCCAGACCAGACACCTCCATTAAAGTAGGGTGCCAAGTGTGCATGTCTGTTCAGAGGATGGCATATAAAAGGTTTCCTCCCCCAGAAGTACAGTCAGGTATTCATCACAGATCTAGTAATGAATGCTCAGGGAGAACCGGTGAGGTGGTCTTGGAGACAGAGGAGTAAGAGGAGAGAGGGTGTTGGGGTAGAGGGACTACATCCCAAGTGGCACCCTATTCCCTACATAGTGCACTACTTTTGACCAGAACCTAATGGACCCTGGTCAAAACTAGTGCATATGGAGAAAAAGGGTGCCATTTTACAGAGATGTAAAAGGAGAAGAAAGGGAGAGAGTTATACTACCTCCCTACGTACGTCTAGAGAGGAGATAGGTGGAGGGAGGGTATATTTAACGATTAGTCTGCAGCACCAAGACCTGTGTTAGACTTGTTAAAATCATGCATGAATAATGGTCCGCGGTCATCTAAATCCGGTGTAGTTTATCATTGAATAAAATGGTCAGTTACAGCTGATGCATGGGGTTTCACAGTGTTGGCTTGGTCTAATCTAATGGCTTTACCTGAGGAGTGAGAGGATGACCTGAACATACAGTAGCAGTCAGTAGTAGTAGTAGTAGTAGTAGTAACAGTAGTATTAATAGTAGTAGTAGTAGTAGTAGTAGTAGAAAAGGAGTAGCAGCAGCAGTAGTAGTAGTATTAATATTAGCAACAGTAGTATTAATAGTAGTAGTAGTAGTAGAAAAATAGTAGCAGTAGTAATAGTAATAGAAGTAGAAATAGAGTAGTAGTAGTAGAAATAGAGTAGCAGTAGTAGTAGCAGTAGGATTAGTAGTAGTAGTAGAAGTAGTCGAATTGTAGTGGTAGTAGCAGTAGTAATAGTAATAGAAGTAGAAATAGAGTATTAGTAGTAGTAGTAGTAGTAGAAATAGAGTAGCAGTAGTAGTAGCAGTAGGATTAGTAGTAGTAGTAGAAGTAGTCGAATTGTAGTGGTAGTAGCAGTAGTAGTAGTAGTTGTATAAATAGAGTAGCAGTAGTAGTAGTAGTAGTAGGATTAGTAGTAGTGGAAATAGAGAAGCAGTAGTAGTAGTAGCAGTAGAAGTAGAAAGAGTAGTAGTAGAAATAGAGTAGCAGTAGTAGTAGTAGTAGCAGTAGTAGTAGTAGTAGTAGTAGTAGTAGTAGTAGTAGTAGTAGTAATAATAGTAGAAATAGAGTAGCAGTAGTAGTTGTAGAAGTAGTAGTAGTAGTAGTAGAAGTAGTAGTAGTAGTAGTAGAAGTAGTAGTAGTAGTAGTAGTAGTAGAAAGAGTAGCAGTCGTAGTAGTAGAAATAGAGTAGCGGTAGTAGTAGTAGTAGGATTAGTAGTAGTAGAAATAGAGAAGCAGTAGTAGTAGTAGAAGTAGTAGTAGTAGTAGAAAGAGTAGCAGTAGTAGTAGCAGTAGTAGTAGTAGTAATAGCAGTAGTAGTAGTAATAGCAGTAGTAGTAGTAGTAGAGTATCAGTAGTAGTAGAAGATTGGTAATATAAGTTGCCTAGTAGAGTAGTAGTAGTAGTTGTAGAACTGTAGTAGTAGTAAAGAAGTAACAATAGCATATAATGCAAAAACATAAGTTGTGTGGGAGTAAGAGTGCATTGGCTGTCTACAAACACTTTTCAGCCCCATTTGCATTTCATTGGCTAGTTGTTTGTTTGTTACTGTATCCCAGCATGTGTTTGATTATACAGATGTGGCGTGAGGAGGAGAGAACTTCAAGACAGAGAGAGGAGAAGAAGAGAAAAGGTTTCTATTTTAGGGGTATGTGTGCGTTTGCGCGTGCACATATGTGCGTTTGTGTGTGTGTGTAAAGATGATGTATGCTTGTTGGAGCCCTGGAAGAACTATAGATCCTGTTCTTACTGATCTACTTTTAGCAATAGTGGCCCTATTCAGCTAAATAATTTGATATAATGATAACTTTGCCAGACCGTTTTAGATGTACTAATGATTATTTCAAAAACCTCCTCTCCTGTCTGTGAGTTCTCTCAATATTCATCTGAGCTCCCAAATATTTTTTCCAGATTCTTTAAAACACATTAAATAGCCCTGGTGGTTTTAGACCTTTCAGCATTTTGGGGGTGCCAGCCAAAGAGTGCATCTCATAAAGTGTGGCAGGAAAGAATGGTCTTGCAAAATGGCTCTTTTACTATCAGGGCGATGCAGAGGGTCTGTACTTCAGGCATTACACATGTCAGTCATATCAGCCACGGCTGTAAATAACTGTGTGGTTAATGCCTGGAGGTGTGACGGGATCTGGCGAGGAATTGGAGGGCCTGGTGCCGTCAGGGGGAGAGGAGGTCTTGAGGTCTCGGCAAGAGGGGGACTAAAGGTGGGATGAGGCTTGAGATGGGGATGGTTCTGGGCCTAGGAGGAGATGTGGGACTGGATGGCCGGTGCCATCGAGGGCCTAAGGCTTAGGGGGAGAGGTAGAGGGGGTCTGGGGGTGGGATGAGGGTTGGGATGGGGCTTGGGATGATTCTGGGGCTGGGAGAAGAGGGGGTCTGATAACTGGATCGGGCTGGGATAGGGCTTGGGATGGGGTTTAGGAGGAGATGACCATGGCCGTAAATCACAGTGTGGTAATGCCTGGACATGTGACAGCATCTACACTCTTAGAAAAATGGGTTCCAAGGCTTTTTTGACTTTCCCATAGAAGAAGCCTTTTTGGTTCCATGTAGAACACTCTGGGGAAAGGGTTCTACTTGGAAACAAAAAGGGTTCTCATGTCCACATTCCAGTCCAACCCTTAACCACAACACTAACCCTAACCCTAGCCTCAATCTTCCACAACTCTAACCCTAACCCTAGCTTCATGTCTATATCCCGGTTCAACCTTAAGCCTCAAAAGTAGTGGGCTATACAGGGAATATAGGGTGCCGTTTGGGACAAACACAAAGAGGGAGGTATTAATCAGCACATGCTGTGTCTGCTGGCTGTTTAGATGCTTCATTACATCTGGCCTGCTACAGAGGGCCAGATGAGAGGGAGGCAGATCCCTTCTACAGTACAGTCTGCCATGTGTTTCCACGTGATAAGGAAGAGAAAGAGGGAAAGGGAGGTCAGACACAATGCTGGAGTTAACAGGCCCCTCTCCTCCTCTCTTCTCTCATCCCCCTTTCCTGCATGTATATTTCTGTGGGTCTCTAAAGGGAGCAGAGGGAGTCTAAGAGAGAACTGTGTCTGGGGACTGTGTCTGGGGACTGTGTCTGGGGACTGTGTCTGAGGACTGTGTCTGGGGACTGTGTCTGGGAACTGTGTCTGGGGACTGTGTCTGGGGACTGTGTCTGGGGACTGAGGTGCCTGGTTAAGGAGGATGTTATTCTTAACATTATCTCAGGGAACTAGAGAAAGAATGAACAGGATATCACATAGAAACTGTCCCAAATGGCACCCTATTCTTTACATATTACCAGAACTCTATGGGCTCTGGTCAAAAGTAATGCACTATACAGTGAATGGGGTGCCATTTTGGACACAGATTAAGTGTTTCAGTAGCACAGTATAAATTAGCCTGCTGATTGCAATCTACAAGGCAGTATATGTACAGTATATGTTAGAGTAACAGGAATCATAATCTCTCACAGGGTGCTGTAGGGACTAGGGAGTGTGAGTGATATGATTCCCCGGTAGAGTCAATAGCAGTGATGTAGCATTCAGGCTGCTGTTTAGAAGGGAAAGACACTGGTTATGAGCCTACCTGATATCATCTCTCTAATATGACAGCTATTTCCTGCTATTCTGTATTAATGCATCCCAAACCGAATTCAACACGGCAATGTAAATGTTCATATAGAGGAGGACCATCCTGTATGATGTGCATAAAAACATGTGCTGTACAAAAGGTTTCATTTGCCTCTGAGAAATTGTTAAAAATAACATGAGAAAACCTACCACTATGGTGTAGTTGTAGCTATAGAGTACTGTGCCTCAAAGTTCTGCACATTCTATAAGAAATCAATGAAAATAGGAGAAACTGATTTGTCCAACATTCCCAGCTTGAATTGTTCCAAGAAGTTTTGTTTCAATTCCATCAAATGAGATTCCAAGGTCTTTAATTTTCTGTTTCCCATTGCCATTCCAAGGCTTCTATGGTTCAATCCACACTACTTTTATTGCATTCCTCGGTCCAAGCAAAACTACTACAGTCATCAGTAGTGAGGAGTGAACACTGCTTCACTTCATTGAGGTCCGTCCGTCAAAATACTTTAATTAACAACCAGGTTTAGTTCTGTATTTGAACTCAGGAGTGGTTTCAGTGGGTTGTTTGTTATCCTCCTGAGGCCAGTAGCAATGCACAGTACATCTGGTTCAATATTACTACTGGTCCAATCCCTCTGACAGCTACTGTCTAGCTGGAAGACTTATTTTTCTTGTTTTTTTTGTTTTGAATTTTACCCCCTTTTTCTCCCCAATTTCATGGTATCCAATTGTTGTAGTAGCTACTATCTTGTCTCATCGCTACAACTCCCGTACGGGATCGGGAGAGACGAAGGTTGAAAGCCACGCGTCCTCCGATACACAACCCAACCAAGCCGCACTGCTTCTTAACACAGCGCGCATCCAACCCGTGCCCCTGGCAACCTTGGTTAGCGCACTGCGCCCGGCCCGCCACTGCGCCCGGCCCGCTGGTGCGCGATGAGACAAGGACATCCCTAAGCCACCCCAGAGGCTTAGCTGGAAGTCTTCTGACATATTCTAGATCTCGGTTCCCAAACATGTTATATTGCTCTCCTAAACCACCTTTTGAAACATGTAAGTTATCCGAGGAGCAGAACACCAGACACAGAAGGAACAGAGCATCTTTGTTCGAGACATTTCTATCAAAAGGATTTTGAGGAGTCTATCACCCAGGTGGGACCTCATAGCTCAGATCTGTCTAAGGGGGGTTCTGTCTAGTTTTCAAGAAATATTCCTCTGACAGTATTTCATAATGACTTTCAATCTTACAGGGAGAAGATTAAAAAAAATACAATAATAGTCTAATTAGTATTTTACCCGAAATAGGACAGCATAAAATCTACCGTTCTTATTGGGCTAAAATGTATATGATTTACAGGGTGAAAATGAAACATTCATGGTCCTGTAAGACTAAGATTGTAGCTTCCACAGCACTGTGAAATAAAAATATATGGGTGATCAGAGAGGGAAAAATCATCAGCAATAAACGTAAAGTAAGGAAACACATAAAACAACTAAAAGATCTACCATTGCTGCTGCTGCTACGTGCGTGCAAGACCCCTGTTCACAACCCTCTGTGTGCCAACCACAGGTAGCTAGCTAGAGCTAAAAAAAACAACATTAAAAAGGGTTTTAACGCTTCAGTGAAAATGCCAACAGGCCCTTTGTGAGATTTACAACGTCTAAATTGCTCAGTGTGTTTACTGGGAACTGTGTCTGACTAGTCATAGGTCTGATGGTCTGTTGTTGCAGGTGAATTGGTGGGGTGTGGTGTGTGTGTATGTGTGTGTGTGTGTGTGGGGGGGGGGCAACTACTCTCCTCCTGGTTAGTGAATTCCCTGGTTGGGTTTTATAGGCATCAGGCTCTCATGGCATCCACAGGGTCAGACTGGCAGAATGACACATCAAGCAGCCTGTGAACCACGGCAACACTCCTGTTAATGAGGAGGAATGGAGAGGAATAAGAAAATCATTTTTGGAGAAGGACCCTTGTGCCAGTTACTCTAGTTAATACTCTTGAACAGAGCTCTATGTGCCATGGTCAAAACCACTGAACTATTTTTTTGTCCTACAAAGAGGATGGGTTAATAATAAAAAATAAATAAAAAGTATTTATACCCATTCTCTTTGTTCCCACTCTCCAGTTCAGGCATTCTCTGTGGTCCCTAAGAGGCCTGCAAAAATTCTGAAGGTAAGAAGGAAGGGAAAAAGAGTGTGAAATGGAGCACTGAGATCACAATACTTTGGAGAGTAAGATGTCTACCTTTCATCCATTTGATCTGTTTTCTGATTTTCTCTCTTGTCAGGGAACTGTTCTAAAAGTGAAAACTCCCACTTCCTCTTGACATTTTTTTTTTTTACAGTTCTGAGCCTACACTGAACAAAAAAGAGAGAGGGGGGGGGATAAACAGGATAAACACACTGAGTAAGCGGAGGGTCCTCAGAAAAGGAAGGGGAGGACCATCCTCCTCAGTGAAAATCCATACAAAGTATAAAAGACAGGTGTCTTTTATACTGATAACAAGTTCAAACCGGTGCCATTAATACAGGTAGCGAGTGGAGGACAGAGGAGCCTCTTAAAGAAGGTCTGTGGGAGCCAGAAATCTTGCTTGTTTGTAGGTGACCAAACACTTATTTTCCACCATAATTTGCAAATAAATAAATTAAAAATCCTACAATGTGATTTTCTGGATTTTTCCCCCTCATTTTGTCTGTCATGGTTGAAGTGTACCTATGATGAAAATTACAGGCCTCTTTAATCTTTTTAAGTGGGAGAACTTGCACAATTGGTGGCTGACTAAATACTTTTTTGCCCCACTGTAAATGCCCACATCAGAGTCAAGAGTCTGGGAAAAAAACGCATCGATCATGACGAAGGTCTGCGTATTCAAACTGTGCAACACAACGAGAAAGTAAGAAGAAACAGGGATGTTCTCTAGCGGCTTATCAACACCACTGCATTTTGGGGCCTGAACAAATAGGCTTTTAGAGGACCCAACGAGAGGGAGAGTTCTGCTAACAAGTTCAACTGCAAGGATCTTTCATCAGTAATTGCAAGTTACGATGCTTTACTTGCTGAACATACGGAACTTTCTACTGTCTTTTCTGGGATGTCGAAATCAATTCAGAATGATTTGATATCTTCCATCTCATCATTCATTCAAAGTTACATTAATGAGAGAGGTTGACGCTGCCTCAAGTAGGCTTTCCACTTTCCTCTGGTATTTATTTAGAAAAGATGACAACACATAATCACTCCGGACAGACAAGCAAAAACTCATTACATAAATGTTGCAGCAGCCTGGGCGACACCTAAACATTAGAGATCTGACTAATTGGTAATGTTATGTATTTATAGTTAACTTGTGTGTCAGGAGAAAATGTGAATGTGATCAAATTTGGTTAATATTCAAAATTGGGCTGGCTCGACTGCCTATACGCTTTAATCCAAAATTATTAACTGGAATTAAAATCAAATCAAATCAAATGTATTTGTCACATACACATGGTTAGCAGATGTTAATGCGAGTGTAGCGAAATGCTTGTGCTTCTACTTCCAACAATGCAGTAATAACCAACAAGTAATCTAACTAACAATTCCAAAACTACTGTCTTATGCACAGTGTAAGGGGATAAGAATATGTACATAAAGATATATGAATGAGTGATGGTACAGAGCAGCATAGGCAAGATACAGTAGATGGTATCGAGTACAGTATATACATATGAGATGAGTATGTAAACAAAGTGGCATAGTTAAAGTGGCTAGTGATACATGTATTACATAAGGATGCAGTAGATGCTATAGAGTACAGTATATACGTATACATATGAGATGAATAATGTAGGGTATGTAAACATTATATTAGGTAGCATTGTTTAAAGTGGCTAGTGATATATTTTACATAATTTCCCATCAATTCCCATTATTAAAGTGGCTGGAGTTGAGTCAGTGTGTTGGCAGCGGCCACTCAGTGTTAGTGGTTGCTGTTTAACAGTCTGATGGCCTTGAGATAGAAGCTGTTTTTCAGTCTCTTGGTCCCTGCTTTGATGCACCTGTACTGACCTCGCCTTCTGGATGATAGCGGGGTGAACAGGCAGTGGCTCGGGTGGTTGTTGTCCTTGATGATCTTTATGGCCTTCCTGTAACATCGGGTGGTGTAGGTGTCCTGGAGGGCAGGTAGTTTGCCCCCGGTGATGCGTTGTGCAGACCTCACTACCCTCTGGAGAGCCTTACGGTTGTGGGCGGAGCAGTTGCCGTACCAGGCGGTGATACAGCCCGCCAGGTTGCTCTCGATTGTGCATCTGTAGAAGTTTGTGAGTGCTTTTGGTGACAAGCCGCAATTCTTCAGCCTCCTGAGGTTGAAGAGGCGCTGCTGCGCCTTCTTCACGATGCTGTCTGTGTGAGTGGACCAATTCAGTTTGTCTGTGATGTGTATGCCGAGGAACTTAAAACTTACTACCCTCTCCACTACTGTTCCATCGATGTGGATCGGTGGGTGTTCCTTCTGCTGTTTCCTGAAGTCCACAATCATCTCCTTAGTTTTGTTGACGTTGAGTGTGAGGTTATTTTCCTGACACCACACTCCGAGGGCCCTCACCTCCTCCCTGTAGGCCATCTCGTCGTTGTTGGTAATCAAGCCTACCACTGTTGTGTCGTCCGCAAACTTGATGATTGAGTTGGAGGCGTGCGTGGCCACGTAGTCGTGGGTGAACAGGGAGTACAGGAGAGGGCTCAGAACGCACCCTTGTGGGGCCCCAGTGTTGAGGATCAGCGGGGTGGAGATGTTGTTGCCTACCCTCACCACCTGGGGGCTGCCCGTCAGGAAGTCCAGTACCCAGTTGCACAGGGCGGGGTCGAGACCCAGGGTCGAGCTTGAGCTTGATGACGAGCTTGGAGGGTAATATGGTGTTAAATGCCGAGCTGTAGTCGATGAACAGCATTCTCACGTAGTTATTCCTCTTGTCCAGATGGGTTAGGGCAGTGTGTAGTGTGGTTGAGATTGCATCGTCTGTGGACCTATTTGGGCGGTAAGCAAATTGGAGTGGGTCTAGGGTGTCAGGTAGGGTGGAGGTGATATGGTCCTTGACTAGTCTCTCAAAGCACTTCATGATGACGGAAGTGAGTGCTACGGGGCGGTAGTCATTTAGCTCAGTTACCTTAGCTTTCTTGGGAACAGGAACAATGGTGGCCCTCTTGAAGCATGTGGGAACAGCAGACTGGTATAGGGATTGATTGAATATGTCCGTAAATACACCAGCTGGTCTGCGCATGCTCTGAGTGCGCGGCTGGGGATGCCGTCTGGGCCTGCAGCCTTGCGAGGGTTAACACGTTTAAATGTTTTACTCACCTCGGCTGCTGTGAAGGAGAGGCCGCATGTTTTCGTTGCAGGCCGTGTCAGTGGCACTGTATTGTCCTCAAAGCGGGCAAAAAAGTTATTTAGTCTGCCTGGGAGCAAGACATCCTGGTCCGTGACTGGGCTGGTTTTCTTCTTGTAGTCCGTAATTGACTGTAGATCCTGCCACATACCTCTTGTGTCTGAGCCGTTGAATTGAGATTCTACTTTGTCTCTATACTGACGCTTAGCTTGTTTGATAGCCTTGCGGAGGGAATAACTGCACTGTTTGTATTCAGTCATGTTACCAGTCACCTTGCCCTGATTAAAAGCAGTGGTTCGCGCTTTCAGTTTCACGCGAATGCTGCCATCAATCCACGGTTTCTGGTTAGGGAATGTTTTAATCGTTGCTATGGGAACGACATCTTCAACGCCGACAGAGATGGCAGCCTCGCTTCGCGTTCCTAGGAAACTATGCAGTTTTTTGTTTGTTTACGTGTTATTTCTTACATTTGTACCCCAGGTCATCTTAGGTTTCATTACATACAGTCGAGAAGAACTACTGAATATAAGATCAGCGTCAACTCACCATCAGTACGACCAAGAATATGACTTTCACGAAGCGGATCCTGTGTTCTGCCTTTCAACCAGGACAACGGAATGGATCCCAGCCGGCGACCCAAAAAAACGACTCCGTAAAAGAGGGAAACGAGGCGGTCTTCTGGTCAGACTCCGGAGACGGGCACATCGTGCACCACTCCCCAGCATTCTTCTCGCCAATGTCCAGTCTCTTGACAACAAGGTTGATGAAATCCGAGCACGGGTAGCATTCCAGAGGGACATCAGAGACTGTAACGTTCTTTGCTTCACGGAAACATGGCTCACTGGAGAGACGCTATCGGAGGCGGTGCAGCCAGCGGGTTTCTCCACGCATCGCGCCGACAGAAACAAACAACTTTCTGGTAAGGAGAGGGGCGGGGGCGTATGCCTTATGGCTAACGAGACGTGGTGTGATGACAGAAACATACAGGAACTCAAATCCTTCTGTTCACCTGATTTAGAATTCCTCACAATCAAATGTAGACCGCATTATCTACCAAGAGAATTCTCTTCGATTATAATCACAGCCGTATATATTCCCCCCCAAGCAGACACATCGATGGCTCTGAACAAACTTTATTTGACTCTTTGCAAGCTGGAATCCATTTATCCGGAGGCTGCATTCATTGTAGCTGGGGATTTTAACAAGGCTAATCTGAAAACAAGACTCCCTAAATTGTATCAGCATATCGACTGCGCAACCAGGGCGGGAAAAACCTTGGATCATTGTTACTCTAACTTCCGCGACGCATATAAGGCCCTGCCCGCCCTCCTTTCGGAAAAGCTGACCACGACTCCATTTTGCTGATCCCTGCCTACAAACAGAAGCTAAAACAAGAAGCTCCCACGCTGAGGTCTGTCCAACGCTGGTCCGACCAAGCTGATTCCACACTCCAAGACTGCTTCCATCACGTGGACTGGGATATGTTTCGTATTGCGTCAGACAGCAACATTGACGAATACGCTGATTCGGTGTGCGAGTTCATTAGAACGTGCGTTGAATTAATGAATCAACATAATAGTGATGACAGATGTGAGTAAATGTTTTATAAGGCCTACAGTTGCATAGGTGCATGATGCAAACATGCATAAAGCAAGCTCAGCCATGTGAGTTCAATTGTCTATCAGTTGTTGTCTACGTGTCTGGGTAGAGGAAATCCCCCTCCATTTCTAGTCTGAATACAATTCATATGAACAAGTATAAGGTAGCTGCAGTTTGACAGGGTTTTCATTCCCCCCAGGGCCAGAAGTTTTTTTCAGTTTTTTTAAACCATGTGACCTGATTAGGAAAAACTGGTTCCATCATAGCCCTTATAAAACTGATTAAACACTGTCATACCTCATAGGGTCCAGAGTTTTCCTGGTTAGGTTATTAACAGATAAGGAAAAACTCAAGGCCCCAAGGGGGTAAAAATTGCCCCCCGACTCTGGGACCTATGGTGGCACCAGTCTGACTACTCTGGGACCTATGGCGGCACCAGTCTGACTACTCTGGGACCTATGGCGGCACCAGTCTGACTACTCTGGGACCTATGGCGGCACCAGTCTGACTACTCTGGGACCTATGGAGGCACCAGTCTGACTACTCTGGGACCTATGGCGGCACCAGTCTGACTACTCTGGGACCTATGGCGGCACCAGTCTGACTACTCTGGGACCTATGGAGGCACCAGTCTGACTACTCTGGGACTTATGGAGGCACCAGTCTGACTACTCTGGGACCTATGGCGGCACCAGTCTGACTACTCTGGGACCTATGGAGGCACCAGTCTGACTACTCTGGGACCTATGGTGGAACCAGTCTGCTTGCAGTTGTCAGTTATCGTCAGGTATGTGGATGATCAGGGTTTTATTCAGGAATGTTTCTTGGGATACTTTGATGTGTCAAGTGGGGGAGATGCGCAGTCTGAGTTTAACTTCATGGAAAAACTTGTTCAAACCTACGACGAAGCAGCTGTAATCAAATCAAATCAAATTTTATTGGTCACATACACATGGTTAGCAGATGTTAATGCGAGTGTAGCAAAATGCTTGTGCTTCTAGTTCTGACAGTGCAATAATA
This sequence comes from Oncorhynchus keta, assembly GCF_023373465.1. Classification (NCBI taxonomy): domain Eukaryota; kingdom Metazoa; phylum Chordata; class Actinopteri; order Salmoniformes; family Salmonidae; genus Oncorhynchus; species Oncorhynchus keta. Next base: position 32,089,851 of record NC_068421.1, read on the forward strand.
TCTAACAAATAATCTACCTTATACACACAAATGTATTGGGATGAATAAGAATATGTAGATATAAATATATGGATGAGTGATGGCTGTGCTGCAAAGGCAAGATGCAATAGATGGTATAGAATACAGGATATACATATGAGATGAGTAATGTAGGATATGTAGACATTATTAAAGTGGCGTTATTCAAAGTGGCTAGTGATACCTTTATTAAGTCCATTTATTAAAGTGGCCAGAGATTTGAGTCTGTGTGTTGGCAGCAGCCACTCTATGTTAGTGATGGATGTTTAACAGTCTGATGACCTTGAGATAGAAGCTGTTTTTCAGTCTCTCGGTCCCAGCTTTGATGCACCTGTACTGACCTCGCCTTCTGGATGATAGCGGGGTGAACAGGCAATGGCTCAGGTGGTTGTTGTCCTTGATGATGTTTATGGCCTTCCTGTGACATCAAGTGCTGAAGGTGTCCTGGAGGGCAGGTAGTTTGACCCCAGTGATACGTTGTGCAGACCGCACTGCCCTCTGCAGAGCCTTGCGGTTGTGGGCGGAGCAGTTGCCGTACCAGGCAGGGATACAGCCCGACAGGATGCTCTTGATTGTTTATTTGTAAAAGTTTGTGAGTGTTTTAGGTGACAAGCCAAATTTCTCCAGCCTCCTGATGTTGAAGAGGCTCTGTTGCGCCTTCTTCACCACGCTGTCTGTGTGGGTGGACCATTTCAGTTTGTCCGTGATATGTACGCCGAGGAACTTCTCCACTACTGTCCTGTCGATGTGGATGGGGGGATGCTCTCTCTGCTGTTTCCTGAAGTCCACAATCATCTACTTTGTTTTGTTGATGTTGAATGAAAGGTTATTTTCCTGACACCACACTCTGAGGGCCCTCACCTCCTCCCTGTAGACCGTCTCGTTGTTGTTAGTAATCAGGCTTACCACTGTAGTGTCGGATGGAAACTTGATGATTGACTTGGAGGCGTGCATGGCCATGCAGTCATGGGTGAACAGGGAGTACAGGAGAGGGCTGAGAATGCACCCTTGGGGTCTCCAGTGTTGATGTGGGGCCCCAAAGGAATGCATCTGCTATTTGTATTTACAGCTAAGTCCCCTCCTGTTCTCTGATTAAGAGGTGAGGACAGCTCCACTCCATTACCATTGTCAACTCTCTCCTGACATGAACTGAAGCCACGGCTCATGTGCCCACTCATCCACTGGCACATTGAATGTTTCCTCTCCAAGCACCGTGAGACCCCTATCAATTTTCTCTTATTACTGTACGTAGAGTTAATCACATACACAAACATAATCACATTATTATGCATTCCGTGTTTATACCGTGGATCTCCCATCCTCCTCAATTTTTCAAGTCACCAGCCTCCACTGGAGTAAATACGGTTTCATATCTTCTACTCTGCCAAAACACATTTTATTGCAATCTTAAGAAACCAAATCACTAACACCAGATATTCCTTGAGGATGAGGTCTAGATTAATAAGTGCCCCACGTCTATATACAAAGTACTAATAAGTTCGGTAAAATATGTTAAAATCTGTTCCCCTATCCAGGTTCTACTGGGGAGGATAAACGATTATGACAGATCAGAAGTATCTCCCTTCTGTCTTTTGTCCATATAGCTAAACTACTACCAATAGATATAGCTGATGTATTTCATTCCTAAAAGGAATACTTGAGTAGTGCTGAGTACATCTGCAATCTACAACCAACATTTTACCATCTGTTAACAGCCTATTAATATCTCAACACATTGAGATAAACATACAGTATATATTAAGCTTGATACCTTGCTCTATAATCTATATATCAACTCTACTCACTACTACTCAATCTATGCAGTGTGGTCCCATTGCTCCGTTCTCAACCAGGTCAAGCTACAGGACTGTTTCGCTAGCATAGATTGGAATTTGTTCCGGGATTTATCCGATAAAATTGAGGAGTTTACCACATCGGCTTATATAAATAAGTGCATTGACGATGTCATCCCAACAGTGACCGTTCTTACATAACCCGAACCGGAAGCCATGGATTACAGGCAACATCCGCTCTGAGCTAAAGGCTAGAGCTGCCGCCTTCAAGGAGTGGGACACTATTTTGGACGCTTATAAGAAATCCTTCTAAGACCTCAGACGAGCCATCAAACAGGGAAAGCATCAATACAGGACAAAGATCAAATCCCTCTATGCAGGCTCTGAAGCTGGACGGATGTGTCAGGGCGTGCAAAGTATCACGGATTTCAAAGGGATATCCAGCCACAAGCAGCACAGCAACACGACCCTACCAGACGTGCTAAATGCCTTCTATGCTCGCTTCAAGGCAAACAACACTGAACCAGCAACACGACCCTACCAGACGTGCTAAATGCCTTCTATGCTCGCTTCGAGGCAAACAACACTGAACCAGCAACACGACCCTACCAGACGTGCTAAATGCCTTCTATGCTCGCTTCGAGGCAAGCACCACTGTTCCTGACAACTGTGTGGTCTCACTCTCCGTAGCCAATGTGAGTAATACCTTTAAACATGATAACATTCTCAAGATCGCGGGGACAGATGGGATCCATACTCAGAGCATGCACTGAGTGCACTGACCAGCTAACAACTGTCTTCATTGACATTTTCATTCTGACCCGGGCTGTATTGCCAATTTTCAAGCAAACCACCATATAGTCATGTGCCAAAATACCTGCCTAAATGACTATCGCTCTGTAGCACTCACATCTATAGCCATGAAATGCTTTGAAAAGCTAGTCATGGCCCACATCAACACCATCATCCCAGACACCCTGGACCCACTCCAATTTGCATACCGCCCCAACAGATCCACAGATGACGCAATCTCTATTACACTCCACACTTCCCTCACCCTCCTGAACAAAATGAATACCTATGTAAGAATGCTGTTCATTGACTACAGCTCAGCATTCAAAGGCATAGTCCCCTTCAAGCTCATCGCCAAGCTTGGGACTCTGGGAATAAACACCTCCTTCTGTGACTGGATCTGGGACTTCCTGAAGGGCACCCTATACGGAGGAGGTCAGAGATCTGGCAGTGTGGTGCCAGGACAACAACCTCTCCCTTAACGTCAGCAAGACAAAGGAACTGATTGTGGACTACAGGAAACGGAGGGGTGAGCACACCCCATCCACATCAATTGGACTGTAGTAGAGTGGGTCGAGAGCTTCAAGTTCTTCAGTGTTCACATCACTAAGGACTTAACATGGTCCACACACACCCACATAGTTGTGAAGAGGGTCCGACAGTGCCTCTTCCCCCTCAGGAGGCTGAAACAAGTTCTACAGCTGCACAATTGAGAGCATACGTCAGCAGAACGCAGACATCAGCAGAACTTTGTCACTTCCTGTTAAACGTGGAAAGAGGGAGAGCTCGGTTTGCTGTATTGGAAAGTTTGTTGTTTTAAAAGTCTATTGGAAAGTTTCTTAGTAGCTAGCTAACTTTTTAGTTTGGATCCCGCAACGCAGTTGGCATCAGTTGCTGTGACTGCTACTTTGGTATTTGGTATTTTGTAGTTTATTAGGATCCCCATTAGCTGTTGTAAAAGCAGCAGCTACTCTTCCTGGGGTCCACACAAAACATAATAACAATAATCAATAGACAAGAACAGCCCAAGGACAGAACTACATACATTTTGGAACTACACACATATCAATGCATACACACAAACTATCTAGGTAAAATAAGGTTTTAAACCAGGTTTGCTGTTTATTTCAGCAATATGAGATGGAAGGAAGTTCCATGTAATTAGGGCTCTTTATACAGTTGAAGTCGGAAGTTTACATACACTGAGCCAAATACATTTAAACTCCGTTTTTCCCAATTCCTGACATTTAGTCCCTGTCTTAGGTCAGTTAGAATCACCACTTTATTTTAAGAATGTCACATTCTTATAGTAGAGAGAATTATTTATTTCAGGTTTTATTTCAGGTTTTATTTCTTTCATCACATTCCCAGTGGGTCAGAAGTTCACATACACTCAATTAGTATTTGGCAGCATTGCCTTTAAATTGTTTAACTTGGGTCAAACGTTTCAGGTAGTCTTCCACAAGCTTCCCACAATAAGTTGGGTGAATGTTGGCCCATTCCTCCTGACAAAGCTGGTGTAACTGAGTCAGGTTTGTAGGCTTCCTTGCTCGCACACGCTTTTTCAGTTCTGCCCAAAAATTCTCGATAGGATTGAGGTCAGGGCTTTGTGATGGCCACTCCAATACCTTGACTTTGTTGTCCTCAAGCCATTTTGGCACAACTTTGGAAGTATGCTTGGGGTCATTGTTCATTTGGAAGACCCAATTGCAACCAAGCTTTAACTTCCTGACTGATGTCTTGAGATGTTGCTTCAATATATCCACTTAATTTTTCTCTCTCATGATGCCATCTATTTTGTGAAGTGCACCAGTCCCTGCTGCAGCAAAGCACCCCACAACATGATGCTGCCAAGCCCGTGCTTCACGATTGGGATGGTGTTCTTCTTTCTTGCAAGTCTCTTTTTTCTGAAGAACCACTTGCAGTTCTCCAGGGTCAGCTTGATGAGTGCTGTATCTGCATGCCAGCCAGCAGAGGAGCGGACTATAGCCACAGAGGCAGATAGTGTGAGAATAGCAGCAGGCAGCAATATGGACCAAATGAAAGCAGCACTGCCTCACTCCCACGACACCCCTCTTCCTGTGATTGTTGCCATGACTGGAACTTGAGGAATACTGGGTAATTATCACGGAACGGAATGCTCTGCATCTTGTTACCTCGGCAACACTCACATCTTCTGTCCAGGAGCCTGGACCTCACCTCTCACACAATTGGTCCATTAGTTCAACCACTACCATGACCCTGAACCAGGTCAAGAATGGGTTGTGTTGCGGAACATGAGTAGGGCTCCGTTTGGTCTAACAATCAACACATAGTTTTTTTCTCGTGGGAGACCTGGATTCAGGTCCCGCCTGTGACAGTTGTGTCCTCAATGGTGCCCTATTCCCTTTATAGTGCAGTACTATAGGGAATAGGGTGCCATTTAAGATGCACACATTGTCAATGCCACTGTGGGCAATAGGTAACAAAGCATACAGGATCAAAGAAACCAAAATGTACAGACTACAGTAAGGATTTGCAGGCTAAAGTTTAAAGCTTTGAAGGAGTGTTATCATTCTGTTCACGTAGCAGGTAGTGGATGCTTGAAAAGCTATGGTATTGATTCTGCATGTCACGTCTGCCTTGCTCCATCCTCCAAACTCAAACGAGCCCATCAGCCTTCAGCAACAATTATGCTGCTATTCTTGTCTTTCCTACATCTGCTGTTTTCAAACCCTTGAGAAGACCACATTCAAGGGAAAGGCTTTGATGGATATAAATGAAAATAAAAGAGAATAAATAATTGTTATCCGTCTGGTCATTCATTCTATTCCTATCGTTGTCTTTTCAGGGGTTTTAAAGCTGGATGTCTACTACAGTCACGCAGAATACAGATCCATAATGATGATGTACTGCTCCCTCCCAGATACAACACCGCTGGGTGGAAAAACCCTTGACAGCTTGTTTGAAATGGCACATTACAGATACTATAAAAGGATAATCTCCATATGCTACATACTATAAACACTGTGCAGTGTTTGTAATTGTTTTCCAGGCAAATAATGACATAGCAGGCAAGACATCCACAGTGTGGTGTATTAACATCTCTCTCGTTCTCTGATTGCTGCAGTAGGAACACAGAGGGCTGTGTCAGGACGGGTCGCCTGCCAACATCTGGAAGCAAGCTTAATGATCATTAAAACAAGATGAACCCTTCACTAAAATGGCAGGCGGTAGGAGGACAGGGAGGGGAGGGTGGTGGTCGAGGAGGTCTCATGCTCCTCTCACACGCATGCAGGCAGCGGCTCCCTCGGCTCCGTGACTTTGGCCCTCGCCAGGGCTCCATATATGAAGTATTTAACTTTAACAAGACCTTGTTCTATGTTAATGGCTGCCAGTAAACTCACTTTTCTCCTGTGTGTGGCTTTTTGTGTACTGGGTTAGCCTCACAGCCACAGAGCTTGATAAAGTATTTACAATACAATCATCTAGGGAGAACATTGAGGTGTTCTGATAGTTGACTTTTACATGGAGATTGTGTTCCCACCCTGGCAATATAAGCATTAGATAAATGAAATGAATAAATCATGCTTGACATCATGGGAAAATCAAAAGAAATCAGCCAAGACCTCCACAATTCTGGTTCATACTTGGAAGCAATTTCCAAATACCTGAGGGTACAACGTTTATCTTTTCAAACAATAGTACGCAAGTATAAACACCATGGGACCATGCAGCCGTCGTACTGCTCCTGGAAGGAGACGCGTTCTGTCTCCTAGAGATTAATGAACTTTGGTGCGAAAAGTGCAAATCAATCCCAGAACAGCAGCAAAGGACCTTGTGAAGATGCTGGAGGAAACGGGTACAAAGTATCTATATCCAAAGTAAAATGAGTCCTATATCGACATAACTTGAAAGGCCGCTCAGCAAGGCAAAAGCCGATGAAACAAAAATAGAACTGTTTGACCATAATGATCATCGTTATGTTTGGAGGAAAAAGGCGGAGGCTTGCAAGCCGAAGAACACCTTCCGAACCGTGAAGCATGAGGGTGGCAGTATCGTGTTGTGGGGGTGCTTTGCTGCAGGAGGGACTGGTGCACTTCACAAAATAGATGGCATCATGAGAGAAGAAAATTATGTGGATATATTGAAGCAGGACACCGAGTTTGCGTCTCTCACATGGGTAGGCAGACCATTCCATAAAAATGGAGCTCCTCCAGCTGTTTGCTTAGAAATTCTAGGGACAATTAGGAGGCCTGCGTCTTGTGATCGTAGCGTACGTATGTACGGCAGGACCAAATCAGAGAGATAGGTAGGAGCAAGCCCATGTAATGCTTTGTAGGTTAGCAGTAAAACCTTGAAATCAGCCCTTGCCTTGACAGTGTAGGGAGGCTAGCACTGGAGTAATATGGTTCTAGTCAGGATTCTAGCAGCGGTATTTAGCACTAACTAAAGTATTTAGTGCTTTATCCGGATAGCCGGAAAGTAGAGCATTGCAGTAGTCTAACCTAGAAGTAACAAAAGCATGGATACATTTTTCTGCATCATTTTTGGACAGAAAGTTTCGGATTTTTGCAAAGTTACGTAGATGGAAAAAAGCTGTCATTGAAACAGTCTTGATATGTTCATCAAAAGAGAGATCAGTGTCCAGAGTAACGCCGAGGTCCTTCACAGTTTTATTTGAGATGACTGTACAACCATTAAGATTAATTGTCAGATTCGACAGAAGATCTCTTTGTTTCTTGGGACCTAGAACAAACATCTCTGTTTTGAGTTTAAAAGTAGAAAGTTTGCAGCCATCCACTTCCTTATGCCTGAAACACAGGCTTCTAGCGAGGGCAATTTTGGGGATTCACCAGGTTTCTTTGAAATGTACAGCTGTGTGTCATTCGAATAGCAGTGAAAGTTAACATTATGTTTTCGAATGACATCCCCAAGAGGTAAAATATATAGTGAAAACAATAATGGTCCTAAAACGGAACCTTGAGGAACACCGAAATGTACAGTTGATTTTTCAGAGGACAAGCCATTCACAGAGACAAACTGATATCTTTCCGACAGATAAGATCTAAACCAGGCCAGAACTTGTCCGTGTAGACCAATTTTTGGTTTCCAATCTCTCCAAAAGAATGTGGTGATCGATGGTATCAAAAGAAGGAGTAAGGTCTAGGAGCAGGAGGGCAGATGCAGAGCCTCGGTCTGATGCCAATAAAAATGTATTTACCACCTTCACACATGCAGTCTCAGTGCTATGATGGGGTCTAAAACCAGACTGAAGCATTTCGTATAAATTGTTTGTCTTCAGGAAGGCAGTGCGCAACAGCCTTTTCTAAAAAAAATTGAGAAGAATGGAAGATTGGATATAGGGCGATAGTTTTTTATATTTTCTGGGTCAAGGTTTGGCTTTTTCAAGAGGCTTTATTACTGCCACTTTTAGTGAGTTTGGTACACATCCGGTGGATAGAGAGACGTTTATTATGTTCAACATAGGAGGGCCAAGCACAGGAAGCAGCTCTTTCAGTAGTTTAGTTGGAATAGGGTCCAGTATGCAGCTTGAAGGTTTAGAGGCCATAATTATTTTCATCATTGTGTCAAGAGATATAGCGCTAAAACACTTGAGTGTCTCTCTTGATCCTAGGTCCTGGCAGAGTTGTGCAGACTCAGGACAACTGAGCTTTGAAGGAATACGCAGATTTAAAGAGGAGTCCGTAATTTGCTTTATAATAATCATGATCTTTTCCTCAAAGAAGTTCATGGATTTATTACTGCTGAAGTGAAAGTCATCCTCACTTGGGGAATGCTGCCTTTTAGTTAGCTTTGCGACAGTATCAAAAATACATTTTGGATTGTTCTTATTTTCCTCAATTAAGTTGGAAAAATAGGATGATTGAGCAGCAGTAAGGGCTCTTCGATACTGCACGGTACTGTCTTTCCAAGCTAGTCGGAAGACTTCCAGTTTGGTGTGGTGCCATTTCCGTTCCAATTTTCTGGAAGCTTGCTTCAGAGCTCGGGTATTTTCTGTATACCAGGGAGCTAGTTTCTTATGAGAAATGTTTTTCGTTTTTAGGGGTGCAACTGCATCTAGGGTATTGCGCAAGGTTAGATTGAGTTCCTCAGTTAGGTGGTTAACTGATTTTTGTCCTCTGACGTCCTTGGGTAGGCAGAGGGAGTCTGGAAGGGCATCAAGGAATCTTTGTGTTGTCTGTGAATTTATAGGACGACTTTTGATGCTCCTTGGTGGGGGTCTGAGCAGATTATTTGTTGCAATTGCAAACGTAATCAAATGGTGGTCCGATAGTCCAGGATTATGAGGAAAAACATTAAGATCCACAACACTTATTCCATCGGACAAAACTAGGCCCAGAGTATGACTGTGATAGTAAGTAGGTTCAGAGTCGATGATGGCTCCGAAAGCCCTTTGGAGTGGGTCTGTGGACTTTTCCATGTGAATATTAAAGTCACCAAAAATTTCAATATTATCTGCTATGACTACAAGGTCCAATAGGAATTCAGGGAACTCTGTGAGGAACACTGTATATGGCCCAGGAGGCCTGTAAACAGTAGCTATAAAAAAAAAAGTGATTGAGTAGGCTGCATAGATTTCATGATTAGAAGCTGAAAAGACGAAAACGTCATTTTTTGGGGGGTAAATTTAAATTTGCCATGGTAAATGTTAGCAACACCTCCTCCTTTGCGGGATGCACAGGGGATAGGGTCACTAGTGTAATCAGGAGGTAGTAATATCTAACAAATTAAAAAACAGTATATACTAAAAACAGTATATATTACAGTATATATTAAAAACAGTATATACATATGAGATGAGTAATGCAAGATATGTAAGTATTATTAAGTGAGTGAGATACTGTAGAATTGTACAGAAAACTATATATACACATGAGGTGAGTAATGCCAGATATGTAAACATTAAGTGGCTAAGATACCGTAAAATAGTATAGAATACAGTATATACATATGAGATGAGTAATGCCAGATATGTAAACATTATTAGAGTGATTATTAGTGTTCCATTCCTTAAAGTGGCCAGTGATTCCTAGTCTATGCCTATAGGCATCAGCCTCTAATGTGCTAGTGATGGCTGTTTAACAGTCTGATGGCCTTGAGATAGAAGCTATTTTTCAGTCTCTCGGTCCCAGCTTTGATGCACCTGTACTGACCTCGCCTTCTGGATGATAGCGGGGTGAACAGGCAGAACAGGCAGGCCTTCCTGTGACATCGGGTGCTGTAGGTGTCCTGGAGGGCCAGTAGTTTGCCCCCGGTAATGTGTTGGGCAGACCGCAACACCCTCTGGAGAGCCTTGCAGGCGATGCAGTTGCTGTACCAAGCGGTGATGATTTTTGTGGGTAGTTATTTTCTGTTTGGTGTTTGCACCTTACAGGACTGTTTCGGTTACATTTATTCTCTTGTTATTTTGTATTAGTGTTCAGTTCAATAAAAAAACATGAACACTTACCACGCTGCGCTTTGGTCCGACTACTCTTCCTCATCAAAAACAGTTACAGCCTTGCCATTGTTAAATGCGGTGGTTCGGGCTTTCAGTTTTGCGCGAATGGTATCATCTATCCATGGTTTCTGGTTAGGGTAGGTTTTAATAGTCACAGTGGGTACTACATCTCCTATACACTTCCTTATAAAGTCAGCCACTGTATTAACATTGTTATAACAAAACACATGATCATAACAGAAAGGTACTGCATTTTGCTCTGAAGTTCTGGGTTTTACAGTGGCATACCAGTACAGCTGAGCATTTCAAGTGTCCTCTGGTCTTGTGCAACTCAAACCAGGCAGGTAGCTCTTGTCCTGATTTTCATCTCTTCCGCTTGGAGAAAGTAAAACAACTGGTATATAAATTCAGAGCAGCGAGTCCATAAGCAGACGACCAGTGAGCCCCGCAAGCGCACTTCTTTGTGGCCCATGAATAATGCTTGAGGTCAAGGGTTATGGGTTAGAGGATGTTGAGTCTGTCACTCATTTCAAACGCTAAGTAAAAACATACTACATACATTTTTCACTGGCTAACATCGGCGGAACTACTGGCTCGCACGCAGCCGGACCCTCCAAACTCTTGCAAACACGCAACATGTGAAATGATTTTAACATCCAGGTTCAAAACAGCTTGAGGAATGACATTCTTTCACAGGCCTTTATTTCTGACACTCCCCTTAGTCTCCTGGGTATCTGTTTGTAGTAGCGTTGTATATACTGTAAAGGGGGTGACAAACATACGGCCCACGGGCCGGATCTGGCCAGCGGCGGTTTGAGTAAAATATATATAGATATATATACTGAACAAAAATATGAATGAACGCAACATGCAACAATTTAAACAATTTTACTGAGTTACAGTTCATATAAAGATATCTGTCAATTGAAATAAATAAATTAGTCCGTAATCTATGGGCAGGGTAGCAACCATGGGTGGGCCTGGGAGAGCATAGACCCACCCACTGGGAAGCCAGGTCAGGCCAATCAGTATTCATATTGCACCACAAAATAGCTTTATTACAGACAGAAATACTCCGCAGTTTCAAATCAAATTTTTCATCAGCTGTCTGGGTGGCTGGTCTCAGACGATCCCGCAGGTGAAGAAGCCAGATGTGGAGGTCCTGGGCTGGCGTGGTTACATGTGGTCTACGGTTGTGAGGCCAGATGGATGCATTTCCAAATTCTCTAAAACAATGTTGGAGGCTGCTTATGATAGAGAAATTAATTTTACATTCTCTGGCAACAGCTCTGGTGGACATTCCTGCAGTCTGTATGCCAATTGTACGCTCCCTCAAAACTTGAGACATCTGTGGCATTGTGTTGTGTGACAAAACTGCACATTTTAGAGTGGCCTTTTATTGTTCCCAGCACAAGGTGCACCTGTGTAATGATCATGCTGTTTAATCAACTTCTTAATATGGATTAATTATCTTGGCAATTGAGAAATGCTCATTAACAGGGATGGAAACAAATTTGTGTACAGAGAAATAAGCTTTTTGTGCATATAGAACATTTGTGGGAAATTTTATTTCAGCTCTTGAAACATGGGAACAACACTTTACATGTTGTGTTTATATTTTTGTTCAGTATTATCAGTGGCGATTTTAGCATGTAAATCTTGGTGGGGCAAACTTTTTTTTAATGCGTGCCAAGAAAGTCATTACACAACACAACACTAAACAATACATGAATTGCACTATAACAGTGACAAATGGTGTCCACAAACTGTTAGGGCCTACATAAAGCTGTTCTAACAGCACAGCTTTCTTTTCAGCACCATGGAGTGAATCCTTACCACTGCTACATCTGGCTAACAGGGGAACCTTTTCTGGCAGCGAAACAGTTCATTCAGCCTCATTTACTGCCTTTTTAAAAAACATAGCTGATATGGCTGACTTGCTTAAACAAATGTAGTTTCTACTGACAATTGAGATGTACAAACTACGGCATAAGGGAACGAGGAGCAGATAAGATGCAATCCGTAATTTCAATTAAGACATTAATGAGCGAGCTAAGATGGACCTAGTCAATAGAACTATTTGTTCAGCACAGAAATGTACAGCAACAGAATTCAGAACATGGGCCGTTCTTACAGTGTTCTCCCTGTACACCAAGTCAGAACCGTAGGATAAATAAAGGGGGCATATAAGCAGACAATGAAAGCTCTTACAATATTTGATGATGACATTTCTCTAAAAGAGGCTATAGGCACCACCAAGTCAGAACAGTAGTCTAAGTTATGAGGGGGAAAGGGACCAAATTATTAGGGTGAGGCACATGGGCTACTAACAGCTTACTACACAAGATACACTTAGTATTACGTTATTAGCTACAGTATACATATCTCCCTGGTATGTTACATAATTTATGCAGCAGTATACAGTACAATACATTTTTGGACTCACCATTGTGCTGTGCTCACTTGAACAGGAAGGTGGCCTGCCCCTTAGATACTAATAAATATCAGAGACTCAAACCATTTGCATCCTGTGTCTGCATCTGAGTCTCGCCCTGTGCCCTCATACAGGCAGGGGAAGCAAAATAGTGATTGCTTTGCAACACTTGCAGTTAGCCACTGATTCCTTCCAAACCACTCATTGTTGAATTTGTGATTTGCAACTTGTTGTGTAATGTTTATGTCCAATGGCCGATGAGCACCAATACTTTTATCATTTTATCTTCAAATGACAAGGATTGAAAAGGATTTTATGATTCATGATGATGACTGCTTACCTAGCTTGCTAGGTAAGATTTTGAAAGTATGATGTTGACAGGAGATGATTGTGGACTACAGGAAAAAGAGGACTGAGCACGCCCCCATTCTCATCGACAGTGCTGTAGTGGAGCAGGTTGATAGCTTCCAGTTCCTTGGCGCCCACATCACCAACAAACTAACATGGTTCAAGCACACCAAGACAGTCATGAAGAGGGCACGACAAAACCTATTCCCCCTCAGGAAACTGAAAAGATTTGGCATGGGTCCTCTGATCCTTAAAAGATTTAACAGCTGCACCATCGAGAGCATCCTGACGGGTTGCATCACTGCCTGGTATGGCAACAGCAACTGCTACAGAGGGTAGTGCATACGGCCCAGTACATCACCAGGGCCAAGCTTCCTGCCATCCAGGATCTCTTTACCAGGCGATGTCAGAGGAAGGCCCTAAAAATGGTAAAAGACTCCAGCCACCCTAATCATAGATTGTTCTCTCTGCTAGCACATGGCAAGCGTTATTATCTATGCTTAGCCACTTTAATAACTCTACCTACATGTACATAATTACCTCGACACCCCCCCGCACATTGACACATTGACTCTGTACCGGTACCACCTGTATATAGATAGCCCCACTATTGTTATTTACTGCTGCTCTTTAATGATTTGTTATTCTTATCTCCTACTTTTAGGGATTTTCTTAAAACGGCATTGTTGGTTAAGGGCTTGTGAGTAAGTATTTCACTGTAACAACTCTACACCTGTTGTATTCAGCGCATGTGACAAATAAAATTGGATTTGACATGATCAGTCCAATCAAAGCTACGGCACATATAATGTGATTTGATGTAATTTTATCTGTGGCCAATGACCTTGAGCCTTCTTGGATGGGCACTTCTAATGTAAATTTATAGCAGCACTCAAGGAGGCTTGAGCTTTCTAGCGCTCCCTGTAGAATTTGCGATGACGTAGTGTCCCCACGAGTGACAGAACACTGAGCCAATCACGGCGCAACTAGAGAAGATTACCAACCCGTACGCTTTGTATTTTCCGCTGGCTGCCCGTCCACCACAGAAAGCACTGAGCTAGACTGAAACATCTGCATTTTGGAGCTGCCTTACTCAAGAAAGCAAAAAAGAGACCATGTTTGTATATGTATTTATTAATTCAATATATATATTTTTTACATTGTTTGAGCTGATATGTGACACATATTAATTAATGCTGGTTCCAAGATGGCGTAGCAGTCTGACGTGTGTTTCGTGTCGTACCACGCTCCCTAAGGTAAGCACGAGGAGTTGGCTCAGGTCTCCAACCTGACTCAGCCAATCTCCTCGTGTGTACTGCTCCGCTGTGCCAACTCCTCGTACTGTCGCCGCTCTGCTTTCGCAGCCTCTATCTCCTCCCTTGGAGGCCGATACTCTCCAGCCTTTGCCCAGGGTCCCTTGCCTTCCAAGATCTCCTCCCATGTCCATTTCTCCAGAAAACGCTGCTCCTCCCAGCCACGCCGCTTGATCCGTTTGTGGTGGTGAGTAGTTCTGTCAATATCGTCGTCAGGGTGGAAATGATCGGACCAAGGTGGAGCATGGTGAGCGTAGAGAAGAGAATAAAAGCCTCTCTATGGCCAGGGCGTGACACAAAGGCCCTTCTGCTAGCTTGCTAGCCCCGGCCCGCTAGCTGCCTGAAGCCACTCACTGGACTCATATGATCACTTGACTACGCACGCCTCTCCCTAACGTCAATATGCCTTGTCCATTGCTGTTTTGGTTAGTAATTATTGCCTTATTTCACTGTAGAGCCTCTAGCTTCGCTCAATACGCCTTAGTTAACACTTTAGTTCCACCTCCCACACATGCGGTGACATCACCTGGTTTAAATGATATTTCTAGAGACAATATCTCTCTCATCGTCACGCTATGCACAGGTTTACCTCCACTATATTCACATCCTTCCATACCCTTGTCTGTACATTATGCCTTGAATCTATTCTACCGTGCCCAGAAATCTGCTCCTTTTACTCTCTGTTCTGAACGTACTAGACGACCAGTTTTTTTTGCCTTTAGCCTCAGCTCACTGGTCACCATGGCAGCACCCACCTGCAGCACGCGCTCCAGCAGGTGTATTTCATTGGTCAACCCCAAAGTCAATTCCTCCTTCGGCCGCCTTTCCTTCCAGTTCTCTGCTGCCAATGACTGGAACAAACTGCAAAAATAACTGAAGCTGGTGACTCATATCTCCCTCACTAGCTTTAAGCACCAGCTGTCAGAGCAGCTCACAGATCACTGCACCTGTACATAGCCAATCTGTAAATAGCCCATCCAACTACCTCATCAACATATTGTTATTTAATTTATTTTGTTTCTTTGCACCCCAGTGCCGCTACTTGCACATTCAGCTTCTGCACATCTATCACCCCAGTGTTTTATTTGCCATACTGTAATAATTTCGCCACTATGGCCTATTTATTGCCTCATCCCCCTTATCCTACCTCATTTGCACACACTGTATATAGACTTTCTCTATTGTATTATTGACTGTATGTTTGTTTATTCCATGTGTAACTCTGTGTTGTTGATTGTGTCACACTGCTTTGCTTTATATTGGCCAGGTCACAGTTGTTCTCAACTAGCCTATCTGGTTAAATAAAAAATAAAAATGCCAAAGTAAACAGGTGCCCCATCTGCCCTGAACTCATCCCAAACCATCTCAATTGGGTTGAGGTCGGGTGATTGTGGAGGCCAGGTCATTTGATGCAGCACATCATCACTCTCCTTCTTGGTCAAATAGCCCTTACATGCTGACCACACCGATCACGTTGCATGCAAAATACATGTACACAAACCTGTTATTCAGTCATTCAGTCATGCGCATCAATGAGCGTCTGCATAGCCAGGTGCTAAAACAGAATTTGGTTCTATTTGTGACTCTTGACACGCTGCAAGTCCCACCTCTCCCATCTCCTCATTGGTTTTTAGAAGCTTATATAAATGAACTAAGGTTTACACTCCACTCCAGTTGGTGGTGGTAATGCACCTTAAAATTGGTTGCCAGGCATATGAAGTCCAAAGAAGAAGAAGCTTGAAGTAGGAGAGATTACTAGAAACTAGGAGTAGGAGAAATTACTAGAATTGTCGGAGTAGAGGACCTTGTGCATTTCAGGTAAAATAACAACCCAATGTTTATATCCCAGGACATATTAGCTAGCAACAGCAAGCTAGCTAGCTAAATTGCCATCAAGGTTTGCTTATGAACCTGTCCCCAAATTAATATAATTGGTTCAGAGTTCGTTTTGATATTTCAAACTGCATGTCCTAATCGTGTCTGGTGTGGGGGGACAAAATCACCATGCGTGCGGTGGCGCACGCAGATGCATCAGTGCCTGCGGTCTGGTCAGCATACTACCCATCCTGGAGGTGTGTTTTGGGTTGAAAAACAAATGATAGTCCCACTAAGGGTGTCTGTAGTGACAACTCTAGCACTGAGATGCAGTGCCTTAGAGATGCTCGGGAGTCTACAGGGCTGTTATTTGAGCTGTTCTTGCCATAATATGTACTTGGTCTTTTACCAAATAGGGCTATCTTCTGTATACCACCCCTACCTTGTCACAACACAACTGATTAGCACAAACGCATTAAGGAAAGAAATTCCACAAATTAACTTTTAACAAGGCACACCATGTTGCTGGCTGAGAGAATGAGTGTGAGTGTTCAAAGCTGTCATCAAGGCAAAGGGTGGCTGCTTTGAAGAATCTCAAACATAAAATATATTTTGATTTGTTTCACACTTTTCTGGTTATTACCTGATTCCATATGTTATTTCATAGTTTTGATGTCTTCCCTATGTCCAAACTTTTGATTGGTACTGTATATTTATTTATATATACTTTAAAATGACTAAAACCAAATCAAAACTGTATAGAAATTATAATGGACCTACATTCATAGTTTCTTGACTGTCCAGCTCACTAATTGTCACTAGACAGTCAGAGAGCATTGAAAATTCCACGAACGATGGATAGATAGATGACTCTTTTTGCTTATTTTGACGGCAAGGAAATATAACACATTTTCATTGCGGCCCTCCGGACCTCGTTGAAGACCGAATGCAGCCCCTGGGGCAAAATGAGTTTGACACCCTGCTGTAAATGCTCTACATATCTAAAAACTTGATTGTTGATGAGTAGTGTATTTATTCAATGTGAAGTCTATGGCGTCTCTAGGTCCTTAGCTTATCTACTTCATGTTTTCTCCAATGATAAACATCCTGGACCTAGTATGTAAAGGTTTGCAATGTCTCTTGATCAGGGTCTCTGCTGGGTGTTTTCCTTGAAAGATGAGCTACACAAAGAGAGAGTATTAACAAAGGAGACCTATGCATCACAAATGGCACCCTATTCCCTTTATGGGATATTCCCCTATGGGCTCTGGTAAAAAGTAGTGCACTATATAGAGCCTTCAACCTCAACTCTGGACCTCGAATCCAGTTCCACTGCATTTTTTCATTGTTTCCTCTAATCAGGGACTGATTTAGCCCTGGGACAGGTGTGTGCAATTAATTATCAGGTAGAGCAGAAAACCAGCAGGCTCCGGACTACGTTGGGTAAGAGTTGAGTACCCCTTATATAGGGAATAGGATGCTATTTGGGCTGCATACCAAGCTTCTCTTCTCAATTAATATTAATGCATTTCAGTCCTGTGGCCTGTTGCTTTATGATGTTATAGAGATGATAGGAGGTCATGTTCCGGAGGAGGCAGGCACCAGCACCAGCCAACTACATTCATGAGCAGACTGACTCACAGTGGGAAGCATATATCCCAAATGCCACCCTATTCCCTATGTAGTGCACTTCTTTTGACCAGGGCCCATTGGGCTCTGGTAGTGCACTATGTAGGGAATAGGGTGCCATTTGGGACTGACACCCTGATAACGCTTACCGACGTAGTAGACCTCTAGACTGGGACTGGGGTTTATTCTAGGGTCGTTGAGGTGCTCTTTCTTTGTGTACTTTTTTAGAGTCGCTCAGATTTCTCATCTGATGGATTCGTTCTCACTCATTGGCTTAAACGGAATATTATATATACAGTTGAAGTTGGAAGTTTACATACACCTTAGCCAAATACATTTAAACTCAGTTTTTCACAATTCCTGACATTTAATCATAGTAAAATAATTCCCTGTCTTAGGTCAGTTAGGATCAACACTTTATTTTAAGAATGTGAAATGTCAGAATAATAGTAGAGAGAACTATTTATTTCAGCTTTTATTTCTTTCGTCACATTCCCAGTGGGTCAAAAGTTTACATACACTCAATTCGTATTTGGTAGCATTGCCTTTAAATTGTTTAACTTGGGTCAAATGTTTTGGGTAACCTTCCACAAGCTTTCCACAATAAGTTGGGTGAATGTTGGCCCATTCCTCCTGACAGAGCTGGTGTAACAGTCAGGTTGGTAGGCCTCCTTGCTCACACACATTTTTTTGCCCACAAATTGTCTATAGGATTGAGGTCAGGACTTTGCCACTCCAATACCTTGACTTTGTTGTCCTTAATCCATTTTGCCACAACTTTGAAAGTATGCTTGGGGTCATTATCCATTTGGAAGAACCATTTGCGACCAAGCTTTAACTTTTAACCTTTAAAAATACCTGAGCAGTATGACGGCTGTGTGGTCCCATGGTGTTTATACTTGCGTACTGTCTGTACTACTTTGTACAGATGAACGTGGTACCTTCAGGCGTTTGTAAATTGCTTCCAAGGATGAACCAGACTTGTGGAGGTCTACAATTGTTTTCTGAGGGCTTTCTTTTGATTTTCCCATGATGTCAAGCAAAGTGGCACTGAGTTTATAATCTGTCTGTAAACAATTGTTGGAAAAATGACTTGTGTCATGCACAAAGTAGATGTCCTAACTGACTTTCCAAAACTATATCTTGTTAACAAGACATTTTTGGAGTGGTTGAAAAACTCGTTTTAATGACTCCAACCTAAGTGTATGTAAACTTCCTACTTCAACTGTATTATGTAAACTTCCGACCTCAACTGTATATACATATATATAAGTTTACATACAGGATGGAGGCAACAAAAATTGTTTTTCAACCACTCCACAAATGTCTTCTTAACAAACTATAGTTCTATAGTTTTGGTAAGTCGGTTAGGACATCTACTTTGTGCATGACACAAGTAATTTTTCCAACAATTGTTACAGACAGATTGTTTCACTTATAATTCACTCTATCACAAGTATAGTGGGTCAGAAGTTTACATACACTAAGTTGACTGTGCCTCTAAACAGCTTGGAAAATTCCAGAAAATTATGTCATGGCTTTAGAAGCTTTTGATAGGCTAATTGACATCATTTGAGTCAATTGGAGGTGTACCTGTGGATGTATTTCAAGGCCTACCTTCAAACTCAGTGCCTCTTTGCTTGACATCATGGGAGCACTCCCCTATCCACATCGATGGGACAGTAGTGGAGAAGGTGGAAAGTTAAGTTCCTCGGCGTACACATCACGGACAAACTGAAATGGTCCCCCCACACAGACAGCGTGGTGAAGAAGGCACAACAGCACCTCTTCAACCTCAGGAGACTGAAGAAATGTGGCTTGTCACCAAAAACACTCACAAACTTTTACAGATGCACACTCGAGAGCATCCTGTCTGGCTGTATCACCGCCTGGTACGGCAACTGCACCGCCCTCAACCGCAAGGCTCTCCAGAGGGTAGTGAGGTCTGCACAACTCATCACTGTGGGCAAACTACCTACCCTCCAGGACACCTACACCACCCGATGTCACAGGAAGGCCAAAAAGATAATCAAGGACAACAACCACCCGAGCCACAGCTGTAACGGTTCTTCTCGTCATCTGAGGAAGAGTAGTCAAGATCGGACCAATGTGCAGCGTGGTATGTGTCCATATTAACATTTAATAAATCAACTGAACACTGAATAACAAAACAACAAAGAGAGCGAACGAAACAGTCCTGTAAGGTGCAAACACACAAAACAGAAAACAACTACCCACAAATCAAGTGGGAAAAACAGGCTACCGAAGTATGGTTCTCAATCAGAGACAACGATTGACAGCTGCCTCTGATTGAGAACCATACCAGGCCAAACACATAGAAAACCAAAATTAGAACAACGCATAGAATGCCCACCCCAACTCACGCCCTGACCAACCTAAACAAGAAACATAACAAAGGAACTAAGGTCAGGACGTGACAACTGCTTGTTCACCCCGCTATTATCCAGAAGGCGAGGTCAGTACAGGTGCATCAAAGCTGGGACCGAGAGACTGAAAAACAGCTTCTATCTCAAGGCCATCAGACTGTTAAATAGCCATCACTAACATTGAGTGGCTGCTGCCAACATACTGACTCAAATCTCTAGCCACTTTTAATAATTAAAACTTGGATGTAATAAATGCATCACTATTCACTTTAAACAATGCCACTTTATATAATGTTTACAAACCCTACATTACTCAACTCATATGTATATACTGTACTCTATACCATCTACTGCATCTTGCCTATGCCGTTCGGCCACCGCTCATTCATATATTTATATGTACATATTCTTATTCATTCCTTTACACTTGTGTGTATAAGGTAGTTGTTGTGAAATTGTTAGATTACTTGTTAGATATTACTGCATGGTCGGAACTAGAAGCACAAGCATTTCGCTACACTCTGCATTATCATCTGCTAACCATGTGTATGTAACCAATAACATTTGATTTGAAGATGCTGAAGGAAACGGGTACAAAATTATCTATATCTACAGTAAAACGAGTCCTATATCGACATAACCTGAAATGCAGTTCACCAAGGAAGAAGCCAATGCTCCAAAACAGCCACAGAAAAAGCCAGACATGGGGACAAAGATCATACTTTTTGGAGAAATGTCTTCTGGTCTGATGAAACAAAAATAAAACTGTTTGGCCATAATGACCATCGTTATGTTTGGAGGAAAAACGGGGATGCTTGCAAGCCGAAGAACACCATCCCAACCGTGAAGCACGGGGGTGGCAGAATCATGTTGTGGCGGTGGCAGCATCATGTTGTGGGGGTGTTTGCTGCAGGAAGGACTTGTGCACTTCACAAAATTGATGGTATCATGAGAAAAGAAAAGTATGTGGATATATTGAAGCAACATCTCAAGACATCAGGCAGGAAGTTAAAGCTTGGTTGCAAATGTGTCAAATGACACCAAGCATATGTTCAAAGTTGTGCCAAAATTGCTTAAGGACAACAAAGTCAAGGTATTGGAGTGGCCATCACAAAGCCCTGACCTCAATCCTATAGAACATTTGTGGGCAGAATTGAGAAAGTGTGGGCGAGCAAGGAGGTCTATAAACCTGACTCAGTTACACCAGCTCTGTCAGGAGGAATGGGACAAAATTCACCCAACTTATTGTGGGAAGCTTGTGGAAGGCTACCCGACACGTTTGACACGTTAAACAATTTAAAGGAAATGCTACCATATACTAATTGAGTGTATGTAAACTTCTGACCCACTGAGAATGTGATGAAAGAATTAAAAGCTGAAATATATCATTCTCTCATCTATTATTATGACATTTCACATTCTTAAAATAAAGTGCTGATCCTAACTGACCTAAGACAAGGAATTTATACTTGGATTAAATGTCAGGAATTGTTTAAAAAAAATTATTTGAATGTATTTGGCTAAGGTGTATGTAAACTTCCGACTTCAACTGTATCTGAAATAGATCAGCGTGTTATTCTGTATCCTCAGGCCATCACACTGTTGAGGGGATGTATCAAAGATCTATCAAAGACAAGCGGATCTGTCCCTTGTCAGCAACTAGGCCCTTTCTCTACTATCTTTCTCTGACTACACAGCCAGTTTTTGACTTCCAGCATTAACTTCCTTCTACTCTGGTTATGATCCAAATGGCAACCTGTTCCCTTTTGACAAGAGTGCTATGAGCCCTGGTCAAAATAAGTGCACTATATATGGAAAAGGTTGCCATTTGGGATGCGACCTTGCTCTCTGATGAAGGTACTGTTTCCAGGTTTTGACATGTTTTGAACAGCTTATCTCCTGACTCAAAGGTAGTTTTAGAGACTACTAGACGACAGATTATTCAGTCTTAACACCAGCAGCCATACACCCATTTCCTGTTGGGGAAAGTTATTGGCTTTCTACTGGACTATCATTAGGTTTGCTAACCCTCAGTCTTGCATGTACAGTGCCTTGCAAAACTATTCGGCCCCCTTGAACTTTGCGACCTTTTGCCACATTTCAGGCTTCAAACATAAAGATATAAAACTGTATTTGTTTGTGAAGAATCAACAACAAGTGAGACACAATCATGAAGTGGAACGCCATTTATTGGATATTTCAAACTTTTTTAACAAATCAAAAATTATTCAGCCCCTTTACTTTCAGTGCAGCAAACTCTCTCCAGAAGTTCAGTGAGGATCTCTGAATGATCCAATGTTGACCTAAATGACTAATGATGATAAATACAATCCACCTGTGTGTAATCAAGTCTCAGTATAAATGCACCTGCACTGTGATAGTCTCAGAGGTCCGTTAAAAGCGCAGAGAGCATCATGAAGAACAAGGAACACACCAGGCAGGTCCGAGATACTGTTGTGAAGAAGTTTAAAGCCGGATTTGGATACAAAAAGATTTCCCAAGCTTTAAACATCCCAAGGAGCACTGTGCAAGCGATAATATTGAAATGGAAGGAGTATCAGACCACTGCAAATCTACCAAGACCTGGCCGTCCCTCTAAACTTTCAGCTCAAACAAGGAGAAGACTAATCAGAGATGCAGCCAAGAGGCCCATGATCACTCTGGATGAACTGCAGAGATCTACAGCTGAGGTGGGACACTCTGTCCATAGGACAACAATCAGTCGTATATTGCACAAATCTGGCCTTTATGGAAGAGTGGCAAGAAGAAGGCCATTTCTTAAAGATATCCATAAAAAAGTGTTGTTTAAAGTTTGCCACAAGCCACCTGGGAGACACACTAAACATGTGGAAGAAGGTGCTCTGGTCAGATGAATCCAAAATTGAACTTTTTGGCAACAATGCAAAACGTTATGTTTGGCATAAAAGCAACACTGCTCATCACCCTGAACACACCATCCCCACTGTCAAAAATGGCAGTGGCAGCATCATGGTTTGGGCCTGCTTTTCTTCAGCAGGGACAGGGAAGATGGTTAAAATTTATGGGAAGATGGATGGAACCAAATACAGGACCATTCTGGAAGAAAACCTGATGGAATCTGCAAAAGACCTGAGACTGGGACGGAGATTTGTCTTCCAACAAGACAATGATCCAAAACATAAAGCAAAATCTACAATGGAATGGTTCAAAAATAAACATATCCAGGTGTTAGAATGGCCAAGTCAAAGTCCAGACCTGAATCCAATCGAGAATCTGTGGAAAGAATTGAAAACTGCTGTTCACAAATGCTCTCCATCCAACCTCACTGAGCTCGAGCTGTTTTGCAAGGAGGAATGGGAAAAAACGTCAGTCTCTCGATGTGCAAAACTGATAGAGACATACCCCAAGCGACTTACAGCTGTAATCGCAGCAAAAGGTGGCACTACAAAGTATTAACTTAAGGGGGCTGAATAATTTTGCACGCCCAATTTTTCAGTTTTTGATTTGTTAAAAAAGTTTTAAATATCCAATAAATGTCGTTCCGCTTCATGATTGTGTCCCACTTGTTGTTGATTCTTCACAAAAAAATACAGTTTTATATCTTTATGTTTGAAGCCTGAAATGTGGCAAAAGGTCGCAAAGTTCAAAGGGCCGAATACTTTTGCAAGGCACTGTAGTGTAGGGCCTGCAGTGTTACAAAGCTACTGACCTGTCTAGTGTGACTTAGCTGGTAGAGCATGGCACTTACAGTGCCAATTGCCAGACTGTGAGATCAATTCTAGCAGGGGACACACTTAAGAAAATATATGCTAGTTAAACTGTAATTTGCTTTGCATAAAAAATTATTCAGATTCTTATACAGTTGCAAACTTGGTTATTCATTTTAATGTCACCTCCATGTACCTTTCCAGGTTGAGCTACAAGTAGCCAGAGGCATCTTCAAACCTTTATGATTCTTCTGTTCACATCTGTAAACTTCATGACCTAGAACCTCCAACAGTAGGCTATTCCAAAGATGGTTCTGTGGCTATGCTCCAGTCATGTAAACCTCACATCTGTAACTGTATCAGATTTACAAATACACATTTCCACTGTATTCCTCGTGCATACAGTGACACCCTCTGGCAAAGCTTGGTATCACATCACTACATTATTTATAATAATAATTTTATTTAACTAGGCATGTCAGTCAAGAACAAATTCTTATTTACAACGACACCTGCCAATTGTGCGCCACCCTATGGAACTCCCAATCACAGCCTCTAACACTGAGATGCAGTGCCTTAGACCCTGCACCACTATATATATATATATATATATATATATATATATATATATATATATATATATATATATATATATATATACATATATCTCTTTCAGAATGAGACATCATTGAGTTCAAGTATTGACAAGAACATAAAAGACAAACAAAACAAACACAGAAACATTAGTTATGACAGCATAAGATAAGGTGACAATGACTCTTATTCCAAATATAATTTGTTATAATATTGGACTGTAGACAAGCTTGTCTTATTATTTAGTCAGACTCAATGAAAAACATAGTCTATCAAAAACACTAACGCAGAGGGTTGATTTAAAAAAAAGTTTGTTTTGTGGATCTAAGATTACCAACCAAAATCATGACATTACTTATACATTTCAAAGAGTTCAGAGTACTGTCAAAAAGTTTAGAACATCATGAATTATCAATAGTGTGACCAGTTTTACTTAGCCGCAGCCCGTCTGGTGTTCAACCTTCCCAAGTTCTCTCACGTCACCCCGCTCCTCCGCTCTCTCCACTGGCTTCCAGTTGAAGCTCGCATCCGCTACAAGACCATGGTGCTTGCCTACGGAGCTGTGAGGGGAACGGCACCTCAGTACCTCCAGGCTCTGATCAGGCCCTACACCCAAACAAGGGCACTGCGTTCATCCACCTCTGGCCTGCTCGCCTCCCTACCACTGAGGAAGCACAGTTCCCGCTCAGCCCAGTCAAAACTGTTCGCTGCTCTGGCCCCCCAATGGTGGAACAAACTCCTCACGACGCCAGGACAGCGGAGTCAATCACCACCTTCCGGAGACACCTGAAACCCCACCTCTTTAAGGAATACCTAGGATAGGATAAGTAATCCTTCTCACCCCCCCCCCCTTTTAAGATTTAGATGCACTATTGTAAAGTGACTGTTCCACTGGATGTCATAAGGTGAATGCACCAATTTGTAAGTCCCTCTGGATAAGAGCGTCTGCTAAATGACTTAAATGTAAATGTAATGTAAATGTAGTATGTACTCCTTCATATCTCTCCAAAATCGAATAGTGTATAAACAACTGTAAAATAAACGTGTCGGCGTTCCAGGTCCATCATTGCAGAAGGTACAGAAGGTCTGTAAACCTTGTTGGAGGGGTACATACTTGAAAGAATCTTTAGGTGCACCTCTCAGATCTTATTAGAAATACAACATTTAAAGGGACAAAGCCTTTCACCATTGATAGCTGTGAATTCCAAAATGATTTCCCTCCTTGTGTGATCTTTCCTCTGCTATAAAAAATATGATCTTATGTGTTTATTTGTACATTTGAGACTATTGATATCAATATCATTAATAAACAGACTAGGTTCTATTCTAAGTGTATCTTGAAAACACATATGACAATCGCAGAGTGATATTATTTGTGTGTAACAGGAAAGGCTTTGACTCTTATAAATACCTCATAACTTAACATTTGGCCACCACTATCAAACATGTCCCCTACAAAGATATTTTTCTCTATCGGAAGTTTATTAAAAATAATGTTGTTTTTAATAGTGCTATTACCATTATTCCACAGAATAGCTTTGAGGCAAAAAGTCATGCACAAAACATAATTCCCTTCCCAATGGCTTGGTGATAACATTTTGATCATTTAAGTGGCAGTTTGGTTATGTTGTAATTACAAGACAACAATAATAGTAAACCCCAATTTTCTTTAAAAAAATAAAGATCCATAAAGATTATGGAGATTCTATGCATTTTTTCAACCACTTAATCAAAATCATATAACTCAAAACCAGTGGAGACTGCTTAAGGCAGGGTGGCTCATAATAAAGACTGGACGGCGCAAATGAAATGGTATCAAACACATAGAAACCATGTGTTTGATACCATTCCACTGATTGCGTCCAGCCATTACCACGAGCCCGTCCTCTCCACAATTAAGTTGCCACCAACGTCATGTGCTCAAAACATCCTTCTGCCCTAGTTGCAGAGACCACTTCCTTTTAAAGTGGCGATGTTTGTTTGGTTTGTGTGGAAAAAACAATCCAAATCACTAAATGGTGGAGGGGAGGAGGGGTTGATGTCGTCAACTGTTCGACGTGGCGACTTGACGTAACATTACGTGTAGGGCCAGAGGAGGGAGGGACTGGGCTTTGGGGATTTTATCTGCATACTGTGCTCGGTTCTACCCGGGGATGCTAACGGAATTACGACTACAATCATGCGTTCATCAACAGACGAAAAATAAACATTGTAACGGTGTTATTCCGTTTATAATAGTAATATTTTATGAAATACCGTGCAGAATAAGCAGCAACATTTGATATTTTGGGAGACTGGACCAACACAGCAGGTAACGTTAGCTAGCTAGCAGATCACGTTAACTCACTGAGATCATCATTTTCTGCAGCACCACCAGTTTAGCCAGCTGGCTAGGGCTACTAGGTTGGAGCTAGCTAGGTGTCGTGTTGCTGGGACTAGCAAAATAACTAGATACAACACGAATAATGATCACGAATAGCTAGCTATTTTGAAATGTGTTGTATTGTGAAATGTGATGGCTTGTTGAGAGAGAGCAGGTTATCGCTGCATTAAGCTCTGTAACGTTACCGGTGGACACTGCATTTGTACATGTCACAGCTGGCTAGGCTTGATATTATGCTGAATTAGGCATGTTCTACCCGTATTTACATTGCAAACATTCCTATCATTAATGTGAAAAGCTCTCTGTGTGTTAGATGATCGTGCTCTCTCACCACCATCTCTCTCTCCATCTCCCATTTCTCTGTCTCTCTCCCAACGCACTCTCCTGCAGACCACCATGGCAGACAGTTTTATGGGCAAGGCAGCTACCATGGAGATTCCTATCAACAGCAATGGAGAGACCCTGGCCGAGGATGACAGTTTGGAGCAGGTGGGTCTATATAGTGTACTACTTTTGACCATGTCCCATTGGGCTATGGGAATAGGGTGCCATTTGGGATGAAGTCAAGACGTACAGTATTTATCTCTATACTGTGTGTGGTGACCACTCATTACGTCAACTATTTGTTTGTGTATTTTATTGTACTGTATTATGTCTCACTTCTGTGCAGGCTGCAAAGATTCAGTGGACCTTAGATGAGAAGGTAGGGATATGCAGTAGAAGGGATGAGAGAGAGTGTGTCACGTCATTGTAGGAGAACTCTAGATTTAGATGTAGTGTACACGTTAACATAGAAGACTTTCAGACTAACCACAATTAACCTTTATCAACCATTTTCATGTGTGTGAGTGTCTGTGTACAACAAAGATTAGGCCCATATGGAAGGTCTTCGTCAGGTTGACAATAAACTCTACAGGATCATTATGCATTAGTCAGTCCCTTCAGGATTCAGACATTTTTTGGGGGTACAAAATCATAAATTCCCAACATATTATGCAGGGCTTGCAAATTTGACCAATCACTGCATCATTTCAGCATAAAACAGTAACATCAACACATTCTCGTATAAAGCTGACCCATCATTGCAGTACAAAAAGAGGGCTCGTAATTTCAACCAATCACCGCACATTTACCACATATGGTTCAATCAAGCCACGCGTCAACAAACGTTTTCCTTGCCAAGCGCAATTTCGCAAAACAGAATCATTGCACATTGCCACGCAAAATGTCAGAATTGGAATCTCTGCTAAATCCGTGAGGGACTGATTAGAGTTAGTCTATATCTATTCCATTGATGTGTTGTTGCTTCACCTTAGGACTTGCAGCAGGTGATGGTGTCTGGTCCCAACCTGAATGAGACCAGCGTCGTGTCTGGAGGCTACGGAGGACCTGCAGGGGGCATCATACCCACCTCCTCCATCAAAGGTACACACAGCTCTACTGCTCTCACTTGTTCACTAGCTCCATTAAAGGTACAGACAGCTTTCTCTAGCGCTGCCAACTGCTGTCACTGCAGTGGAACGTCCTCTTAATTATTACGTGAACGTCCACTTAATTATGTCCACTTAGTGCCTATTGAATCAATGAATAGCCTAGTCCCTTTAGCAAGGCCTGCTTGGTTTGTTAGCCTTAAGAATGGTGAAGACTACATCTTCAACTGCCCCAATTGGGTTTGTCCTGGTGGAATTAAATTATTATTATTATTTTTTTTAAATCAGGGCCTTGCCAGAAGCATGCTGTTCTGCATCAGTGACTATTTTGACCTAACCTTGTTTCTGTTCTTTCAGGTGTCTATGAGTAGCAAACAGAGGCTCTACTGTATTGGCTATTTTGATTTTGAGATCTACATCCTACTCTAGTTGACTGACTATCTTAACCAACCCTATCCACCAGGCCCTGCTATCCGCTTCAACCCTCAGTATGTGGACAGGAGAAGCCCCCCTGCCCCTAACTGTGCCCCTGTCCCTGGAGCCGAATCTCAGCCCACAGGTGGCTTTGCACCTCTCAGCCACCTTCCACATAACTGTATACTTCCCTCTTTAAAGGTAGACTCAGCGAAAATGATGTTGCCACGAGCTACACCACAGATATTGAGATGAGCAAGATGCAAGACTTCGCTCTCACACAGTCATTACTGATCAATTCATTTCTACATTTATAATTAGTAGGTTTCATCTATTTTAACAAACCTTTCTTATTTTTTTCTTATGTATTGTATATTGTTTTTCATTCAAACCCTTGGGCTTCCAACCACACCTGCACACAAATGATTTGTTTTATCTGTAATATTGTCTATCACTTTTTGATGTATTTTTTTTAAATGTTCACAGTGTGGTAACCTGGGCACAAAGAACACCGGCGAAGTTGAGCCTCGAAATTGACCCACTATATTGTTTACATCTACATCATATTGCTGAGTCTACCTTGAACAGTTTTTTTGCCCCCCTCTTATTTTCTTCACCTGTTTACACTCTCAAGGGTGTTTCCATTAGTTACTCTTTAATTCTGTGTGAGAATGAGCCTTGCCTGTAGCCTGGGTTCCTGTTCAACCCCAGACACACCCTCTCTTCGACAACGCTGTGTACCTCTACAGATGTCACGGGAAAGAAGGGCTGCTCTACTGTCCAATGCCTACTGAATGCATGTTGGTGGATGTTAACTAACCTGACTGACTTCATTGCAGAGCTGTTTGTTTTACTATGTTATGTTTGTGTGAATGTTTCTAATGATGACAACTTAATCCCAAATGGCACCATATTCCCTACATAGTGCACTACTTTTCACCAGGGCCTTGTGGCTCCCCCATAGGGAATAGTGTGCCATTTTGGCCATATCCTATGTATGCAAATGTAACATGAAGCGGTTAACTAATGGAATGTTGAGGTTCATTAACTCACCACATGACATATGTGCATCATTTCATACATTACTACTACTTATGTTGTGAATATTTTCATATAGTTTTCCGTCTGTTTTCATTTTGTTTTTTTCCGACATGGAAAACCTGCATGGCTCACTTTCACCATCCTCTCACCCTTTTAACACGTTCACCAACCTTCATCTACTCTCATATAGCACATATCCTCACATGTCCCCATCCTCCCCCATGTCCATTCCAGACCTGCGAATGAAGTCCAGGGGACAGGGTGTAGGTCTGGTCTCCAGCCAGTCAGCAGCCAGAATGATAACCAACCAGAACCAGACCGGCCAGACATTCACAGGTACCACTGGAATAGGGTTGAAAAATTCCAGGTTTCCCAGAAATCCTGGTCAGAAGATTTCTGGAATTGGAAGGTAATTCCAGAATTACTATAAGCAGTAAATCCAGAATTCAGAAACCAGGG
Organism: Oncorhynchus keta; assembly: GCF_023373465.1. Lineage (NCBI taxonomy): Eukaryota > Metazoa > Chordata > Actinopteri > Salmoniformes > Salmonidae > Oncorhynchus > Oncorhynchus keta. Next base: position 32,119,831 of record NC_068421.1, read on the forward strand.
TTTCTGGGAATCGTGGGCATTTTATCTGGCAATTATACTGGAACTTTGTAGCCCTACACTGGACCCATACAGCACAACTGTCCTTTACCCCACTTCACTCTGTTCACTCATTCATTTCATTTGCTGTCCTCTCAACCGATCACTCAATCACTGTCATACTATTTGCCAAAGACAAGGAGGAATATTTCAGGTGTTCGGTTTGAGGAGGAGTGATGAGGAGAGTGCCCAACTAAGCACTGATCAGCCTCTGTGTAATCTGTGAATCAAAGCGCTACTTACTGAATGAAGCTGGTTTTGTGACAAGAGTTCATAGTAAATGAGATGGACAGACTTTATCAACTAGGTCTCAGCAACTAACCACTTTAAGGAATCCTCTGAGAGTGAGCAGGTTATTTATTATCCTTTGTCAGGATCGGGGATGCACCACAGTAACAGCAACCAGAACATGTCAGTGGAGGAGGCGAACCGTGGTGTGGCTGTGGAGAAACTAGACAGCGTTAAGAAGTGGGGCATCAACACCTACAAGGTATAGAACGGAACCTGTCTCCTGGGGAAAATGTGTTGAAACCATACTTCACTGAATCTTCACTGTGTTCTATGGGTCGATTGCAACTGCACTGGTATGATCATTTGTCTTCATACAAGACTGGGAATAATTTCCTCCTTGGAAAACAAGTAACTATTCGGTTCTATTCTGAACACATCTCTCCATGTCATCTTTATCCCAGTGTGCCAATCATATATTCTCATCTCCTCTTCTGTTATCTCCTTTGTCCTAATCACATCTCTCCCTCTCTACCCAAGTGTACCAAGCAGATGTTCTCTGAGCGGTTCGGCCGTGGTTCTCGGACGGTGGACCTGGAGCTGGAGGCCCAGATAGATGTGCTCAGGGACACCAAGAGGAAGTATGAGTCTGTCCTGAGACTGACCAGCGCCCTGACCAGCCACTTCTACAACATGGTCCAGACCCAGCAGGCCTTGGGGGACACCTTCGCAGACCTCAGCCAAAAATCACCTGAACTTCGGGTAACTTATAACCCCTGAATTTGAGCCCTTAACCCGTAGACCTCAGCCCAGCCAGAAATCAGCTACAGGTGGCACACTGTGTGAAATTGGCCCCCAAAAATATTGCCTGAAAATCCAGGGTGTAATTATTGGTTCGAAACCAAGCCTATCAGTTTCAGTTTGGAATCCAGGCTACCTTACTGAATTGTAATCAATCCATAAATACCTCATGTGGAGGAAAAGTCAGTATATAAAACACAAGTGTTTGTGTCCACAGGATGAGTTTGGCTACAATGCGGAGACCCAGAAGTTGTTGTGTAGGAATGGGGAGGCTCTGCTTGGTGCCATCAACTTCTTTGTGTCCAGCATCAATACACTGGTCAACAAGACCATGGAGGACACACTGATGACCATCAAACTGTATGAGGCTGCAAGGTAATAATAAAGATGGGAGGGTTAGAAAGGGCAGGGCCTGGAGATACTATAGTAGTTACCTTTTTATAACGCAATAGTTTCAAATTATAATGCGGTTTAGAGTCTATATCTATGATTGCGTCAGGCTGGAGTTTGTTCCAGTCAGACCTGGCAGAGGTGAACCTGTGTTTGAGGGTTCAACGGTGTTATAAGGGTGTTTTATTGACTTGGGTGGTATACCGGGATATTTGGAAAGAGCCACAGGAGGGTTTTTCAATACTGTCAACTATTTCTTTGAAGTTTTTCAATAGATTTGAATATTTCAAGCTACATTTTAGGTTAATACCTGCAGTCAACTTGTGCAATATGTTAGGAGATGAAGCAGATTGTGTTCTTCATTTTACCTTTCAACTTATTTTACATTACTTATTTTATTATTATATATTTTTCACCTTTATTTTATTTTTTACCCCCTTTTTCTCCCCAATTTCGTAGTATCCAATTGTTAGTAGCTACTATCTTGACTCATCACTACAACTCCCGTACGGGCTCGGGAGAGACGAGTTACACAACCCTCCGATACACAACCCAACCAAGCCGCACTGCTTCTTAACACAGCACCATCCAACCCGGAAGCCAGCCGCACCAATGTGTCGGAGGAAACACCGTGCACCTGGCAACCTTGGTTAGCGCGCACTGCGCCCGGCCTACCACAGGAGTCGCTGGTGAGCGATGAGACGAGGATATCCCTACCGGCCAAACCCTCCCTAACCCGGACGATGCTAGGCCAATTGTGCGTCGCCCCACGGACCTCCCGGTTGCGGCAGAGCCTGGGCGCGAACCCAGAGTCTCTGGTGGCACAGCCCTTAACCACTACGCCACCCGGGAGGCCCCTTTTCACCTTTATTTAACCAGGTAGGCCAGTTGAGAACAAGTTCTCAATTACAACTGCGACCTGGCCAAGATGAAGCAAAGCAGTGCGACAAAAACAGCAACGGAGTTACACATGGGTTAAACAAACGTACAGTCAATAATACAACTGAAAAATCTGTATACAGTGTGTGCAAATGAAGTAAGGAGGTAAGGCAATAAATAGGCCATAGTGGCGAAGTAATTACAATTTAGCAATTAACACGGGTGATAGATGTGCAGATGAGGATGTGAGATACTGGTGTGCAGATGAGGATGTGAGATACTGGTGTGCAAAAGAGCAGAAAAACAAATATGGGGATGAGGTAGGTAGTTGGTTGGATGGGCTATTTACAGATGGGCTGTGTACAGCTGCAGCGATCGGTACTTACATACTGTAGTTCCCCAGAACAGTTAATTCAGTCACGTGTTTGTCTGTAAATAGCACAATGGGAGACAGCGGGGGCTGGGGAGTTCATAGAGTTCTATATCTATCAGGGAGTCTCTGTTGTGCGGTGCACAGGAGGTGATGAAGTTGTATGCAATTCACTACTAAATGTTTGCCATCAGATATCTTATATCGGCTTTCTGCCGTATTTGAGAAGACCATTCACCCAGAGCTCTTTATCCGTACACCTGTTCCCTGTGCTTCCTACTAGCGTTTGTTTTTCTTTCTCCTCTGTTCTTCTCCCCTCTGATTTGTGTACACTTGCTGCTCTTCCTTGAGTAAAGCATGCATTACTTTGTTTAGTTGCACAATTTCTCTCATTCACTTTTGCTTGTAAATGTCCACACTCACTGAAAATGACATTTGGTAGCTACTAGCTATGCTTGTATAACTATTAGCTGGATTTGCCAGTCTTTGCAATTGAGTTTGTTTATTCTCGCTCGTTAGCATTTAGCTAACCGTGTCTATGATTGTTATTACGTGTGCTAATTTTGCTAGCATTCTGGTACTATACCCCCAATTGGCTTTATTTGCGTTTTTTGCGCCGCCTTGTGTGCTATACCGGTAAACCATAAATCCCGGGACAGCAGTGGAACGAACAGTATGACGTATGAAAATCTGGATACACCTCCCAAGACTATTTCTTTTTTATGCTGCCTCTGCTCCCCTCTCTCTTCCAGGCTGGAGTTTGATGCGTACAGGGCCGACCTGGAGGAGTTGAGTCTGGGTCCTCGTGATGCTGCCACCATGGTGCGTATAGAGGTGTCCCAGCAGCAGTACCAGGTGCAGAGAGACAAGTACGAACGGTTGCGCTCAGATGTCACCATCAAACTCAAGTTCCTGGAAGAGAACAAGGTGGGTTAGTTAGTTATTTGGAAAGTTGTGTGGTTAGTTAATTTACAATAATGCTACATCTCTCTCTCCGTGTGTGTGTAGGTGAAGGTGATGCACAAGCAGCTGCTGCTCTTCCATAATGCTATCTCAGCCTACTTCGCTGGGAACCAGCAGCAGTTGGAACAGACACTGAGACAGTTCAACGTCAAGTTAAAGCCCCCAGGGTCAGACAAGCCCTCCTGGCTGGAGGAGAGCTAGAGTGATTAGCTCCCAGTCCTCTGGGCCTGTATCAAGCATCTCCGAGTATGAATATTGATCCAAGAACAGTTTTGCCTTTTAGATCATAATGAATCAGATTATATGGACAGGCAGGACTTGATCTTAGATCAGCACTCCTACTCTGAGATGCTTGATACGTACGGCCCCAGGTCTCAGTCAGGTCTCTGGTATATATGGGACACACAGATGGAGAGATACACTGGGCTTTCAAGAAACAAGAGGACTGGATGAACAGATATATGAAATCTACACAAACTGTATATAAAAACCAGAGATGGGACAAGTAGAGACTAGTGATGATGATGATGATACTAAAGGGAAAAGAACGCTTATCTAGTTTCATTTAGTTTTGACAATTTGTTTGAACGTCTATTTTATGTCGATTTGTTGTGTTATTTATTCACAACAGAGCCTCATGATATTGTTGCTGTGTAGCGTAACTTTTAATTCATCTTAATTTGAGAAATTATTCCAAGCTTATACTTTGCACATAAATGTAATCTTTCTTTTCAAACTGTTTTCACTCTTTTGTAAAGTGTTATGTAGTAAAGCTTCCAGAGGTCGTAATTTGAAAGGTCAGTAAACTGTTTACATATGTAGAGGATATTAAGAATCTGGACCGGTTACATTGTTTGCACCAGATGAAGATTAGAGTTAGATTTATGAAAGCGAAGGGAGAAACCTACAGTCTGGGATACTATTGATGACAGAAATTATGGGTTAAAGGGGCAATCCTGGATTTGTAAAACAAGCAGTCAAGTATCAATGGCTATATATCATGAATTTAAGTCATTGATTTGTACCAATTCCAGATTGCCCCATTTTCTATCAATGATTTTGAGTACAGGAAGTACGACTTTTTCATATACAATAGATAATCTCCCTCTGATTAATCCTACAGATAATGTTATTACACGTGTTTATTATGTTATGTCTTTATAACATATAATCAAATAGAGTTAATATATGTTTATAAAAATACCTCTACTAATTCCATTCAGATGTATATGTTCTAGAGTTTTTCTTCAGTTTTTGTCTCCCATTTCTACATCAATGTTGTCTTCATTTTAAAACATATGGACCTGGTGTACAGTATATGAAATGATGGTGGTTTATAGTATATGGTTTGATGTTTCCATACAGACTAGATATTTCCCCACAAAAGCTGTACAGTAATAACACTTGTCCATCTGCTGTCCACTGAGTATATTGTAGTCATCACCTGTGTAAGTACTGTACCATATTGTGTTCACACATTTACATGGCAATACAATCCAAAACATGGCTGAAAAATGACTGGTACTTCCATCTGTGATTGTCTTCTTTACTGTTAATCAGGAAACTCCTCTGTGTCCCAAATGGTCCCTTTCTATCTGTTTGAGTTGTGCACTATGTTGGGAATAGGCCGTTTGTGACTCAACCCTGCTATCGGGGTTAAGTCTAGATCAAGTTGAGTTTTATCTGATTTGTATCTGGTGAAGTCAGTGGTAGCTATCTGGTCTATTAAAAAGCGTGTGAAGTTATAGGATGTCTTTCATTGGCCTGTTGACAAACCTATTGTATCTATTTCACCAGTTAATAGGCAATATTTGAGACAAACAAAAAAATACACAATCTGTGTCTGATTGAAACTGACCTTTTTTCTTGAGATAAATCAAGATTCAAATGTAAATAACTTTTTCATTGCTAGGATCACACCATTTTACAGCTATTAATTTAAAAACGTGTAGTTCATTCATTATAATCCTGCTCAATGTAAATGGGGTGGCAGGTAGCCTAGTGGTTAGTGTTGGACTAGTAACTGGAAGGGTGCAAGATCAAATCCCCAAGCTGACAAGGTAAAAATCTATTGATCTGCCCCTGAACAAGGCAGTTAACCTACTGTTCTTAGGTCGCCATTGTTCTCCACTGATTAGCCTAGTTAAATAAATGTGATTCAGGAACATTTTCATTAGGGAACAAAAGTTTGGAGTTAGTTCAATTCTTTGTCTGCTTGAACCGTGCTACATCTTTATCTCTGACCTATCAGTTTGACAGTGGATCGAGGGGTCTCAATGGTTTATTCCAAATGGCGCCATATTCCCTACATAGAGCACTACTTTTGACCAGTAAAAAGTAGTACACTAACAGGGAATAGGGTGCAATTTGGGATGTGCTCCATGTTTAATCACAGGGTATTGCTATTTAATCATGCCATACATGTCAACAACATGATCAGTGATGTGATGAATTCCAGTGTCCTGGTGTTTAAATGTTTCATCTAAAAAGTCTAGGGCATATGAAATGTAATATCCCAAAAGATGGTCAGGCCTTGAACCGCTGAATGTGTTTAGTTGAAGATACAGAAAGTGTCATATACAACAAAGTAACAAATATATATATATTTACTCTGCAAAAATGGAAATTAGGTTTTTGTCAGACAACGACGATGTGGTAATGTAGCATAATCGATCTAATGTTTTTACGGTCTCAAAATATTTTTGTTGGAACATTCTGAAAGTTCAGTGGCAGTTGTTCCACCATTGAAATGAATGAGGACAACAAGGTTTATACAGTAGTTTATGAAATAGCCTATGAGTGGTAGCATAAAAGCTGTGTTGAAGCAATCTAAATTGAGTCAGACTGCACATGTCAACGTTGGTTTGGTGTTTGTAGCATAAACAGTTGAAGAGCTGTGGCGCATCCAACATCGAAGGTTGAATGACTGTATAGGAATTTGTGGTGGTGGTCAGGGGTCTGTTAGCGGGAATACAAAGCTTTGTTTAGGGTGTTTGAAGCTTTTGGAGGTAGAAATAAATGATATACTGTGATGCTTAGTTGGATACGGTGAAGACCGGTTCAGCAGCTCAGGTAGATTGTATGGACAAAAACAAATGTGTGTATTTGCATTACCAGGTTCACAGCTCCAGGCAAGAACACACTCTAGCCCAGGTATGGAAATCGCATTAGCCAGGTTCCTCAACTCCACAATGTACAAGTACAATATATGCAGTATATACAGTACCAGTCAAAAGTTTGGACACACCTACTAATTCAATGTTTTTTCTTAATTTTTATGAATGCCAAGAGCGTGCAAGCTGTCATCAAGGCAAAGAGTGGCTACTTTGAAGAATCTCAAATATAAAATATATTTTGATTTGTTAAAACACTTTTTGCATTTCTACCTGATTTCTACCACAGGTTCAATGTCTTCACTATTATTCTACAATGTAGAAAATAGTAAAAGTAAAGAAAATCCCTTGAATAAGCAGGTGTCCAAACCTCTGACTGGTACTGTACATATATATAAAAACATTTTCCATAAAGTATAATTTTTTGAGATGACTAATGTCACTTTTTCCACTACAACAAAAAAATACTTATATACATGTCATTCTGTCCTTGAAAAATGTAATTGAAGTACTATAAAATTCCAATCATTCCTATGGAGGACTGATCTACCAGGGAGTGCCAATATGGCCGACAGGTGGCTTCAAACCCTCTCAATCGCCAATACATAATTTTTCGTAACCAAGGGTTTATATACATCGTCAGACTCAGTCCGTACGCAGGTAAAGTTGCGACATGCTTTTACTTCTCTGACACTGCGGTCGTCCCTAGTTAGCACAGCCACAAAGTCGTAATTATGGCTAAACCCCGCCCATTTCTACAATTGATCTTCTTAAAATCTGATTTTAAACCTAACCGTAACCTTAACCCTGACCTTAACCATACTACTAACCTTATGCCTAACCCTACATTTAAATTAACAACAAAAGTATTATTATTATTTGGCCAATTTTGACTATGTAGCTGTGGCACTTGACTTTGTGTATGTATTATCTAGTGGAAACCTGACAGCGCTGGTAGCGGTCCAGTGGTAGTAGTCAACTCAACTCACACCTCTGATGTTGAAGTTTGAAGAGGGAGGCGTCGGACTAACTACTGGATTGAATTGTAGTTTTTGGTTTTTCGAAATAGTTTTTACTCTTGGTGGAACGTTGGATATCGAGCAGGTAAGGTCCGATACAGAATCCTCTTCCCTCATTTATCACACATTAGTTGACTAAAGATAAAACCTAATCAAAATAAGTAGCCTACTGTATTCCGTTTTTCTGGTGGATGCTTTTGATTTGTAAATTCATGCACGTATTTTATAATTATACTGCTTTCAATGTCTTTTCAATTCAGCATTTGTTGATATGGTGTCTCATTTGAGCACTTCAGCCACACGATACTTGTTCTGTGCTGGGCAATACAGTACAGGGACGTAATTTATGTTGCATGCCTAACATTCTGTGTTAAAGGTTTACCGGCACCATTGTTTCTTTACAGGGGTGTTCAATCAAGGAAAATGATTATATCACCCTCTTCCATAACTGGTATTCAACACTAATTGAATAACATTTATGTGACACTTTACGTGTACAAAATGGAGGTGATGATGAAGCCATAATGATGATACCATGATCTGTTCCTGATCCTTGGTCCATCTAATTCCTTTAAACTTAAGATGGAATCAGCAATCGCTCCACCGCCTCCTCCGCCTCCTCCGCCTCCTCCTCCTCCTCCTCCACCACCACCTCCCCTTGCACCCCCACCACCTCCCCCCTGCCCCCCTCCCCCAGGCCCCCCTCCTCCCCCTGGCATAGGCTTTGGGCCATCCACAGGCCGCCAGCTTAACGTCTCCAAGATGCGTAACTTCAACTGGGATGCGATCCCCAAACACGTGGTGGTGGGCAAACACAACATCTGGACGGAAGAGAAGACCCTGGGAGAGTATGAGCTGGACACTAGGAGGATTGAGGAGCTGTTCAGTCATAGCCAGCAGCAGGGACAGGGACAAAAGGCTCTGAACAGACAGAGTATCAGAGGCAAGCCAACCAACAGCCAGGGCACAGAAGTGGTGAGTTGACCTAACCTTCTGTACCAGGAGTCACTTCTCTAGCTTGATACTGGCAGCTGGAGAGAAGTGTGTCAGTTGTAGCTGAGTACAAGTCAAGAGGTACCACATCAGCTACTTTGCTCCTCGATCAGATACTGTATAAGTCTGTGAGGCGTACATATCCTATCTGGTCCAAGCCAAGGCCTCTCCAATGTCATGCATAATTCTGTCATTCTTCTCTTGCTCTTGATTTCTCACCTGAGAGTTTGTATTGAGCATCTATACTTTCTGGGAGTAGACGAGAGACCGAAACAGCATATTGAATATGAATATTTTTTCTGTTTAACGACCAAAGATGTTGGATATGTTGACATGTGCTCTTTAGACCCTGATTGATTTTCTCAGGGAGTGTGTGTGTTGTGGAGTTCGTGTGTACATCACAGTATCACAGGGTGATGTGTTGTTTTCCTACAGCCTTTCTGTTGTAACAGGCTCGGTCATGTCGTCATAGTGGCCAGGGTTAGGGTTACGGTTAAGGTGGCTAGGTGGAGGTTGGGAAATACGTCAATTCCATCAGCCCATGGTTCCATGATGGTGCTTTTTTTGGTCTTTGGCTTTTTTTTGGCACCATGATGGTGCTTCACTTGGATCAAACTCAAGTGCATCAGGAAGCAATAATGTATTAGCGAGGGTGTTCCAAACAAGCCAGTCAGCGTGAGCGAAGCTTGGATGCGATTCTACCCTGATGTCTTTTTATATGATTCATTAACATGCTGTAACTGGAAGGCTGTCTTACCTTTCTGTCCACACACCTATCAAGCCTTTACCATCATTTGAATGCCAACTGATAGAGTGCTTGATTTGACTACACTCTCAGAGTATATAGGTTGATTATAAATATTTGCACTCTGCAAGCAGCATGAGTTCATCAGCAGAGGCATCTAATCTAGTTTAAACTAATGGGTGGGCAGAGTCAATTATAGCCAATTATAGCCTAACTAATCTTCATCAGTTTGCCCAGGGAGAGTAAATTAACCACTAATATGTGCTAATTGTTGCCATACAGTTGATACTTGTATGTATTGTAAACCAGCATTCATTGCTACCTCTATAACAATGAACAGGGCTGTGGGTTCAATTAAGATACAGTACTTCCCTTCCTGTGAGTGATGGTTCTTGATTTTACTGTTGTGAATCATTGTCCTGGGATACAATGCTATTGTCATATTAACAAACCTATTTTTGATCCTTTACTTTTGTCTCTTGTTGTTTGCTAGTGAAACCACCCTGCTGTCACATTTAGGCTACCTTGGCAGTTCAATAAAGGTCAAATGTGGAGCTATTGAAACTGGCCGTTAGTCTCTTACCTGTCCCTGTTTCTAACTCAGTACAGATGAGCATGACGTAGGAATGTCAGTATGTTGACAGCTGTTGCAATGGCTTATCATGGGCTCTCAAAAACAAGTCAATCTAACCAGTAAAACCTTTGCAATCTGTTGTTTGTTTGTGAAGGAGGATGTATTTGGGATAAAGGAGAAGACTGTTTAAGCTAAATGCTTAGCTCCTGATAGACTCAACGCCTGTTATTGACCTACTGATGTCGTCATGTGTGTGTGTCTGTGTGCGTATGCGTGTTCTGGTATGACAAACATTATTTATTGACTAACTGATGACTTCATGCCTATGTGTCCCACCACCCCCAGGTCTCCATTCTGAACTCCAAGAGGAGCATGAATGTTGGGATCTTCCTGAAACAGTTCAAGAGGTATGTCAGAGAGAGGCAAATATAGAATGCATTCCAAATGGCACACTATTCCCTATATAGTGCTTTACTTTTGACCAGAGTCTGATCTAAAGTAGTACTGGGAGTGTGCTGAAGGTGTGGAGGGTTTGTCAGATCCACGTGCGTCAAGTTAAAGAAGACACCGTGGTTGCATCTCAAGTAGCACCCTATTACCTACAGTGGACTACTTTTTACCCCCATAGGGCACTGCTCAAAAATAGTCCATTATATAGGGAATAGGGGGTAATTTGGGACAGCAAGGCCAAGTAGTCCTGAGGCTAGGCTGCTTGACATTCCCAGCTCTGTGTGTCTGAGGTACAGCAGCTTGTCCCAACAGGTCGGCTCCACATGATAACACTAATGCAGGAACAGAAAACTCAGGTCATTCCACAGATGAACTATTGAAAAATGGCATTAATGTGTTACTAAACTATTCTCTCTGTAGGCCCACAATATGACTGTGTTATGTGTTACAATATTACTACATGCCATTGGCTACAGTACCTAATTTTCTGAAGATTGTACAGTTCTCGCAGACAGACAACTCAAAAAGACATAAAAGCCTTATCATCTCAATGTTTTACATTACATTTATCTGTAATGTCCATTTCTGGATACAGTTTTCTGTTTTCTGTGTCAGCGTTTTTATTCTTGTGCTTCTGAGGAAAGAAAACATTGTTCCAGTTCAGCTGTAGGTGTAATATGTATAGCAGGTAAGAGCTTGTCTGTGGTTGGTTAAAGTTGTTCCAGTTCAGCTGTAGGTGTATATGTATAGCAGGTAAGAGCTTGTCTGTGGTTGGTTAAAGTGGTTCCAGTTCAGCTGTAGGTGTATATGTATAGCAGGTAAGAGCTTGTCTGTGGTTGGTTAAAGTGGTTCCAGTTCAGCTGTAGGTGTATATGTATAGCAGGTAAGAGCTTGTCTGTGGTTGGTTAAAGTTATTCCAGTTCAGCTGTAGGTGTATATGTATAGCAGGTAAGAGCTTGTCTGTGGTTGGTTAAAGTTGTTCCAGTTCAGCTGTAGGTGTATATGTATAGCAGGTAAGCGCTTGTCTGTGGTTGGTTAAAGTTGTTCCAGTTCAGCTGTAGGTGTATATGTATAGCAGGTAAGAGCTTGTCTGTGGTTGGTTAAAGTTGTTCCAGTTCAGCTGTAGGTGTATATGTATAGCAGGTAAAAGCTTGTCTGTGGTTGGTTAAAGTTGTTCCAGTTCAGCTGTAGGTGTATATGTATAGCATGTAAGAGCTTGTCTGTGGTTGGTTAAAGTTGTTCCAGTTCAGCTGTAGGTGTATATGTATAGCAGGTAAGAGCTTGTCTGTGGTTGGTTAAAGTTGTTCCAGTTCAGCTGTAGGTGTATATGTATAGCAGGTAAGAGCTTGTCTGTGGTTGGTTAAAGTTGTTCCAGTTCAGCTGTAGGTGTATATGTATAGCAGGTAAGAGCTTGTCTGTGGTTGGTTAAAGTTGTTCCAGTTCAGCTGTAGGTGTATATGTATAGCAGGTAAGCGCTTGTCTGTGGTTGGTTAAAGTTGTTCCAGTTCAGCTGTAGGTGTATATGTATAGCAGGTAAAAGCTTGTCTGTGGTTGGTTAAAGTTGTTCCAGTTCAGCTGTAGGTGTATATGTATAGCATGTAAGAGCTTGTCTGTGGTTGGTTAAAGTTGTTCCAGTTCAACTGTAGGTGTATATGTATAGCAGGTAAGAGCTTGTCTGTGGTTGGTTAAAGTTGTTCCAGTTCAGCTGTAGGTGTATATGTATAGCAGGTAAGAGCTTGTCTGTGGTTGGTTAAAGTTGTTCCAGTTCAGCTGTAGGTGTATATGTATAGCAGGTAAGAGCTTGTCTGTGGTTGGTTAAAGTGGAAAAATGCACTAAGAGGGTGTTCAACCCATGGGGTAAGAAGGAGCCTTGCTTACCAGGCTTAATGAAACCTGGCACAGAGGAAATGAGCAACACATTTAGAGACCCAACCCTAGAGCATGAGTAATTCAGAAAAATAATCACTTTGTGTAGTTGGAGATTAATGAATCACAGCACTTCTCCTTGACTAGGCTCCTAGGAGAACCTAGTGGATGAATCAGTCGATTAAGTTTCCAAACCAGTGGCAATTTTAGCATGTAAATCTTGGTGGGGCAAAATATATATACATGAAAATTATGCATGCCAGCAAAGCCACGATACAACACTAAACAATAGATTAATTACACTATAACGGTGCCCACAAACTGTGGCGGACTGCAATAGCATTGAAAAGTCCCCACTATATGAAACTGTTCAGGGGAGTCAGGAACCAATACACTGCACTGAGGCTAGTGGACTGATAAATCCATGATAATCGAAAATTTCAATAAGCATTTCTCAATGGCTGGCCATGCCTTCCTCCTGGCTACTCCAACCCCGGCCAACGGCTCCGCCCCCCACAGCTACTCGCCCAAGCCTCCCCAGCTTCTCCTTCACCCAAATCCAGACAGCAGATGTTCTGAAAGAGCTGCAAAACCTAGACCCGTACAAATCAGCTGGGCTAGACAATCTGGACCCTCTCTTTCTAAAACTATCCGCCACCATTGTTGCAACCCCTATTACCAGCCTGTTCAACCTCTCTTTCGTATCGTCCGAGATCCCTAAAGATTGGAAAGCTGCCGCGGTCATCCCCCTCTTCAAAGGGGGTGACACCCTAGACCCAAACTGTTACAGACCTATATCCATCCTGCCCTGCCTATCTAAAGTCTTCGAAAGCCAAGTTAATAAACAGATCACTGACCATTTCGAATCCCACCGTACCTTCTCCGCTGTGCAATCTGGCTTCCGAGCCGGTCATGGGTGCACCTCAGCCACGCTCAAGGTACTAAACGATATCATAACCGCCATCGATAAAAGACAGTACTGTGCAGCCGTCTTCATCGACCTGGCCAAGGCTTTCGACTCTGTCAATCACCGTATTCTTATCGGCAGACTCAATAGCCTTGGTTTTTCTAATGACTGCTTTGCCTGGTTCACCAACTACTTTGCAGACAGAGTTCAGTGTGTCAAATCGGAGGGCATGTTGTCCGGACCTCTGGCAGTCTCTATGGGGGTGCCACAGTGTTCAATTCTCGGGCCGACTCTTTTCTCTGTATATATCAATGATGTCGCTCTTGCTGCGGGCGATTTCCTGATCCACCTCTACGCAGACAAAACCATTCTGTATACTTCTGGCCCTTCCTTGGACACTGTGCTAACTAACCTCTAAATGAGCGTCAATGCCATGCAACACTCCTTCCATGGCCTCCAACTGCTCTTAAATGCTAGTAAAACCAAATGCATACTCTTCAACCGTTCGCTGCCCGCACCCGCCCGACCGACTAACATTACCATCCTGGACGGTTCCGACCTAGAATATGTGGACAACTATAAATACCTAGGTGTCTGGCCAGACTGTAAACTCTCCTTCCAGACTCGCAGTTTGCAGTTGCAAATGAGAACTTGTTCTCAACTAGCCTACCTGGTTAAATAAAGGTGAAATAAAAAATAAAAAGGGCCTACATAAACCTGTCCCAACAGCAGAGTCCCAACAGCAGTCCCAACACTTTACCACTGCTACATCTGGCTATCGCGGAGCCTTGTCTGGCAGCGAAACAGTTAATTCAGCCAATTTACTGCCTTTTTAAAAAACATATCTTATATGGCTGACTTGTTTAAACAAATGTGGTTTCTACTGACACTTGAGATGTACAAACTATGGTATAAGAGAACGATGAGCGGATAAGAGGCAATCCGTAAATTTAGATTAAGACATTAATGATCAAGCTAGGACGGACATTATCAATATAGCTATTTGTTCAGCACTTTTGAACTGTACAGCAACAGAATTCAGAACATGGGCCGTTCTTACAGTATTCTACCTGTACCCTAAGTCAGAACTGTAGGATAAATAAAGGGGGCATATAAGAAGACAATGAAAGCTCTTACAATATTCAATGATTGCATTTCTTTAGAACAGGCTATAGGCTACATGTGCACCACGAAGTCAGAACAGTCGGCAAAATTAAGATGGGAAAAGGGACCAAATTATTAGCATCAGGCACATGGGCTACTAACAGTTTACTACACAAGATACACTTAGTAACGTTATCACATTCTTAGCTACAGTATATATATCTCCCTGGCATATTGCATAATGTATGCAGCAGCATACAATACATTTTTAGACTCACCTTGTTGTGCTGTGCTCACTTCCTTCCAAACCACTCATTGTTGAATTTGCGATTTACAACTTGTTGTGTAATGTTTATGTCCAATGGCCAAGGAGCACCGATACGTTCTATCTATAATTTATCTTCATACGACAAGGATTGAAAACGATTTGCCAGTAGATTGTCGACTTCATTCATGATGATGACTGCTAGCTAAGATTTTGAAATTAGGATGTTGACATGATCAGTCCGATCTAAGCTACTGTACATATAACGTGATTTGACATCATATTATCTGTGGCCAATGACCTTGAGCCTTCTTGGATGGGCACTTCTAATGTAACTCTATGTCAGTAGCCAAAGGGCTAGAATTTTCAAGGTCTCACCTTACACTTGGCGGTGACGTAGTGTCCCCATGAGTGACAGAACACTGAGCCAATCACGGCGTAACTCTCCATATTTTCTGCTGGCTTGCCCCATCACCACAGAAAGCACTGAGCTTGGCTGAAACACCTGCAATTTGGAGCTGCCTTACTCAAGAAAACAAAAAATAGACCATGTTTGTATGCGAATTTATTAACTCAATTATATATATATTTTTTGTTGTTGTTTGCAAACTGATATGTGACACATATTAATGCCAAAATAACATGCAAAACAGGCAAGCCCCCCTCCCCTCAAATGTGTTTTTATTTCTTTGCAAAACATGTGGGGCTCAAAAAAGGTAGGTCTCTGCCGCAACTACCCTGAATGATGGGTCGCCCCTGTTCCAAAGTTATGTTGGTTATAATACAGTAACTGATCAGTGTCTGTGTCTCTCCCCAGGCCAGTAGGGGACATGATCAAGGACATCAGTTCAGGAAACGGATTGAAATTTGGGACAGGTAAACTGAAGGAGCTGTGTAAGCTGCTGCCAGAGAAAGAAGAGGTACAGTACTTCACACAGCCTTTCCCAGTAGACTAGACAGCCTTTCCCAATAGATCAGGCCGCTGTCGCTTTGGCACCCTTGTCCCACATAGGGCAAACTCCAGTTCGACCACCATTGTGGGAGCTGAGGTTTGCCGTCAGCTTGCCGCCATTGTTGATGCTAACTACCACAGTGAACTGATCATATTTAGCGTGAGAGACAGTTATAACAGTGTTCTCCCAAGTTTACAACCCTTACCGTAATTGTCTTACTAAGATGAATACGTGTTGTGTGTGTGCAGGTGAAGCAGCTAGTTGGGTTTAAAGGGGACCAGTCAGCTCTTCCTGAAGCAGACCTGTTTATGATGCTACTTATCAAGGTTCCCAGGTGAGTGAGTGAGTGAGTGAGTGAGTGAGTGAGTGAGTGAGTGAGTGAGTGAGTGAGTGAGTGAATAAGTCTACAAACATCTAATTCACCGTTTTGAACAGTTTTGTGTTTTCTATGTCTTGAATGCCTGTTGTGTTATAGAATATGAATCATTATTCGTACCCTTTCTTTTAGTTATGAGGAGCGCCTCAACAGTTTAGTTCTCAAAGAAGAGTTTTTTCCACTCATGGATGAAATTAAACAATCCATCGCCACCATGATCACAGCTGGAAAAGGTACAGTTTGTGTCTGCATGTGATCTGGATCTTAATAAGGCCAGTGTGTATCTGTACTAAACTCAACTGTCTCGTCTGTCTCGTCTGTCTCGTCTGTCTCGTCTGTCTGTCTGTCTGTCTGTCTGTCTGTCTGTCTGTCTGTCTGTCTGTCTGTCTGTCTCTCTCCCTCCAGAACTGTTAGAGAGTGACGATCTACACTCTGTGATCCGCCTGGTTCTGAAGACTGGAAACTACATGAATGCTGTGAGTGGAAAACAATGATATCATCGATTATATAATATACTGTATACCTTTATATATGTTATAAACTCATTCTACAAGCTTTGAGTAATCCTCAGGTTAATTTGTCAGCCTTACTGACTGTCTCTCACTTGTCCTCTGTGTGTCCATAGGGTGGCTATGCCGGCAGTGCCATTGGCTTCAGGGTGGCATCGCTACTGAAACTAGTGGACACAAGGGCCAACAAACCAGGCATGAACCTCATGCACTATGTAGTCATGGTAAGGAGAACCCTTATTTAAAACTTATCCTTTATCTCGACTATTGTTTGTCTCTGATGCAACAGTTGTTCATGTTTATGTCGATTGCAGCAAGCTCAGAAGGTTGATGTGGCCCTGCTGAAATTCCCGGACAAACTCACACACATCGCTGATGCAGCAAGGTACAGATACAGAGTGTCTTACACACTTCAACAATATCTTTAACATTGCTGTTTGCCCCACAGTAAGGCATTCTATAATGATTGTGCTTTTCTGTTTGTCTATATTGAATGATTGATATTTGTGTTCTGCCCCCCCTGTAGGATCCATAAGGAGGATATAGAGAGTGAGTTTCAGAGAGAATTGAAGAAAGTAAAGGAGGCGAAGGAGGAGGCGCAGAAACAGGAGGAGCTACGGGCTCAGATGGAGAACTTTCTCAAGGTGAGGTAGCCTGCCTGTTGTATTCTCCATTCCTTTCAGATCTTGTATCGCTACTTTCCCCAATACTGTATACCTATATAATGTTTCCAGGGCCACAAGTTTTACCTGGCCACATAACCTGACCAGGAAAAACTCTGGGCCCTTAGCCTTAATAACCTCTGGTGGTGATTCTACAACTCTAGGACCAGTGATGAGGTTATTGATGTTTGTGGTCCCCTGTAGGTTCAGAAATGTACATTGCGACCCTAATGGCACCCTTTTCCCTTTGTATAGTGCACTACTTTTAAGTATTTGGTCACCTACAAACAAGCAAGATTTCTGGCTCTCACAGACCTGTAACTTCTTCTTTAAGAGGCTCCTCTGTCCTCCACTCGTTACCTGTATTAATGGCACTTGTTTGAACTTGTTATCAGTATAAAAGACACCTGTCCACAACCTCAAACAGTCACACTCCAAACTCCACTATGACCAAGCCCAAAGAGCTGTCAAAGGACACCAGAAACAAAATTGTAGACCTGCAACAGGCTGGGAAGACTGAATCTGCAATAGGTAAGCAGCTTGGTTTGAAGAAATCAACTGTGGGAGCAATTATTAGGACATGGAAGACATACAAGACCACTGATAATCTCCCCACGCAAGATCTCACCCCGTGGGGTCAATATGATCACAAGAACGGTGAGCAAAAATCACAGAACCACACGGGGGGACCTAGTGAATGACCTGCAGAGAGCTGGGACCAAAGTAACAAAGCCTACCATCATTAACACACTACGCCGCCAGGGACTCAAATCCTGCAGTGCCAGACGTGTCCCCCTGCTTAAGCCAGTACATGTCCAGGCCCGTCTGAAGTTTGCTAGAGAGCATTTGGATGATCCAGAAGAAGATTGGGAGAATGTCATATGGTCAGATGAAACCAAAATAGAACTTTTTGGTAAAAACTCAACTTTTCGTGTTTGGAGGACAAAGAATGCTGAGTTGCATCCAAAGAACACCATACCTACTGTGAAGCATGGGGGTGGAAACATCATGCTTTGGGGCTGTTTTTCTGCAAAGGGACCAGGACGACTGATCTGTGTAAAGGAAAGAATGAATGGGGCCATGTATCGTGAGATTTTGAGTGAAAACCTCCTTCCATCAGCAAGGGCATTGAAGATGAAACGTGGCTGGGTCTTTCAGCATGACAATGATCCCAAACACACCGCCCGGGCAACGAAGGACTGGCTTCGTAAGAAGCATTTCAAGGTCCTGGAGTGGCCTAGCCAGTCTCCAGATCTGAACACCATAGAAAATCTTTGGAGTGAGTTGAAAGTCCGTGTTGCCCAGCAACAGCCCCAAAACATCACTGCTCTAGAGGAGATCTGGAGGAATGGGCCAAAATACCAGCAACAGTGTGTGAAAACCTTGTGAAGACTTACAGAAAACATTTGACCTCTGTCATTACCAACAAAGGGTATATAACAAAGCATTGAGATAAACTTTTGTTATTGACCAAATACTTAATTTCCAACATAAATTTGCAAATAAATTCCTCAATAATCCTACAATGTGATTTTTGGGATTTTTTCTTTCATTTTGTCTGTCATAGTTGTAGTGAACATATGATGACAATTACAGGCCTCTCTCATCTTTTTAAGTGGGAGAACTTGCACAATTGGTGGCTGACTAAATCATTTTTTGCCCCCTGTATATGGGGAACAGGGTGCCATTTGGGACACATCCTTTGTTATTTCTGTTCTGTGTGTGGTCCCTTGTAGGAAGCAGAGTGTCGTCTGGCTGAGACTGAGCTCTCTCTGCAGTCGCTGGGTTCAGTCAGTGACTCAGTGGCTGAGTACTTCTGTGAAGACCCCAGCAAGTTCAGACTGAATGAATGCTGCTCCATCTTCAACTCTTTCTGTGAGAAATTCCTGAAGGCCATCCAGGTAAAAAATATGGAATATACTCCTTTTGCATACTATTATTTTATGCTCTCTGATTTACTGACTGCCATCTTGGCCTCGTTGGGAACATAGATCTCCATCTCACTCTTTTCTGTGTGAGGACTTTTGGCTGGATTTTGTCTTCAATAACTATCTCTGTAGTTTCTCTTTTCTCTTTAACCTTCCCTGATTTCTTGGTAGATTCCAGTGTTCATTGCCTCTGGCTCCCTAACATGTGTTATTGTATCTGTGTGTAGGAGAACCGTGATCGTGAGGTGGCGGAGGTGAAGAGGAGATCCAGAGACAGACTGCTGAGTGATGCTAATGCTGCTAAACGCCGTTCCACCGCCACCTGCTCCATACGGGACAAGGCCGTGGAGGGTGTGGCCCTGGAGTCCGTACTACGGAAGTTGGTCATACTTTCTTTTGAAATATAATCTGTTATTTTCTGGTTTTCTTTTTTAAACGTGTTTTTCTTTTTTCCTGTAAAAGTGTGTTGTGACATTCATATGAACTTTGAATAAAGTTTGATTTGATTTAGGGTCCTGACCAGTCGTGTGTCCCAAAGGAGAAAAGGCATGCCCTCCCCCACCATCAGCAGACTGTCAGAGGTTCCCATTCAAGCAAACCTTCCCTCAGCAGAACGGGGAAATCGAGGTTGTGTCAAGGCCACGGAGGTGTGTAAGGAGAATGAGTGGAACTCAGCCAGAGATCTGGCTGGGACCTCTCAGAGTGACCAGAAGGACCAGTCCCACAGCAAAAGGAACCTGAAGGAGAATGTGGTTCCACATCCTGAGGAGACACAGCAGAACCCTAAGAAACCGCATGGTTCTACACAGCCAACCAGGAGAATCGGTAGCAGCAGCTCCTCCTCCTGCA
Source organism: Oncorhynchus keta (assembly GCF_023373465.1). NCBI lineage: Eukaryota > Metazoa > Chordata > Actinopteri > Salmoniformes > Salmonidae > Oncorhynchus > Oncorhynchus keta. Next base: position 32,139,811 of record NC_068421.1, read on the forward strand.
CCTCCACAGGTAGACCCATCTCAGTGACAATGAAGGACAAGGAGGAAAAGGAGGAGGAGGAGGGAAATGAGGAAGAAGCCCAGAAGTTGCGTGAAGTGGCCAGGAAGGTTCTGAGGTATCAGAGCAGCCGTGGTAGTCTTTCGTCTGGGGAGTACGGCCTGGAGCAGCAGAAGTCTCCTAATGCCACCAATAATACTAACACCTCCACAAGATCACCTAACGCTACGTCCACTAATGCTACATCCTCCACCATCTCCACCATCACCTCCACCTCCCCTCACCAGAGGACCTTCCAAGAGGACAGACAGCGGCTGCTGGGAGATGCATGTAGAGGCAGCGAGAGCCTGGCTAGATACCTCCTCAACCCTCACCTCTCCCCCAAGGAAATACTCAACCGCAGACACACCTTCACCCTCACCCCTAAAGCCCCTCCTACTGAGGAAGAGGAAGAGGATGATCTGTTTACTTTTCCTGCTACACCATCTCCTACTCTGGGGGTCACAGGGAGGATGAAGTCAGAAGACACTGATCTGAAGTCCCTGAAACACAGAGCCTCTGGAGGACCTAACCGTACCAACCTCCCTGGCCACTCTGAGAAGCCTTGTGTCCGAGGCCTGGTGTCTAAGAGCTCCATGTCAAAACACAAAGACTTGACAACAAGTCTCAACATCCCCAGGGACTCTGAAAACAGAGGCTTGGAGGTAGTCACCATCCCTCACCACTCTGAGACATCTGGTGCCCAGCAGGAGAAGGTGTCCAACAGCTTGTCAGCAGCAGAGAGACCTACACACGTAGAGCTAGGAGAGCTGAACCAAGACAAGAGCTCCTCTATAGTCAAGACAAAACCTCCCTCCTTACACCTAGAACTGAACCAGAACCAGGATGAGGAGATAAATGAGTTTTCTCCCGCTCCTCTCCATATACTCGTCTCCCAGAAACCCAAACAGGCTGACCCTCCTCAGAGCCCCAAACACAATATGGCTAACCCTTCTAAGAGCCCGAAGCCCAAACTTTCAGAGGGCAACGGATTCATGTCTTTCTTTAAACGCCTGGGAGAGTGGAGCAAGCCAATGTGAGGAATCTGGTGTCCAAGACCTGATGTTCAAGACCTGATGTTCAAGACCTGATGTTCAAGACCTGGTGTACAAGAGTGTGAGCATAGAGACAGGACAAAGGAGTCTGTCCTAGACAAGCCCTGAGCCCGAAGCCCAAACCAGACGCTATGGATTGATGTCCTACTTTGAATGCCTGGGGAAGAAGAGCAAGCCTTGCTAACAACAAGGATATAGACTCTAGAGGTGCTCTAGACTCCTGATTCATCTATTAATTCAGATTCAGACTACTAAGGCAGATGTTTCATTGTTCTATGGACCTGGCCCTATGGACTATTAAATATATTTATTTCAGCCATTAATTTTATAAAGGTTTAATTCAAAGAGATTGTTGAAGTGGATTTGAAGTGGAAAATGTATGATATGTTGGGACTGGGAGAATTTGTCCAAAAGTGCAGTGTGAACTTTATTCCACTAGGTGGCAGAGTGAGATAACAACGCCACATGTAGTGTGCCTGTAGGCCAGTGGTTCGCAACTAGGTTGTACTAGGACACCTAGGGGTACTAGGACGACTAGGGGTACTTGGCCTATCGACAAAGGGTACTTGAGAAGACTAATACGACCATAGGCCTACTGGTAAAATACACAAGAGGGGGTACTTCAGGGGTACTCCAGGCAGAGTTAAATTCAGTTGGTGGTACAGTAACCAAAAACAGTTGGAAACCACCGCTGTAGGCCACCAACAAATGACTGGTTATTTATTCTACCACCACATATTCCCACAAAGAGGAGCATGACACTTACCCTAATTTGTTACAAATGTATTTAATAATAGTGATATTCTTACATCAGTATTCTTCTCACTGAATATGCACAGCAAAATAAAACCACTGTTGAGTAGGAGGAGCCAATGTGATCTTTGTCTTGGAAAATACTGGAACTATCTTTGCCATTTACAGTAGTATTAAATTATTTTGCCGGAGGATATATTTACAGAGCTGTAGAAATGACATTTAATTAATTTCCAGCGACGAGGGCCTGTAAAGAGAAGTAAACAGTATTAAGAGAAAAAAACATTTAATGGACAGACTGTTAAAGAATAAAAGTGTTTTGTATTACATTTATCACGTAATTTCTTATTTTTATAAAAGTGTTCCTCTTCTCTTGCTGTTTTGAAAAGAACACAACCGTGGTGAATATTTCTCGTATGCTCTTAGTAGTCTTATACAAACAACAAAACACTATTGCTTTTATTGGGGTCAGTGTTACAAAGACAGCCAGTGTCTTAGCCAGGCACAGCCAGCTGAATGGCAGGCAGCTCCATGGTGGGGAGGACGGCACTAATCCCAAACCAAGTTGTTGAGGTCTCAGTTTTCAGAATTGGAGAGAGCCAGGCCATGGGCCCTTGTCAAAGGTAGTGCACTATATAGGGAATAGGGTGCCATTTGGGGTGCAACCCAAGTTACCAGCACCTGGTGGCATAGCACAACGGTGGAAGAGGGACCCAGCAAGTACTCCCCAAACTGCTTCAGTATGTGGCCCCCAGCACCCCAGCCTCCACCTGCCTCCCCAAGGATGTACCCCCCTGTACCCCAGCTAGCCTGCCGCTCTGCCAGGACCAAGGACCCCCTGCCTCTCTTGGCAGCCAGGGCCTCAGCATGAAGCCCCAGAATGTACCCTTTGCATCCTGCTCTGCACCATGTATCCTGCTCTGCCATTCTACCAGGTGTAGGGACACCTAGCTAGGCCAGGCAAGCAGGCCTAACCCCTGCGGGTGGGTGAGGGATTACTTTGTTGTGTTGTCGAGATCTCTGGGAGAGAGGAGTGAATGTGGGTTAAACCTATTGAACTTGAGGGCTCTCCAGGCAACGGACATCAGAGTGTGGCACTGTTTATGACTTGAGTTGTGATTATTAAAACAAAATGTATTTAACATTTTTTTAACTAGGAAAGTCAGTTAAGAACAAATTCTTATGTACAATGACGGCCTACCAAAAGGCAGAAGGCCTCCTGCAGGAACGGGGGCTGGAATTAAAAATAAAAGTAAATTATATAAAAATATAGAACAACACTACATAAAGAGAGACCTAAGAAAACAACATAGCATGGCAGCAACACATGACAACACAGCATGGTAGCAAAACAACATGAAAACAATATGGTAGCAACACAACATGGCAGCAGCACAACATGGTAGCAGCACAAAGCAGAGTGCGAACATTATTGGGCACAGACAACAAAACAAAGGGCAAGAAGGTAAAGACAACAATACATCGTGCAAAGCAGCCACAACTGTCAGTAAGCGTGTCCATGATTGAGTCTTTGAATGAAGAGATTGAGATAAAACTATCCAGTTTTACCTTTCACCTTGTTGCAGCTTGTTTCAGTCGCTAGCTTCAGCGAACTGAAAAGACGAGCGACCCAGGGATGTGTGTGCTTTGGGGACCTTTAACAGAATGTGACTGGCAGAACGGGTGTTGTATGTGAAGGATGAGGGCTGCAGTAGATATCTCATGTATGGGGGAGTGAGGCCTAAGAGGGGTTTATAAATAAGCATCAACCAGTGGGTCTTGTGACGGTTATACAGAGATGACCAGTTTACAGAGGAGTATAGAGTGGAGTGATGTGTCCTATAAAGAGCGTTGGTGGCCAATCTGATGGCCGAATGGTAAAGAACATCTAGCCGCTCAAGAGCACCCTTACCTGCTGGTCTATAAATTAGGTCTCCGTAATCTAGCATGGTTGGTGATCTGAATCAGGGTTAGTTTGGCAGCTGGGGTGAAACAGGAGCGATTACAATAGAGGAAACCAATTCTAGATCAACTTTGGCCTGCAGCTTTGATATGTGCTGAGAGAAGGACAGTGTACCGTCTAGCCGTACTCGAATGAGGTGACTAACTCAAGCTCTAAACCCTCAGAGGTAGTAATCACACCTGTTTTTTTATTTATTTAACTAGGCAAGTCAGTTAAGAACAAATTCTTATTTTCAATGACGGCCCAGTGGGTTAACTACCTGTTCAGGGGCAGAACAACAGATTTGTACCTTGTCAGCTTGGGGATTTGAACTTGCAACCTTTCGGTTACTAGTCCAACACTCTAACCACTAGGCTACCCTGCCGCCCCCCTGTGGGGAGAGGGGCAATCTTCTTACCAAACCACATGACCTTTGTTTTGGAGGTGTTCAGAACAAGGTTCAGGGCAGAGAAAGCTTGTTGGACACAAAGAAAGCTTTGTTGTAGAGCATTTAACACAAAAAACCCGGGGAGGGGCCAGCTGAGTATGAGACTGTATCATCTGCATATAAATGGATGAGAGAGCTTCTTACTGCCTGAGCTATGTTGTTGATGTAAGTTGAGAACAGCGTAGCTGAATTTTGTGGAAATATTAAATTAATGTAGGAGAATATAATCCATTAGATCTGGTAAAAGATAATACGAAGAAAAAGCGTGTTTTTTGTACATCTTTGACATGCAAGAGAAAGGCCGCAATATATTATGCCAGACCAGGCGCAATTTATATTTTGGCCACTAGATGGGAGCAGTGTATGTGCAAAGTAATATATGCCATTTAGCAGACGCTTTTATCCAAAGCGACTTACAGTCATGTGTGCATACATTCTACGTATGTGTGGTCCCGGGGATCGAACCCACTACCCTGGCGTTACAAGCGCCATGCTCTACCAACTGAGCTACAGAAGGACCAAGTGTTCGACTGATCCTGTGAACCATTGCATTTCTGTTCAAAATGTTGTATCAAGACTGCCCAATTATGCCTAATTGGTTTATTAATACATTTTCAAGTTCATAACTGTGCACTCTCCTCAAACAATAGCATGGTATTATTTCACTGTAATAGCTACTGCAAATTGGACAGTGCAGTGAAATTAACAAGAATTTAAGCTTTCTTCCAATATCAGATATGTCTATGTCCTGGGAAATGTTCTTGTTTCTTACAACCTCATGCTAATCACATTAGCCTACGTTAGGTCAACCGTCCCGCAGGGGACCCACCGATCTTGTAGAGGTTATTAACTAGGCAATTCAGTTAAGAATAGATTTGTATTTACAGTGACGGGCTACCCCGGCCAAACCCGGAAGACACTGGGCCAATCATGCGCCGCCCTATGGGACTCCCAATCCAGATGTGATACAGCTTTCAAAACCAGGGACTATAGTGACGCGTCTTGCACCGAGCTGCAGTGCCTTAGACCGCTTCGCTACTAGGGAGCCCAAGTATATATTTTACTACTTTCGACAAGAGGTAGTCTATGAAATATGGTGCCATTTGGGACATAGACGTTAAGTACATGTACGTGTAGAGGAGGAGCAGCTAGTCTGGTTTCTGGTATCTATTGTATAGTCTGGTTTCTGGTATCTACTATCTACTGTACAGTCTGGTTTCTGGTATCTACTGTACAGTCTGGTTTCTGGTATATACTGTATAGTCTGGTTTCCGGTATCTACTGTACAGTCTGGTTTCTCTTATCTACTGTACAGTCTGGTTTCTCTTATCGACTGTACAGTCTGGTTTCTCTTATCTACTGTATAGTCTGGTTTCTGTTATCTACTGTACAGTCTGGTTTCTGTGGCTGCTGCTGAGTCTGCCTGTCTGTCTGGCTGCCATTTGGGATGGATGCAGTCTCCATAGCAACCCCATCTCTTACAATGCAACCCTGAGACGGCCGTCTATGCCCGCCCCCGCAACTCCTCCACCCCTCCTCCCCCTCTTTACCCCCTCCACACCTGTGTCAGCATAAACACATCACCTCCTATTGCCACCATGTATCGCCCTCCTCTCTCTCTCCTTTGACTCCCTCACTCTTTCTATCTCCTCCACCTAGATGCACCAGTTTTCTAAAAACCTTAATGAAGTACTTTATGGCTCTGGAAGAGAACAAAATAATCTTGAGGATCAAAAGCCTTTGTTGTTGAAACACCAGAGATGCTCCTGGACTGCGTTCCAAATGGCACTATTTCCCTAAATAGAGCAACACTATATAACGCACTACTTACCCCATGGGCCCTGGTCAGAAGTAGTGTACCATAAAGGGAACAGGGAGCCATTTGGGACGCCCCCTCTGGCCTTATTGGGTGTGGATTGGGGTATTTTTAGACATCTCTTCTGAAAGCATCGCCTTGCATGCTCCACTGCACCCAACATGTACCCCCTATCCATACCCCCCAACCCCGTAGCACCACCCCACCCTCTTGTCTTTCACCCTTCAGGATACAGAAGTCCTAGCTGGTCTGCTCTACTGTTTTCACATCCCTTAATCACTCCCTCCCTCCCTCCCTCACTCCCTCCACTTCTCATCCATAAAGATAAGCCATTTCTACTGTGGGTTTATCCAACCGCTAGATCCATTATTTGGAATCTTGTTTGGAATCCTAGTTCATCCCCACCCCCCCTCCCTCAGTTGCTCAATGGGTAGGCATCTAAGTGATCTGTATAAAAGTCTAGCTAGACCATTAGGCTATATTTATTAATGGTAAATACAGTCATTAGGGCTTGGCCATTGTCTTCTGTACAGCTTCTCTGTGTGTTCCTTATATCTTAAATAGCAGCCTGATTACGACACCAGAGAAGGCAGTGAAAAGCATCCTTTGTCCTTTTATGGGCAGGGGGTGGGGTTAAAACAAGTTACACCCTATTGCAGCAGACAGTCTTATCCCTCCATCACATTCTGAAGATGCTCCACCTCATTTACATCTCATTTACATGCCGTATAATCCATTGGACAGCCAAACTCCTCCCACTGCTCTCTAGCCAATCAATAACAGTATTTGTACGGATCCGCCCCTCCCTCCCTTCCTTTCTCTTCTCCTTCCCCTCCCAGTCTCTCGCTCCTTTTCTTCCCAAACACAGCAGACACCCTGCCCTTTATTCCTGTCTCACCGTTCTCTCTGAGTATTCTGTTATAACACAGTAGGACTCTGACAATGGACAGCTGTGGACTTGGATGCTGACACTTCTCTCTAAGGCTGCCTGGAAATTCATGTGAGTACAATCCTCTCATTCCGCCTCTCTCTGTCTGTCTCGCTGTTTTCTCGGTGCTTTCTCCCCAAGCCAGCCGTAGTGCAGTGCAGTGCTATGTCCAGGGTTTCTCGCGACATATGGATGCAAAGAAGAGTTTGAATAATTGATTACAGTATCTCGTCTGGTATCTGTGCCTCAGTTCGGTGAATCTCAGAACAGGAACAAGCAGTGATTATTGACCACTTGGCATCTACGGCTCTGAGCTGTTGCTGTAGTTTTTCTATTCATAAGAGGGGAAATGGCATTGTATGTGAGTGGGAAATGGCACATACACACACACCTCTCCATTTTAGCTCCTGACTGCTTGCTCTGCTCATTAGCAGGTGGGCATCAATGCTGCAGTCTATGGGTAGGGCTCATGGCTGGGTGAGGTTACTGTATTTTGGAGAATTTATCATATGTTTATCTATATTTATGTTGTTTCAATGTTCTATTCTGAAATTGCTATGTTATGTTTCAATGTTACACTCTTAAAAAAGAAATGTGCTAAAATGCTTCTCCAGCTGTCCCCAAAGTAGAACCCTTTGAATATCCCCTTTTGGTTCCAGGTAGAACCATTATGGTTCCAGGTAGAAGCCATTTGGCTTCCATGAAGAGATTTCTACATGGAACCCAAAAGGGTCTAAGAAGGGTCCTCCAATGGGGACAGCTGAAAAACACTTTTGGAACCTTTTTTTCCCCCCAAGATTATATGTTAGGACATGATGTTGTGTTTCGGTGTTATGTTAGATAATGATCTTATGTTTCAGTGTTATGTTGGGTAATAATATTATATGTTATGTTTCAGTGTTATGTTAGATAATGATCTTATGTTTCAGTGTTATGTTAGGTAATAATATTATGTGTTATGTTTCAGTGTTATGTTAGGTAATGGTACAGTAAGCTCATGTGAATCAGCTGATTAGGTCAATGTTCAAGTCATTCCATGGCTCTTCATTTGGCATTGTATTGCCTCTGGGTGGGTTGTCTAGCTACCTCCCCTATCCTGCATCAAACATTATAGATGTCCAGGAGTGCTTTAGTCTGTTGCAGTGCTGGGTTATGTTGGGTTGTTGCAGTCAGGTCTGATTAATGGTGGGAGCTGACTACAGCTAACAGATGTTCCCAGATCTGTTAGTATATTACATTGTGCACTATTCGGGGAGCTGGCCACAGCCCTGGTCTTGCTCAGAGCAGGCAGCCCTGCATGCGTGAGATCAGACATCAGTAGTGATGACACAGGCCACAGTTTACCAGAGGATGGTCTGAACCTAGGACTGGTCTGAATGGTTACACAATGCTGTCACTATTACTGTTGTGTTTTGTGTACTAATACAGTATTGTGCTGTATTAATGATGTCATGAAATAAGTCTTTGCTTGTAATGCCATGCTGCTTTAGGGGAGATTAATAGACAATAGTGCATTGTGACTGCTGTGGAGGGGGAGAGAGAGAGAGGGAGAGAGGGAGACCACCTGTAGTTGAGTTCATGAAAGACAGTCAGTGAACATCTATATGTTCCTTGGGGTCACCAGCAGCCAGTTGTCATCAGAGATGTATCAGCTGTCACTGATGTAATTTTACCACTACAGGTGGTTGGAACTGGGAAGAATATCATTCTTCACCTTGTCTCCTATCAGTTTTTTAGCCACAAGGACAGCTAGGTTAAGAGACCTATACTTCACCTCTTCACTGAGTGAGTTAGTGTCCTCCAGGAATATGCATAGTCTGTGTTCATTTTACTGTGAAGTAAATTGATTGGTTTAAAATACACTAAAACATTTGACTTGATGTGATTTGTTGGAACGTTATTAGATAGAGTGATAGTGTTTTAAGCCTCAGGGCAGCCAGCAGGAGATTCATTCTTAACTGTATTTGACCCTCACTGCTATTAGTATCACCGATTAATTGGAATGGCCGATTAATTAGGGCCGATTTTCAAGTTTTCATAACAATCGGAAATCGGTATTTTTGGGTGCCGATATATATTTTTTTTATACCTTTATTTAACTAGGCAAGTCAGTTAAGAACAAATTCTTATTTTCAATGATAGCCTAGGAACGGTGGGTTAACTGCCTTGTTCAGGGGCAGAACAACAGATGTTCACCTTGTCAGCTCAGGGGATCCAATCTTGCAACCGTACAGTTAACTAGTCCAACGCTCCAACCATTGCACTAAATGAGGAGCCTGCCTGTTACGCGAATGCAGTAGGAGGCAAGATAAATTGCTAGCTAGCATTAAACTTATCTTGTAAAAACCAATCAATCAATCATAATCACTAGTTCTAACTACTAATCCAGTTTAGCAGGCAATATTAACCAGGTGAAATTGTGTCATTTCACTTGCGTTTATTGCATGCAGAGTCGGGGTATATGCAACAGTTTGGGCTGCCTGGCTAATTGCGAACGAATTTGCCAGAACTTTACGTAATTATGACATAACATTGAAGGTTGTGCAATGTAACAAGAATATTTAGACTTAGGGATGCCACCCGTTAGATAAAATACAGAACGGTTCCGTATTTCACTGAAATAATAAACGTTTTGTTTTTGAAATTATATTAATGACCAAAGGCTTGTATGTCTGTGTGTTATGTTATAATTAAGTCTGATTTTGATAGAGCAGTTTGACTGAGCAGCAGCATGCCCGTAATCATTCATTCAAACAGCACTTTCATGCGTTTTGTCAGCAGCTCTTTGCAAGCACAGCTCTGTTTATGACTTCTAGCCTATCAGCCTAATGGCTGGTGTAACCAATGTGAAATGGCTAGCTAGTTAGCTGGGTGTGCGCTAATACCGTTTCAAACGTCACTCGCTTTTAGATTTGGAGTAGTTATTCCCCTTGCGCGGCAAGGGCCGCGGCTTTTGTGGAGCGATGGGTAACGCTGCTTCGAGTGTGGCTGTTGTCGATGTGTTCCTGGTTCGAGCCCAGGTAGGGGCGAGGAGAGAGACGGAAGCTATACTGTTACACTGGCAATACTATAGTGCCTATAAGAACATCCAATAGTCAAAGGTATATGAAATACAAATGGTAGAGAGAAATAGTCCTATAAATACTATATTAACTACAACCTAAAACCTCTTACCTTGGAATATTGAAGTCTCATGTTAAAAGGAACCACCAACTTTCATATGTTCTCATGTTCTGAGCAAGGAATTTAAACAGTAGCTTTTTTACATGGCACACATTTTTACATGGCACATACAGTGCGTTGCGAAAGTATTTGGCCCCCTTGAACTTTGCGACCTTTTGCCACATTTCAGGCTTCAAACATAAAGATATAAAAATGTATTTTTTTTGTGAAGAATCAACAACAAGTGGGACACAATCATGAAGTGGAACGACATTTCAAACTTTTTTAACAAATCAAAAACTGAAAAATTGGGCGTGCAAAATTATTCAGCCCCCTTAAGTTAATACTTTGTAGCGCCACCTTTTGCTGCGATTGCAGCTGTAAGTCGCTTGGGGTATGTCTCTATCAGTTTTGCACATCGAGAGACTGACATTTTTTCCCATTCCTCCTTGCAAAACAGTTCCAGCTCAGTGAGGTTGGACGGAGAGCATTTGTGAACAGCAGTTTTCAGTTCTTTCCACAGATTCTCGATTGGATTCAGGTCTGGACTTTGACTTGGCCATTCTAACACCTGGATATGTTTATTTTTGAACCATTCCATTGTAGATTTTGCTTTATGTTTTGGATCATTGTCTTGTTGGAAGACAAATCTCTGTCCCAGTCTCAGGTCTTTTGCAGACTCCATCAGGTTTTCTTCCAGAATGGTCCTGTATTTGGCTCCATCCATCTTCCCATCCAATTTTAACCATCTTCCCTGTCCCTGCTGAAGAAAAGCAGGCCCAAACCATGATGCTGCCACCACCATGTTTGACAGTGGGGATGGTGTGTTCAGGGTGATAAGCTGTGTTGCTTTTACGCCAAATATAACGTTTTGCATTGTTGCCAAAAAGTTCAATTTTGGTTTCATCTGACCAGAGCACCTTCTTCCACATGTTTGGTGTGTCTCCCAGGTGGCTTGTGGTAAACTTTAAATGACACTTTTTATGGATATCTTTAAGAAATTGCTTTCTTCTTGTCACTCTTCCATAAAGGCCAGATTTGTGCAATATACGACTGATTGTTGTCCTATGGACAGAGTGTCCCACCTCAGCTGTAGATCTCTGCAGTTCATCCAGAGTGATCATGGGCCTCTTGGCTGCATCTCTGATCAGTCTTCTCCTTGTATGAGCTGAAAGTTTAGAGGGACGGCCAGGTCTTGGTAGATTTGCAGTGGTCTGATACTCCTTCCATTTCAATATTATCGCTTGCACAGTGCTCCTTGGGATGTTTAAAGCTTGGGAATTTTTTTGTATCCAAATCCTGCTTTAAACTTCTTCACAACAGTATCTCGGACCTGCCTGGTGTGTTCCTTGTTCTTCATGATGCTCTCTGCGCTTTTAACGGACCTCTGAGACTATCACAGTGCAGGTGCATTTATACGGAGACTTGATTACACACAGGTGGATTGTATTTATCATTAGTCATTTAGGTCAACATTGGATCATTCAGAGATCCTCACTGAACTTCTGGAGAGAGTTTGCTGCACTGAAAGTAAAGGGGCTGAATAATTTTGCACGCCCAATTTTTCAGTTTTTGATTTGTTAAAGTTTCAAATATCCAATAAATGTCGTTCCACTTCATGATTGTGTCCCACTTGTTGTTGATTCTTCACAAAAAAAATACAGTTTTATATCTTTATGTTTAAAGCCTGAAATGTGGCAAAAGGTCGCAAAGTTCAAGGGGGCCGAATACTTTCGCAAGGCACTGTACATGGCACATATTGCATATTGGCACATATTACTTTCTTCTCCAACACTTTGTTTTTGCATTATTTAAACCATATTGAACATGTTTCATTATTTATTTGAGGCTAAATAGATTTTATTGATGAATTATATATTAGGTTAAAATAAGTGTTCATTCAGTATTGTTGTAATTGTCATTATTACAAATAAATTAAATAAATAAATCTGCCAATTGAATCGGTATCGGCTTTATTGGTCCTCCAATAATCGGTATCGGCGTTGAAAAATCATAATCGGTCGACCTCCAGTATCAACATCACAGATCTCTTTCTCCACACATCACATCACAGTCCTCTTTCTCTAGTCTCCAAGCAGGAAGGGACAGTCATAACATTCCTATTAATGAGATCTAATACTAGATTTCAGATGTAGGGTCGTGATCATCCACAATAGAATAGTCCTGTAATGCATAACAGTATTAATGACAGTTTTCGGAGTCACTATCTCCAGTGGTTCAGCATTAGTCTGATTTGGGGAGTGAAAAGCAGCATTTAACCTCGTCATCTGACCACCTTGGAGCAATTTTGCGCCTATTTTGGCCATGCATTCAGCAGTGGTCTAGTGGTCAGTACCCCCCTCCCAAGGTGCAGACTCCGGCCGCAAAACCTGAACCTATAGGGGAGGGTCTGGGTGGGCATCTGTCCGCGGTGGCGGCGCTGGACGTGGGCCCCACTCCACCATAGTCTTAGTCCGCCTCTGGTCTCCTAGGAACGGCGATCCTTGCCGCCGACCCTGACCTGGGAACCCTAAACAACAGGCCCACCTCTGGACTGAAGGGACACCTCTGGACTGAAGGGACACCTCTGGACTGAGGGGCTGGCAGCTCCTGACTGGCGGGCGGCTCTGGCAGCTCCTGACTGACTGGTGGCTCAGATGGTGCTGGGCAGTTGGGCGGCTCAGGCGGCGTTTGGCAGACGGGCGGCTCAGGCGGCGCTGGACAGAGGAGCTCTGGCGCCTCTGGACTGAGGAAGGCTCTGGCACCTCTGGACTGAGGAAGGTTCTGGCGCCTCTGGACTGAGGAAGGCTCTGGCGCCTCTGGACTGAGGAAGGCTCTGGCGCCTCTGGACTGAGGAAGGCTCTGGCGCCTCTGGACTGAGGGGCTGAAACTTTGGTAGCGCCGGACAGGCGGGAGCACCTGTATTGATGGGACGGAGATACAGCCTAGTGCGGGGTTCCGGCACTGGTGGTACCGGGCTGGGGACACGCACCTCAGGGCGAACGCCTTGCATACTACACTAAATCAACAGCGCTCTCTCTTCACTCTCCTCCAATTCTATTAACACCTCCTCGAGTGTCTCCTCATCTCCCATCCGTTCACTCTCCTCCAATCTGTCCAATAACTCCTCGACCCTCTCAGACTCAGCCCTCAGCTTCGCCGACAGCTCTGATTCCATCCATGGCTCCTTACGGTAAACAGGGGGAGTTGGCTCAGGTCTGACTCCTGACTCTGCCACACTCTCCCTGTGCCCCCCCAATTCATTTTTGGGGCTGTCTCTCGGGCTTCCTACCGCGCCGCCGTGCTCGTTTCGCCAACCTCATTCTCCTGTAGCCCTCCTCACACTGCTTCAGCGAATCCCAGGCGGGCTCCGGCACTCTACCTGGGTCGACCGCCCACCTGTCTATCTCTTCCCAAGTTGTATAGTCCAGATAATGCTGCCTCTGCTGCTGCTGCTGTTGCCCCTCCTGCTGCTGCCTTTGCTGCTGCTGCTGTCTGTTACCACGCCGCTTGGTCCTTGGTTGGTGGGTGATTCTGTAATGGTTTTCCTCCTCTTCGTCTGAAGAGGAGAGGCGAGAAGGATCGGAGGACCAATATGCGGCGTGGTAAGTGTCCATGGTTGTTTATTTAAACGCATAAACTGAACACTCCATACAAAACAATAAACGTAACGTGAATAACCGAAACCAGTACCGTGTGGTGTAAAACACAGACACGGAAACAATCACCCACAAACAAACAGTGAAACCCAGGCTACCTAAGTATGATTCTCAATCAGAGACAACTAAAGACACCTGCCTCTGATTAAGAACCATACTAGGCCTAACACAGAAAAACAACCTAGACACACAAAACAGAATGCCCACCCAACTCACGTCCTGACCAACTAAAACAAACAATTAACACAATAACTAGGGTCAGAACGTGACACCTTCTGAATTCCGAGACACTGAGCACCAGGTTCACTATCTATGTGTCTATGACTGTGCCTGTGCTGTATACAGTCTTGTACACCACTATGTTTCTTTGTGTTTGGAGAGATGAGCTCTTTTCCATTTCAATGTGTTTAGGCTGACTGCATCTAGCCTCATTTATCCCACATGAATCAATAAACTCAAGTCAGGACTACAGTATGGGCTATTTCAAATGGCACCCTATTCACTATGTATTGAACTACCTGTGGCCAGAGCTATACAGTATAGTGTATAATTTGAGATAAAGTGGGCCTCCTATGGGCCTTGGTCAATAGTGCACTATATAGGGAATAGGGTGCCATTTGGGATGCAGACAGAGGCTCTGTGAGCGACAGTAGTTAGCAGCAGATTGCAGTCTGGCTTGACAGGAGTCTGGGCAGTGGCCCATGGCTGAGTGTGTGTGTCGACCTTTCTGAGATCTGCAGTGTGTGTGTGTGTGTGTGTGTGTGTGTGCTGGCAGTAGCCTCTGAAAAATGCCGCATACATGGGTGTGTGTATCCTAATGAGCTGCTGTTATGCTGAGGACTGTGTCCAGGTGCTGGTGCTGAGGACTGTGACAAGAGACATGCTTCTCCTGATGTGTCCATGTCCTCTGTCTTTCCCTCGGTAACATTAGTCAATCCACAGTCCTGCAGTTAAGCTCTCTGACCTAAATGGTACCCAGGGCCCTGGCCAAACGTAGTGCATAGGGTGCCATTTGGGGTGCTATCAGTGTATCGTTTCCTGTCCGTGTGCATCCAGAAACCACCTATTGGAATTGTACCCATCTTCCACAATAGGAAGATCAAACAAGACAGAGCATAATAGAGCTTTAAAAAAGTATCTCTGATCTGTTATTGACTTGTTCTGAAGAGTGTGTGTATGAAAGCACTTAAAGAGACCATCCAATATCTCTTTCTGATCAAATGATCTTCTTTTATTGTTGTTTCTTAACCAAAGCAACTGGAGAAAGTTGGCTTTTGGAGTTGAGATACACATTTACTGGAAAACAGATTCATTCCTATTTATCCTTAAAGTATATCAGTAAAATGCTGTAGTCATACACAAGTGAAAAGTCCCAGATGGTTTTGGTAAAGCTCTTATTCCAGGTCTGTGTCCGTTGCATTTTCAGTAAATGACATGTCAATGAAAGGTGGGATGTCATCCAGCCACGTCTCCTTTCAGTTACATTCCGTCAGGAGGTAAAGGGATAGAGACAGACAGACGTCCCTCATGCAGCACCCTGACATGTAAAGACACTGGTATGAGTCCTAAATGGCACCTTATTCCTTATATAGTGCACCACTTTTGACCAGGGCTCTTGGGCTCTCTGGTCAAAGCAGTGCATAATATATAGGGAATAGGGTGTCATTGGGGATGCAATGCTGGTGTGCTACAGTATCACTGCTGTATGAATGATGATCAATGGGTAGACCGAGAGTCAAGAAATAAGTTACTCTTGACTATCAGCTGTACCTTCCAATTACTCATTAACAAGGTTGCTTCTCTGTTGCTTCTCTGAGCATCCATGTACTTTAAATCTGGGGTCAGCTGCATTGACTTCACGTATTTTCAGCCTCTCGCACCCCTTCTAAATAGGACTACAGAACAGTCCTCCACCCCTTCTAAATAGGACTACAGAACAGTCCTCCACCCCTTCTAAATAGGACTACAGAACAGTCCTCCACCCCTTCTAAATAGGACTACAGAACAGTCCTCCACCCCTTCTAAATAGGACTACAGAACAGTCCTCCACCCCTTCTAAATAGGACTACAGAACAGTCCTCCACCCCTTCTAAATAGGACTACAGAACAGTCCTCCACCCCTTCTAAATAGGACTACAGAACAGTCCTCCACCCCTTCTAAATAGGACTACAGAACAGTCCTCCACCCCTTCTAAATAGGACTACAGAACAGTCCTCCACCCCTTCTAAATAGGACTACAGAACAGTCCTCCACCCCTTCTAAATAGGACTACAGAACAGTCCTCCAGCTTTGTAAACTAGGGGCGATTTAAATAATGCAGGGATCCAAATACTCAATTACTGTTCAGCCATGCACGACTCATCTGATGCAGCACTACAGTCTTGCGTATAGTGTGTTCCCAATGTATTTCCTATAGCCTGTACAATACATCAGTGTCTGTCTCCTAATGTGAAAGATGTCCATATATTGGTTATTCTGTATGCTTGATGTGTTCCTTATGTATCCCCATTCCACTACCTTGACCTGGGTTAGGGTATGACCCCAAGGTACTGGTGGGGAGCGGAGAGTCGTTTTGGCTTTATACAGTATACATTATATCCCTTTTCAGGAGATATCGTTTAAAAGATTATGGTTAAGGTGAAATATCCTTGACTTGACAATTTTATGCATTCTCGTTTGTTTGGCAAATGAGCGGGACGTCCTATTTCTACCACAACTCGTACATTGTTATCTGGAGCCCTACTCTTTAGCAAATGCAGCGTACCTACTGTTACTCAAGTCCAGTCTCTCTGCTGTCATGCTTCCCTTGGACACAGACATACACTACCGGTCAAAAGTTTTAGAACACATACTCATTCCAGGGTTTTTCTTTATTTTTACTATTTTCTACATTGTAGAATAATAGTGATAGTGAATAATAGTAAACAGTGTTAAACAAATAAAAAATTTATATTTGAGATTCTTCGAAGTAGCCACCCTTTGCCTTGATGACAGCTTTGCACACTCTTGGCATGCCCAGCCATTCTCTCAACCAGCCTCACCTGGAATGCCTTTCCAACAGTCTTGAAGGAGTTCCCACATATGCTGAGCACTTGTTGGCTGCTTTTCCTTTACTCTGCAGTCCGACCCATCCCAAACCATCTGAATTTGGTTGAGGTCGGGAGATGGTGGGGGCAAGGTCATCTGATGCAGCACTCCATCACTCTCCTTCTTGGTCAAATTGCCCTCCGTATGTGTTATTTCATAGTTTTGATGTCTTCACTATAAAAATAAAGAAAAACCCTTGAATGAGTAGGTGTTCAAATAGTGACAAATAGGAGAAACCGACATCCTTGCTGTCTTTCACAGAGTGCTGTGAAAATTGAATCTGGACTACTTCATTCTAAATGCTATCTAGATGACTACTGTATAATGACATGCACACAGCAACAGATATAGCTGGAAACATAAGCCAGCGTCTATATTTAGACAGCACTGTAGGCCTACACTTAGACAGCACTGTAGGCCTACAGTACAGCACAGTACATCACCAAGGGCTAACGCATCCCACATTAGGCCACTCTTCTGCTGCCCACCTCCCAGCTGACTGCTCTGCCAGACCTATGATGTACAGACAGTATAGAACTGTATCTTTACTGTATGGCTGTCTATGTTCGAGACACTGGGACCAAGGCTGTGTCTGATAAGACACCCTATTCCCTATGTAGTGCACTGGGGCTCTGGTCAAATGTAGTGCACTAGATGGCGAATGTGGTGTTATTTGAGCCCCACCTCAGGAGTTGTGTATTGTGGTGAGTCATCATCAGAGCCACTCACTGACTCCTATAGAAGCCCTCTTTGCTCTGTGGCGTTTCACTTATGCAACGTTACACTTAGCAGAGAGAGAGTATTATTATTCAGGCTCAACTATTTATGTGATTCTAAGTGGAGTCTTCTGCTCTGTGAAAATGTCTGTCTACAACGGATAAAATCAATTGCTATGCATTAGTCATGCAAACAGCAGTAGGCCTATTCACTTCTTCATCCTGACATACTTACATTAAGAGACTCTCTCACACACAGTGGTGAGTCACTCGGATAGGGAGAAAGATGCAACAACAAAAATCGTCTTATCTTATAGTTCATTCACACGCCAAGTCAGTGGTTGGAGTGTCCCCCCTGTGATTGGAAGGTTGGGGGGTTCGATTCCCGGGCGAGTTACCAAGGACTCTAAAAATGGGACTCGATGCATCTCTGCTTGACTCTCCGCATTAAGGAGATGGATTGGCGGTAAGGCCCTGCGACAGACTAGCTTCCTGTCGAAGGGGGTGTACTAGTACATCATGCTGCTTCAGAAACAGGAGATTGGCGCATTGGGCAGGAGCCTTTCTGGCTTGGACAGGATGATACAGCCATTACCAATGCCCATCTCCTGGCCAGTTAGGGTGTGGTTGTGGTGCTCCCATGGTGTGGCTTTAAGATGAGAGTTGACTAGACGTGTTAGTTACGGGAGCGTGTGAATGTGTGTGATGGTGTCATTAGAGGCTGCGATCCAGACAGTGGCCTGAGCCCAGCCCTGCAGGAAGGAGCCCATTAAGCCACTTAGTGCAGAAAGAGAATGGGTGAGATACCGTCAAAGATGATTTGATGCTCCCCTCCCTCCAAAGCATGACGAGAACCCCTTTCACACAGAAATCTATACTGACATCATGCTGACATTAAGGGCAGTATGACAGGGTTCTTAGGTGAGAATTACTGTAGACGTGTATCACTCCTCGCTGGATTAATCAGATTAAAAAATCTGGTCTGACTGTGGTTATTATCTGATATGGATTTGTGTCCCAAATGGCTGCCTATTCCCTTTATAGTGCAATGCATGACATAGGGAATAGGGCACCATTTGGGAAGGAATCTGAGTCTGTCTCCATTGTGGAACAAAATCACTTTCTGTTGTTTTCCCTTTCTCTCCATGTATAAACTGTCAATCACATGTTGGTATTTTAATATATGATTGAGGGTTACATACAGTGTTTGAAAAACCCCTTTCAGGCTCTCTGAAACCAATTCACCTTTCTGTGTGAGGTTACAATTCTGTGTAAACCTTGGTTTAAGAATCTCCTCTTCACACTCACTGTTATGTCTGCCATTCAACCCTTCTCCACGGACTTGTCAGAGTGCATTATTGGACAAAGCTGTTGTCTGGTGAACACTGTTTTTAAAGACAGATTTATGTGGCGAAGCAAGTGGGAGGGAGCTGCCTGGGGAAGTGTAGGTGAAGGGAGGGCAGGGGAGGTAGACTGCCGCAGGCCTAGTGTTGTGACTAGCAAACATACAGAGAGATCGACGAGGGAAGACTGCTGCAGGCTTAGTGTAGCAACTAGCCAGCACACACACACAGCACAGAGAGAGAGAGGGGAGGAGCCTGAAAGGTTTGGCTTGCACCCCTCTGATGTCACTGTTCAGCTGCTACCATTCAGCCGCTGAGAAGAGAGGGAGGGGGCAACAGAGGGAGAGAGGGAAGGGGCTTTGGCTCGAGAAGCAGGGAGAGAGGGGCTGGGGTTTTGGGGGGGGAGAGTGAAGGAAGGGGATCTGCTGAGATTCTTAGTCACTGGTATTGTAATGGCTGGGCATGAAAAACTATGGGGCCCTATAGTCTAGCATGCTGCTTCTGCTGCTGGCTGAGAACACCTCCAACTGTAAGGCACCCTATTCCCTACATACTTTTAACAAAAGTAGTGCACTATGTATGGAATAGGGTGCCATTTGGGAGGTAAAATAAGAATGTCTAATGCTAGGCTAGTTGCTGAGATCCTACTGCTACTACTTAACATTTAACATTTTAACATTTAAGTCATTTAGCAGACGCTCTTATCCAGAGCGACTTACTTCTGGGGCGGTTTAGAAAAGAGAGGGAGAGAGAGAATGAGAGCGCTGAAAGCAGAAGGAATGTCATTGTTAGAGCTGCTCTCATCAGTAAAGACAGCTGCCTCTGGTTGCTCTGGGTGTTGGACTGAGGGAGGCTATAGCAGGTTAGCTCACCCTACTCTCTCTCTCTCTGTAGAAGCTAGCTCCCTGCATATTTCTCTCTGTGTATAGAAGCTAGCTCCCTGTGTATTTCTCTCTCTCTCTCTCTCTCTCTCTGTCTGTCTGTGTATTTCTGTGTCTAGAAACTAGCTCATCTACTCTGTGTGTATAGAAGCTCCTTACCACTATACTACTGCTACTTACCTACAGACAGACACAGGCAGTCAGGCCTCTCAGAGCTACTGTTATTCCGCTCTCCTCTGGGACAGCTGGGAGTCAGGCAGGAGGCAGTACAGGGGAAGGAACCAGGGAGGAATTTGGGGAGTGCCATTTTAAGGTTTCCTATATTTTCTGCTTCCTCTTTCAGCACCAGAACAACACAACAGAGACAGGAGCTAACTGGCTGTAGCTACAGGGAAACAAGCTCTATGCTGTATCTACTGTGTCAAGTGATCAGAGGAGAGAGAAAACGACAGCTAGGAGGGAGGACAGAAAGAGGGGGTAAAGAAGGAGGGAATCCCAGCGTTCATTGTGGTCTGTTTGTGAACAGAGCGGTCTGCTGGTGTGTTGCTCCATCATAGGAGATTGAGTGATCAGTTGAATTGAAGTGTTTCTGAGGAGAGATTACCCACTGAGCCTCAGCTGAGCCCTGCACATGAAAGATGAGTCCAGACTGAGGGCAGACAGCCTACAGGCTGTGGTGGTGGTGGTGGTGGTGGTGAAGATGTGAATGGTGAGTGGACGTTTCTCCCTAAGGGAAGACTTGCATTTCCTCCTCAAGCTTATGCATATGCATTAGCTCAACGGACTGACACATGCTTGTATTCACATTCAGTCTCTGGGTTAGTTGTACAGGGCTGTGGTGGTGAAGAAGTGAAGGTTGAAGCAAGTCTATGACATCATCCACTTTAGTGAATTCTAGGATATCTGTGGGTTGATGTTTCTCAAATATCAGGGAGTTTTCCCATCTCTGTATTCCATTCTCTGGATTCGTTTTTATCCAAGTAATTCACAGGCCTGTAACTATGTAGCATGGTATTACCAGCCTGTAACTATGTAGCATGGTATTACCAGCCTGTAACTATGTAGCATGGTATTACCAGCCTGTAACTATGTAGAATGGTATTACCAGCCTGTAACTATGTAGAATGGTATTACCAGCCTGTAACTATGTAGAATGGTATTACCAGCCTGTAACTATGTAGCATGGTATTACCAGCCTGTAACTATGTAGCATGGTATTACCAGCCTGTAACTATGTAGCATGGTATTACCAGCCTGTAACTATGTAGCATGGTATTACCAGCCTGTAACTATGTAGAATGGTATTACCAGCCTGTAACTATGTAGAATGGTATTACCAGCCTGTAACTATGTAGCATGGTATTACCAGCCTGTAACTATGTAGCATGGTATTACCAGCCTGTAACTATGTAGCATGGTATTACCACAAGCTACCATATGTCATTTTTTAGCGCATCATATTTTCTCCAGAATTGGCTGTTTGTGGTTACTTTCTTAGAACCATTTTTAAAAATCTAGAACCTAAAAGGGTTATTTGGCTATCCCAATAGGAGAACCCTTCAAATAACCCTTTTTCCCCCTAAGAATGTGCAAGGTTAAGAGGATAGAGTTGTGATACAGTATTTCCTGCCCTCCGTTAATATGTTATTTTAGACAGTGTGGACATTGTTCTCTTATCAGGCCTGATCCTGATAAATCCCCACAGATTTAAGGCCAGTGTTCTTTTGTTTCGTACTGCTTTCTAGCCATGGGAACCTGCCAAGTTGTATCACACAGTCATGCTGGGTCCCAAATGGCACTCTATGGGGCCTGGTCAGAAGTAGTGCACTGTATATGGATTATGGTGCTATTTGAGATGCAGTTTATAAATACCTGCTATGGGCTCTTTGTGTCGGCAACACAAATATCAGAGTTGTAACGTCATTTTAAAAGTCGTTTTAGGCATGATCTATACATAATCTTAGGTGTTACTGACATTTATTTGTGTTCATATTGTGCAGAGCAGACAATCAACACTGCATAACAGGTTATATCATCTAAGAGCCTAGTGAGTCATAAAAGGATTTACTATTCCATGTTACAGTAGAATATTTAAAAAAAAAATTTGGGTGCAAAGCTGTCAGAATAGGGCCTAACCGTGGATGACATAGCTTTAACAAATAAACTACTGCATAAAGACATATTTATTACCAAACCTAATATAGAACAATAATAGAACAAACTTAGAAGAATAAGACAAGCTTTTACATATGATGCAAAAATGAAGTGTCAAGGTTAGAGGTCGACCGATTAATCGTAATGGCCGATTTAATTAGGGCCGATTTCCGATTGTTATGAAAACGTGAAATCGGCCCTAATTAAATCGGCCAAACTGATTTGGCCTAATCTTTTTTCTTTACACCTTTATTTAACACCTTTATTTAACAAGGCAAGTCAGTTAAGAACACATTCTTATTTTCAATGACGACCTGGGAACGGTGGGTTAACTGTCTTGTTCAGGGGCAGAACGACAGATTTTGTCAGCTTGCGGATTCAATCTGGCAACCATACGGTTAACTAGTCCAACGCTCTAACCACCTGCTTTACATTGCACTCCATGAGGAGCCTGCCTGTTACGCGAATGCAGTAAGAAGCCAAGGTAAGTTGCTAGCTAGCATTAAACTTATCTTAGAAAAAACAATCAATCAATCAATCATAATCACTAGTTAACTACACATGGTTGATGATATTACTACTTTATCTAGCGTGTCCTGCGTTGCATATAATCGATACGGTGCACATTCGCGAAAAAGCACTGTCGTTGCACCAATGTGTACCTAACCATAAACATCAATGCCTTTCTTAAAATCAATACACAAGTACAGATTTTTAAACCTGCATATTTAGTTAATATTGCCTGCTAACATGAATTTCTTTTAACTAGGGAAATGGTGTCACTTCTGTTGCAACAGAGTCAGGGTATATGCAGCAATTCGGGCCGCCTGACTCGTTGCGAACTGTGTGAAGACTATTTCTTCCTAACAAAGACAGCCAACTTCGCCAAACGGGGGATGATTTAATAAAAGCTCATTTGCAAAAAAAGCACAATCGTTGCACGACTGTACCTAACCATAAACATCAATGCCTTTCTTAAAATCCATACACAGAAGTATATCTTTTTAAACCTGCATATTTAGCTAAAAGAAATCCAGGTTAGCAGGCAATATTAACCAGGTGAAATTGTGTCACTTCTCTTGCATTCATTGCATGCAGAGTCGGGGTATATGCAACAGTTTGGGCCACCGGGCTCGTTGTGAACTCATTTGCCAGAACTTTACGTAATAATACATATAATAAGACATAACATTGAAGGTTCTGCAATGTAACAGGAATATTTATATTCTTATGGATAAAATACGGAACGGTTCCGTATTTGACTGAAAGAATAAACGTTTTGTTTTCGAGATGATAGTTTCCGGATTCGACCATATTAATGACCGAAGGCTCGTATTTCTGTGTGTTATTATGTTATAATTAAGTCTATGATTTGATAGAGCAGTCTGACTGAGCGGTGGTAGGCAGCAGCAGGCTCAGAAGCATTTATTAAAACAGCACTTTCATGCGTTTTGCCAGCAGCTCTTCGCAATGCTTCAAGCATTGAGCTGTTTATGACTTCAAGCTTATCAACTCCCGAGATTAGGCTGGTGTAACCGATGTGTAAGGGCTAGCTAGTTAGCGGGGTGCGCGCTAATAGCGTTTCAAACGTCACTCGCTCTGAGGAGTAGTTGTTCCCCTTGCTCTGCATGGGTAACGCTGCTTCGAGGGTGGCTGTTGTCGATGTGTTCCTGGTCGAGCCCAGGTAGGGGCGAGGAGAGGGACAGAAGCTATACTGTTACACTGGCAATACTAAAGTACCCATAAGAACATCCAATAGTCAAAGTTATATGAAATACAAATGGTATAGAGAGAAATAGTCCTATAATTCCAATAATAACTACATTCTAAAACTTCTTACCTGGGAATATTGAAGACTCATGTTAAAAGGAACCACCAGCTTTCATATGTTCTCATGTTCTGAGCAAGGAACTTAAACGTTAGCTTTCTTACATAACACATATTGCACTTTTAATTTCCTCTCCAACACTTTGTTTTTGCATTATTTAAACCAAATTGTTCATGTTTCATTATTTATTTGAGGCTAACTTGATTTTAGTGATGTGTTATATTACGTTAAAATAAGTGTTCATTCAGTATTGTTGTAATTGTCATTATTACAAATAAAAATAATAATATGCAGATGAATCAGTATCGGCTTTTTTGGTCCCCCAATAATCAGTATCGGCGTTAAAATCATCGGTCGATCTCTAGTCAAGGTTATGGAAGGTTTTGCAGCTAGTGGGTTGATGTGGGGCTTGGGGTGGGAGTGTGGCTAGTGGGGAACACTGGGCTGTAGCAATGTGTTACAGTAGCACTGGGCTGATATGTGGGCTGATATGTGTTACAGTAGTACTGTAGCACTGGGTCTGAAGCTGTAGGGCTGTGGGTGGTAGTAGCAGTGTGGTGTAGCACTGGGCTGATATGTGTTACAGTAGTACTGTAGCACTGGGTCTGATGAAGCTGTAGGGCTGTGGGTGGTAGTAGCAGTGTGGTGTAGCACTGGGCTGATATGTGTTACAGTAGTACTGTAGCACTGGGTCTGATGAAGCTGTAGGGCTGTGGGTGGTAGTAGCAGTGTGGTGTAGCACTGGGCTGATATGTGTTACAGTAGCACTGGGTCTGATGAAGCTGTAGGGCTGTGGGTGGTAGTAGCACTGTGGTGTAGCACTGGGCTGATATGTGTTACAGTAGCACTGGGTCTGATGAAGCTGTAGGGCTGTGGGTGGTAGTAGCAGTGTGGTGTAGCACTGGGCTGATATGTGTTACAGTAGCACTGGGTCTGATGAAGCTGTAGGGCTGTGGGTGGTAGTAGCACTGTGGTGTAGCACTGGGCTGATAGTAGCAAGCATTCCTCTTTTCTCTCTGCAGCATCTAAAATAAGGCCTGTCTGTATCAGGGCCTCAGAGTGGCACGTGGCTGGTGTCACAATGATCTGCTCCAGGCCATGCTGTGGCTCAGGCTCTGCTCTGTCCTGCTCCTGAGAATACAGCTTGGCTGCCTGAATACAGACAGGCCTATAGCCTGGCTATAGCCTGGCTCAGTGGCTCTCAGCATTATAATAATAACTCTATTGGCTGTCTCTCAGAAGATAAAGACCATACAGCATCTAACAAGTAGCCAACCAAAAACATGTTAAATATAGGCTAATATGGGGTATCTACAGATTGTGAGAAAAATAGCTGCTTGATTAGTGAATGGGCATTGACCATGTTAGAGCAGTATATCGATGTACAAGTCACTAATAGTTACCACTTCATGGCAGTATGTTGGTGATGTCAAATCAAATTGTATTAGTCACATGCGCCGAATACAGCAGGTGTAGACCTTACAGGGAAATGCTTACTTACGAGCCCCTAACCAACAATGCAGTTTAAAAACATACGGATAAGAATAAGAAATAAAAGTAACAAGTAGTTAAAGAGCAGCAGTAAAATAACCATAGCGAGACTATATACAGGGGGGTACAGAGTCAATGTGCGGGGGCACCGGTTAGTTGGGGTAATATGTACATGTAGGTAGAGTTGTTATCATCTATGCATAGTCACTTTAATAACTGAGAGTAGCAGCAGTGTAAAGGAGGGGGACAATGCAAATAGTCTGGGTAGCTATTTGATTAGATGTTCAGCAGTCTTATGGCTTGGGGGTAGAAGCTGTTTAGAAGCCTCTTGGACCTAGACTTGGTGCTCCGGTACTGCTTGCCGTGTGGTAGCAGAGAGAATAGTCTATGACTAGGGTGGGAGTTTTTTAGGGCCTTCCTCTGACACCACCTGGTTTAGAGGTCCTGGATGGCAGGAAGTTTGGCCCCAGTGATGTACTGGGCCGTTCGCACTACCCTCTAGTGTCTTGCGGTCGGAGGCCTAGCAGTTGCCATACCAGTCAGGATGATCTCGATGGTGCAGCTGTATAACCTTTTGATGATCTGAGGACCCATGCCAAATTTTTTCAGTCTCTTGAGGGGGAATAGGTTTTGTCATGGCCTCTTCACGACTGTCTTTGTGCTTGGACCATTCTAGTTTGTTGGTGATGTGGACACCAAGGAACTTGATGCTCTTAACTTGCTCCACAACAGCCCCGTCGATGAGAATGGGGGCGTGCTCAGTCCTCCTTTTCCTGTAGTCCACAATCATCTCCTTAGTCTTGGTTATGTTGAGGGATTTTTTGTTGTCCTGGCACCACACAGCCAGGTCTTTGACCTCCTCCCTATAGGCTGTCTCGTTGTTGTCAGTGATCAGGCCTACTACCACTGTTGTGTCATCGGCGAACTTAATGATGGTGCTGGAGTCGTGCCTGGCCGTGCAGTCATGAGGAAACGGGGAGTACAGGAGGGGACTGAGCACGCACCCCTGAGGGGCCCCTGTGTTGAGGATCAGTGTGGCGGATGTGTTGTTACCTACCCTTACCACCTGTGGGTGGCCCGTCAGGAAATCCAGATGCAGAGGGAGGTGTTTAGTCCCAGGGTCCT
Organism: Oncorhynchus keta; assembly: GCF_023373465.1. Classification (NCBI taxonomy): domain Eukaryota; kingdom Metazoa; phylum Chordata; class Actinopteri; order Salmoniformes; family Salmonidae; genus Oncorhynchus; species Oncorhynchus keta. Next base: position 32,166,236 of record NC_068421.1, read on the forward strand.
TAGCTTATTGATGAGCTTTGAGGGCACTAGGGTGTTGAACGCTGAGTTGTAGTCAATGAATAGCATTCTCACATAGGTGTTTGTTTTGCCTCGGCAAATGGCAGTGTGGAATGCAATAGAGATTGCATCATCTCTGGATCTGTTGGGGTGGAATGCAAATTGAAGTGGGTCTAGGGTTTCTGGGATAATGGTGTTGATGTGAGCCATGACCAGCCTTTCAAAGCACTTCATGGCTACAGACGTGAGTGCTACGGGTCGGTAGTCATTTAGGCAGGTTACCTTAGTGTTCTTGGGCACAGGCACTATGGTGGTCTGCATAAAACATGTTGGCATTACAGACTCGGAGAGGTGGAAAATGTCAGTGAAGACACTTGCCAGTTGGTCAGCGCATGCTCACAGTACACGTCCTGTTAATCCGTCTGGGCCCTGCGGCCTTGCGAATGTTGACCTGTTTAAAGGTCTTATTCACATCGGCTGCGTGATCACAGTCTTCCGGAACAGCTGGTGCTCTCATGCATGTTTCAGTGTTATTTGCCTCGAAGCGAGCATAGAAGTTGTTTAGCTCGTCTGGTAGGCTTGTGTCACTGGGCAGCTCTCGGCTGTGCTTTCCTTTGTAGTCGGTAATGGTTTGCAAACCCTGCCACATGCGACGAGCGTCACAGCCGGTGTAGTACGATTCGATCTTAGTCCTGTATTAACGCTTTGCCTGTTTGATGGTTCTTCGGAGGGCATAGCCAGACTTATTATTCGCGTCCGGGTTAGTGTCCCGCTCCTTGAAACGGCAGCTCTAGCGTTTAGCGCAGTGCGGATGTTGCCTGTAATCCATAGCTTCTGGTTGGGGTATGTACATACGGTCACTGTGGGGACGACGTCATCAATGCACTTATTGATGAAGCCAATGACTGATGTGGTGTTCTCCTCAGTGCCATCGGAGGAATCCCGGAACATATTCCAGTCTGTGCTAGCAAAACAGTACTATAGCTTAGCATCTGCTTCATCTGACAACTTTTTTATTGATCTAGTCACTGGTGCTTCCTGCTTAAATTGTTGCTTGTAAGCAGGAATCGGGAGGATAGAATTATGGTCAGATATGCCAAATGGAGGGCGAGGTAGAGCTTTGTATGCTTCTCTGTGTGTGGAGTAAAGGTGGTCAAGTTTTTTCCCCTGATGCTAATAGAAATTTGGTAAAATGGATTTCGGTTTCCCTGCATTAAAAGTCCCCGGCTACTAGGAGTACCACCTCTGGGTGAACGTTTTCTTGTTTGCTTATGGCGGAATACAGCTCATTCAATGCTATCTTAGTGTCAGCCAGTCTGTGGTGGTATGTCACTGGGCAGCTACGAAAAATACAGATAAACTCTCTAGGTAGATAGTGTGGTCTACAGCTTATCATGATATACTCTACCTCAGGCGAGCAAAAGCGTGAGACTTCCTTAGATGTTGTTCACCAGCTGTTATTTACAAAAATACATAGTCCGCCACCACTTGTCTTACAAAACGCTGCTGTTGTATCCTGCCGATACAGAGTATAATCAGCCAGCTGTATGTTGATAGTGTCGTCGTTCAGCCACGACTCCGTAAAGCATACGATATTACAGTTTTGAATGTCCCGTTGGTAGTTTAATCTTCCTCGTAGGTCATCGATTTTATTCTCCAAAGATTGCACGTTTGCTAGCAGAATGGAAGGAAGTGGGGCTTTATTCGATCGCCTACGAATTCAAATAAACTGGAAGAAAAAAAAAACACAATCGGTTGGGAACACGTAGAATGTCAGTCTTCTTCTCCGGACCCGTTTTACATGATGTAGGGGTTAATCTGGGTTCTATATGACAGATGTACAGCATGGCATCTCTACACTGTTAATCTGGAGTTGACCCACTGATACAAATCATTGTAATGCCAGCTCTGACTGGCCTGCCAAAACCACTGATTTGTCATTTTACTGTACTCTAAAAATGTAATATAGAAATAAGAGCAACAAATACAAAACATTAAGTTAATAGGTAGTGTCCGAAATGGCACCATATAAGGGATTAGGGTACCATTTTGGACCCTTGTTCTCTAGTTACCTCTGTGACACACACCTCTTGAGTTTCAGTGAAATGGTTCATTTCCTCACACTGGGGGATGAATGTATGACTGCTGCTGGTGGTGTGCATAATTAGATTGTCTTTGAGCTGAGCCCTGTGGCTCTGTGGCCCTGCAGTCGTAATCACATGGATCTAATTGTCTCCCCAGTCATTAAGTCATGAAGCAGTTCAGTAATATTACCTTAGTTATTACCTTAGTCCCCCTGGGGGAGCTGGAGTCTGTTAGTGGAGAGGAAGACAAAGAGACTGCCTGGAAGAGGGATAACTGAGCCCAAAATGTGTCTTCTCCAGCAGGTGGCATTTTTTCATTTTTCAAGTGAGGAGTGTATAAATGTGTTATTTAAAAAAATAAATTAACCTTTATGTAACTAGGCAAGTCAGTTAAAAACAAATTCTTATCTGCAATGACGACCTACCGGGGAACAGTGGGTTAACTGCCTTGTTCAGGGGCAGAAAGACAGATTTCTTACCTTGCCAGCTTGGGGATTCGATTCAGCAACCCGGTTACTGGTGCATCGCTCTAACCACTAGGCTACCTGCCGCCCCAATGAGATGGTGTCAAAAATATTGAATGGCCTATTTGCTACTTGTGGCTTATTTGATCGAATAGAAGTTTCGTAATGATTATGTTGTTACGAGTGTACGAATATAAGTAGGACGCGTGACATTTTGGCAACCTTGACAAAAAAAAGATGAGGTGTTATATCGGAATTGAGCCTAGTCGTCACTAGTTACCATAGCCACAAAGTCAGAAACCCCACCTATTTCTACAATTGATCTTCTTAAAATTGGATTTTAAACCTAACCACACTGCTAACCTTATGCCTAATCCTACCCTTAAATTAAAACCAAAAAATTTTCAGAGACAATTTTGACTTTGGCTGTGGTAACTAGTGGAAACCGTTGTGACCATTGTTCACACGTGTACACCCTCTCATTGGCTAGAATAGTCCCACCTGATTTTGCCTCCTCCGTACTTCCTTCCATTTTTTAAATGAATTTATTTTCATTGTTAGATAGGCCGCTAGTTTAGCTGGTCCATATAAGGGATCATCTGTGTTTATAGGATAGGGTTGGATCAACTAGGAGAACACCCTTTACTTTGTCTCCTGATGATGATGCCATTGTTTCTGGACGTCAAGTCATTCTTCTATACAATGACATGACGCCCTCTTCCTGCTGTGAAGCCATGAACTGGTAGTGATCCTGTTCTCTCTTCCTATGGTCAGCTGGGGCCTCCTCTTTCTCTGTAGTTGTATTCTGATTCTCTATTAATTCACTCTCTGTCATGGATGTAAAGGGAATTAACTTGTGTAAGAAAAATGGTGTAATGTCCCTCTATCCAATGCTTTCACCAATCCAATGCCTTGACAATCTATGAAGAAAATTAAGCAAGGATACACTCCTTGGAAAAGAGTCTGAATTCTTAACGCAGTTTGTGTGTCAGTGTTCTCACCCGCTCATCTCACTCTCTCTCTCCAGGTGAAGAGGTGCTTGTGCTCCCTCTCCTGTGAATGTCTGTCGCCATGGCGAAGCGTGAGACGGGCAGCACCAGCCCAGTGGTCCGGCAGATAGACAAACAGTTCCTGGTCTGCAGCATCTGTCTGGACCACTACCACAACCCTAAAGTCCTGCCCTGCCTACACACCTTCTGTGAGAAGTAAGTCTCTACCATACACCCACACCTAACCACTACCACAACCCTAAAGTCCTGCCCTGCCTACACACCTTCTGTGAGAAGTAAGTCTCTACCATACACCCACACCTAACCACTACCACAACCCTAAAGTCCTGCCCTGCCTACACACCTTCTGTGAGAAGTAAGTCTCTACCATACACCCACACCTAACCACTACCACAACCCTAAAGTCCTGCCCTGCCTACACACCTTCTGTGAGACAGTAAGTCTCTACCATAACACCCACACCTAACCACTACCACAACCCTAAAGTCCTGCCCTGCCTACACACCTTCTGTGAGAAGTAAGTCTCTACCATACACCCACACCTAACCACTACCACAACCCTAAAGTCCTGCCCTGCCTACACACCTTCTGTGAGAAGTAAGTCTCTACCATACACCCACACCTAACCACTACCACAACCCTAAAGTCCTGCCCTGCCTACACACCTTCTGTGAGAAGTAAGTCTCTACCATACACCCTACACCAGGGATCATCCACCAAAATCAGCCGCGGGCCGATTTGTTCTTGAGCGGATGGTCAGGGGACCGGAACATAATTACAAATAACTGCAAATTGACCAGAAGAAGCCCAAAGAGATATAATATTTGACTAAAACATAATCATTTCAAACCGTGCTTACATGTGTATATGATCACATGTATCTCTATGTGTGGGAATACTTTGGAACAGATTTCCAAAATTAAAATCACTTGGAGCTCATTTGCTGGTGTTTTTACAGTCTTATGTCTAACAATAAAAAATAAAATAATATATATTTATTGATTTATTTTGCTCAGAAAACTTGGGGGTACCAAATAAAATCACCGCCAGTTGGGGAACCCTGGCCTATATCATAACCCTAAAATCTTTGTCGATCACACATCCTATTTGTTTTAACCAAATCAACTATATTCACTGAGCTTGTGCTTTAAGCACACAGTTTGATTAAATAATTAAGACACACAAATGACAAGAGGGAGTTCAACCAGCAGTTGATTTGATTGCGCTGGGCTTGGCTCAGACTGGCTGCGTGCACTGTGTTACAAAATAGAGACAGTGACTGTGTGACTAGCACCCGTTGTGTCTCTCTCCTCCCTGCTGCAGCGACCACCACAGTGTGTATAGCACTGTCAGTGTTGCTGAAGCTGCAACATAATTACAGCCAATTATAACTGAAAAGTTACGTTACTGAAATCCCGCATTTGTTTAGGAAAAACATCCCCTGTTCCCTTAACCCTCGCTCTCTTTATGTGACGCATGTATGCACCCCATGCATGTGACCAATAAGGCCTGACCTATAGCATATCATAATCACATCAATGAATTGGTTATAACAAACTGGGAGCACGTTACAGCAGAATGGATGCAGAGGACGTGACAAATAAACTCGAAACAGGGTTATGCTTGGGCTACTGTTTGCTCATGAGGTAAAGGGGAAGTCAGATATGTGGAATACATTTGACTAGTTGTCATTTTTTAAAAATTGAACCTTTATTTAATAACTAGCCAAGTCCGTTAACACTACTTCGGGCTCGGTGTCCCGTCCACGGGACGGTTGAGCAGCCACGGTTCGTCCTTTATTTAAAGGGGAGATCAAGCTGATCCTAACTGTTATAGGCCTATTTCTATTTTGCCCTGTTTATCAAAAGTGTTGATCAAATTTGTCAATAATCAACTGACTGTCTTTCTTGATGTCTATAGTATTCTCTCTGGAATGCAATTTGGTTTCCACTCAGGTTATGGATGTGTCACTGCAACCTTAAAGGTCCTCAATGATGTTGCCCTTGATTCTAAGCAATATTATGCTACTATTTTTATTGACTTGGCCAAACCTTTTGATACGGTAGACCATTCCATTCTTGTGGGCAGGCTAAGGAGTATTGTTGCCTCTGTGGGGTCTTTGGCCTGGTTTGCTATCTACCTCTCTCAAAGAGTGCAGTGTATAAAGTCAGAAAATCTGCTGTCTCAGCCACTGCCTGTCAACAAGGGAGTACCCCAAGGCTTGATCCTAGGCCCCACGCGCTTCAATTTACATCAACAACATAGATCAGGCAGTAGGAAGCTCTCTCATCCATTAATAGGCAGATGATACAGTCCTATATTCAGCTGGCCCCTCCCCGGATTTTGTGTTAAATGCTCTACAACAAAGCTTTCTTAGTGTCCAACAAGCTTTCTCTACCCTTAACCTTGTTCTGAACCCCTCCAAAACAAAGGTCATGTGGTAAGAAGAATGCCCCTCTCCCCACAGGTGTGATTACTACCTCTGATGGTTTAGAGCTTGAGGTAGTCACCTCATACAAGTACTTTGGAGTATGGCTAGACAGTGCACTGTCCTTCTCTCGGCACATATCAAAGCTGCAGGCTAAAGTTTTAAATCTAGACTTGTTTTCCTCTATCATAATCGCTCCTGTTTCACCCCAGCTGCCAAACTAACCCTGATTCAGATGACCATCCTACCCATGCTAGATAACGGATAACTCAGACATAATTTATAGATCTGCGGATAAGGGCGCTCTCGAGGGGCTAGATGTTCTTTACCATTCGGCCATCAGATTTGCCACCAACGCTCTTTATAGGACACATCAAATATGTGTTACGGCATAAAGTCATGAGAGGGTCAGATATGTGTTACGGCATAAAGTCATGAGAGGGTCAGATATATGTTACGGCATAAAGTCATGAGAGGGTCAGATATGTGTTACGGCATAAAGTCATGAGAGGGTCAGATATATGTTACGGCATAAAGTCATGAGGGTCAGATATGTGTTACGGCATAAAGTCATGAGAGGGTCAGATATATGTTACGGCATAAAGTCATGAGGGTCAGATATGTGTTACGGCATAAAGTCATGAGAGGGTCAAATATGTGTTACGGCATAAAGTCATGAGGGTCAGATATGTGTTACGGCATAAAGTCATGAGAGGGTCAGATATATGTTACGGCATAAAGTCATGAGGGTCAGATATGTGTTACGGCATAAAGTCATGAGAGGGTCAAATATGTGTTACGGCATAAAGTCATGAGGGTCAGATATGTGTTACGGCATAAAGTCATGAGAGGGTCAGATATGTGTTACGGCATAAAGTCATGAGAGGGTCAAATATGTGTTACGGCATAAAGTCATGAGAGGGTCAGATATGTGTTACGGCATAAAGTCATGAGAGGGTCAGATATGTGTTACGGCATAAAGTCATGAGAGGGTCAGATATGTGTTACGGCATAAAGTCATGAGAGGGTCAGATATGTGTTACGGCATAAAGTCATGAGAGGGTCAGATATGTGTTACGGCATAAAGTCATGAGAGGGTCAGATATGTGTTACGGCATAAAGTCATGAGAGGGTCAGATATGTGTTACGGCATTAAGTCATGAGAGGGTCAGATATGTGTTACGGCATAAAGTCATGAGAGGGTCAGATATGTGTTACGGCATTAAGTCATGAGAGGGTCAGATATGTGTTACGGCATTAAGTCATGAGAGGGTCAGATATGTGTTACGGCATTAAGTCATGAGAGGGTCCTGGTACTGTATGCCAGGGATCTCCTAAGCAGCTTGGCTTCCCTGTGACTTAAATTGACAGGCAGCCTCTCCAGGCCTGGTGGAGGAGGAGCAGGGTGCATTCTCCTGAGGGTGCCACAGTACTGCTGTTTCACCAATCTCACCAGCCATTCACAGGGGGAAGATGGAAAGACGTGGAGGAAGGGAGAACAGAGGAGGTGGCACAGTCCACAGTGATGTTGCCAGCTAGCAGCTCTTTCCACCCCTGCTACCCTCACTTGACAGGAATGCCCTCAATTGCCTGCGCGAGCTCTGCGCTCTCTGTATTGCCTGACACAGCTCGCTGACGTCTGCACTGTCCTCTGCCCTGTCTGTTCTGTTCACATCATCTTCAGGAAAGGCTACTGGCCTACTGAGCAGACATATTGCATGCACTGCCTGTAGTAGGCTGCACTGTTGTAGATCCTTGACTTGACCCTTTGTATTGGCACCAATTGTTGAAAGGGTTGACATTTGTCTAAATGTAATGAACCATAACCATCAACTTGACATGGTTTCTAACAAGCCATCCCTGTTGTTCTCTCCTGTCTTTTCCAGATGCCTACAGAACTACATCCCCCCTCAGTCTCTGACACTATCGTGTCCCGTGTGTCGTCAGACGTCCATCCTGCCAGAGAAGGGCGTGGCCGCGCTGCAGAACAACTTCTTCATAACCAACCTGATGGAGGTGCTGCAGAGGGACCCAGAGTGTTCTCCTCCAGAGGCCTGCAGTGTGCTGGAGTCAGTCAGTGCAGCTGCCGCCTGCCAGCCACTCTCCTGCCCCAACCACGAGGGCAAGGTAGGCTTCTATTACCCCTCTACTGCCCCATCTACCCCTCTACTACCCTGCTGCTGCAACTCTCCTGCCCCAACAAAGCAGGAAAGGTAGGCTTCAGTCTGGCATCTAATTGATGATACATTGGTGTCACTGACTGATAGTGAACACAACTGATTTTAGATCTGGGACGAGTAAAAGTACTGATCTAGGATCTGTCCATATAATGTAATTCATTATGATCTAAAAGGCTAATCGGATCTTAGATCATCACTCCTACTTTGAGTCGCTTTGTGGATATGTACCATGGACTAGCTAAATCACATTTACAAGCCCCCAAACATTGAGAAAACATATCCATGTTTGACCTTGTCACTGTATGAACCTGCCTGGTCTATGGTGAGTCATCATGTGTTTTGAGCTGTGCTGTGTGTTGCTCCCCTGCGCCCCCTGTAGGTGATGGAGTTCTACTGCGAGTCGTGTGAGACTGCCATGTGTTTGGAGTGTACTGAGGGAGAGCACAGGGAACATGTGACTGTCCCTCTGAGAGATGTCTTGGAGCAACAGAAAGCAGCCCTGAAGACCCAGCTGGATGCCATACGCAACAGGTACTGGATGGTCTATACTGCTCTGTCTAATGAGGGACAGTCTATACTACTCTGTCTAATGAGGGACAGTCTATACTACTCTGTCTAATGAGGGACAGTCTATACTACTCTGTCTAATGAGGGACAGTCTATACTACTCTGTCTAATGAGGGACAGTCTATACTACTCTGTCTAATGAGGGACAGTCTATACTACTCTGTCTGTAATGAGGGGCAGTCTATACTACTCTGTCTAATGAGGGACAGTCTATACTGCTCTGTCTAATGAGGGACAGTCTATACTACTCTGTCTAATGAGGGACAGTCTATACTACTCTGTAATGAGGGACAGTCTATACTACTCTGTCTGTAATGAGGGACAGTCTATACTGCTCTGTCTGTAATGAGGGGCAGTCTATACTACTCTGTCTAATGAGGGACAGTCTATACTACTCTGTCTGTAATGAGGGACAGTCTATACTACTCTGTCTGTAATGAGGCACAGTCTATACTGCTCTGTCTAATGAGGGACAGTCTATACTGCTCTGTCTAATGAGGGACAGTCTATACTACTCTGTCTAATGAGGGACAGTCTATACTACTCTGTCTGTAATGAGGGACAGTCTATACTACTCTGTCTGTAATGAGGGACAGTCTATACTTCTCTGTCTAATGAGGGACAGTCTATACTACTCTGTCTAATGAGGGACAGTCTATACTACTCTGTCTGTAATGAGGGACAGTCTATACTACTCTGTCTGTAATGAGGGACAGTCTATACTGCTCTGTCTAATGAGGGACAGTCTATACTACTCTGTCTAATGAGGGACAGTCTATACTACTCTGTCTAATGAGGGACAGTCTATACTACTCTGTCTGTAATGAGGGACAGTCTATACTACTCTGTCTGTAATGAGGGACAGTCTATACTACTCTGTCTGTAATGAGGGACAGTCTATACTACTCTGTCTGTAATGAGGGACAGTCTATACTACTCTGTCTGTAATGAGGGACAGTCTATACTACTCTGTCTGTAATGAGGGACAGTCTATACTACTCTGTCTAATGAGGCACAGTCTATACTACTCTGTCTAATGAGGGACAGTCTATACTACTCTGTCTGTAATGAGGGACAGTCTATACTGCTCTGTCTGTAATGAGGGACGGTCTATACTACTCTGTTTGTAATGAGGGATGGTATTAGGATGGTTAAGCCCTATTCTGAGTACATTGACCGTGTACACACGGGATAAGTCTTGGTAAGTGTAATGATAAATGACCGGAGTGCAGTTTTCCAGTCTCTGGTTTCAGCTTCTCATGAAGATTGATGGAAATTGCACACACATTTAGTCAGTTCCTCTGTTCATGCTCGTTGGTTAGACTTGATTGGACTGTGTGAGGTAGTGACCGTATACTGTTTCCTCTTCCTGTCCCAGGCTGCCCCAGCTGAGGGCTGCTATAGAGCTGGTAGGGGAGATCTCCAAGCAGCTGACTGACAGGAAGAACGAGGCGGTGACAGAGATCAGCAGTACCTTTGAGGAGCTAGAGAGGGCGCTACACCTCAGGAAGACCACCCTCATCACTGACCTGGAGAACATCTGCTGCACCAAGCAGAAGGTATTTGCAACAGGATTAGATCTGCTGTCCCAAATGGCACCCTATATCCTATTCAGTGCACAATTTATGACCATGGCCCATAAGGTCAAAAGTAGGGCACTATATAGGGAATAGGGGGTCATTTGGGACACAGTGATGGTCTATGAAGAACTACCGCTCTCTTACTTCTGTGGATGACTATCTCTCTCGGTCTTACCTCCTTTTTCTCCCTCTCTTCACACTGTTTCTGACAACCTAACTACCATTCTCTCTCTCCTCTCCTCCCTGACTCTTACTATCCCTGTCTCCTCCCTGACTCTTACTATCCCTGTCTCCTCCCTGACTCTTACTATCCCTGTCTCCTCCCTGACTCTTACTATCCCTGTCTCCTCCCTGACTCTTACTATCCCTGTCTCCTCCCTGACTCTTACTATCCCTGTCTCCTCCCTGACTCTTACTATCCCTGTCTCCTCCCTGACTCTTACTATCCCTGTCTCCTCCCTGTCTCTTACTATCCCGGTCTCTTACTATCCCGGTCTCTTACTATCCCGGTCTCTTACTATCCCGGTCTCATACTATCCCGGTCTCATACTATCCCTGTCTCATACTATCCCTGTCTCATACTATCCCTGTCTCATACTATCCCTGTCTCCTCTCCTCCCTGTCTCATACTATCCCTGTCTCATACTATCCCTGTCTCATACTATCCCTGTCTCATACTATCCCTGTCTCATACTATCCCTGACTCTTACTATCCCTGTCTCATACTATCCCTGTCTCATACTATCCCTGTCTCTTACTATCCCTGTCTCCTCCCTGTCTCTTACTATCCCTGTCTCTTACTATCCCTGTCTCCTCCCCGTCTCTTACTATCCCTGTCTCCTCCCCGTCTCTTACTATCCCTGTCTCCTCCCCGTCTCTTACTATCCCTGTCTCCTCCCCGTCTCATACTATCCCTGTCTCATACTATCCCTGTCTCATACTATCCCTGACTCTTACTATCCCTGTCTCTTACTATCCCTGTCTCCTCCCTGTCTCTTACTATCCCTGTCTCCTCCCTGTCTCTTACTATCCCTGTCTCCTCCCTGTCTCTTACTATCCCTGTCTCCTCCCTGTCTCTTACTATCCCTGTCTCCTCCCTGTCTCTTACTATCCCTGTCTCCTCCCTGTCTCTTACTATCCCTGTCTCCTCCCTGTCTCCTCCCTGTCTCTTACTATCCCTGTCTCCTCCCTGACTCCTCCCTGACTCTTACTATCCCTGGCTCTTACTATCCCTGTCTCCTCCCTGTCTCTTACTCTCACTGTCTCCTCCCTGTCTCTTACTATCCCTGTCTCCTCCCTGTCTCTTACTATCCCTGTCTCCTCCCTGTCTCTTACTATCCCTGTTTCTTACTATTCCTTTCTCCTCCCTCCAACTATTTCTCTCTCCTCTCCTCCCTAACTGACTATCCCTCCCTCCTCTCCTCCCTCTCTTAACATCTCTCCTCTTCTCTCTGTCTGTAGGTGCTCCAGGCCCAGCTCTCCTCTCTCCTGCAGGGTAAGGACAACATCCAGAGCTGCAGTAGTTTTACGGAGCAGGCTCTGAGCCATGGCAGTGCTACAGAGGTTCTGCTGGTCCAGAAACAAATGGGGGAGAGGGTCAGCGCCCTGGCCCGACACACCTACCCAGAACAGGTTGGTGGAGACGTTTGTTTGTTAGTTTCACATATATACGTATACAATGATGATAAAGGCTACATTCCCAATGGGCCCTGGTCAAAAGTGCACTACAGTATATAGAGAATAGGTTGCCATTCAGGACAAAGCCATAAGGATGCTGATGGGCCCCTTCCAGGTGGTAAGAGTAGGCAACTACATGTCTGCCATGCTGATCCTTAACACTGGGACCCCGCAGGGGTGTGTACTTAGTCCCCTCCTGTATTCCCTGTTCACCCACGACTGCGTGGCCAAACACGACTCCAACACCATCAATAAGTTGGCTGATGACACAACATTGGTAGGCCTTATCACCAACAACCATGAGACGGCCTATAGGGAGGAGATCAGAGACCTGGCAGTGTGGTGCCAGGACAAAAGCCCCTCCCTCAATATGAGCAAGACAAAGGAGCTGATCGTGAACTACAGGAAAAGGAGGGCCGGACAGGCCCCCATTAACATCGACGGGGCTGTAGTGGAGCGGGTCGAGAGTTTCAAGTTCCTTGGTGTCCACATCACCAACAAACTATCATGGTCCAAACATACCAAGACAGTCGTGAAGAGGGCACGTCAAAACCTTTCCCCCTCAGGAGACTGAAAAGATTTGGCATGGGTCCCCAGATCCTCAAAAGGTTCTACAGCTGCACCATCGAGAGCATGCTGACCAGTTGCATCACCTGGTACGGCAACTGCTCAACATCTGACCGTAAGGCGCTACAGAGGGTAGTGCGAATGGCCCAGTACATCACTGGGGCCAAGCTTCCTGACATCCAGGACCTATAATAGGCGGTGTCAGAGGAAAGCCCATAAAATTGTCAGAGACTACAGTCACCCAAGTTATAGACTGTTTTCTCTGCTACCGCACAGCAAGCGGTACCGGAGCGCCAAGTCTAGGACCAACAGCCTCAACAGCTTTTACCCCCGAGCCATTAGACTGCTGAACAATTCATAAAATCGCCACAGAACAATTTACATTGACCACCCCCCTCTCTTTTGTACACTGCTGCTACTCGCAGTTTGTTTGTTATCTATGCATAGTCACTTCGCCCCCACCTACATGTACAGATTACCTCAACTAGCCTGTACCCCCGCACACTGACGGTACCGGTGCCCCCTGTATAAAGCCTCGTTATTGTTATTGTGTTACTTTTTATTATTACTTTTTATTTTAGCCTACTTGGTAAATATTATCTTCTTCTTGAACTGCACTGTTGGTTAAGGGCTTTTAAGTAAAGCATTTCACGGCAAAGTCTACACTTGTTGTATTCGGCGCATGTGGCAAATAAAGTTTGATTTGATCAACTTAACAAACCTACCCTTTCCCCCTCCCAGCCCCATGAGAATGGCCATCTTGACTGCCAGGTGGAGACGGAGGGTCTTCGTCGTTCTATCCAGAACCTGGGCGTGCTCATCACCACGGGAGCCATTGGCCACACCTCCGTCGCCACGGGAGAGGGACTACGCCACACACTGGTTGGCCAGCACACCACCGTCACAGTGACGACCAAGGACAAGGACAGTGAGCTGGTAAAGACGGGCAACGCGGCGCTGCGGGCCGAGATTATGTCGGTGGACGGGGCGGTAACCACGGAGACGGAGGTGGTGGATAATAAGAATGGGACGTATGAGGTGAGGATAACTGTACTTCGTATATGACATCATAACTTGCAATATATGTGTTGTGTAATGTAATGTATGTAATCTATCCGATGTATGTATTGTCAAGTGTTTAATGTACAGTGTTTATTTTGTATGCAGCTGTACTGTCTAAGACTTTATTCCCCTGGAGGTGCCTGATAAGGCTCTGTTCCATAATATTCTACAGGTGGGCTATACCATGCGCTCTGAGGGGGAGTTCTCCTTCTCTCTCCTCCTGTACGACCAGCCGGTCAGGGGCAGTCCGTTCCGGCTGCGTGCTGTCAAGCCCTCGGACGTCCTGCAGTCTCCAGACGATGTGAAGAGGAGGGTGAAGAGTCCTAGTGGGACGGGGGGCCACATCAGGCAGAAGGCTGTGAGGAGACCCTCCAGTATGTACAGCACCACCAAGAAGAAGGAGAACCCCATCGAGGATGAACTCATCTACAGAGTCGGTAGGTGCAGATCATAGAGACATGTAATACCTATTAATATTAGTTTAAGTATGTGGTACAGCTGCTTATATTTACATTTGAGTCATTTAGGTGATTATCTTATCCTATGACTTTAAAGTAGCTAAAACAAGTCACGATTGCAAATTACAGGTAAAAACATTTTCAAAAACAGCTTTCTTTGCTACTGTCTTTGACAATCAGTTTAAAAGCCTGCATGGTACAAAACAGGCCATGGGGAAAAGGGAATACTCACACATTGGTTCAATGCTCCCATCGTTTTTTAAAGCAACGTTACTGATGAAGACATTAACATTTGACTTGTTATTTTACACTCGTAACCAGAGGCAGTGCCTGCAACTGAAGTAGGTACAATAAGACTAAAGTAAGACAACCACATATAGTGATCAAGTTGGATAATAGTTATCTTAGTTTTCTCAGTGCAGGCTGCAGGGTACAGACAATGCTGTGGGAAAAGTAGGAAAATACAATTTGTTTCACTGCTCTCGGCAATCTTACCCATGAAGATCTTTTGAGGTCTCTCTGTGATAACTTGTGACTCTGCTATTTAGCCCTTGTTTCCATGGACACAGACTGTTCTAACTGGATGTGTGATGGTTTGACTGTGTGTTCTAACTGGATGTGTGATGGTTTGACTGTTCTTACTGGATGTGTGATGGTTTGACTGTGTGTTCTAACTGGATGTGTGATGGTTTGACTGTGTGTTCTAACTGGATGTGTGATGGTTTGACTGTTCTTACTGGATGTGTGATGGTTTGACTGTGTGTTCTAACTGGATGTGTGATGGTTTGACTGTGTGTTCTAACTGGATGTGTGATGGTTTGACTGTGTGTTCTAACTGGATGTGTGATGGTTTGACTGTGTGTTCTTACTGGATGTGTGATGGTTTGACTGTGTGTTCTAACTGGATGTGTGATGGTTTGACTGTGTGTTCTAACTGGATGTGTGATGGTTTGACTGTGTGTTCTAACTGGATGTGTGATGGTTTGACTGTGTGTTCTAACTGGATGTGTGATGGTTTGACTGTGTGTTCTAACTGGATGTGTGATGGTTTGACTGTGTGTTCTAACTGGATGTGTGATGGTTTGACTGTGTGTTCTTACTGGATGTGTGATGGTTTGACTGTGTGTTCTAACTGGATGTGTGATGGTTTGACTGTGTGTTCTAACTGGATGTGTGATGGTTTGACTGTGTGTTCTAACTGGATGTGTGATGGTTTGACTGTGTGTTCTAACTGGATGTGTGATGGTTTGACTGTGTGTTCTAACTGGATGTGTGATGGTTTGACTGTTCTAACTGGATGTGTGATGGTTTGACTGTGTGTTCTAACTGGATGTGTGATGGTTTGACTGTGTGTTCTTACTGGATGTGTGATGGTTTGACTGTGTGTTCTTACTGGATGTGTGATGGTTTGACTGTTCTTACTGGATGTGTGATGGTTTGACTGTGTGTTCTTACTGGATGTGTGATGGTTTGACTGTGTGTTCTTACTGGATGTGTGATGGTTTGACTGTGTGTTCTAACTGGATGTGTGATGGTTTGACTGTGTGTTCTTACTGGATGTGTGATGGTTTGACTGTTCTTACTGGATGTGTGATGGTTTGACTGTGTGTTCTTACTGGATGTGTGATGGTTTGACTGTTCTTACTGGATGTGTGATGGTTTGACTGTGTGTTCTAACTGGATGTGTGATGGTTTGACTGTGTGTTCTAACTGGATGTGTGATGGTTTGACTGTGTGTTCTAACTGGATGTGTGATGGTTTGACTGTGTGTTCTAACTGGATGTGTGATGGTTTGACTGTTCTTACTGGATGTGTGATGGTTTGACTGTGTTCTAACTGGATGTGTGATGGTTTGACTGTGTGTTCTTACTGGATGTGTGATGGTTTGACTGTGTGTTCTAACTGGATGTGTGATGGTTTGACTGTGTGTTCTAACTGGATGTGTGATGGTTTGACTGTGTGTTCTAACTGGATGTGTGATGGTTTGACTGTGTGTTCTAACTGGATGTGTGATGGTTTGACTCTGTGTTCTAACTGCATGTGTGATGGTTTGACTGTTCTTACTGGATGTGTGATGGTTTGACTGTGTGTTCTAACTGGATGTGTGATGGTTTGACTGTGTGTTCTAACTGGATGTGTGATGGTTTGACTGTGTGTTCTAACTGGATGTGTGATGGTTTGACTGTGTGTTCTAACTGGATGTGTGATGGTTTGACTGTGTGTTCTTACTGGATGTGTGATGGTTTGACTGTGTGTTCTTACTGGATGTGTGATGGTTTGACTCTGTGTTCTAACTGGATGTGTGATGGTTTGACTCTGTGTTCTAACTGCATGTGTGATGGTTTGACTGTTCTTACTGGATGTGTGATGGTTTGACTCTGTGTTCTAACTGGATGTGTGATGGTTTGACTGTGTGTTCTAACTGGATGTGTGATGGTTTGACTGTGTGTTCTAACTGGATGTGTGATGGTTTGACTGTGTGTTCTTACTGGATGTGTGATGGTTTGACTGTGTGTTCTAACTGGATGTGTGATGGTTTGACTGTGTGTTCTAACTGGATGTGTGATGGTTTGACTGTGTGTTCTAACTGGATGTGTGATGGTTTGACTGTGTGTTCTAACTGGATGTGTGATGGTTTGACTGTGTGTTCTAACTGGATGTGTGATGGTTTGACTGTGTGTTCTAACTGGATGTGTGATGGTTTGACTGTGTGTTCTAACTGGATGTGTGATGGTTTGACTGTTCTTACTGGATGTGTGATGGTTTGACTGTTCTAACTGGATGTGTGATGGTTTGACTGTGTGTTCTAACTGGATGTGTGATGGTTTGACTGTTCTTACTGGATGTGTGATGGTTTGACTGTGTGTTCTAACTGGATGTGTGATGGTTTGACTGTGTGTTCTTACTGGATGTGTGATGGTTTGACTCTGTGTTCTAACTGGATGTGTGATGGTTTGACTGTGTGTTCTAACTGGATGTGTGATGGTTTGACTGTGTGTTCTAACTGGATGTGTGATGGTTTGACTGTGTGTTCTAACTGGATGTGTGATGGTTTGACTGTTCTTACTGGATGTGTGATGGTTTGACTGTTCTTACTGGATGTGTGATGGTTTGACTGTGTGTTCTAACTGGATGTGTGATGCTTTGACTGTTCTTACTGGATGTGTGATGGTTTGACTGTTCTTACTGGATGTGTGATGGTTTGACTGTGTGTTCTAACTGGATGTGTGTATTTGACAGGAACCAGAGGGAGAGATAAAGCAGAGTTTACAAACCTCCAGGGAATCTCCACCTCCAGCAACGGACGTATCGTAGTGGCTGACAGCAACAACCAGTGTATACAGGTGAGACTACAGCCATACAACCAGTGTATACAGGTGAGACTACAGCCATACAACCAGTGTATACAGGTGAGACTACAGCCATACAACCAGTGTATACAGGTGAGACTACAGCCATACAACCAGTGTATACAGGTGAGACTACAGCCATACAACCAGTGTATAGAGGTGAGACTACAGCCATACAACCAGTGTATACAGGTGAGACTACAGCCATACAACCAGTGTATACAGGTGAGACTACAGCCATACAACCAGTGTATACAGGTGAGACTACAGCCATACAACCAGTGTATACAGGTGAGACTACAGCCATACAACCAGTGTATACAGGTGAGACTACAGCCATACAACCAGTGTATACAGGTGAGACTACAGCCATACAACCAGTGTATACAGGTGAGACTACAGCCATACAACCAGTGTATACAGGTGAGACTACAGCCATACAACCAGTGTATACAGGTATAAAAGATCAGGGGTAAATAATTTCAAATTCCTTATATTAAGTAAACCAGGGCACAATGTTTTTTTATTTTAATTTACGGATGGCCAGGGGCACACCAACACTCAGACATCATTTACCAATGAAGCATTTGTGTTTTGTGAGTTTGCAAGATCAGAGGCAGTAGGGAAGGCCAGGGATGTTCTTTTAATTATCTTGTGTTAATTGGACCATTTTCCTGTCCTGGCTCAGCATTCAAAATGTAATGAGTACATTTGGGCATCAGGGAAAATGTATGGTGTAAAAAGTACATTATTTTCTTTGGGAATGTAGTAAATGTTGTAAAAAATATATAAATAATAAAATAATGTACAGATTCCCCCAAAAAGTAGTACTTTAAAGTATTTTTACTTTAGTACTTTACACCACTGCATACAACCTGTGAGAGAAAGGTAACCATGTGTATAGTGACAGCGTGGGATGAGTGTACTACATTGCAAAGCAGAAAAGGTATTAGGTTAAGGCTATAGTTTCAATCATAGTATCACAGGTCAAGCACATATTTCAAGGCACATCTCAAATTTCACCCTATTCCTTATTGTCCCTTAAGAAAAAGGGACAATAAGGGACAATTGTTGTGGTATTATTCTCCAGGTGTTCTCCAACGATGGGGCATTCAAGCTGAGGTTTGGGGTCAGGGGTCGGTCGCCGGGGCAACTGCAGCGCCCCACGGGGGTCACTGTGGATATGAACGGTGACATCATTGTGGCCGACTACGACAACCGCTGGGTCAGCATCTTCTCTTCCGACGGGAAGTTCAAGGTGAGAGGTCATGAGGATACTCTAGGAGACTGGTCTTGAGAAAGACCTCGAGCTGAAACGTCAACGTTAAACAGTCTACTATATGTTCTATACGTATCGGGTGCACTGAGCGTTCCCATAGCTGCCCCTTTTGATTTGCACGTCAGATAAGACTCATCACATCTTTCCCTCTGACCATCCATTCTCTCTCCATCTCCCTGACAGAGTAAGATCGGGGCGGGTCGTCTGATGGGCCCTAAAGGAGTGGCAGTGGACAGGAATGGACACATCATCACCGTGGATAACAAGGCCTGCTGTGTGTTCATCTTCCAGGCCAATGGGAAGCTGGTCACCAAGTTTGGAGCCAGGGGGACATCAGACAGACAGTTCACAGGTAAGGGAGATAATCCTTGCATGATCTATCTATGGGTTGGCAGTTCTGGGACTTATTCCACTGATTGTCACTATTTTTGGAACAATTCCTATTCTATTGTATTCTGCTTTTAACTCTTTGGTCAGTGTGATTCTCTTCCATTTCTATAACCCTCCAATGATATGGCTTCACTAGCTCCATGGAGAAACCTGTCACTCATTTCAATCTCATCTCTGACAATCTCATTTTATTGTTTCATTTTTAGAAAAAAGTGGTACAAACATTTCACTGGAACCCAAGCTGAGTAAATCTGGCCCTGCGTTCAGTAAGTATTGATGTATGGTATAGCAGTCTCTTCATGATACAACTGCCCATTGCCATGTCTTACATTGTACATTGCTTGGTGTCTCCCTTTGTGGCTAGTGTTTCCACAGTCCTGTTGTGTACAAAGTCCTAAAATAGTCTGGAACTTCCTCTACTGCACTGTTATGTTGATGACTCATCTTCTCTCCGCCTCCTCCCTCCCCTTCCCTTCCCTAGGTCCCCACTTTGTGGCGATCAACAACAAAAATGAGATTGTGGTAACAGACTTCCACAACCATTCAGTGAAGGTATGTCTCACTATTTTCACTTTCTGTGTGTGTGTGTGTGTGTGTGTGTGTGTGTTACTGTAGTCATATCAGGTAGGTTTAAAATGCCTTGACTTCAGGCCTTGAGCGTTCTGTGGTTGCAGCTTTGTGTCACTCCCTCCCTGCCATCCTGTAGTTACTGTACGTCACTGTGCCACAGGAAAATGTCCCACTTCCACTGTTGGGTATCTGATGTCAGTTTGAATAATTTCAAATGAACTTTGTTATGTTAACTGTTGGATGTGCGTGGTAGACTACCTCTGAACAGTGTAGGTTAGGGTTGTGGTTTAAGGTTGGGCTTGAGGTTAGAGTGAGGGTTGAACCTGGCTATGGACATGAAGCTAGGAATGAGGTTAGAGTTGAACCTGGCTGTGGACATGATGCTAGGGTTGAGGTTAGAGTTGAACCTGCCTGTGGACATGAAGCTAGGGTTGAGGTTAGAGTTGAACCTGCCTGTGGACATGAAGCTAGGGTTGAGGTTAGAGTTGAACCTGCCTGTGGACATGAAGCTAGGGTTGAGGTTAGAGTTGAACCTGCCTGTGGACATGAAGCTAGGGTTGAGGTTAGAGTTGAACCTGCCTGTGGACATGAAGCTAGGGTTGAGGTTAGAGTTGAACCTGCCTGTGGACATGAAGCTAGGGTTGAGGTTAGAGTTGAACCTGCCTGTGGACATGAAGCTAGGGTTGAGGTTAGAGTTGAACCTGGCTGTGGACATGAAGCTAGGGTTGAGGTTAGAGTTGAACCTGCCTGTGGACATGAAGCTAGGGTTGAGGTTAGAGTTGAACCTGCCTGTGGACATGAAGCTAGGGTTGAGGTTAGAGTTGAACCTGGCTGTGGACATGAAGCTAGGGTTGAGGTTAGAGTTGAACCTGCCTGTGGACATGAAGCTAGGGTTGAGGTTAGAGTTGAACCTGGCTGTGGACATGAAGCTAGGGTTGAGGTTAGAGTTGAACCTGCCTGTGGACATGAAGCTAGGGTTGAGGTTAGAGTTGAACCTGCCTGTGGACATGAAGCTAGGGTTGAGATTAGAGTTGAACCTGCCTGTGGACATGATCCTAGGGTGGAGGTTAGGACACACTACTTCTGAACAGTTTGAATTCCTTCCCTAATAGGTGTACAGTGCGGACGGGGAGTTCCTGTTTAAGTTTGGTTCCCATGGCGAGGGGAACGGACAGTTCAATGCCCCGACAGGCGTTGCCGTGGACGCCAACGGGAACATCATCGTTGCCGACTGGGGGAACAGCAGAATACAGGTCAGTTAATGATGATCTTGATGGCAAGATTAACAAGCAGCATTAGTCATTATATTTGATTTACTCTTTTGAGTTAGATCAAAAATAATATGATCATAAGTAATGTAACTTATAATGAGTACAGCTGACCCTGACCTTGATTTGTATTGTCCTGCAGGTGTTTGATAGTTCCGGGTCGTTCCTGTCCTACATCAACACCACAGCAGACCCTCTCTATGGTCCACAGGGCCTGTCTCTCACCTCTGATGGACACGTGGCTGTGGCTGACTCTGGCAACCACTGCTTCAAGGTTTACCGCTACCTGCAGTAGGTAGAACCATTGCTTTAGGGACGGTCTGTTGCAGGCCTACCACTCCCATGTGCGTCCCAAATGGCTCCCTATTCCCTTCATAGTGCACTACTTAACAGAAACCCATAGGGCTCTGGTCAAAAGTAGTGCACTATATAAGGAATAGGTTTCCATTTGGGATGTACCCCAGATCTGGGCCGGACAGACAAACCAACCACAGCCCGACCTGGGTCCAAAAATAAGACAAATACTTGAAAGTATTTTAAGTGTTTGGGATGTGCTTGATTTCCCTGTTTATTTGAGTTTGTGCTTTTGGGACTGTTCCATTGGTTCAGGCAAACCAAATCAAGTGCAGCACTTGAAATATTGGAAAGTATTTGATCTAATGTATGTATTTTTGCCCCCAGGTCAGTGCACGTGTTAGCACTGAGCAACGACACAAACCAATGTACTATACATAATATACAGGTGCAATGATCTTTCCCATAGCTGTCCCTTTGATTTGCACATCTGATCAGATCCACCTCATCCAGTTAGTGTTCTCTGAACCTCCCAACATCATGAAGTAACAATATAACCCCCGTTGACTCCTCCTTGTGCTGTGTTATGGAGTTTACTGAGTCTGAAATGGCACCCTATTCTTTGTGTAGTTCACTACTTTTGACCTGGGCCCATTGGGCTCTGGTCAAAAGTAGTGCACTATGCCATTTGGGATGCAGCCTATTTCTGTAGAGTGTATTTACCTCTTTGTTCAGTCATTGATGTGAAACTACGAGGAGATATGAAGTGTGTATATAGTGTAACTGATATTAGGAGGCCAGATCAGTGATGGGTTGAAGTACGTGTATAATAATTGAGCCATGTTGTGAAGGAGCTCGTCCCAATGCATGAAGTTTTATCTTTACCTTGTTATTAACTCAGACGTGACGACATAAGTGGCGTTTATAAACTGTTTCTTCGCCATGGTCTAAGTGCAACGAACAATGTGCTTACAGTGAAACCAACCAGCGACGCAAAGCAAAAGCTTTTGAAACATAATTTCTCTTTCAGTTGTATCTAAGAGCAAACTGACTTAACTTATAGCCATCTTGCATATAAAAAGTCATCGCCATCTGTGCATTGATTTGCTGTATGAACTGTGTATGCATAACTGTGTATGCATAACTGTGTACAATGGATCAGTATGCAGCTTTATCTGTGCTTTCATTTTAAAACACATATCTTTTGGTTAATCCGAGAACAGCAGTCTGGCATTCCAGCGTTTCTATGTACGGCAGCTGTCCTAAAGTGTGCTTTTTAAAACAGGAGTTCAGCTGGAGAAGAGATGTGTCATGATTATTGCATATGTGAGCAGCAGAATTATTATAAACTTTATCTGTTGTTTTTAAAAAGGAAAAAAAATTCAAACATGGAATTGCTAATTTATTTTATTTTATTTTATACACTAGTTCAGCATTTACAAATTATTTTTCTAATTTGATGTGTTTTATTTTTTAGAAATTCACGCCTTTGTCATTTGTCTCCATATATAGTAAAAACCCTTAGCCACTTTGAGGGGATTAGTAGAACAAACAGTGAAGATTTAGAATTTGAAAGATTTGATTTGCCAAAAAATACATAGAAGTGGGTTTTGAATTGTGACAAGTTGGGAGTACATATTGAAAACCAATGATTATATTACTTAGTGTTATTGAACATGCAAAACTACATTAGATATTTGACTAACTTCTGGGTTTCAGTCTTAAACACTGTCAACAGTAGATTTACCATTTTATATAGTTTGTTTTCAGAAGCCACAGTGTGAATGTATCAACAGCTTCAGTGTGTGTTGAAGGACAAGAGTTACAATGTTTCATTGCCTGGTTATCACAGTTCATAGCATTTCTTTTATAACACTATTGTCCTGAGGGTTTCATTAGCATTAGATGAGCTATAGCGCTATCACTCCCCCTGGTGGTCACCACTGTAACAACACAGCACCCTTGGTGCCAAAATAGAGTCCCTCTGACGTCATGCCAAACTGGCTACACAGTCTTATCACAGGTTGTTTTTATTAAGGAGTATTAGACACATAATCTCTTTGTGTTTCAAAAATATGTCACTCAATCTTCTTTGTGAATATGCACTGGTAATAAAAGCACATGGTTTATGGAGATACTGAGTGTGCTTTCTGCTTCCCTCTATTCATACTAAACATATATCATGCTCTGTGTCAGTCTCTCTCTGTTCAGGACAGTCATCCTGGGTCACGTGATGTTCAGGAGCCACAACTTTCTGGAACGTTTCTGATAGAAATGTGTTGCATAGAGCCAACATATTTCCCTATTCTCAATGACAGCCAAACATGTCTGTTCTATATAATATATTTATATCTGGATGTTCACTGAAGGCAACCATGGGTTATATTGAACACTGGTTGACCTCGTACTGTTTCATGAAGTCCTTGAGCATGTTACAGGCTTTACGGTTCTTAGTAGCTTTACACTTCCTCTCCTCTGGAATCTCCTCCAACCACATCTCATTATCCAGGACATAGACAGGCCTACGGAAGACAGCATTTAGTAATACAGGCCTGGGGTGGACAACATTTAGTAATACAGGCCTACGGAGGACAGCATTTAGTAATACAGGCCTGGGGTGGACAACATTTAGTTATACAGGCCTACGGAGGACAGCATTTAGTAATACAGGCCTGGGGTGGACAACATTTAGTAATACAGGCCTGGGGTGGACAGCATTGGAGTCTCTCACTCAAACTGCACTGGAATAGTCTCCCATTCTACATTTCCCAATGAAGAAATCACAATCTAGGGCCCAAGTAGGGATAAACCTTTACAGTATCTCAATTCAACAATATTGTAATAAATATCCTCTATGCTGTCTTTTTTTACCTGATGATTCCATGTATTATATCAATGTTGTCACATACTGTATAGTTAATTGAAAAGGAAGACTAATGTCCCAAATGGAACCCTATTCCATACATGGCGCACTACTTTTGACCCTGGCTGTGACCCCACTCTCCAAATGTGTCTCGGGGAGTTGAGAGATGCAAAAAATGAATTTCCGATTCACACATTGGTATAATACACACTTGTACATATAACACCCACCTAATTATTATTATTTTATAACATGTAGCACTACTTTTGACCAGAGCCCTATGAACCCTGGTTAAAAGTAGTGCACTATATAGGGAATAGGGTACCATTTGGGACGGGTACCATTTGGGACGCATCCCATCACTTACTTCCCACTGTGGTCAGTGGTGTCAGAGATGGTCCCATCTCTCCCCATGATCAGGTAATTACTGTCAGTCTTCATGTCAAACTCATCACAGGCTTTACGCTTGATCATGTCTCTCACTGCTCCAGTCTGCATCACATCTTTACCTGGCATAGCAGAGAACCAGCACAAGAATAATGTCAAGGAAATTATACTTCAAGAGAATGTTCAAGTACCAAATGGCACTCTTTTCCCTATATAGTGCACTACTTTTGACCAGGACCCATCCAAAGTAGTGCATCATAAGAAATAGGCTGCCTTTTGGGATGCAAACTGTAAAACACTCACCTGTCTGTAGGATTTTGGTCAGTAATGTGGTGTAATGTTGAAAGACTCCATCATCGGATGAGTTGAGAAACGTGACGACGTACACTGTCAGAAGGACAACATGAAGGGGTGTTAGTACCAACTACAGCACATTAGAAAGAAGAGAGTATTTGGGTTCCAGGTATAAACTCACCATAATTTACAATTGGAGAGAAACAAGCAAAGCTCCTGCGAGTCTCTTTCTCCATGGCTTTACTGTACGTGACTTTCTTCTTTGGGCAGCCACCTGAGACAAAGCAAATAACTAGATACACAATGGTTCAAAATAGTTCAGGCACTATCAAAATACTAGCTGGAAGGAGTGCACATACCCTCTGCACAGGAGCACATATTGTCCTGACAGATCTTGGAGATCATGTTGCTCTTCTGGGGTGAGCTGTAGAACACAGTGCATCTCCTCTCTGTCGGGACATAGTTCAGCATTAGTCACTCAGACGATGGCTGTGTCCCATACGGCATCCTATTCTCTTTATTGTGCACTACATTTGACCAGGGCCTAAAGCCTAACCAGGCTGCACCAGGCCCATGGACCTTCCAGATACATTTACAACCATTGTCTTAATATACCCTAAACTAAACATGGTGGTATACCTGGGTTGTAGTAGTCATAGACCACAGCAGCAGCGGGCTGCACCAGGCCCATGGGACTGATCTGTTTGGCCCGGAACGCTACACACTGTGGTTCCTCTGTGATCTGGAATACATAGTGACAATACAGCCTCCGAGGGTAGAGAGGACAGTCTTGGCGGGAACACGAGAACTCTTTTGCGAATCACTATAGGAGTTGTACAGTAGTCATAGCTGATTGATGTCGTGGCTTTGGATACAAAAGGTCTTACCTCAGCGAAGTAGAGGAACACTTTATTTGGGGCGATGTCATAATGGTCAATGTATTTCTCAGTACCCTTTACATTCTAGAGGAGAGAAATCGAAAAAGACCTCATTATATAGTTTGACAACATGTCAATGTGAATCGCTAAAATGTGTTTTCTTCCTGGAACTGATTCTGCTGATCTCAGATATTTCAAAGGGATTACATGTAATAACTGTGATAAGTGGTTGTTTTTCCTACTAAACATAGGGCTCGATTCAATCTGAAGCGCTGAAGATCCGCACTACAGCTTGAAATTTAAAGGTAATTTTCAATTGAGCCGACATATCAAATCGTATTTGTCACACGCTTTGTAAACAACAGGTGTAGACTAACAGTGAAATGCTAACCTACGGGTCCTTCCCAACAATGTAGATTTTTTGGGGGTGAAATAATAGAAAAATAATAACACAAGGAATAAATAAACAATGAGTAATCAGAGAGGACAGTCTATGACCCCGGTGGCTGGAGTCTGATAATCTTTAGGGCCTTCCTCTGACACCGCCTGGTATAGAGGTCCTGGATGGCAGGGAGCTCGACCCCAGTGATGTACTGGGCCATACGCACTACCTCTGCCCAATAGGCTGTCTCATCGTCATTGGTGATCAGGCCTACCAAACTTAATGATGGTGTTGGAGTCATACACAGCCAGTCGTGGGTGAACAGGGACTACAGGAGGGGTCTAAGCACATACCCCTGAGGGGCCGCCATGTTGAGGGCCAGTTGGGGGTCGGCCCGTCAGGAAGTCCAGGATCCAGTTGCAGAGGGAGGTGTTCAGTCACAGAGTCCTTAGCTTAGTGATGAGTTTGGAGGGCACTATGGTGTTGAACGCTGAGCTGTAGTCAATTAACGGTATTCTTATGTTCCTTTGTTCAGGTGGAAAAGGGCAATGTGGAGTGCAATACAGATTGCGTCATCTGTGGATCTGTTGGGGCGGTATGTGAATTAGAGAGGGTCCAGGGTGTCTGGGATGATGGTGTTGATGTGGGCCATGACCAGCCTTTCAAAGCATTTCATGGCTACAGATGAGTGCTACCTAGTGAGTGCTACAGTGTGATAGTCATTTAGACAGGTTACCTTGGCATTCCTGGGCATATGGTGGTCTACTTGAAACATGTAGGTATTACAGACTGGGCCAGGGAGAGGTTGAACAATTCAGTGAAGACACCTGCGCATGCTCTGAGTATGCGTCCTGGTAATCCATCTGGCCCTGCAGCCTTTTGAATATTAGCTTGTTTAAAGGTCTTACTCACATCACACTCACAAGAGTGTGATCACCCATGGTGTCAGGAACAGCATGAACCAGTGTTGCTAGCCTCGAAGCGAGCATAGAATGTGTTTAGCTCGTCTGGTAGGCTCGCGTCACTGGACAGCTGACCACTGTGTTTCCCTTTGTAATTCATGATAGGTTGCAAGCTCTGCCACATCCGAAGACCATCAGAGCCGATAAAGTAGGATTTGATCTTGGTCCTGTATTGATGCTTTGCCTGAGGGTGTAACGGTATTTATTATAAGCGTCCGGATTAGTGTCCCGCTCCTTGAAAGTGGCAGCTCTAGCCTTTAACTCAGTGCAGATGTTGCCTGTAATCCATGGCTTCTGGCTGGGTTATGTACGTACGGTCATCGTCGATGCACTTATTAATGTGATAAACTCCTCAATGACATCGGATGAATCCTGGAAAATATTTCAGTCTGTGCTAGTGAAACAGTCCTGTATAGAAGCATCCGCTTCATTGGAACACTTCCGTATTAAGCGCATCATTGTTACTTCCTGTTTGAGTTTTTGCTTGTAAGCAGCAATCAGGAGGATAGAGTTATGGTCAGATTTGCCAAAGGGGGGGCGAGGGAGAGCTTTGTATGCATCTCTGTGTGTGGAGTAAAGGTGGTCTAGAATTTGTTTGCCTTTAGATGCACAGGTGACATGCTGGTAGAAATGAGGTAAAACGGATTGTAGTTTTCTTGCATATGCAGCATTTACCGTGAATGCAGTCTCTACGAACGTGGAAACATTGCCTTCAATGTATGGTGGAACTTCAGTATGGTGGAACTTCAGCACTACAGATTGAATCGAGCCCATAGTTGAATGCACTGACTGTGTATAAGAGCGTCTGCTGGATGGCAAAAATGTAAATCAACATTACATGTAGGCCTACTGTACCTCCTCCAGATCCTGCATGTTAGGTTTGAGTCCACTGAGAAGGGAGATGTCCACGATGACCATGCCTGTAGAATTACCACTGGTCAGTCTGTAGGAGAAGAGAGGAGAGAGAGAACCATATATCCACTCATAATAATATAATAATAATAATAATAATAATAATAATAATCATATAATATAATATATAATATAATAATAATATAATAATAATAATAATAATATATAATAATAATACTGCATGCAGACACAGACAGACAGACAGACAGACAGACAGACAGACAGACAGACAGACAGACAGACAGACAGACAGACAGACAGACACCTGTACTCACCCCACACACACAGTGTAGACTAGGGACTTCTCCCTCTCCTCCTCCTGTGGGGTGTGTCTTTTCCTGCGTGTGCGCAGGTCAAACCATTCCATCCTGCTCATTGGCTCATCACTAGGGTTCCCAACCCCGTCAGACTCATAGTTATAATAGTCGTCTAGCTCAGGACCATCGTCTGCTTTTTCTGTCATTTTACATTAAAAAAAAATAAAAAATGTATGTTTTCAAGCAGCACTCAAATGTGTTTAGTGTTTATAGATGCATTCTGACTGAAACGTACTTCTGTACTTAACCTCTCCCTCCACTGAGACATTGAGACTGTAGAAACCACAGTCCATGCTCTCCAGAGTTCTGTAGGTCTGGACCACCTGATGACATAAAACAAACACTGTGGACACATGCATTGAGATTCAGACAGTCTTACAATGTTAGAATCATCATCATTTACTTTTAAATCTATTTACTGAATTTACTTACTGATAAGGTCCCATTTCCCTTACCCTCTGTGTTAATAGTGATCTGGCTTCCTTGGTTCACCTGCCAAGACAAACCAGACAACACAGAGATTAGTAGAACAGTAAAACAGAATTTGAGAAAGTTAAATCAAAGCACTGCTTGAATTCTAAACTCAATCTCACCTGGAAGGCAGATAGGGTCAGGGCATTACGCTTCGTAAGATGAACTCTCTGCTTGCTGCCGTTTTGGTAACACATCTCAACATTAAGGTCCAAGTCCTGAACATCATTGTCCTTGATACTGTACTTAGCTAGAGCCTCAAGAGCTACAACTGTATCCTGTTGGAGGGAGGGAGGGACAAAGGAGAAGGAGGGAGGGACAAAGGAGAAGGAGAGGGGGGAAAAAGGAGAAGGAGAGAGGGGACAAAGGAGAAGGAGAGAGGGGACAAAGGAGAAGGAGAGGGGGGAAAAAGGAGAAGGAGAGAGGGGACAAAGGAGAAGGAGAGAGGGGACAAAGGAGAAGGAGAGAGGGGACAAAGGAGAAGGAGAAAGGGACAAAGGAGAAGGAGGGAGGGACAAAGGAGAAGGAGGGAGGGACAAAGGAGAAGGAGAGAGGGGACAAAGGAGAAGGAGGGAGGGACAAAGGAGAAGGAGGGAGGGACAAAGGAGAAGGAGGGAGGGGACAAAGGAGAAGGAGAGAGGGGACAAAGGAGAAGGAGGGAGGGACAAAGGAGAAGGAGAGAGGGGACAAAGGAGAAGGAGGGAGGGACAAAGGAGTAGGAGGGAGGGACAAAGGAGAAGGAGAGAGGGGACAAAGGAGAAGGAGAGAGGGGACAAAGGAGAAGGAGAGAGGGACAAAGGAGAAGGAGGGAGGGACAAAGGAGAAGGAGGGAGGGACAAAGGAGAAGGAGGGAGGGACAAAGGAGAAGGAGGGAGGGACAAAGGAGAAGGAGAGAGGGGACAAAGGAGAAGGAGGGAGGGACAAAGGAGAAGGCGGGAGGGACAAAGGAGAAGGCGAGAGGGGACAAAGGAGAAGGAGGGAGGGACAAAGGAGAAGGAGAGAGCGGACAAAGGAGAAGGAGAGAGGGGACATAGGAGATGGAGATAGGGTACAAAGGAGAAGGAGATAGGGGACATAGGAGATGGAGAGAGGGGACAAAGGAGAAGGAGAGAGGGGACAAAGGAGAAGGAGAGAGGGGACAAAGGAGAAGGAGAGAGGGACAAAGGAGAAGGAGAGAGGGGACAAAGGAGAAGGAGGGAGGGACAAAGGAGAAGGCGAGAGGGGACAAAGGAGAAGGAGAGAGGGACAAAGGAGAAGGAGATAGGGGACATAGGAGAAGGAGGGAGGGACAAAGGAGAAGGAGGGAGGGACAAAGGAGAAGGAGGGAGGGACAAAGGAGAAGGAGAGAGGGGACAAAGGAGAAGGAGGGAGGGACAAAGGAGAAGGCGAGAGGGGACAAAGGAGAAGGAGAGAGCGGACAAAGGAGAAGGAGAGGGGACAAAGGAGAAGGAGAGAGGGGACAAAGGAGAAGGAGAGAGGGGACAAAGGAGAAGGAGAGAGCGGACAAAGAAGAAGGAGAGAGCGGACAAAGGAGAAGGAGAGAGAGGACGGGACAGAAAAAGAAAGAAAAGGGATGAGAGAGAAAGAGGGAGAGAAAAGTATATAACTAGGGCCAGGAGTTTCTCGAGGTCAAGTCAAGTGGTCAGTGATAACTCCGAGCTCCCGATCATAATGCTACAGTACCTACCTGTCTGTCTACTGGTGGCTTGTCCTACAGTACCTACCTGTCTGTCTACTGGTGACTTGTCCTACAGTACCTACCTGTCTGTCTACTGGTGACTTGTCCTACAGTACCTACCTGTCTGTCTACTGGTGACTTGTCCTACAGTACCTACCTGTCTGTCTACTGGTGGCTTGACCTATAATACCTACCTGTCTGTCTACTGGTGACTTGTCCTACAGTACCTACCTGTCTGTCTACTGGTGGCTTGTCCTACAGTACCTACCTACCTGTCTGTCTACTGGTGGCTTGACCTATAATACCTACCTGTCTGTCTACTGGTGACTTGTCCTACAGTACCTACCTGTCTGTCTACTGGTGGCTTGTCCTACAGTACCTACCTGTCTGTCTGTCTACTGGTGGCTTGACCTATAATACCTACCTGTCTGTCTACTGGTGGCTTGACCTATAATACCTACCTGTCTGTCTACTGGTGGCTTGTCCTACAGTACCTACCTGTCTGTCTACTGGTGACTTGTCCTACAGTACCTACCTGTCTGTCTACTGGTGGCTTGTCCTACAGTACCTACCTGTCTGTCTACTGGTGACTTGTCCTACAGTACCTACCTGTCTGTCTACTGGTGGCTTGACCTATAATACCTACCTGTCTGTCTACTGGTGACTTGTCCTACAGTACCTACCTGTCTGTCTACTGGTGGCTTGTCCTACAGTACCTACCTGTCTGTCTACTGGTGGCTTGTCCTACAGTACCTACCTGTCTGTCTACTGGTGGCTTGTCCTACAGTACCTACCTGTCTGTCTACTGGTGACTTGTCCTACAGTACCTACCTGTCTGTCTACTGGTGACTTGTCCTACAGTACCTACCTGTGTAGAGCGGAACCCTCCTCCATACTGTCTCTGCTCAGTGAGCCAGCGGGCGATGCACGTCGCGTACGTCATGTCTCCCTCCGCCACTGTCTGGAGCAGGGCGTAAGCAGTCGTCTCCACGGAGATGGCCTGGGCCTGGGGCACCTGATTGGCCCTCGTCTCCCCGCTCAGCCTCAGAGCATCACTGGCCTCCCAGTGACATGTATCTGCTTCTGCAGGGGAGATATACAGTATGTTTAGCAGCTACAGTATGTCCTTAGCCATATAACATTGCAGGGGAGACATAATCAATAATATGGCGCCCTCTGCTGTTTAAATGTTGTCATTGTGTATGTCTACCTTCCCTCAATGATCATACAGACCAGGGAATCAATGTCTACCCAGAAGACCTTATCCTGACTTTTTCTCCAGCCACTACCTGTAATACTTTACAGGCGCTAGTAGACAACTTCTGAAGTAATTAGACAACTAGGCAACCCGTAGCCCTAGATGACTAGTAAAGTAACAAGGTACTGACCATTGTCACTGTGTGCCAAGGCCCTGAGTTTGGTCTGAGCCATGGAGGCACTGTCTCCGCCAGGGGAGGTTAGAGAGAGGGCGTAGGAGGTGATGGCAACAGAAAAGGGCCTCTGAAGGGAGTCCAGCTTCGACTCCAGGTAGGCCTTAGCCTGCTCCATAGCCTGCCTCTAACACAGGAAATGGTGGATAGATTTAGCATTAGAAACAACAAATGCATTCGTTAAACATTATCACAACAGACACAAAAAGGCATGTTGCTTTATTCTGGATCATATTGTTGCAAAACCAACTTGCCCCTTCGGGATAATAATTACACAAGTTTTAGTAAGTCAGTGATGATGAGTTAGGCGATGTAAAGGTTATGTCCGTGACTTAGTTGAATCGATGTATTACCATTTCTGAGCCTTTTCCTTCAGGGTACAGTGCCACAGCGTGGTTCATGGCTATCAGAACAAACGCCGTCAGAGACACCTCTCCCTCAAACCCTCCCACTCCACCCTGAGGGAATGGAGAGATAGCAGACAGGTAAAGACATCATATTGTATTGTATGGTACCTGCATGGTCCGGACATAAAGAACATTTGGGTCATGCTTTATTATACATTTTTTTTACCTTTATGTAACTTGGCAACTCAGTTAAGAATACATTCTTATTTACAATTACGGCCTAGCCCGGCCAAACCCTAACCCGGACAACACTGGGCCAATTGTGCGCCACCCTATGTGTCTCCCAATCACGGCCGGTTGTGATACGGCCTAGAATCTAACCAGGCTCTGTAGTGACGCCGCTAGCACTGAGATGCAGTGCCTTAGAACACTGCGCCACTCGGTAGCCCCTACTTAGAGGTTAGAGGGGCGCGATTGCTACCCAGCCCGAGCAGAAAGAAATTTGGACGATATTTGAGTCGACTGCTAGATGGTTGACAGTGACACATCCTAGAAAGACAAAATCTCTTGCTGTTGTGCCCTTGAGAAAAGCACTTAACCCCTAAACTGCTCAACTGGCGGCACAGTGTGGCTGCACCCAGCCTCTCCAAGCTAATGTGTATTTCTGAGGGGTAGGGTACAGCATAAATCATATTTTCGTCTTGAATGGATGAATAAAGCATTCTTTCCTGCATGGTGCGGTCATAGAGTGGGTTAGGGTCAGTGAAGGCTCCACTGGACAGCTGTTTAGACACCAGGTAGGAAATAGACTGTTGGATGTAGGAGTCCTCCACTGAAATCACGTCCCTGCACTGGGACAACTCCTTGGCTATAAAGGCTGTCAACCAAACACTGCTTGGGGTTGACAGGAAAGCTCCATAGGATCCATCTGTCTTCTTGAAGGTCAGGATTCTGCCGTATCCTTGGAAAGAGAAAGAATTAATTCATTTAAACTATTTGATTCCCACAAGGGTAGATGTCTCAAAGGGGACTAACTTAAATTCTCCCCTCACCAGCCTGTATCATGGCTTGGGCTTCATCTCTGCGTTCAGCCTTTAGGTCGACCCACTGTCCAGTCGCGTCCAGGTATCTCATGGCGTGGATGGCTGGAGACATGGTGACCATGGTCTGCTCCGCACACCCCTTGGGAAGGGAGATGAGCTGGTCCACTCCATCCAGGTTTAGACAGTTCTCCACTGACTCTCCCATCACACCACCTACATGGGCGTGATGGGAGAGGTTTCCCTGTTATAGCAGTAAACTAGCCCTGGAGATTGGTCAGGGAAAACTCGTAGTCTGAAATAATATCTCATGGACCAAAATGTAAAAAATGTCAATGTAAATACATACAGTACTACAGACCCAACACAGTATATGTTCCACACTAGCAGAAAGTCTGACTACAGTATTTATCGACCCTCCTTTCCTTTGACACTGATGTAGGTGTCAGATTCCAGCCCAGGGACAGCATTAGGAGGAGGTGGAATTTCAAGCTCGATTGACTTGGCAGCTGTGTGACATAGATAAGAAATGGAGAGACTGTTTTAACTCAATGGTCTGATGAGGCTTGTTTACCACAGGTTTCACGTGTTTAGAAAGACAACATTACCTTTCCCGTCAATGTTGTATTCTTGTTGTATTGAGACCAGTTCCCCTTCCCCCTGTATAACAGAACAAAATGTGAGCGTTCATTGTTTATACAGACATATACAAATGTTGGATCTTAATTTGAGCCAGATTGCTACATCAGGAAGATTATCCTGCAGCAACAGGAAATGTGAATGAATATGTGAATTATGATTAATGGCCTTTTTTGTAGGGGTTGCAACTGTTTTTGTAAGGGAAAATCAAGTCAGAAATGTCAAAGTGGATAGCCTTTTTAAACCTATAATATACTACCCGTTTTAAGTGTCCTGCATTGCAATCGTGCAACAGAGTAATCAAATTAAGATTCTACATCTGTACTGTAACTTTTGTATAATAATGGGAGAAAAACAGTGGTGTTCAGCACAATAAAGAAGTGAGAACCACATGTAGCCTAATGTACACATGTATCATAGAGACATACTGAAGCACGACTGTATATTAGAGGGAGAGAGGTGATACAAGTGTCGTGTTCATACCGTGACTTTGAGGTCCTTCTTGACCTGGTCACGGGCCGTCTTAGTGTAGGCGTCCACATGGATAGGGATGTTTCCTATGACCAGAGGAACCACGGTGAAGTAGACCGGGACAGCAGAGTTACCTGGTACTGTGACCACCTGCTTGTCCCCTCTGTCTCCCCCTGCACTGCACAGACCCTCCACCCACGCCAGCTCCACTGTCACCTTCACAGAGAGAAACACATAAACATGGTAGTAGATGGAAGTATAGTCAAATTGTCTATCAAAGGAATCTGCAGATAAAAATGTCTGCAACTGCAGTTTATTTGTATAAATGGCTGTTGGAGGCATTTTGGACTCTAGTTACCTCCATACAGTCGGTTCTGTAGTTGAACACCACAGCTTTCATCTGTAGCTGTTCATTTCTCTTCACAGAATAGGGAAGTCTGAGAGATACAAAGAAGTCCTGAAACACCACCAGAGGCTTGGGCTCTGCTATACAAAACCCTGAAGGGAGAATCAACACTAACATTAACCACTTGATGACTGTCCTCTGGAAGTCTGTTTGTGCTATCATGCCATCTTTTTGTCACTCGTTGTCATGGTTGGCTTGACAATGACAGCTAAAATGAGTTTGCAAGAGCACAAATATATTTAGGACTAGGCTAGTGTAATGGTCTAAGGTTAGATGGAAGAGGTGACCTGCCTTTTGTTTTAGAGATCCCCACTGCTTGAACCTCCCAGGTAGTGATGGAGTCAGGGACAGCAACACTGTGTCTGAAAATAATAACATACAACATGATGTCATTCCTAATATACTTGTTACACTATATTGGTCCCCAAGTTTTACCCAGTAAGTTCACATGGTCAGGGAAAACTCCTGGTCCCAGTCATGACTGTCCTGGCCTATGTCCCAAATGGCACCCTATTCCCTATATAGTGCACTACTTTAGACCAGGGCCGGTAGTGCACTATATAGGGAATAGGGTATAATTGATGATTGGTGATGTAGATGTTGCAGGTTACCATGTTACCTTACGAGACCAGAGGGCCCCACATCAACGATGCCCCACATCCAGGTCTGAGGGAAATAGGAGCGGAGGTGGACAGACACCTCATCTATGGCCTCTTCTTCCTCACCAATATCATCAGACGCTAAATAGGAGAACGGGGAAGAGGACACATTTCAGCTCAATCAATACAAAATATGTGCATATAATGTAGTACAACTCATCTGAAAAAAGACAAAAGTATTGACTAATCTAAGAAATTCTATATTAGTGGTTAGAAACTGGGTGGTTCGAACCCTGAATGCTGATTGGCTTAAGTCGTGGTATATCAGACCGTATACACTGGGTATGACAAAATATTGATTTATATTGTTCTAATTACATTGGTAACCAGTTTATAATAGCAATAAGGCACTCTGAGGTTTGTGGTATATGGCCAATATACCATGACTAAGGGCTGTATCCATGTTGCGTCGGGCATATACCACACCCCCTCGTGCCTTAAATGCACCACAAGAATCTTTAGCTTGTGAGATACTTCTGAGATGCTATTGACATTCCAACTACTAATATAATAATATAATACAATACTGTACTTTTAGCCAGGCTGTATGTGTTTTTTATCTTTGTGATGTTTCTCCTCAGCATGGTGGCATCTCTGCAGCACTTGAGGAAGGCAGTGCGACACGGAGCAGACCTGTGGATGGTTTTAGAATGACGACTCTCACAGGACAGACCCAGGCTGTTAAACCTGGCCCCATCATGACAACACCTCTTCTCCACTGGCTCCTGGTACCTGTTGACTGCAGATAAGAACAATGTGTCTAGCTAATAAATGATGTCTAGCTAATAAATGATGTCTAGCTAATAAATGATGTCTAGTTAATAAATTATGTCTAGCTAATAAATGATGTCTAGCTAATAAATGATGTCTAGCTAATAAATGATGTCTAGCTAATAAATGTAATATGCTAAGGAAGACTATTTCTGAAACATATCTGAACATTTGTAAATGAAAGGATTATTGAAATGTATCCTATGGAGCACTCTCCATATTCTGTAACTAATAACACCCGATACACCATAAGAGTGAAAGCAGCATGCTCAGAAGATGGAGGGAGAATAGGAGAGGCTACTGCTACACCTACTGATGTCAGAGAAAGCCTGGTGATGGTTCAGGGCTCTCTTCTGTCTTTTACTTTTGTCGTTACAGGAGTAATCTGGTCAGAGGACAAAAGAGGACAAAAGAAAAATCATTTTACAATATTGGGTGAAATAAACTCCATCAACTTTTACCAATCAGGAACATGTGCTATTCATTCAGTATTATAACGAGTTAAATGTCTGAATGTAAACCGTACCCTTTCTCACGTGACCCTCTGTATCTCCACAGTTGGTTATAAAGGCGAGCCCAGCGTCCTGTAACACAGACTGGGAGTTCCTGCCCCCTCCCATAGAACACGCCAGGTCATAGGAGTTCATGTAGGCAAACATCTAAAGAAGAAGATGACTTTATTGGTCCATTTACTGCATGAACAACAGAGATTTGTCTTTTGGATATCCCATTCTCCCTGGTAGACAAATACATACTGTCCTGTACATACAGTAGAATCATATCAATACAGTACATACTGTCCTGTACACGCAGTAGATACATATTACAGTACATACTGTCCTGTACATGCAGTAGATACATATAACAGTACATACTGTCCTGTACATGCAGTAGATACATATAACAGTACATACTGTCATGTACATACAGTAGATACATATAACAGTACATACTGTCATGTACATACAGTAGAATCATATCAATACAGTACCTACTGTCATGTACATACAGTAGATACATATAAATACAGTACATACTGTCATGTACATACAGTAGATACATATAAATACAGTACATACTGTCCTGTACATACAGGGGATACATACACTGCCGTTCAAAAGTTTGGGGTCACTTAGAAATGTTTTGTTTTTGAAAGAAAAACAGGTTTTTTGTCCATTAAAATAACATCAACTTGATCAGAAATACAGTGTAGACATTGTTAATGTTGTAAATGACTATTGTAGCTGGAAATGGCAGATGTTTTATAGAATATCTACATAGGCGTACAGAGGCCCATTATCAGCAACCATCACTCCTGTGTTCCAATGGCACGTTGTGTTAGCTAATCCAAGTTAATCATTATATTAAAAGGCTAATTGATCATTAGAAAACCCTTTTGCAATTATGTTAGCACAGCTGTAAACTGTTGTACTGATTAAAGAAGCAATAAAACTGGCCTTCTTTAGACTAGTTGAGTAGATGGAGCATCAGCATTTGTTGGTTCGATTGCGGACTCAAAATAGCCAGAAAATTTCTTCTGAAACTCATCAGTCTAACTCACAGTCTAACTCATTAAACTCAAACTCAGTTTTTCACTATTCCTGACATTTAATCCTAGTAAAAATTCCCTGTCTTAGGTCAGTTAGGATCACCACTTTATTTTAAGAATGTGAAATGTCTGAATAATAGTAGAGAGAATTATTTATTTCAGCTTTTATTTCCTTCATCACATTCTCAGTGGGTCATAAGTTTACATACACTCAATTAATATCTCGTAGAATTGCCTTTAAATTTTTAACTTGGGTCAAACGTTTCGGGTAGCCTTCCACAAGCTTCCCACAATA
Organism: Oncorhynchus keta; assembly: GCF_023373465.1. Classification (NCBI taxonomy): domain Eukaryota; kingdom Metazoa; phylum Chordata; class Actinopteri; order Salmoniformes; family Salmonidae; genus Oncorhynchus; species Oncorhynchus keta. Next base: position 32,204,212 of record NC_068421.1, read on the forward strand.
AGTTGGGTGAATTTTGGCCCATTCCCCCTGAGAGAGCTGGTGTAACTGAGTCAGGTTTGTAGGGCTCCTTGCTCACACACGCTTTTTCAGTTCTGCCCACCAATTTTCTAAAGGATTGAGGTCAGGGCTTTGCAATGGACACTCCAAAACTTTGACTTTGTTGTCCGTAAGCCATTTCACCACAACTTTGGAAGTATGCTTGGGTTCATTGTCCATTTGGAAGACCCATTTGCGACCAAGCTTTAACTTCCTGACTGATGTCTTGAGATGTTGCTTCAATATATTCACATCATTTTCCTGCCTCATGATGCCATCTATTTTGTGAAGTGCATCAGACCCTCCTGCAGCAAAGTCCCTCCACAACATGATGCTGCCACCCCCGTGCTTCACGGTTGGGATGGTGTTCTTCACCTTGCAAGCATCCCCCTTTTTCCTCCAAACATAATGATGGTCATTATGGCCAAACGGTTCTATTTTGGTTTCAACAGACCAGAGGACATTTCTCCAAAAAGTACAATCTTTGTCCCCATGTGCAGTTGCAAACCATAGTCTGGCTTTTTTATGGCGGTTTTGGAGCAGTGGCTTCTTCCTTGCTGAGCGGTCTTTCAGGTTATGTTGATATAAGAATCGTTTTACTGTGGATATAGATACTTTTGTACCTGTTTCCTCCAGCATCTTCACAAGGTCCTTTGCTGTTGTTTGGTAAGTACGTTCAGACAGAACGCGTCTCCTTCCTGAGCGGTATGACGGCTGCGTGGTCCCATGGTGTTTATACTTGGGTACTATTGTTTCTACAGAGGAACGTGGTACCTTCAGGCGTTTGGAAATTGCTCCTAAGGATGAGTCAGATTTTTTTTCTGAGGTCTTGGCTGATTTCTTTAGATTTTCCCATGATGTCAAGCAAAGAGGCACTGAGTTTGAAGGTATTGTGATACAGTGAATTAATCTGTCTGTAAACAATTGTTGGAAAAATGACTTGTGTCATGCACAAAGTACATGTCCTAAACGATTTGCCAAAATTATAGTTTGTTAACAAGAAATTTGTGGAGTGGTTGAAAAACAAGTTTGAATGACTCCAACCTAAGTGTATGTAAACTTCCGACTTCAAATGTACTGTATGTATATATTCATGAAACCTGGTAAGACAGAGACTTTGTACCTTCTCAGGAGTGAGTCTGTTGTTCTTGTTGAGGATGTAAACAGCCGTATCTACAGCAGCCAGAGCTACCTTGTCTCCCTGGTCTGTTCGGACCACCACAGTCAACAAGTCAGCTGGTTTATGCTCTTTAAATGGAAGGATCTCAATCTGAAAACACAACACCAAAGATATCACATTATGCCTCCATGCAAATCTATACTGAACAAAAATATAATGCAGCGTGTAAAGTGCTGGTCCCATGTTTCATGTGCTAAGATCCCAGAAATGTTCCAAATGTACAAAAAGCTTATTTCCTTCATATTTTAAGCACACATTTGTTTACATCCATGTTAGTGAGCATTTCTCCTTCAACAAGACAATCCATCCACCTGACAGGTGTGGCATATCAAGAAGCTGATTAAACAGCATGATCATTACACAGGTGCACCTTGTGCTGGGGACAATAAAAGACCACTGTAAAATGTGCAGTTTTGTCACACAACACAATGCCACAGATGTCTCAAGTTTTGAGGGAGCATGCAATTGGGATGCTGGATGCTGGAATGTCCACCAGAGCTTTTGCCAGAGAATTGAATGTTAATTTCTCCAACATAATTTTAGAGAATTTGGCAGTAAGTCCAACCGGCCTCACAAATGCTGACCGCTTGCAACCACCCCAGCCCAGGACCTCTACATCTGACTTCTTCTCCTGCGGGATCATCTGAGACCAGCCACCCGGACAGCTGATGAAACTGAGGAGTATTATGTCTGTAATAAAGCCCTTTTGTGGAGAAAAAAATCATTCTGGATGGCTGGGCCTGGCTCCCAGACCCACCCACGGCTGCACCCCTACCCAGTCATGTGAAATCCATAGATTAGGGCCTAATGAATTTATTTCAATTGAGTGATTTCCTTATGTGAACTGTAACTCAGTAAAATTGTTTAAATTGTCTAATTGTAGTAAGAGTAGAAGTAGAATGGATGAAGAATTGCAGCATTTGGAACTAAGCTACAGATAGCAACACTGGGTGATTTGAAAAGTCATAGTCAATCAATCAATAATATAATAATACTTTTAGCACAAATGTTTACCTTTAATTTACAATCTGTAGAAACTTTGAGAATAGAAAGGTTCAGTACTTGTGTGAAGCATCACAGCACAGTTGAATAATATATAGCAAATATAAATGTAATATGGATGGTGTTAAGAGATGAATGGGAGGGGTTGAATGGATCTGAAGGGTGGGACTAATAACAACAAGATAACAAAAGTAAAATATACTGTGTCTGTAAAATGTATATAAGTTCAGAACTTTTGTGAAACGGCACAGTTAAAAATATATGGCAAATATAAATCAAACTGGATGGGAGAGGTTGAGCTGGGAGAGGTTGAGGATTGAGGAAGGCAGGACTAAAAAAAAACAAAATATAACTATTGTAAAATAGATGGTGTCCGTAAAATGTATATAGTGTGTATAAGCTGGAAGTAGAAGCCTAAGTGTTCTTGTTCATTAGTTTACTCCAATTACGGGAAGAGTGGAAAGGTTAGCGGAAAATCATTTTTATTTCAATTTTATTTAACCTTTGTTTAACTTGGTAAGTCAGCGGAAAATAATAACTGGAAATATATTTTAAAAATAAATGTATATATATATATATATATATATATATGTGTGTGTGTATATGTATGAATATTTATATTTACAAAAAAATATATGGGGGGTTGGAAATGATGCAGACAATTACATTGATGGAAACTACAATCTATCTCCAATATTAAAGCTGATCTGCCCCTAAATATGAATAATAAAACAAAGAGTAGAAGCAGAGAAACAAGCAGCAACAACAGAACCTGTCCTTTGCAGATATCTTTGGCATCCGCCCATACAGAGTCAGCCACTATGGTAGTCTTCTCTGGTGCCTGTGTGAAGTAGTAGGCCACCAGTCTGAAGGAGGGGACCAGGTCAAGACTGTAGGGCAGACTGAAGGTGGTCAGCTCAGTCCTCTGGACCCTGTTCATCTGGACCACTCTGCCCTTACTCAGGACCTGAAAGAATGGAAACAGAGGAAATAACACATTATTACTCTTAACTACAGATATTGAAATGGTTCATTTCTCAACCCCCACAGTGCTTATATTCATGTTGGTTACAGACAAACTACAGCTATGACAACCCCAGTCTACTGCAATGTCTGGAAACCTGAAGCTATTCACAGATAAAGTATGTTGCAGAAGTGGTAAATGGTCATCTCCATCCATTATTAGAATGGACTGATACTCCAGTATGTTACCATATAGTAGATGTAGGCTGGTCGTGGGGTGCCTGGAGGGGTGATGTCTCTGAGAGTGACCGTCATGGTTCCTCCAGGCTCCAGGGTGACATGTTCTATCTCTACACTCAGGTAGCTGTTCCCCTCAGACTGGACTGCTGACACTGTCATTTTGGCATCACCCACTATTACCTCCTCCTCCGCTCCCTCAGCAAACATCTGGAGAGCGAATAACAGATCGTCAATATGACATCACATCAAATAGTGACTGTGTCTCAAACGACACCATATTCCCTATTTAGTGCACTACCTTTCTGCTGACCACATAGAGCTTAGAGACATATTATGCTTGTCAAACTACATGGGAAATAGAGTGTTGATTGAAAGTTCTCTGTGTCTGTCCTGTACCTTGATGTCCATAGACGTGGCCAGTTTGGGCACTTCGAAGGCGAGAACAGCCTCACCCTTAGAGTTACCGGATCCCTCCATCTTCACAGATTGTGTGCCTTCTACAGAGGTCACTGAAACTGAAGCCCTCATACGGAGGTCAGGGGCTGGGGATCCATCTGGGTGGGTGGTGGTGGCCTGAGAAGGAAACATGCAGCATATGCCCAGTAGACTATGACTGCAGATACAGTCATACTCTAAATGGTAAAGCAAATACAATTGATGACACTGATAACTATTGTACGTCTCATTTGGAAAAGGGATTTGCTCATCTCAATATGATGTCCTGAATGAATACAATTATATTTTATTCTGTGGTGTTAATGTTTGTCTTTGAGTGCAGAAATGACCACACTGTACCAGGATAGAGAACTTTCCTCCAGGTGTGAAGTATTCCTTAGTCTTAGACATGTCAATGATGTATGGAGACGTCACTATCTTTACTGAAGTGCTCTCAGCTTCTTCTAGATCTCCACCTGAGAGAGAGAGAGAGAGAGAGAGAGAGAGAGAGAGAGAGAGAGAGAGAGAGAGAGAGAGAGAGAGAGAGAGAGAGAGAGAGAGAGAGAGAGAGAGAGAGAGAGAGAGAGAGAGAGAGAGAGAGAGAGAGAGAGAGAGAGAGAGAGAGAGAGAGAGAGAGAGAGAGAGAGAGAGAGAGAGAGAGAGAGAGAGAGAGAATTCAGAGAGAGAGAGAGAATTCAGAGAGAGAGGAGAGAGAATGCAGAGAGAGAAGGTCGTTGTTGTATGTCCTAGAGAAAACACCTGGATCTGCTGGATCATGTTTTATCTGACTGAATGAAGAACATACTTGCTGTTTCTAAAGCTGTAACAGCTATGTACAGATTGTATCCCTCCATGTGTGGGATGTTTTGCTTTCCTGCTTTCCCACGTAGGTCTTCAGTTGGCAGTGTAATGCTGGCGACGCCGTCTTGGATCTACAATACACAAGAAATAAGTTCACAAATGGCTCATCAGAAAAATAAAAGTCAATGGAAACAATAACTCTACAATCAGAAATATTGACTTTAATGTTGTGTTTTTTTTAATGTAAAGCTTTGAGATGATAAAGTGAACTCACAGAAGTCTTGTTTTCTAGGCCAGGTAGATGTGTTCTTTTGCCTTCTTGATTGATTAGTCCAAATCTAACATAAGCTATGCCATTGACACCTTTGCCATAGGTGTACCTGCAATCAACACACATGTATTTGGCACACTATGAAAAAAAGTATGAAAATGTATGCACTCACTACTGTAAGTCGCTCTGGATAAGAGTGTCTGCTAAATTACTCAAATGTAAATGTAAAATGTATGAACAATTCACAAAACAGTCCATTAACGCAATCTGCTTCAACAATCTCACCTTGCAGAGACGTTGAACTGAAAAGAATCCTCTGTCAGCAAATAATATGGTTTCAAAGCTGCTATCTTCACCTCAAACATAGGAAGAACTGAAAGAAACAGAGGGGAAGCTTGTTGGGCCGTATTATACTGTCAGACAACCTACTTTAGATTACTCACCATATTCTTTGACCTCAAACTCCACTGAAGAGTTGGACATGGGATAGTTGGTAAAAGCAGCAACAATCCTCCAATGGCCAGCCCTGAATCATATGGGCAGAGGAGTAGTGGTCAGTGCTACTGATGTCCTGTCTTCCATAGACTTTATGTCAACATCCTACTTACGTCTCAACGTCAGGGACCATTATGTTCCTCTGAAGGAGTTTACTGGAGTGTAGAACCTGGTTGTACACCAGCAGGCCTTTGGAGTTCTGTAGAGAGACAGTGAATGTTAGTTAGAGAACAGAGAGTTCATTTAACACAATAAAACAACTTTAACATGCAGATAGATGTCTTGCAAACTTACAAATATCTTGACATTGATGCTTTCATCAACAGGCAGCAGGTAGTTGTCTAGCGTGAAGACCCTGAAATTGACTGGAAAAGGACAAATTGGGATTAGGCTGAATGTATAACTAAAACCATGTGTAATGTTATTTTACACTTTACCATTCTCTCCTGGATTGTAGATTGGTTTGTCTGTCTGAATGAAGACATAACCCTTTTTTGTTGACAAAAGGATAGTTTTTTTTTTTGGAAGAAAATCATCATTGGTCTCTGTAGCCAGTTGGATAAATGGCACAATTTTCTTTCTTTTTCTTATGCTTTTGATTGCCTCTTCATACAGGCTAGGAATTACCTATAAAACATGAGAATAGAGGCAGAATCATTTAAATGCATGTTCCAGTAGTTCCATAGGGCATGAAAAGAGGTTAGCCTTCTGTATACCTACCCTCATTTTCACAACCGCCTGATAGCCATTGGCTTCATTAAGAGTTACATGCTTTTTTTCAGACAGAACTTTATTATTGGCGGTTTGGTACAGGAAGTACAGAGTGTACTGTGTAGGCTTGATAGCTCCCTGGAGCTGTACTGTCACTGTCTCCTCTACTCCCAGGTGGACTATGTTGGGAGCAGTGATGAGACATCTGCAAACACAAGCACACATGAACACACACATACACATGAACACAAACAAACATACATGAACACAAACACACACACACACACACACACACATGAACACACACACACACGCACACATGAACACACACACACGAACACACACACACGAACACAAACACACACACACGAACACACACACACACACACACACACACACACACACACACACACACACACACACACAACACACACACACAAACACAACACACACATGAACACACACACACAAACACACACACACATGAACACACACACACACACGAACACAAACACACACGAACACACACACACACGCACACATGAACACACACACGAACACGAACACACACACACGAACAAACAAACACACACACACACTTGAACACAAACACACACACACACACATGAACACACACACAAACATGAACACACACACACACACACACACATGAACACAAACAAACACAAGCACACAAACACAAACAAACACACGCACGAACAAGCACAAGCGCTCACACACACACAAATGGTGGTAATTTTTTAGGACTGCGACATGACATAAAATGAGCATGACCAATGATACAAGTAAAATATACTGTATCTACAAAGAATTAGCATGGACAGAACATAACTCACGTTGGCCTCTGCCCACTAACTGCAGTCAGTGCAGACATGATCAGAAGCAGTGTGTTCCTCATCTTTCTGCTTTACCGTCTGATCTGTATCATGCAACTGGAACAAGAGTCTTCATTAATTGTCTCAACCCCAAACTTGCACAGGAAAATAAAACAAAACACTGTAGAAGTGATCTATCTGTAAATCTATGTTGCTCCAGTCTGAGAGTGGGAGGTTCTCTCTCTGGGCTCTGCAGCTCCAAGAGAACAGGTTTCCGTATCTCAAATGGCACCCTATTCCTTACATAGTGCACTACTTTTAACCAAGGCCTATAGGGAATAGGGTTTCATTTGGGACAAGGCCTCAGCATCAACACCCCCTCTAGCCCACCTACCTCTCCTCCCTTCAGCTTCTCTGACTCCAGTCTTGGCATTGGAGGAACATTATGAAATACATCACATGTTTTCTCAGAAACCAGATTTTGGTTATGTCCCAAATGGATTCCTATTCCCTAAATAGTGCACTACTTTTGATCAGAGCCCATAGGGCCCTGGTCTGAAGTAGTGCGATATATAGGGGCTCTGGTCAAAAGTATCGCACTATGTAGGGAATAAGGTGCCATTTGGGAAGTAGCCTTTTCCAAACAGACCAAATACAAACACAACATCTGCTTTTCAAACAAGAGAGCAGTCTGATTTCCTTGAAAACACTTTATTTGCAGACCACTTTGTGCTTTAGGTCTATGTTACAAATACTTACAGCACATATGCCTTTAACATTGATAATTCCCAAAACATCCAAACGATATATTTATTCGCAGTACATATATTACATACATGTGTATACACTCACACAGGCATTAGATGCATTCAACAAAATCCTGAAATCATAATGGTGGTGTTAATAACATGATATAAGAGCTATTGGTGGTACAGTGACAAAATATAAAAATCAGCAAAAATAATCATATTCAAAAACAAAGAAATATTGGGATTCTACTTTAGTGGTATGATATTGTAAGTTGCATAGCATTTATGTTTTCAAAAATTAAACAGCAAACAATATAGAAATCGGAAGTTTATAAAGTAGTGGGTATATGAAGTCACTATCTATAGATACAGTATGGAGGTCATTGTATGTTATCTTAGTATTATAACTGGGGCATCTATTGACAAGGTGATGGTCTATACCTTTTCTTTATGCATCATTACATTGCAAAAGTGGCAACCATGTCTGAAACATATTTTATGTGGTTTGTGGCAGATTAGAAAATTATCTCCAGAGGGAAACAAATATCAGATCTTTATTATTGGCAAAATCCCTATGGATATTTATGTGAACAAATAAATACTTCTGTAATGTATAAACATACATCTCTAACAGCCATGATTTAGATTGTAGTAGATCATAGTTGGTTTTCCCTTCTGGTCGGAGACCCAAATGGCACCCATTTCTCGATATCGCGCACTACTATAAATGTAGTGAACTATAAAGGGAATAGGGTGCCATTTGGGATGCAGCCAATATTCATGGCCCATTATGAATGTTTTTATAGTAAGATACCAAATATGAATGTAAAACCTTTGGAGAACATTTGGTACAGATCAGTCACTTCATAGCCCTGTAGAGAAACAGAGTTAGTCCAGAATAGCACCCTACTCCCTATTTAGGGAATAAGCTACTCACTATATGATGAGTCTGTGCCTAGTGGATCCATCCAGAGCTGCTATAAACAGTACATTGCAGACCAGCTGTCTTTAAAATCAACTCACTAGTGGAGAGTTGGGTAAGTTGAGTCAAAGGGGTAAGTTGAGCCACTCTTGTCTCAAGGAAACCATACACAAAATGAATAATTTGACCAAATATTTAGGAAGAGGTCATCATTTCATGGAGTCTGAAGGAAGAAACCACTTGGAAAAAGTGGTAAGCAAGCAAGTATGTTCCAAAAAACAGATTTTCACCAAGTCAAATGAATTTATTGTGTTAGAGGTTTCAAGATGCTTGTATCTAAACCAAAATAGGTAGTCGTATCATTGTTCTATACATCAGTTGGGGTCTATAAGCTACAATATGAGGTCCTAAACCTAGCATGAATGTGCATCCTTGTAGCTTTGTGGGCTAATATAGTCAAACTGTTTGCCTTGTGATAAGTTTAGTAAATGTTTTCTTCCCAGGTATAATGAAAGGCTAAAATACACAAAAGTGATTGTGATGAATTGTGTTTGGAAAGTAAAGATAGACATGGTTTTAGAAAGGTACTGGTAATATTTCATTCAGTACAGAAATGTGCAGGGGTAAGTCGTGCCAAGATATCACTTTCTTTGGACAAGCTATGTTTTCAAAACTGTAATGTTTACATGAATTCTGATTATTTTCAGGGATACACAACATCCTGAAATATATGTAGATATCTTTGTTAGAAAGAATACTAGATTTCCATTGATGGAGTGATGCTGAATGTAAAAAATGGCTCAACTTACCTACTCTCCCCTACAGGATATACCTTTTCTCATTAGATTCAATTCAGTACTGTATGTATTCAAATACAGGACCACACTGATATAGGATATGTTCAAAATGGCACCCTATTCCCTATATGGTACCTCTGATCAAAAGTAGTGCACTAAATAGGGAATAGGATGCCATTTGGGAGATAGCTATAGAAAGTCACTACAACCGTGATTTTGGGACTATCGAGAGAACAATTATCCCCCCCAAAATTGTGATCAACTTGGAACTCTGTTAGGATAGAAAAACATGTAACTGAGTCTGAATTAGCTACAGTAGATTAGACACATTTTCCCCCAAATCTGCATTACACATTATTATACAAGTTTAAGCAATTATTTTAAAGACAATACAAAATCAGAAGCAGGCACAAATGATAGATAACCATTAATACAAACAAAAACAAATAGAATAACCATGTAATAGAGAAAATCTAAGTATTCATCCCAAATTACACCCTATTCCCTATATAGTGCACTACCAATAGTGCAAAATAGGGAATAGGGTGCCATTTGGGACACTCACTACAGTATAACATCCAGTGGATTCTTAGGCACCTGTTGAACTTCAACATGAATCAGCCTCCATACTACAGTATAGAGAGCAGACCTGGTTTCAAATACTATTTTAAATCATGTAAAATACTTCAGCTGTGATCAATTGAGCTTGCCTGTTGCAGTGGGACCAATATAAAAAGCAGGCTAAAGCTAATATACTTGACAGATTTAAAATAATGTTTGAACCCAGGTTTGACAGAGAGCTACAGTAGAACATTACAGTAGTACATATTCCCAGTGTTAGCAGACTATTGACAGTGGCTTGACACGGGAAAACAAACATACACATTGACAACTATGACAGTTCTATGACAACTTTGCAATCATATTGAATACTGAATACCAGGAATACCGGTATTCAACTATGGGCCTGGAAGGCTGAAACACTTCTGGTTATCATTCTTTCATTCTAACCAGAAACTGATTACATCATGGAACTCTACTGCCAATCAGTGACAATCAATCAATCAACTACCAGGTAGAAAAGACCATTAGCAGTTAACCTGCCCTACAGGCCTGGAGTTGAATAGCCCTGCTACATGTCCTTCTACCAACTCACAGGACCACCATCCATCCTACAGGACAGAGGCATTTTTGGGATCAAGTGTAACATCATAAAACAAAGCAATAATGAATGCTGGCAAGTGCCTTGAACAGAACAGGTTACAGGTACTGCCCTAGATGGGGCTCTCCCCATAGAGAGAGATTGTTTAACCTCTATGGTCTCCCCTACAGCAGAGCAGAAGGACTGCAGGATTTCAAGTAGGTTTTTGTACGGAACCAAAGCTCTCATTGCCGACTGTGTTGTTTCAGTTGTCCCCTCCCTCTCTTTATATCCAAATGTAAAAGAGGCACTTGCAAAAAAAAAGCACACAAAAAAAAAAAAAAACATCTGTCAGTGTTTTTTTTTCTGTGGAGAATATCTGTCCATCGGTCTTTCTGTCTCAGTGGTCATGTCGAAGGAAGTCCGTTTGTCTGTCTGTCCGTCAGACTTCTGAACTGTCCAAGCCACCGCAAGTGAACCCTGATGTCACCATGGGCTCAGTGGAGCTTGACGTTGTTGTGGGAACCTCCATCTTCTTCTTCTCCTGTCTGGACCGTACGGTTAGCACTATGACGATGATGATGAGGATGGTGAGGAGGAGGCCCACCAGGATCCCTATGATCAGGACCAGGCTGTCCTCGCTCTCCTCAGGATGGTTCAGCTCCCTGGGCACCACACCCCGAGTGAGGACCTCCCGGTCGGGGCTGGTGCGGCGCTGGCGGCTGAGGTCCAGGGCGATATGGAGAATGTTGGTGCCTCGGTTGTTGTCCAGGCCGATGTCCTCTGTCAGGTCTGGCACCCTGTTTGCTGACCGCCTGGAGCGAAACTGGGACGGTCCTCCTGCAGCCATAGTTTGACGCTGGGTTTCTCTGTCCATGCTGCTGTGTTGGGTCAGGGAGTGGCCTCCTGCAGCCAAACTGCTGTGTTGGGTGAGTGTGTGGTACTCCAGACTTCTCTTCCCGATGCCCCTGTTAGCATTCTCTCTGGAGCGGACGGTGTAGATGGTGTGGATGAACCACTCTCTCCCTGCTGACACCTGGACACCAGAGGAACAGGGTTAGTCATGAGGGCTGGGTAGTTTACCTGATCATGACAGGAACAATCCCTGGTCATTAAAGATAGAGTCATTAATATAAACAATAACAAGCGACACCCCACCTCTGTTTTGGTAAAAAGCTGAGGGATGGGCCTGGAGAAATGTAACCACTCTCAAATTCATTGACAGGGCTGACAATCCAGGGCTGACCATCCATGATATCAACATGATAGTTTTTACCATGTTTTGAGTTACGACAGTTGAACTAAGCTTATGAGGCATTTCTAAGTTATATTCTACAAGAATCAATGGGTATATATAATAAATGTATTGGTCCAAAACTGGATGTAGCAACTAAGGATTCTAGCTTTAAAGCAGTGAAAGTGAATGTTAGAAATATGAAAGACCAGGATGTTCCTTCTCCACTATTCTGTGTTATGTAGCATAGGGGTCAGGGAGACGTACCTGGAACAGTGCTGTAGAGTCCATGCTGAAGCCGTCAGATCCAGGCTGTCTGACCAGGGCCAGGGCCTCAGGGTCGTCTACAGCCAGCAGAGCCCTGAACCCCACGTTACCAAACGACCTGGCCTGGGTCTCTGGCTGGGCCTTATCCTGGAGGAGGAGAGGGAAACACTAGTAAACACTGTACCAACATTGGTAAAGGTGTTTAGGATATGTATGTGCATTTACCCTGTACTAGATCCTTGTCTACATCCCACATTACACGCTATTCCCCAGATATTGCACTACTTTTGGCCAGAGCACGATGGACCCTGCACAGTACTGTACTTACAATGATTTTGAATCTGTAAAGCAGCGATGGAGCATCAGCCAGACAGCCGTACTCATTGTTGTTGGGGTTGTACTTGGGCACGTATCCATCCGCGCCGGTGCACAGGAACACCTTCTCTATGTTACAGATAAAGGAATCCCCCAGGTTCTGGACTGGGTCCACCATCACTCTGCCATATATCATGTCACCTGGGAGGAGATCAAGGTTTGGGTTAATACAGTAATAACTCAATCAATCATTCAGATAGTCAATGGGGCTACCTCCATCCCAAATAGCAACCTATTCCCTATGTAGTGTACTACTTCTGTCATCCAACCTATGAGAACTATTGTATCATGAACTGACATGTTGTCCACCCAATCAAAGTAACAGATAATTCATCTAGTACAGAAAGAATAAGCTACAGCTAGCTGGCACTGCAAACATAAAATGTGGCGAGTAGTTGACTCAAAGAGAGAGAAAGACAATAGTTGAACAGTTTTGAACAAATACATTTCTGAAAACATTAAGGAGGAACGAGAGAGATAGCTATATTTTGTTGTATTTTTTCCCTCTGTTTTCATGTCCACTTACTTAGCTAGCAAATGCAGCTAGCTAGTTTAGCCGACTCAAGCAGAGAGGGATGCTATGTTAGCTAGATGGCTATGGCTATCCAACACTGTAACTCCGCTAAGTCAAGGTACGCTTTTGGTTGTATTCATTTATTGCCAGCTGGTGTAACTGCTAAACTGCTTGCTGCCTGTACACTCTACAGGATGATTGTAGCGGATTAGTATCAAGTTAGTTCTAGTAGGTATGTTGACTATGATGTTAACATGGTGACGATGTGGGCTGTGTGTAACGGTTAGCAGTCATGATATGAAGGTTTGGCTTGGAAAGGTTTTTTCACCTGGTCACAGACAGCTGATATGTTGTGCACTGAAGTCCACAAGCCAAGGAGAAAATGTGAGAGGAGGAGAGCAAGTACAGTGCCTTTGGAAAGTAATCAGACCCCTTGAGGTTTTACACATTTTGTTGGGATACAGCGTTATTCGAAAATGTATTAAATTGGGCTTTTTTTCTCGTCAATCTACACACAATACCCCATAATGAAAAAGCAAAAACAGGATTTTAGAAATGTAAAATATCACATTTACATAAGTATTCAGACCCTTTACTCACTACTTTGTTAAGCACCTTTGGCAGCGATTTCAGTCTCGAGTCTTCTTGGGTATGACACTACAAACTTGGCACACCTGTATTTGGGGAGTTTCAGCTATTTTCAGGTCTCTTCAGAGATGTTTGATCGGGTTCAAGTCCAGGCTCTTCCTGGGCCACTCAAGGACATTGAGAGACTTGTCCCAAAGTCACTCCTGTGTTGTCTTGGCTCTGACCTTAGGGTCGTTGTCCTTGTGGAAGGTAAACCTTAGCCCCAGGTCTTGAGCGCTCTGGGGCAGGTTTTCATCAAGGTTCTCTCTGTACTTTGCTTCGGTCATCTTTGCCTCGATTCTGACTAGTCTCCCAGTCTCTGCTGCTGAAAAACATCCCCACAGCATGATGCTGCCACCACCATGCCCTCACCGTAGGGATGGTGCCAGGTTTCCTCTAGAAGTTCATTCTTGGTTTCATCAGACCAGAGAATCTTGTTTCTCATGGTCTGAGAGTCTTTAGTTGCCTTTTGGCAAACTCCAAGTGGGCTGTCATGTGCCTTTTACTGGGGAGTGGCACTCTACCATAAAGGCCTGATTGGTGGAGTGCTGCAGAGATGTTTGTCCTTCTGGAAGGTTCTCCAATTTCCACAGAGGAACTCTAGAGCTCTGTCAGACTGACCATCAGGTTCTTGGTCACCTCCCTGACCAAGGCCCTTCTCCCCCAATTGCTCAGTTTGGCCGGGCGGCCAGCTCTAGGAAGAGTATTGGTGTTTCCAAACTTCTTCCATTTAAGAATGATGGAGGCCACTGTGTTCTTGGGGACCATCAATGCTGCAGTTTTTGCTACCCTTCCCCAAATCTGTGCCTCAACACAATCCTGTCTTGGAGCTATACGGACAATTGCTTCAACCTCATGGCTTGGTTTTTGCTCTGACATGCACTGTCAACTGTGGGACCTTATATAGACAGGTGTGTGGCTTTTCCAATCAATTGAATTTACCACAGGTGGACTCCAATCAAGTTGTAGAAACATCTCAAGGATGATCAATGGAAACAGGATGCACCTGAGCTCAATTTCGAGTCTCATAGCAAAGGGTCTGAATACTTATGTAAATAAGGTATTTCTGTTTTTAATATATTTGTAAAAAAAAATGTGATCAATTTTAGAATAAGGCTGTAACGTAACAAAATGTGGAAACAGTCAAGGGGTCTGAATACCTTCCGACGGCACTGTAGATAGATGCGAGAAGGAATTATATATACAACGAGCAAAGTGATTATGTCGTTTGTATGTGGGTGCTATGAAAGTGAACTGTGTTTGTGTGTGATCAGGTGTGTATTCATTCGGTAGATTTGGTTGAAAATGTTTCTTAAATGGAAGCAAAAGGAACGAAATGTGGATAAACATACCTGAATTTGTCCAAAAGAAACTCTCGTTTGCAACTGTTGGACTAATGATTACACACTAGATCAGCTAGATGCAGGCAAGAGTCTGCAAGGCGGTATTGAATGTGTCACTGTCTCTCACCTTGTTTACACAAAATGTTATCTTGACCTGTGCACCTACGTTGTAAACTTTATTTCATAGGCTAGGTTGTAGCAACCTCATGATGACCGACCCTCCCTCATCTTAAACAGCACTGACCGATCCTTCCTCAACTTAACTTCTTATGGCTGGGGGGCAGTATCGAGTAGCTTGGATGAATAAGGTGCCCAGAGTAAACTGCCTGCTACTCAGGCTCAGAAGCTAAGATATGCATATTATTAGTAGATTTTGATAGAAAACACTCAGAAGTTTCTAAAACTGTTTGAATGATGTCTGAGTATAACAGAACTTATATGGCAGGCAAAAACCTGAGAAAAAATCCAACCAGGAAGTGGGAAATCTGAGGTTTGTAGGTTTTTGTAGTTTTTTTTGTAGGTTTTCAAGTCTTTGCCTATCCATACAGTGTACAATTTGGTCCAATTGCACTTCCTAAGGCTTCCACTAGATGTCACCAGTCTATAGAACCTTGTTTCAGGCTTCTACTGTGAAGAGGGAGCGAATAAGAGCTGTTTGAGTCAGGGGTCTGGCAGAGTGCCATGAGCTGATCACGTGCGCCCGTGAGAGTTAGCTGCGTTCCTTTTCCTTTCTAAAGACAAAGGAATTGTCCGGTTGGAATATTATTGAAGTTTTATGATAAAAACATCCTAAAGATTGATTCTATATATCGTTTGACATGTTTCTACAAACTGTAATGGAACTGTTGTCTAAACTAAGTGCCTGCGCCTTGTGAATTTGGATTTGTGAACTAAACGCGAACAAAAAGGAGGTATTTGGACATAAATGATGGACTTTATCGATTTTTTAATTTTTATTGTGGAACTGGGATTCCTGGGAGTGCATTCCGATGAAGATCATTAAAGGTAAGTGAATATTTATAATGCTATTTCTTACTTCTGTTTACAACATGGCGGGTATCTGTATGGCTTGTTTTTGTCTCTGAGCGCTGTACTCAGATTATTGCATGGTGTGCTTTTTCCGTAAAGCTTTTTTGAAATCTGACACAGCGGTTGCATTAAGGAGAAGTATATCTTTAATTCCATGTATAACACTTGTATTTTCATCAACATTCGAGATGAGTATGTCTGTAAATTGATGTGGCTCTCTGCAAAATCACTGGATGTTTTGGAAGCAAAACATTACTGAATATAACGTGCCAATGTAAACTGAGATTTTTGGATATAAATATGAACTTTATCGAACAAAACATACATGTATTGTGTAACATTAAGTCCTATGAGTGTCATCTGATGAAGATCATCAAAAATGAGTGATTAATTTAATCTCTATTTCTGCCTTTTGTGACTCCTCTCTTTGGCAGGAAAAATGGCTGTGTTTTCTGTAACTAGGTGCTGACCTAACATAATCATATGGTGTGCTTTCGCTGTAAGGCCTTTTTGAAATCGGACACTGTGGTGGGATTAACAACAAGTTTATCTTTAAAATTCTGTATAATACATTCATTTTAATTATGAGATTTCTGTTGTTTGAATTTGGCGCCCTGCACTTTCACTGGCTGTTGTCAAAACGATCCCGTTAACGGGATTTCAGCCGTAAGAAGTTTTAAACAGCATTGACCGATCCTTCCTTATCTTAAACAGCACTGACCGCCACAATAAGGTGAGGGATTGATTGATAAATGCCCATGTGAGAGGCTGTGTTTGTTTGTAGCGTTACAGTACCCTGTGAGAAGGCTGTGTTTGTTTGTAGTGTTACAGTACCCTGTGAGAAGGCTGTGTTTGTTTGTAGTGTTACAGTACCCTGTGAGAAGGCTGTGTTTGTTTGTAGCGTTACAGTACCCTGTGAGAAGGCTGTGTTTGTTTGTAGCGTTACAGTACCCTGTGAGAAGGCTGTGTTTGTTTGTAGTGGTACAGTACCCTGTGAGAAGGCTGTGTTTGTTTGTAGCGTTACAGTACCCTGTGAGAAGGCTGTGTTTGTTTGTAGCATTACAGTACCCTGTGAGAAGGCTGTGTTTGTTTGTAGCGTTACAGTACCCTGTGAGAAGGCTGTGTTTGTTTGTAGCATTACAGTACCCTGTGAGAAGGCTGTGTTTGTTTGTAGCATTACAGTACCCTGTGAGAAGGCTGTGTTTGTTTGTAACATTACAGTACCCTGTGAGAAGGCTGTGTTTGTTTGTAACGTTACAGTACCCTATGAGAAGGCTGTGTTGGTTTGTAACGTTACAGTACCCTGTGAGAGGCTGTGTTTGTTTGTAACGTTACAGTACCCTGTGAGAAGGCTGTGTTTGTTTGTAACATTACAGTACCCTGTGAGAAGGCTGTGTTTGTTTGTAGCGTTACAGTACCCTGTGAGAAGGCTGTGTTTGTTTGTAGCGTTACAGTACCCTGTGAGAAGGCTGTGTTTGTTTGTAATGTTACAGTACCCTGTGAGAGGCTGTGTTTGTTTGTAACGTTACAGTACCCTGTGAAAAGGCTGTGTTGGTTTGTAGCGTTACAGTACCCTGTGAGAAGGCTGTGTTGGTTTTTAGCGTTACAGTACCCTGTGAGAAGGCTGTGTTGGTTTTTAGCGTTACAGTACCCTGTGAGAAGGCTGTGTTTGTTTGTCATGTTACAGTACCCTGTGGGAAGGCTGTGTTGGTTTGTAGCGTTACAGTACCCTGTGAGAAGGCTGTGTCGCTCTCCTGTCCGAAGCCCATGGATCCGTCAGACAGCCACAAAGTTCTCTTAGACAGCAGCAACATGTGTGTGTTCAGACTGAACTCAGCCGCAACCGGGTCACTCACCTGGGATAGGACACACACAGTACAAGGTTTTACCATCTTAGTATAGGACAGCACATACCATTCAGTTACCATCAGAGAACACAGACCGATCACAGTGTTACCATCAGACAAACACCCCTCAAGCTGTTTCCAACTAGAGTACATCTCTGTGTGCACTCAAAGATTGTCATCTCACAGACACTTTAATGATATGATATGGATGTTCGCTCTTAGAAAAAGGTTTCCAAAAGGGTACTTTGGCTGTCCTCGTAGGAAAACCCTTTTTGATTCCAGGTGGAAACCTTTTTGGTTCCAGGTAGAGCCCTTCTGGGTTCCATGTAGAACCCTTTCTACAGAAGGTTCGACATGGAATCCAAAAGGGTTCTACCTGCAACCAAAAATGGTTATTCAAAGGGTTCTCCTATGGGGACAGCCGAAGGACCCTTTAGGGTACTAAATAGCACCTCTTTTTCTAAGTGTGTAGTTATCCTAGGGTGATCTGACCTGCTGGAAGCGTATGTCCAGGTCAAAGGTGACAGGTTCTCTGGGGTTACAGACAGGAGGCAGGGAGTACTCCAGACTGGGAGGAGAGGTACAGGGCAGCAGCTTCACCGTGTAGGTACCTGAGTAGTCACGCACCTGGGAGACAGAGGGGAATAAGACACTTATTTACACCAGATACACCAGTGCCGATAACACACTACGACTCAAGAAGGAAATCCTGTAAATGGCATAAGGGCTTGTAAGTAAGCATTTCACGGTAAGGTTGTTGTTGTTGTATTCGGCCCAATATGACAAATAAAAAATGTATTTGATTTGATTTGCTACACTTATGACATAGAGTTAGCAGATAAATAAATAAAGATGATATGAAATATATTGATAACTCAGTATTAAAGATGGAAGAAAAGATGCTGTCCTCACAGCGAAGTCTGATGTAAAGGTCCACTGCTGCATGGGCTGGTTGTAGGTGGGCTCGCTCCTCACCAGGCTGAGGTTAAAGGTCACCCCAGGGTGGTCCGCACACATCACCATGGACGACAGAGAGGAAGCTGGATACAGACACAGGTAAGGCTAATACAGAACTAAAGAGGAATATGTACAGTATCAAGTGTGTCAGAGTAGGAGTGCTGACTTAGGATCAGTTTAGTCTTTTACATCAAAATGAATAAGATTACATGGACGGGGGGACGTGATCCTAGATCAGCACTCATACTCTGAGACACATACTTGTTTAAGACCGTGGATGTACTGTATGAAAAGAGTAGATAATGTGAACATACCAGAGTGTGATATGACAAATAGTCCTCTGAATCGAGCCTCTGTTCTGAAGTTGACCACCAGACGACCCTGTTCATTGATACGCATACTGGTGGGGTACAGGGCTCCTACAGAATATAGCCAGTCAGTCTCCCTGTCACACTGAACTAACACATCCCTACTATTATAGCCCACCCACTGAGGAAGGTGCGGTGAAGGGCACCTGCAGTCACACCAAGCTAACACATCCTCATTAATTGCTGTAGAAGCAATAACATAACCATATCATCTGTGGTCAAAGTACACCAGACAGTGTTGTATTTGTTTGTTTTTGCCTCATTCTGTAAAGACTGAAATGACTTCTGAATATATTTCATTTGATGTGAGACTTGCCTTGTAGCTCAGCCTCAGGAGGGCTGCCGATGCCGTCCCGCCACAAGATGGCAGTGTCGTATACGAAGGTGAGTCGTAGCTCAGATTGCAGGTCAAAATGCTGCCAGCCCCCTGCCCCAACCGGGGAGTGGAACACATAGGAGACGTGGAGGGGCACCCGGAGGGTCACATAGGACTGGACCAGGTTCAACACCTAGAGAGAGACATACATCAAATCAAGCCGTATTTAACATGCATTTTAACATCAATACACTCTACAACAACTGTACAGCAATAGTAGGTTCAACTCCAACAGAGACAGGAGAAAGAGAGAGAAATAGAGAGGGGGGAGAGAGAAAGATAGTGAAATAAAAAGCGAACTAAAGAGAGAGAAATTGTCACGCCCTGGCCTTAGTTATCTTTGTTTTCTTTATTATTTTGGTTAGGTCAGGGTGTGACATGGGGGATTTATGCGTTTTGTCTGGTCTAGGGTTTTTTGTATGTTTATGGGGCTGTTTCCTTTCTAGGTAGTTTGTAAGTCTATGGTTGCCTAGATTGGTTCTCAATTAGAGGCAGCTGTCTATCGTTGTCTCTGATTGGGAACCATATTTAGGCAGCCATATTCTGTGGGTACTTTGTGGGTGGTTAATTGCTGTCTGTGTCATTGCACCAGATAGGACTGTTTCGGTTTTCACATTTGTTGTTTTGTATTTTGTAGTGTTCTTGTTTATCGTCTATAGTAAACATGTTGAACACTAACCACACAGCATTTTGGTCCTCCTCTCCTTCAGCGGAAGAAAGCCATTACAAAACCACCCACCACAACAGGACCAAGCAGCGTGGTAACGGGCAGGAGCAGGAGAGGCAGCGATGTCAGGATTTCTGGACATGGGAGCAGAATCTGGACTATACAACTTGGGAAGGTTGTCTCCCTGGCGGTCGACCCAGGGAGAGTGCCGGAGCCCGCCTGGGATTCGCTGGAGCAGTGCGAGGAGGGTTACAGGAGAATGGAGTTGGCGAAACGAGCACGGTAGGAAGCCCGAGAGGCAGCCACAAAATGTTTTGGGGGAGGGCACACAGGGAGTATGGCAAAGCCAGGTAGGAGACCTGCGCCAACTTCCTGTGCTTACCGGAGAGTGAGAGAGACCAGGCAGGCACCATGTTATGCTGTGGAGCGCACGGTGTCTCCAGTGCGGGTGCATAGCCCGGTGCGGTACATTCCCGCTAGAGTGGGCATCGAGCCCGGTAGGTTTGGGAGGCTCGATGCTCCAGTGCGCCTGCACGCACCAGCGCTCCCGTGGCAGCCCCCGGCACCAGGCTTCCTGTGCGTGTCCAGAGTCCAGCACTCCCTGTTCCTCCTCCCCGCACTCGCCCTGAGGTGCGTGTCCTCGGCCCAGTACCACCAGTGCCGGCACCACGCACCAGGCCTACAGTGCGCCTCGCCTGTCCAGAGAGCTGCTAGAGTCTCCCGCCTGTCCAGAGAGCTGCTAGAGTCTCCCGCCTGTCCAGAGCTGCTAGAGTCTCCCGCCTGTCCAGAGCTGCTAGAGTCTCCCGCCTGTCCAGAGCTGCTAGAGTCTCCCGCCTGTCCAGAGCTGCTAGAGTCTCCCGCCTGTCCAGAGCTGCTAGAGTCTCCCGCCTGTCCAGAGCTGCTAGAGTCTCCCGCCTGTCCAGAGCTGCTAGAGTCTCCCGCCTGTCCAGAGCTGCTAGAGTCTCCCGCCTGTCCAGAGCTGCTAGAGTCTCCCGCCTGTCCAGAGCTGCTAGAGTCTCCCGCCTGTCCAGAGCTGCTAGACTCTCCCGCTTGTCCAGAGCTGCTAGACTCTCCCGCTTGTCCAGAGCCGCCAGAGTCTCCCGCCTGTCCAGAGCCGCCAGAGCCACCAGTCTGCAAGGAGCCGCCAGTCTGCAAGGAGCCGCCAGTCTGCAAGGAGCCGCCAGTCTGCAAGGAGCCGCCAGTCTGCAAGGAGCCGCCAGTCAGCCAGGAGCCGCCAGTCAGCCAGGATCCGCCAGAGCCGCCAGTCAGCCAGGATCCGCCAGAGCCGCCAGTCAGCCAGGATCCGCCAGAGCCGCCAGTCAGCCAGGATCCGCCAGAGCCGCCAGTCAGCCAGGATCCGCCAGAGCCGCCAGTCAGCCAGGATCCGCCAGTCAGCCAGGATTCGCCAGTCAGCCAGGATTCGCCAGTCAGCCAGGATTCGCCAGTCAGCCAGGATCCGCCAGAGCAGTCAGTCAGCCAGGAGCTGCCAGAGCAGTCAACCAGCCTGAGCTGCCCCTCAGTCCTGGGCTGCCCCTCAGTCCTGGGCTGCCCCTCAGTCCTGGGCTGCCCCTCAGTCCTGGGCTGCCCCTCAGTCCGGCGGAGTTTGTTTAGTGGAGGAGTGGGGCCCTTTAGTAAGGTTTCCAATCCTAGGTCGGCGGCGAGGGTCGCCGTTCCTAGGAAGAGACTAAAGCGGAAAAAGACTATGGTGGAGTGGGGTCCACATCCTGCGCCAGAGCCGCCACCGTGGACAGACGCCCACCCAGACCCTCCCCTATGGATTTAGGTGTGCGGCCGGGAGTCCGCACCTTTGGGGAGGGGGTACTGTCACACCCTGGCCTTAGTTATCTTTGTTTTCTTTATTATTTTGGTTAGGTCAGGGTGTGACATGGGGATTTAGTTTGTAGGTCTATGGTTGCCTAGATTGGTTCTCAACTATCAGCTATTGGTTCTCAGTCTATCGTCGTCTCTGATTGGGACCATATTTAGGCAGCCATATTCTGTGGGTACTTTGTGGGTGGTTGTCTTCTGTCTTTGTGTCATTGCACCAGATAGGAGAGCTAGTGAAATAGTACATACATTACATCAAACTCTGCAAGGTGCGTTTAAACATCCACACACTTAAACATCCAACAAGCAGGGAGCTTACAGAAGGTCCCTAGTACTGGTTTATATATAGGCCTATACTAAACATTTACAAGCTGCCTATCTGTATGGAGCTTGCATATACCTCATGGGAACAGTATTCAGACCCACTCATAACTTAACAAATACCTCATGGGAACGGTATCCACTCATTACTAACAAATACTTCATGATATCAGTATCCACTCATAACTTAACAAATACCTAATTGAATCAGTATCCACTCATTACTAACAAATACTTCATGAGATCCGTATCCACTCATAACTTAACAAATATCTCATGGGATCAGTATCTACTCATAACTTAAATACCTCATGGGAACAGTATCCACTCATAACTAACAAATACCTAATGGGATCAGTATCTACTCATTACTTAACAAATACCTCATGGGATCAGTATCTACTCATAACTTAACAAATACCTCATGGGATCAGTATCTACTCATAACTTAACAAATACCTCATGGGAACAGTATCTACTCATAACTTAACAAATACCTCATGGGATCAGTATCTACTCATTACTTAACAAATACCTCATGGGATCAGTATCTACTTATAACTTAACAAATACCTCATGGGATCAGTATCTACTCCTTACTTAACAAATACCTAATGGGATCAGTATCTACTCATTACTTAACAAATACCTAATGGGATCAGTATCTACTCATTACTTAACAAATACCTCATTGGATCAGTATCTACTCATTACTTAACAAATACCTCATGGGATCAGTATCTACTCATAACTTAACAAATACCTCATTGGATCAGTATCTATTCATAACTTAACAAATACCTCATGGGATCAGTATCTACTCATTACTTAACAAATACCTAATTGGATCAGTATCTACTCATAACTTAACAAATACCTCATGGGATCAGTATCTACTCATTACTTAACAAATACCTCATAGGATCAGTATCTACTTATAACTTAACAAATACCTCATGGGATCAGTATCTATTCATAACTTAACAAATACCTCATGGGATCAGTATCTACTCATAACTTAACAAATACCTAATTGGATCAGTATCCACTCATAACTTAACAAATACCTCATGGGAACAGTATCTACTCATAACTTAACAAATACCTCATGGGAACAGTATCTACTCATAACTTAACAAATACCTCATGGGAACAGTATCTACTCATAACTTAACAAATACCTCATGGGATCAGTATCTACTCATTACTAACAAATACCTTATTGGATCAGTATCTACTCATAACTTAACATACCTCATGGGATCAGTATCCACTCATAACTTAACAAATACCTCATGGGATCAGTATCTACTCATTACTTAACAAATACCTCATGGGATCAGTATCTACTCATTACTAACAAATACCTTATTGGATCAGTATCTACTCATAACTTAACATACCTCATGGGATCAGTATCCACTCATAACTTAACAAATACCTCATGGGATCAGTATCTACTCATTACTTAACAAATACCTCATGGGATCAGTATCTACTCATTACTAACAAATACCTTATTGGATCAGTATCTACTCATAACTTAACATACCTCATGGGATCAGTATCCACTCATAACTTAACAAATACCTCATGGGATCAGTATCTACTTATAACTTAACAAATACCTCATTGGATCAGTATCTATTCATAACTTAACAAATACCTCATGGGATCAGTATCTACTCATTACTTAACAAATACCTCATGGGATCAGTATCTACTCATTACTAACAAATACCTTATTGGATCAGTATCTACTCATAACTTAACATACCTCATGGGATCAGTATCCACTCATAACTTAACAAATACCTCATGGGATCAGTATCTACTTATAACTTAACAAATACCTCATTGGATCAGTATCTACTCATAACTTAACAAATACTTCATGAGATCAGTATCCACTCATAACTTAACAAATACCTCATGGGATCAGTATCCACTCATAACTTAACAAATACCTCATGGGATCAGTATCTACTCATAACTTAACAAATACCTCATGGGATCAGTATCTACTCATAACTTAACAAATACCTCATTGGATCAGTATCCACTCATAACTTAACAAATACCTCATGGGAACAGTATCTACTCATAACTTAACAAATACCTCATGGGAACAGTATCTACTCATAACTTAACAAATACCTCATGGGAACAGTATCTACTCATAACTTAACAAATACCTCATGGGATCAGTATCCACTCATAACTTAACAAATACCTCATGGGATCAGTATCCACTCATTACTTAACAAATACCTCATGGGATCAGTATCTACTCATAACTTAACAAATACCTCATGGGATCAGTATCTACTTATAACTTAACAAATACCTCATAGGATCAGTATCTACTTATAACTTAACAAATACCTCATGGGATCAGTATCTATTCATAACTTAACAAATACCTCATGGGATCAGTATCTACTCATAACTTAACAAATACCTCATTGGATCAGTATCCACTCATAACATAACATACCTCATGGGATCAGTATCTACTTATAACTTAACAAATACCTCATGGGATCAGTATCTACTCATAACTTAACAAATACCTCATGGGATCAGTATCTACTTATAACATAACATACCTCATGGGATCAGTATCTACTCATAACATAACATACCTCATGGGATCAGTATCTACTTATAACATAACAAATACCTCATGGGATCAGTATCTACTCATAACTTAACAAATACCTCATGGGATCAGTATCTACTTATAACTTAACAAATACCTCATTGGATCAGTATCCACTCATAACATAACATACCTCATGGGATCAGTATCTACTTATAACTTAACAAATACCTCATGGGATCAGTATCTACTTATAACTTAACAAATACCTCATTGGATCAGTATCCACTCATAACATAACATACCTCATGGGATCAGTATCTACTTATAACTTAACAAATACCTCATGGGATCAGTATCTACTCATAACTTAACAAATACCTCATGGGATCAGTATCTACTTATAACTTAACAAATACCTCATTGGATCAGTATCCACTCATAACATAACATACCTCATGGGATCAGTATCTACTTATAACTTAACAAATACCTCATGGGATCAGTATCCACTCATAACTTAACAAATACCTCATGGGATCAGTATCTACTTATAACTTAACAAATACCTCATGGGATCAGTATCTACTTATAACTTAACAAATACCTCATTGGATCAGTATCTACTCATTACATAACATACCTCATGGGATCAGTATCTACTTATAACTTAACAAATACCTCATGGGATCAGTATCCACTCATAACTTAACAAATACCTCATGGGATCAGTATCCACTCATAACTTAACAAATACCTCATTGGATCAGTATCCACTCATAACATAACATACCTCATGGGATCAGTATCTACTTATAACTTAACAAATACCTCATGGGATCAGTATCCACTCATAACTTAACAAATACCTCATGGGATCAGTATCCACTCATTACTTAACAAATACCTCATGGGATCAGTATCTACTCATAACTTAACAAATACCTCATGGGATCAGTATCCACTCATTACTTAACAAATACCTCATGGGATCAGTATCTACTCATTACTTAACAAATACCTCATAGGATCAGTATCTACTTATAACTTAACAAATACCTCATGGGATCAGTATCTATTCATAACTTAACAAATACCTCATGGGATCAGTATCTACTCATAACTTAACAAATACCTAATGGGATCAGTATCTACTCATTACTAACAAATACCTTATTGGATCAGTATCTACTCATAACTTAACATACCTCATGGGATCAGTATCCACTCATAACTTAACAAATACCTCATGGGATCAGTATCTACTTATAACTTAACAAATACCTCATTGGATCAGTATCTACTCATAACTTAACAAATACTTCATGAGATCAGTATCCACTCATAACTTAACAAATACCTCATGGGATCAGTATCCACTCATAACTTAACAAATACCTCATGGGATCAGTATCTACTCATAACTTAACAAATACCTCATTGGATCAGTATCTACTCATAACTTAACAAATACCTCATTGGATCAGTATCCACTCATAACTTAACAAATACCTCATGGGATCAGTATCCACTCATAACTTAACAAATACCTCATGGGATCAGTATCTACTCATAACTTAACAAATACCTCATGGGATCAGTATCTACTCATAACTTAACAAATACCTCATGGGATCAGTATCCACTCATAACTTAACAAATACCTCATGGGATCAGTATCCACTCATTACTTAACAAATACCTCATGGGATCAGTATCTACTTATAACTTAACAAATACCTCATGGGATCAGTATCTACTTATAACTTAACAAATACCTCATGGGATCAGTATCTACTTATAACTTAACAAATACCTCATGGGATCAGTATCTACTCATAACTTAACAAATACCTCATGGGATCAGTATCTACTTATAACTTAACAAATACCTCATTGGATCAGTATCCACTCATAACATAACATACCTCATTGGATCAGTATCTACTTATAACTTAACATAACATACCTCATGGGATCAGTATCTACTCATAACTTAACAAATACCTCATGGGATCAGTATCTACTTATAACATAACATACCTCATGGGATCAGTATCTACTCATAACATAACATACCTCATGGGATCAGTATCTACTTATAACATAACAAATACCTCATGGGATCAGTATCTACTTATAACATAACAAATACCTCATTGGATCAGTATCTACTCATAACTTAACAAATACCTCATGGGATCAGTATCTACTTATAACTTAACAAATACCTCATTGGATCAGTATCCACTCATAACATAACATACCTCATGGGATCAGTATCTACTTATAACTTAACAAATACCTCATGGGATCAGTATCTACTTATAACTTAACAAATACCTCATTGGATCAGTATCCACTCATAACATAACATACCTCATGGGATCAGTATCTACTTATAACTTAACAAATACCTCATGGGATCAGTATCTACTCATAACTTAACAAATACCTCATGGGATCAGTATCTACTTATAACTTAACAAATACCTCATTGGATCAGTATCCACTCATAACATAACATACCTCATGGGATCAGTATCTACTTATAACTTAACAAATACCTCATGGGATCAGTATCTACTCATAACTTAACAAATACCTCATGGGATCAGTATCTACTTATAACTTAACAAATACCTCATTGGATCAGTATCCACTCATAACATAACATACCTCATGGGATCAGTATCTACTTATAACTTAACAAATACCTCATGGGATCAGTATCCACTCATAACTTAACAAATACCTCATGGGATCAGTATCTACTTATAACTTAACAAATACCTCATGGGATCAGTATCCACTCATAACTAACAAATACCTCATGGGATCAGTATCCACTCATAACTTAACAAATACCTCATGGGATCAGTATCCACTCATAACTAACAAATACCTCATGGGATCAGTATCCACTCATAACTTAACAAATACCTCATGGGATCAGTATCTACTTATAACTTAACAAATACCTCATGGGATCAGTATCTACTCATAACTTAACAAATACCTCATGGGATCAGTATCTACTCATAACTTAACAAATACCTCATTGGATCAGTATCTACTCATAACTTAACAAATACCTCATGGGATCAGTATCCACTCATAACTAACAAATACCTCATGGGATCAGTATCTACTCATAACTTAACAAATACCTCATTGGATCAGTATCCACTCATAACTTAACAAATACCTCATGGGATCAGTATCCACTCATTACTTAACAAATACCTCATGGGATCAGTATCTACTCATAACTTAACAAATACCTCATGGGATCAGTATCTACTCATAACTTAACAAATACCTCATGGGATCAGTATCTACTCATAACTTAACAAATACCTCATGGGATCAGTATCCACTCATAACTTAACAAATACCTCATGGGATCAGTATCTACTCATAACTTAACAAATACCTCATGGGATCAGTATCCACTCATAACTTAACAAATACCTCATGGGATCAGTATCCACTCATAACTAACAAATACCTCATTGGATCAGTATCCACTCATAACTAACAAATACCTCATGGGATCAGTATCCACTCATAACTAACAAATACCTAATGGGATCAGTATCTACTCATTACAAACAAATACCTCATTGGATCAGTATCTACTCATAACTTAACAAATACCTCATGGGATCAGTATCTACTCATAACTAACAAATACCTAATGGGATCAGTATCTACTCATTACAAACAAATACCTCATTGGATCAGTATCTACTCATAACTTAACAAATACCTCATGGGATCAGTATCTACTCATAACTTAACATACCTCATGGGATCAGTATCTACTCATAACTTAACAAATACCTCATGGGATCAGTATCTACTCATTACTTAACAAATACCTCATTGGATCAGTATCTACTCATTACAAACAAATACCTCATTGGATCAGTATCTACTCATTACTTAACATACCTCATGGGATCAGTATCTACTTATAACTTAACAAATACCTCATGGGATCAGTATCTACTCATAACTTAACAAATACCTCATGGGATCAGTATCTACTCATAACTTAACAAATACCTCATGGGATCAGTATCTACTCATAACTTAACAAATACCTCATGGGATCAGTATCTACTCATTACTTAACAAATACCTCATGGGATCAGTATCTACTCATAACTTAACAAATACCTCATGGGATCAGTATCTACTCATTACTTAACAAATACCTCATGGGATCAGTATCTACTCATAACTTAACAAATACCTCATGGGATCAGTATCTACTCATAACTTAACAAATACCTCATGGGATCAGTATCTACTCATTACTTAACAAATACCTCATGGGATCAGTATCTACTCATTACTTAACAAATACCTCATGGGATCAGTATCTACTCATTACTTAACAAATACCTCATGGGATCAGTATCTACTCATAACTTAACAAATACCTCATGGGATCAGTATCTACTCATAACTTAACAAATACCTCATGGGATCAGTATCTACTCATTACTAACAAATACCTCATTGGATCAGTATCTACTCATAACTTAACAAATACCTCATGGGATCAGTATCTACTCATAACTTAACAAATACCTCATGGGATCAGTATCTACTCATAACTTAACAAATACCTCATGGGATCAGTATCTACTCATAACTTAACAAATACCTCATGGGATCAGTATCTACTCATAACTTAACAAATACCTCATGGGATCAGTATCTACTCATTACTTAACAAATACCTCATGGGATCAGTATCTACTCATAACTTAACAAATACCTCATGGGATCAGTATCTACTCATAACTTAACAAATACCTCATGGGATCAGTATCTACTCATAACTTAACAAATACCTCATGGGATCAGTATCTACTTATAACTTAACATACCTCATGGGATCAGTATCTACTTATAACTTAACATACCTCATGGGATCAGTATCTACTCATAACTTAACAAATACCTCATGGGATCAGTATCTACTCATTACTTAACAAATACCTCATGGGATCAGTATCTACTCATTACTTAACAAATACCTCATGGGATCAGTATCTACTCATTACTTAACATACCTCATGGGATCAGTATCTACTTATAACTTAACAAATACCTCATGGGATCAGTATCTACTTATAACTTAACAAATACCTCATGGGATCAGTATCTACTCATTACAAACAAATACCTCATTGGATCAGTATCTACTCATAACTTAACATACCTCATGGGATCAGTATCTACTTATAACTTAACAAATACCTCATGGGATCAGTATCTACTCATAACTTAACATACCTCATGGGATCAGTATCTACTCATTACTTAACAAATACCTCATGGGATCAGTATCTACTCATTACTTAACATACCTCATGGGATCAGTATCTACTTATAACTTAACAAATACCTCATGGGATCAGTATCTACTCATTACAAACAAATACCTCATTGGATCAGTATCTACTCATAACTTAACATACCTCATGGGATCAGTATCTACTTATAACTTAACAAATACCTCATGGGATCAGTATCTACTTATAACTTAACAAATACCTCATTGGATCAGTATCTACTCATAACTTAACATACCTCATGGGATCAGTATCTACTTATAACTTAACAAATACCTCATGGGATCAGTATCTACTTATAACTTAACAAATACCTCATGGGATCAGTATCTACTTATAACTTAACAAATACCTCATGGGATCAGTATCTACTCATAACTTAACAAATACCTCATGGGATCAGTATCTACTCATAACTTAACAAATACCTCATGGGATCAGTATCTACTCATAACTTAACAAATACCTCATGGGATCAGTATCTACTCATTACAAACAAATACCTCATTGGATCAGTATCTACTCATAACTTAACATACCTCATGGGATCAGTATCTACTTATAACTTAACAAATACCTCATGGGATCAGTATCTACTTATAACTT
Source organism: Oncorhynchus keta (assembly GCF_023373465.1). NCBI lineage: Eukaryota > Metazoa > Chordata > Actinopteri > Salmoniformes > Salmonidae > Oncorhynchus > Oncorhynchus keta. The sequence continues at coordinate 32,235,123 of NC_068421.1, forward strand.
AACAAATACCTCATGGGATCAGTATCTACTTATAACTTAACAAATACCTCATGGGATCAGTATCTACTTATAACTTAACAAATACCTCATGGGATCAGTATCTACTCATTACAAACAAATACCTCATTGGATCAGTATCTACTCATAACTTAACATACCTCATGGGATCAGTATCTACTTATAACTTAACAAATACCTCATGGGATCAGTATCTACTTATAACTTAACAAATACCTCATGGGATCAGTATCTACTTATAACTTAACAAATACCTCATGGGATCAGTATCTACTCATTACAAACAAATACCTCATTGGATCAGTATCTACTCATAACTTAACAAATACCTCATGGGATCAGTATCTACTCATAACTTAACAAATACCTCATGGGATCAGTATCCACTCATAACTTAACAAATACCTCATGGGATCAGTATCTACTCATAACTTAACAAATACCTCATTGGATCAGTATCTACTCATAACTTAACAAATACCTCATGGGATCAGTATCCACTCATTACTTAACAAATACCTCATTGGATCAGTATCTACTCATAACTTAACAAATACCTCATGGGATCAGTATCCACTCATAACTTAACAAATACCTCATGGGATCAGTATCCACTCATAACTTAACAAATACCTAATTGGATCAGTATCCACTCATAACTTAACAAATACCTAATTGGATCAGTATCCACTCATAACTTAACAAATACCTAATTGGATCAGTATCTACTCATAACTTAACAAATACCTAATTGGATCAGTATCCACTCATAACTTAACAAATACCTAATTGGATCAGTATCCACTCATAACTTAACAAATACCTAATTGGATCAGTATCCACTCATAACTTAACAAATACCTAATTGGATCAGTATCCACTCATAACTTAACAAATACCTCATGGGATCAGTATCTACTCATTACTTAACAAATACCTAATTGGATCAGTATCTACTCATAACTTAACAAATACCTCATTGGATCAGTATCTACTCATAACTTAACAAATACCTCATTGGATCAGTATCTACTCATTACAAACAAATACCTCATTGGATCAGTATCTACTCATTACAAACAAATACCTCATTGGATCAGTATCTACTCATTACAAACAAATACCTCATTGGATCAGTATCCACTCATAACTTGATATATGGTTATGGCTTGGTCTTCATCTATATTCTATAGATTCATGTGATTAAGAGCACAAAGACAAAGATAGCAGGTGACATACAGAGGGTATTACGATGGCTTATGTAGGGCTTCAGTGAGTATTACTACCAGCATCATACCACTTAATATACACTGAGTGTACAAAACATAAAGAACACCTGCTCTTTCCATGACATAGGCTGACCAGGTGAATCCAGGTGAAAGCTATGATCCATTGTTTATGTCACTTGTTAAATCCACTTCAATCAGTGTAAATGAAGGGGACGAGACAGGCTAAATAAGGATTTTTAAGCCTCGAGACATTTTTCAAATTTAATTTAATGAGGCAATTCAGTTAAGAACACATTCTTATTCACAATGAGGGCCTCAGAACAGTGGGTTAAGTACCTTGTTCAGGGGCAGAACAACAGATTTTTACCTTGTCAACTCGGGGATTCAATCTAGCAACCTGTTGGTTACTGGCCCAAAGCTCTAACCACTAGGCTACCTGCTGGATTGTGTATGGGTGTCATTCAGAGGGTGAATGGGCAAGACAAAAGATTTAAGTGTCTGAATGGAGTATGGTAGTACGTGCCAGGTGCAATTGTTTGTGTCAAGAACTGCAACACTGCTGGGTTCACACTCATCAGTTTCCCGTGTGTATTAAGAATGGTCCACCACCCAAAGGATATCCAGCCAACTTGACACAACTATGGGAAGCATTGGAGTAAACGTGGGCCAGCATCCCTTTCGACACCTTGTAGTCCATGTCCTGACAAATTGAGGCTGTTCTGAGGGCAAAAGGGGGTGCAACTCAATATTAGGAAGCTGTCTCTAATGTTTTGTACATTCACTGTAGATACACAGTGCTGTACTGTATTGGCTAGTACTACTCTAGTACTACTGGAGCTCTTATAGATTCAAGAGGGTTTACATTGACGCCGACATTTACGCTGGCCACATTTCAGAGATATGGTATCTTTTCAACAGAGTTGAATCCAGATATATGGCAACAATAGCAAACCATTCCATTTGTAACTGATGAATGTTATTCAATTACTGCTTTGTCAACAATTAAAATAAAACCATCCCATTCTGAAGTGAATCATGCAATCAAGACAATCAAATCAAATAACAATCCAGGCTGTTGATTTGTTCTATTGTACTTGAAACCCTTAAACAACAGCGAGACAAAGAACCAGAGAGAGAGAAAAAGAGAGAGACTGTAGAGAGATTTGAATGGTATCTGCTCCCTCCGGTGACATGAGAGTTACCTGTCTGCACTAGCTCTCCCTTCATGATGGGACCTGCCTATGCCCTGAGAGAGAGAGAGAGAGAGAGAGAGAGCGAGAGAGAGAGCGAGAGAGAGAGCGAGAGAGAGAGAGAGAGAGAGAGAGAGAGAGAGAGAGAGAGAGAGAGAGAGAGAGAGAGAGAGAGAGAGAGAGAGAGAGAGAGAGAGAGAGAGAGAGAGAGAGAGAGAGAGAGAGAGAGAGAGAGAGAGAGAGAGAGAGAGAGAGAGAGAGAGAGAGAGAGAGAGAGAGAGAGAGAGAGAGAGAGAGAGAGAGAGAGAGAGAGAGAAGAGAGAGAGAGAGAGAGAGAAGAGAATGAAGAGGAGAAAAGTGAGAGAGAGAGAGCAAGAGAGAATGAAGAGGAGAAAAGTGAGAGAGAGAGAGCGAGAGAGAATGAAGAGGAGAAAAGTGAGAGAGAGAGAGCGAGAGAGAATGAAGAGGAGAAAAGTGAGAGAGAGAGAGAGAGAGAGAATGAAGAGGAGAAAAGTGAGAGAGAGAGAGAGAGAAAGAGAGAGAATGAAGAGGAGAAAAGTGAGAGAGAGAGAGAGAGAAAGAGAGAGAATGAAGAGGAGAAAAGTGAGAGAGAGAGAGAGAGAAAGAGAGAGAATGAAGAGGAGAAAAGTGAGAGAGAGCGAGAGAGAGCGAGAGAGAAAGAGAGACTGAATGAAGAGGAGAAAAGAGAGAGAGCGAGAGAGAGAGAGAAAGAGAGCGAGACTGAATGAAGAGGAGAAAAGAGAGAGAGCGAGAGAGAGAGAGAAAGAGAGCGAGAGAGAGAGCGAGAAAGAAAGAGAATGAAGAGGAGAAAAGTGAGAGAGAGCGAGAGAGAGAATGAATAGGAGAAAAGTGAGAGAGAGAGAGCGAGAGAGAGAGAGAGAATGAAGGGGAGAAAAGTGAGAGAGAGCGAGAGAGAGAGAATGAATAGGAGAAAAGAGAGAGAGAGAGAGAGAAAGAGAGAATGAAGAGGAGAAAAGTGAGAGAGAGAGAGAAAGAGAGAATGAAGAGGAGAAAAGTGAGAGAGAGAGAGAGAGAGAAAGAGAGAGAATGAAGAGGAGAAAAGTGAGAGAGAGCGAGAGAGCGCGAGAGAGAGAGAAAGAGAGACTGAATGAAGAGGAGAAAAGAGAGAGAGCGAGAGAGAGAGAGCAAGAGAGCGAGAGAGAGAGAGCGAGAAAGAAAGAGAATGAAGAGGAGAAAAGTGAGAGAGAGCGAGAGAGAGAATGAATAGGAGAAAAGTGAGAGAGAGAGAGAGAGAATGAATAGGAGAAAAGTGAGAGAGAGCGAGAGAGAGAGAGAATGAAGGGGAGAAAAGTGAGAGAGAGCGAGAGAGAGAGAATGAATAGGAGAAAAGGGAGAGAGAGAGAGAGAAAGAGAGAGAATGAAGAGGAGAAAAGTGAGAGAGAGAGAGAGAGAATGAATAGGAGAAAAGTGAGAGAGAGAGAGAGAGAGAGAGAGAATGAAGAGGAGAAAAGAGAGAGAGAGAGAGAGAGAGAGAGAGAGAGAGAGAGAGAGAGAGAGAGAGAGAAAGAGAGAGAATGAAGAGGAGAGTGAGAGAGAGAGAGAGAGATAGAGAGAGAGAGAATGGAGAGGAGAAAAGCGCGAGAGAGAGAGCGAGAGGAGAAGGAAAGGGGAGAGAGAGTTAGAGTTAAGAGAACTGGTAGAACCCAGAGAGCTGAGGCAGATGATTTGCTGTATGACCCTGACGCTGTCTGCTGAGACCTAATGGATTCCTGTGGTCTGATAAGCTGGGGACAAAGCCTCTCACCATGACACACAGACACAGAGAGACAGAGTCAGTCCCAGCACGGTGAGAGGCCAGCCTGGGGCCCCAAACTCGGTGTGACTCAGTCTCTCTGTAGCCCGCAACCTCTCTACTCAGCCCCCCCAGCTTCCCAGTCAGTCGGTCGGCCCCTTAAGGGCCAATCATGTCAGAGAGAACACAGGGGCACAAATAATGATCCTCTAGACTAGAGCTGTTGTTGAGTCTTTATGTTTGTTCCGCCTTGCCACACTGATTGAAGCTTACAGTACAACTCACCTGTAAGACAGCTCATATGGATGTGACACAGGTAGTCGCTGCAGTAGGGGTATAGGGTTTCTGGGTGAATAGAGGCATGTCTATAGTACCTGGCGGGGTCTCATTCTCTTTGTTAGTTATGGATCTTACTTAAAACAACACAGTGATACTTAAAACAGTCTGTTATCACATGGCTGCCAGCGACTAGAAACAGCACATCAAACCTGCAGATAGGAGGGACATTGACAAAAACCAATGTTGGTACATGGTACTAAGGCAGACCCTGACATTCAGGATTACTAAGTGGTAATCAACTCCAACCTCTCCCACAAAGCTCTGTCTTGTCCGAATATGAACTTCTTTCAGTTTCAGGGTAAACAAAGGGGCTAACGCTGGATTGGAACCTGCCAGAAGGAAAGTCATAAAGTGTGGAGGAGGTTTACTTTAGAAGAGAATGATGATGACTGCCTCCATAAAATATCATTATCTTATACTTCCTATGTATCATAACTCAGTCACATCTTCTTCCATTTACAGTCTCATTTATCTTGCAAAATGAATTTCACTTTACATAGAATTTAGTGATATTCCATGGAGTTGGTGTCTTTTCAACCAAACATTATGAATAACCTTAAATTGGATAAGCAGTTAGCCTCTCGTAAATTCTACATGCACTGTTGATTTACCATGCCCTTTGCTCTCTCTCTCTGCAGGCATCTCTTCTCTCTGCTGTCATCTCTTCTTTCTGCAGGCATCTCTCTCTCTCTCTCTCTCTGCAGGCATCTCTCTCTCTCTCTCTCTCTGCAGGCATCTCTCTCTCTCTCTCTCTCTCTGCAGGCATCTCTCTCTCTCTCTCTTTCTCTCTGCAGGCATCTCTCTCTCTCTCTTTCTCTCTGCAGGCATCTCTCTCTCTGCAGGCATCTCTTCTCTCAGCTGTCATCTCTTCTTTCTGCAGGCATCTCTCTCTCTGCAGGCATCTCTCTCTCTCTCTCTGCAGGCATCTCTCTCTCTCTCTCTCTCTGCAGGCATCTCTTCTCTCTGCAGGCATCTCTTCTCTCTGCAGGCATCTCTTTATGACCGCAGCCCACTTAATTAAGTGTTAGTGAACTAATAGACTGACTGGGATTTAACTACACTGAAGTGACTGGAGGTTTCTAAGGGAAATCTACATGACAGGAGCACTGAAGCATGTGACCAGGGTTTAAGATCTCCACTCAGGGAGGGTTAGGGAGGGAGGGAAGTAGGGAGGGAGTTTAAGGGAGAGTTTAAGACCTGTAAGAGCAGTCCCTCCCTCAACGCAGCAGCAGCTGTTTAAAGAGCACAGTACAGAAAAGAGCAGAAGGTTTTAATGCCGTGAATGTTGGAGACAGCATTTTGACAAGATAAGTAGTAGGCCACATGAGGAGTTGTGGGAATCCATAAAGCACTGTGTTTGGTTAGTTATTAGTGGTGAGGTTAACATGGGATTTAGAAGAACATTGTCTGAGAGGGGCATCTCAAGAGGTAGCTAACAGATAAGTAAGTGGCTGTAAAGGATTGTGTCTGTGAAAAGGAAAATTACAAGAACTGTTATAGGAAAGAACTGGAGGACAAATACTGAGCAAGTATATTTCTCTTCCCAAGAAATCACCATAACATCTCTTCCCAAGAAATCACCATAACACCTCTTCCCAAGAAATCACCATAACATCTCTTCCCAAGAAATCATCATAACATCTCTTCCCAAGAAATCATCATAACATCTCTTCCCAAGAAATCACCATAACACCTCTTCCCAAGAAATCACCATAACATCTCTTCCCAAGAAATCACCATAACATCTATTCCCAAGAAATCATCATAACATCTCTTCCCAAGAAATCACCATAACACCTCTTCCCAAGAAATCACCATAACATCTCTTCCCAAGAAATCACCATAACACCTCTTCCCAAGAAATCACCATAACATCTCTTCCCAAGAAATCATCATAACATCTCTTCCCAAGAAATCACCATAACACCTCTTCCCAAGAAATCACCATAACACCTCTTCCCAAGAAATCATCATAACATCTCTTCCCAAGAAATCATCATAACATCTCTTCCCAAGAAATCATCATAACATCTCTTCCCAAGAAATCACCATAACATCTCTTCCCAAGAAATCATCATAACATCTCTTCCCAAGAAATCACCATAACATCTCTTCCCAAGAAATCACCATAACATCTCTTCCCAAGAAATCATCATAACATCTCTTCCCAAGAAATCACCATAACACCTCTTCCCAAGAAATCACCATAACACCTCTTCCCAAGAAATCATCATAACATCTCTTCCCAAGAAATCATCATAACATCTCTTCCCACACACTGCTCTCACCTGTCCGTCTGTACCGATGGTCCCTCCACAGTCTGACAGTAGCTCAGACATGTCATAGTAACTAGTGAACTCCCATAGACAGGCCTCTAGGTTGAGATTCTTGTAGAAGCGCAGTACGCTGGATCCCCTCAGGGGGGTGCTGTACTGGTAGGGAGAGGTCTCCCCGATCACCTCAGGGTTCTTGGTGGCGTTGGTTATGAAGCCGTGGCGGGTCTTGACCTCGGTGTAGTCCAGCAGGTTAGAACAGCGGTGGTTCCCCACACGAGTACCATCAGGACTCAACGTCAGCTCAAAGTTAGACATAGGACGGGTGGAGACCACAGGGAGCATGCCTGGGAGAGGAGAGGAGAGAAGAGAGGGGAGACAAGGGGTTAGGAGAGAGAAAGGCGGGGGCGGGAAATAGAGAGGGAGAGAGAAAGAGAAAGAAGATAGAAGTCTCTCTGTGTTCTTCACCGTCTATGTGTGGCATGGTGACAGTGATCTTGATGAGGTTGGGATGGTCTGGGTCCTCTGCTCCGGTGTAGCGTAGCTTGGCAGAGAAGGGCTCAGCGCCCACTGTACCCACCACACGAGGCTGGCACATACCATCCTCTATACTGATGGAGACTATGAAGCTGCTGAGTTCCAGGCCCTCATCTCCATTAGAGTTCACAGCACGAGCTGCACACTGCACCCTAGAGCCAGCCTGGAGGGAGAGACACACATCTCACATCAATACAGCCGACTCAGTCGCATCAATACAGTCAACTCAGTCACATCAATACAGTCAACTCAGTCACATCAATACAGTCGACTCAGTCACATCAATACAGTCGACTCAGTCGCATCAATACAGTCAACTCAGTCACATCAATACAGTCAACTCAGTCACATCAATACAGTCAACTCAGTCACATCAATACAGTCAACTCAGTCACATCAATACAGTCAACTCAGTCACATCAATACAGTCAACTCAGTCACATCAATACAGTCAACTCAGTCACATCAATACAGTCAACTCAATCCCATCAATACAGTCAACTCAATCCCATCAATACAGTCAACTCAATCCCATCAATACAGTCAACTCAGTCACATCAATACAGTCAACTCAGTCACATCAATACAGTCAACTCAATCCCATCAATACAGTCAACTCAATCCCATCAATACAGTCAACTCAGTCACATCAATACAGTCAACTCAGTCACATCAATACAGTCAACTCAATCCCATCAATACAGTCAACTCAGTCACATCAATACAGTCAACTCAGTCACATCAATACAGTCAACTCAATCCCATCAATACAGTCAACTCAGTCACATCAATACAGTCAACTCAGTCACATCAATACAGTCAACTCAATCCCATCATGAACTAAATCATTCACTTTAGTTTCAACTCGTTGTCGGAGTCAGTCCAAATTCACTGATAATGTGTTCTCTACCTGGAAATAGACAGAGTCCAAGGTGATGATCTTGGAGGAGGAGAAGAAGGTATCAAAGTCCACCTCTCTCATGGAGCTGGTGACCCCGTCCAGGCTGGTTGGAGCGCTGACCAACCATCGATAGCGTGTCAGTGTGTCATTGATGTGCTCACTGATGCAGATGGAGCCAGTCTTGTCGTAGTCAGGGTACTTAGGGTTACAAGCCTGAGAGAGGGAGGAGAGAGGAGACCGTGTTTGGGAATGAGGCAAAATATACTGTAATGTATAGGGAAAATTTGCATTGTTCATCAACATCACTCATCTTCAATATCAAATTAAATCCTAATTGAATCCTAATTGACATATTCCTAAGCCAAAGAAACGACTTGGTTTTTTATGCAAATTAAGAGCAGACAGTGAATACAATGATGCCCTGGCCTATGTCCTAAATGGCATCATATTCCCTATATAGTGCACTTCCCGATGGGACTCTGGTCAAAAGTAGGTGCATAAAACAGAGAATAGGGTGCCATTTGGGACGAAACCCTAGACTGGGAGGTTAAAAGCCGTGATAAACCATTCTCCGTACCGTGACACAGACGACGGGGTAGCCTGCCACTGGGGGTGTGTGTCTGGCTCTGGAGGTGTCGTCATACTGCAGTAGGGAGAACACCTGGGGGACGGAGGGGAAGGTGACGTCCGCCATGCTGTTGGTCTCCTCTATGTAGATAATGGCCTTATTCATCTGAGGACAGACAGAAAATAAACAGATCAAACATAGAAGTGTTGTTAAAGGTAGTGATGTATCAGGGGCGACTAACGCAACAACTAAACTTCTCTCTTGTTCCTGTCCCTCGGCTTTCACGCTGAAGGTAAGTGAAGTGTACCCGTGCACATGCGCAAATACTCTGCGTGACTGCATCGCGCTTATCTGCGATATTCTCCGTTCATCCTGCTACTTGTGTCAACGTCATATTGCTGAGTCTATGTGATGTTATTGTTCCAGTCCTCACCTGCGTCTCAGCCACCATATTCTCATCAGGTTTCAGGTGGACCGTGAAGGCTTCTCTCATCTCTCTGACTCCATCAAACAAGATCTCCACCTCGATGTAGTGCTCTGTGTCACCCTCCTTGAACTCAATGTCTGGGGTAAACAACAACAACAACAACACGGCTCTAGGTTAAACAGGAAACATCTATACACTGCAGATACTGACGGAATACCTTATCAAGTTGATTATTTATATAGTATTAGGGTCAGGATATTTTCCTAATCAGATCACATTATCAGGAAAAACTCATGGCCTTATTGACGTGAGAGGTTGATGTGTGAGGTGTTGTAATATTTCTCACCTTCAGATACAGGATGGTAGTCCTCTCCGGAGGTGGCTGATCCGTCCTTGGTGTGGACGCGGACCACAGAGACCTTGGAGGTGTCTCCTACTCTCAGCACTGGGATCTTCGCTATGGACACCTGGCCTGCCCCGCTAGGCTCACTCACGCTGAACTTAGTCTCCCCAAACTTGATGATGGCCTCTGGGGATAACATGGGTGAGGGTCACAGAGTCAGACATGGAGCAGTGTGATAGATGATATGAACTAAAGTAGAATGAGTAGAATGAGTTGTGAATGACACACACCAAAACAAGTCAACAGGATGCAGACTAGCAGATCATGAATTTGAGAATTAAAAAAAAAAAGTAATGTAATAAGTATCTGGGACTATTATAGAGTGTGCAACTTATTTTATTGTCTCCAGATGAAAAGATTCCATCTGTGAGTCAGTCAGTCTTACTGTCTGCGTCGTCCATGATCTTGACCAGAGTCTCGTTCTGTTTCCCGATTGACGCTCCGAACGGAGACTCACTGCGGGGCGACCCCAACAGCAGCCTCAGCTCCTCCTCCTCCTCATGCTCCGTGTCATCAACCAGAGACAGAACACACGGCTTCTCCACCTCCCCTGGAGAGAGGGGAGAGATAGAGAGACGGAGATGGGAGGAGAAAGAGAGAGAGAGATTGAGATACATTAGCAAAAAGGGGTAACCAGTTGTTGAAAAATCTAATATTTTGAAGGGTTCCAAAATGCACAGAGAAACTATACCCTTTTGGCCTATGAGGTGTTTCTTGTGTCAGTGTGTTTCCTGGTCTTTTACAGAAGAGATTTCAGTGTTACCTGGTAGGAAGGTGATGATGGAAGCGTCCGTGTTGGGTCGTTCGTTGAAGTCCATCATAACCTGAGCAGTGCCTTGTCTGGTATAACAGCGGACGGTTGACCTGTAACTGATGTCTCCACTACGATACACCATGACTGAGATCTGACCGGAGTTCTCATGCCCCATGTGCATGGCATCACGGAACTGCACCTTGGGCACTGTTAGAGGACAATCACATCAACAAATCATCTACGTTAGATCAAGTGCATCGTGAAACAGTGTTGATCATAACCATGACATAATGCTCATAACTGTCTACAGCTGATGTTATAATGCACTATAAGCCTTTAAAAATGCTTTATAAATGCTTTGATAAGGACACTTACAGTAACGTGATACCAAAGCTTTAGGTGGCAGCGTTGCTCAATCACCTTTATTGGTGTTGATGTGTTTCAGAGATGCCCTGTTTTGTCAGAGCAAGGTATGATCGGTTTTCTAAACTCCTGAATAAAATAATAATATAATATATAATATATGCCATTTAGCAGACGCTTTTATCCAAAGCGACTTACAGTCATGTGTGCATACATTCTACGTATGGGTGGTCCCGGGAATCGAACCCACTACCCTGGCGTTACAAGCGCCATGCTCTACCAACTGAGCTACAGAAGGACCACGAAAAATGCCATTGCTCATATTAATCTATATTAGATCTCATTGATAATTAGACACATCCTAAAGAATCAGATAGGTTCACTCACAGTCAGAAACGTTGTGACTAGGACTGTGTCCCAAATGGCACCCTATTCCCTACATAGTGCACTAATTTGGGCCAGAGCCTATGGACCCAATATCAGCCCGATTCACTCACGGTCGGAGACGGAGTCATTGATGAGGATGGTGGCCTTCCCCGGTTCTCCCAGGATGCCGTTCATGGGCATGCGGAGGACCAGCTCGAATGTCTCGGTCCCCTCCAGCACCGGCTGACCCAGGTCATCCAGGATGGTCACCCTGAACGTCTGCTGGCTGACCCCCGGTGCAAAGTCCAGGTTACGACTGATCCCTACGTAGTCCACACCGGCTAGAGGAGTAAGAAAAGAGAGAGGGATGAGAGGATTAAAGTATTTGATGATATTTTAACACCTGGGGCTGTATGTATCAAGTGTCTCAGAGTAGGAGTGCTGATTTCAGATCAGGTTCTCCCTGTCATTAAATAATCGTATTCATTATGATCTAAAAGGCAAAACTGATCCTAGAGCAGCAATCCTACACTGAGACACTTGATTCACAGTAGTATAATCAGTAGCGGTGAATGTAAATATCACAACATGTTTGTCAAATGTTGCTTCCTCTCAACAGTACATAGCAGTGAAGGATCACTAGGAATCTGTGTGAGGATTAAGACTGCAGTAGTGTGAGACATCTGATATCTCCCTAGGCCCCCGGGAGGGTGTAAACATGTTTTTCATCCACTCAGAGATATGAAGAGGCAGGGTGTGTCACGCCTTGGTCTTAGTATTTTGTCTTTTCGTTATTTATTTGTTCAGGCCAGGGTGTGACATGGGTTTATTTTGTGGTGTGTTTTGTATTGGGGTTTTAGTAGGCATTGGGATTGCGGCTGAGTAGGGGTGTCTAGAGTAGGCTTGGCTGCCTGAGGCAGTTCTCAATCAGAGTCAGGTGATTCTCGTTGTCTCTGATTGGGAACCATATTTAGGTAGCCTGGGTTTCACTGTGTATTTTGTGGGTGATTGTTCCTGTCTCTGTGTTAGTTGTCACCAGACAGGCTGTATAGGTTTTCACGTTCCGTTCGTTGTTTTGTATATTTATATAGTTATTTCATGTATCGTCTATTTTTTCATTAAAGAACATGAGTAACCACCACGCCACATTTTGGTCCGCTTCTCCTTCAACAGACGAACGCCGTTACAGGGTGTTGATGGCATGGCCTTTACCCCCATGACTGCTTCCTGTACCGCTGACCTAGGGTGCGTCCCAAATGGCACCCTATTCCCTATATATATACTTTTGGACCCGGATCAAATGTAGTGACCTATATAGAGAACAGGGTGCCATTCAGGACCAACCCTGCTATGGACATCTGACCCACAGACCCAGCTATGTGTTTCTGAACCAGCGTTGTGTGTACCTCCGCTTGGGACTGTATTATAAAGCTACAGTATGTGTGTCTGCTTGGGGCGGCATTAACACTTAATCTCAACAGATTAGATAGGATAGAAACAATATTTTGATGCGGGCAGGAGAAGAAAGAATTAAGAGGGAGAAAGAGAGATAGTGGGGAGGGAGGGAGAGAAGAAAGGGGGAGGGAGGAGGTAAAAGAGGAGTGAGGGGAAGGAGGAGTGCTCGGGGGAAGGTGATATGAAGAAGGCAGCAGGCAGGGAGAAGGTTTTACTTTCAGGAGCTATATATACAGTATAGTCTCTCTATCCAGACTTAAACACCAGAGTATGAGGGATTCAGCCTACATTTCTCTGTCTTCACTCAATCCAGCTTTATCACCAACATTGTTCCCAACCCTGTCCCTCCCAACCCTGTCCCTCCCAACCCTGTCCCTCCCAACACTGTAGGCCTACCCTCCTCTGTACCTTCCAACCCTGTCCCTCCCAGCCCCTCCCAACCCTGTCCCTCCCAGCCCCTCCCAACCCTGTCCCTCCCAACCCTGTAGGCCTACCCTCCTCTGTACCTCCCAGCCCTGTCCCTCCCAGCCCTGTCCCTCCCAGCCCTGTAGGCCTACCCTCCTCTGTACCTCCCAGCCCTGTCCCTCCCAGCCCTGTCCCTCCCAGCCCTGTCCCTCCCAGCCCTGTCTCTCCCAGCCCTGTCCCTCCCAGCCCTGTCCATCCCAGCCCTGTCCATCCCAGCCCTGTAGGCCTACCCTCCTCTGTCCCTCCCAGCCCTGTCCCTCCCAGCCCCTCCCAACCCTGTCCCTCCCAGCCCTGTCCCTCCCAGCCCTGTCCCTCCCAGCCCTGTCCCTCCCAGCCCTGTCCCTCCCAGCACTGTCCCTCCCAGCACTGTCCCTCCCAGCACTGTCCCTCCCAGCCCTGTCCCTCCCAGCCCTGTCCATCCCAGCCCTGTCCCTCCCAGCCCTGTAGGCCTACCCTCCTCTGTACCTTCCAACAGCTACCAGACTGGGGTTGCGTACCAAATGGCGCCCTATCCGCTATGGGTCATTGTCAATAGCTGTGCACTACAAAAGGAATAGGGTAACATGTAGGATGCAGCTGGGGCTGAGCAGAGCCCTTCCCCTCTCCACTAATGTTCACATTCAGAGGTCATATAACATCCCAACACATCCAGCCTGTGTTGCTCTGGGCGTTCGCTCTACTTCCACAACACCACAGTGACAGTCAGACAGACTAACCCTGAGGTGGACTCTGGGCGTTCTCTCTACTTCCACAACACCAGAGTGACAAACATACAGACTAACCCTGAGGAGGACTCTGGGCGTTCTCTCTACTTCCACAACACCAGAGTGACAGTCAGACAGACTAACCCTGAGGAGGACTCTGGGCGTTCTCTCTACTTCCACAACACCAGAGTGACAGTCAGACAGACTAACCCTGAGGAGGACTCTGGGCGTTCTCTCTACTTCCACAACACCAGAGTGACAGTCAGACAGACTAACCCTGAGGTGGACTCTGGGTGTTCTCTCTACTTCCACAACACCAGAGTGACAGTCAGACAGACTAACCCTGAGGTGGACTCTGGGCGTTCTCTCTACTTCCACAACACCAGAGTGACAGTCAGACAGACTAACCCTGAGGAGGACTCTGGGCGTTCTCTCTACTTCCACAACACCAGAGTGACAGTCAGACAGACTAACCCTGAGGAGGACTCTGGGCGTTCTCTCTACTTCCACAACACCAGAGTGACAGTCAGACAGACTAACCCTGAGGAGGACTCTGGGCGTTCTCTCTACTTCCACAACACCAGAGTGACAGTCAGACAGACTAACCCTGAGGTGGACTCTGGGCGTTCTCTCTACTTCCACAACACCAGAGTGACAAACATACAGACTAACCCTGAGGTGGACTCTGGGCGTTCTCTCTACTTCCACAACACCAGAGTGACAGTCAGACAGACTAACCCTGAGGAGGACTCTGGGTGTTCTCTCTACTTCCACAACACCAGAGTGACAGTCAGACAGACTAACCCAGAGGAGGACTCTGGGCGTTCTCTCTACTTCCACAACCCCAGAGTGACAGTCAGACAGACTAACCCTGAGGTGGACTCTGGGTGTTCTCTCTACTTCCACAACACCAGAGTGACAGTCAGACAGACTAACCCTGAGGGGGACTCTGGGCGTTCTCTCTACTTCCACAACACCAGAGTGACAGTCAGACAGACTAACCCTGAGGTGGACTCTGGGCGTTCTCTCTACTTCCACAACACCAGAGTGACAGTCAGACAGACTAACCCTGAGGAGGACTCTGGGCGTTCTCTCTACTTCCACAACACCAGAGTGACAGTCAGACAGACTAACCCTGAGGTGGACTCTGGGCGTTCTCTCTACTTCCACAACACCAGAGTGACAGTCAGACAGACTAACCCTGAGGAGGACTCTGGGCGTTCTCTCTAATTCCACAACACCAGAGTGACAGTCAGACAGACTAACCCTGAGGAGGACTCTGGGCGTTCTCTCTAATTCCACAACACCAGAGTGACAGACATACAGACTAACCCCGAGGAGGACTAAAGCATATTGTTCCACCTGGTGAACCTTCCCTAAGCTCTATATGACTCTTTGAACACAGCGGTAAAGCCAGTGTGCTGTAACACAAATACATTGTATTGCAGCACAGTACCCTGTGTGAGAGCAGTGTGTTGTATTGTAGGGACAGGGACTGGAGCACCTACCTTCAGCAGACAGTGTACTGCCATAGACATTCAGTGTGCTGTGTTGTTGCGTTTTTTAAGGGGCAGATCAGCTTTAATATTGCAGAAAGATTGTTGCTTCCATCAATGTAATTATCTGCATCATTTCCAATACCCCATATTTTATGGGTAAAAATATATATACATATACAGTTGAAGTCGGAAGTTAACATACACTTAGGTTGGAATCATTAAAACTCGTTTTTCAACCACTCCACAAATTTCTTGTTGACAAACTATAGTTTTGGCAAGTCGGTTAGGACATCTACTTTGTGCATGACAAGTCATTTTTCCAACAATTGTTTACAGACAGATTATTTCACTTATAATTCACTGTATCACAATTCCAGTGGGTCAGAAGTTTACATACACTAAGTTGACTGTGCCTTTAAACAGCTTGGAAAATTCCAGAAAATTATGTCATGACTTTAGAATCTTCTGATAGGCAAATTTACATAATTTGAGTCAATTGGAGGTGTACCTTGGTTGGAGGAGCCCTTGGTTCTCTATGGTGTAGTAGGTCAGGGCGTGACTTGGGGGTAATCTAGTATATTTATTTATATGTTGGTGTGCTTGGTATGGTTCCCAATTAGAGGCAGCTAGAAATCGTTGCCTCTAATTGGGGATCATATTTAGGTAGCCTTTTTCCCACCTGTGTTTTGTGGGATATTGTTTTGAGTTAGTGCATCTGGCACCTCTGATGTCACGGTTCGTTGTTTGTTTCTTTTTGTTCTGAAGTTTTGCGTAAATAAATATGTGGAACTTTAATCACGCTGCGCCTTGGTCCGTCTCTCCACACAACCGTCACAGACTATCCCACCAAACCAGGACCAAGCAGCGTGTTCACCAGGTGAAGGAGTTTTGGACATGAGAAGAAGTGATGGGTGGATGCGATACCCTTCCTTGGCGGCAGACGGAAGGTAATAATGGAGTACAGCGACGACGCCAGGGTTCGCGGCCACAGAAAGCCCAAGGACAACCCCAAGATTTTTGGGGGGGGAGGCACAAGGGGTAGCCGGTTGAGCCGGGGAGAGTGCCAGAGCCCGAATGGCAAACTCTGGAGGAGCGTGTTGTCAGACCACGGCCACAGAAACCCCAGTATTTTTTGGGGGCACATGGAGCTGGCGGCTGAGCAGAGGGAAGAGCCAGAGACCACCTGAGAGGAGATAGCGAGGTGGTCGGTCGACCAAAGGAGAGTACCAGAGCCCACCTGGGATTCGATGGAACAGTGTGAGGAGGGATACCTGGAGAATGGAGTTGGCTAGGAGTATGCGGCAACGCAGGCATTTGGAAGAACGTGTCATCAGTCCGGTGAAACCTGGGCTGGCTCCACGTATCTAGCCTCCAGTGCGCCTCTCGAGTCCGGTACGTCCTGTGCCTCCTCCTCGCACTCGCCCTGAAGTGCATGTCCCCAGTCCGGTACGTCCTGTGCCTCCTCCTCGCACTCACCCTGAAGTGCATGTCCCCAGTCCAGTACGTCCTGTGCCTCCTCCTCGCACTCGCCCTGAAGTGCATGTCCCCAGTCCAGTACGTCCTGTGCCTCCTCCTCGCACTGAAGTCCATGTCCCCAGTCCGGTACGTCCTGCGGCGGTCTACAGTCCGGAATCCTCTATGCCGATGCCCAGTCGATACATGGTGTCCAGTCCTGCTCCACGGCCGGAGCATTCTTCTGTGCCGATGCCCAGTCCAGGCACGGCGTCCAATCTAGCTCCAAGGCCGGAGCCTTCCTCTACGCCGATGCCCAGTCCAGGCACGGTGTCCAGACCCGCTCCATGGCATGAGTTGTTTACTTATTTTCCACCATAATTTGCAAATAAATTCATTAAAAATCCTACAATGTGATTTTCTGGATTTTTTTTCTCATTTTGTCTGTCATAGTTGAAGTACCTATGATGAAAATTGCAGGCCTCTCATCTTTTTAAGTGGGAGAACTTGCACAATTGGTGGCTGACTAAATACTTTTTTTGCCCCACTGTATATACATACTTTTTTGAATATACCTTTATTTTCCCCCGCATACCCTACCACCCCTCCTCCAATTGGAGTGAACTAATAAACAATAACACTTAGGCTTCTACTTTCAGTTTATAAATATTATACACATTTTACAGACAATCTATTTTACAACAGTTATTTAAATTTAGTTTGTTTTTAGTCCTTCCTCTATTTCTGATATCCACCCAGTTTAATTTCTATTTGTAATGGTGCTCTTTCACAACATTTCTGAACCTATATACATTTTACAGACCCCGTACATTTTACATTTGTTATCTTGTTGTTATTAGTCCCACCCTTCAGATCCATTCAACCCCTCCCATTCATCTCTTGACACCATCCATATTACATTTATATTTGCTATATATTATTCAACTGTGCTGTGATGCTTCACACAAGTACTGAACCTTTCTATTCTCAAAGTTTCTACAGATTGTAAATTAAAGGTAAACATTTTTGCTAAAATAATAATCATTTTATTGATTGATTGACTATGGCTTTTCAAATCACCCAGTATTGCTAGGTAAATTAGTTCTAGGTAAATGTTGCAATTCTTCAGCCATTCCTGGACCTGTGACCAAAAACGAGCTACGTATGGACAGTACCAAAAATAAATGATCTAATGACTGTATTGTCTCTACCTTCAGCAGAGACAGGGTCTGTTTTCCTGGAGCGTACAGTGACCGTGGCTGTTTTAGAGAGGTCAGTGCCTGTCCTATACACCTTGACCTCCACATAACCATCACTCTCATCCACACGGTAGTCTGTGTCTCCGAAGTAGAATCCTGGAGCTGTGGAGGAGAGGAAACACAGGAAGATGCCGTACATCAGGATCTTGTTTGAGTCCGTTTCACAGCTGGAAACCATCTGATGTAACTTTTGAGTTGAATTTGTAATAACCCACATTTCAAATACAGTTACTTCTGACGACATAGCTAAATGACTGCACATTGAGCCACTAGCCGGCACTAAACTCAACACTAGTCATTTCCAGCACTTATAGTATATATATGCCATTTAGCAGACGCTTTTATCCAAAGCGACTTACAGTCATGTGTGCATACATTCTACGTATGGGTGGTCCCGGGAATCGAACCCACTACCCTGGCGTTACAAGCGCCATGCTCTACCAACTGAGCTACAGAAGGACCTCCCTGCATTACAGTATGGTACATTTGAGGGGATGTTATTACAGAATATAAATGTAAAGACTATAGAAGCCTGAAGGCATCCCTCTATTTCTGTGTCTGGTTGAAAGGAGCCGGTGCAGTGTAGACGACTGTGGTAGAGGTGTGTGTGTGTGTGTGTGTGTGTGTGTGTGTGTGTGTGTGTGTGTGTGTGTGTGTGTGTGTGTGTGTGTGTGTGTGTGTGTGTGTGTGTGTGTGTGGCCCGCCTGTCTGCAATTAGTACTTTCCTGAGCCCAGATTCCGCTGCAGTCAATCTCCCCCACACTGTTCTGTTCCTCTGACTCTCTCTCACCCTCTTCTTCTCGCTCTCTTTGTTCCTCTTTCCCTCTCTGTACTTTGCGTGCTGTGAACTGGGCTGTCTCCTGGGAAGTTTCTGTCAACTAACATCACAGCTGACTGAAACAACCAGAAACACAGGGAGGGTGTTGATTGAGCGTAACGGCCCTCACAGTAAGAGCGGGACCCTGGGCTCATTTACTGTATGTTCTGGGAAAATAAACAGCTTTGAGGTAGAATTGGAGTGGCAGTTGTTGGCTCTGAATTATTTCAATGAGGCCTTTACTCATTTTTTGTGTGTGTAAAAATGGATCAAACCAACCCTTTTCTCCAGACTACTGAATAGCAGAAGCCTGGTCCATCACAGAAGAACTGGAGTTATACACTACCATTCAAAAGTTTGGGGTCAAAATGTCTTTGTTTTTGAAAGAAAAACATTTTTTTGTCCATTAAAATAACATCAAATTGATAAGAAATACAGTGTAGACTGTAGACATTGTTTATGTAAATTACTATTGTAGCTGAAAACGGCAGATAATTAATGGAATATCTACATAGGCCTACAGATGCCCATTATCAGCAACCATTACTCCTGTGTTCCAATGGCACGTTGTGTTAGCTAATCCAAGTTTATCATTTTAAAAGGCTAATTGATCATTAGAAACCCCTTTTGAAATGAAGCCAGCACATCTGAAAACTGTTGTCCTGATTAAAGAAGCAATAAAACTGTCCTTCTTTAGACTAGTAGAGTATCTGGAGCATCAGCATTTGTGGGTTCGATTACAGGCTCAAAATGGCCAGAAACAAAGAACTTTCTTCTGAAATTCGTCAGTCTATTCTTGTTCTGAGAAATGAAGGCTATTCCATGCGAGAGATTGCCAAGAAACTGAAGATCTGGTACAACGCTGTGTACTACTCCCTTCACAGAACAGCGCAAACTGGCTCTAACCAAAATAGAAAGATGAGTGGAAGGCCCCGGTGCACGACTGAGCAAGACGACAAGTACATTAGAGTGTCTAGTTTGATTAACAGACACCTCACAAGTACTCAACTGGCAGCTTCATTAAATAGTACCCACAAAACACCAGTCTCAACTTTAACAGTGAAGAGGCGACTCAGGGATGCTGGCCTTCTAGACATAGTTCCTCTGTCCAGTGTCTGTGTTCTTTTGCTCATCTTAATATTTTCTTTCTATTGGCCAGTCTGAGATATGGCTTTTTCTTTACAACTCTGCCTAGCAAGCCAGCATCCCGGAGTCGCCTCTTCACTGTTGACGTTGAGACTGGTGTCTTGCGGGTACTATTTAATGAAGCTGCTAGGTTCTGTCCCAAATGGAACCATATGTCCTATATAGCACACTATGTTTGACCAGAGAGAGGCCAAAGAAGAGCCCTACACAGGACGCCATTTCAGCCACAGTGAATACATGAATGAATTCAATGGCGGTGATATCGCCACAGGCATATACCCTGTTTCCATGACAATGATGATCACACATTTAGGCTGTTAGTTAGCTGGGTTTCTCATCTCAAAGTGACACAGATAAATAGGAAGATAGAAGAGGAGGAGAAGAGGCTAATATTGGCTGAAAAATAGCTCTGCATAGAACTAATCTGTCCATCTGATAAAACAATACTGTAGCAGTACTGTAATAGTACTGTAGTAACTAAAGCACTCCTTTTATCTGATGCATTGACTTAATATAAATAAACACTGCAAGAGGAAATTATACATGAAGAGCTTTTCAAAGCATGTGAAATAATACGGTGTGAAGCAAAATGCCTGACATCTATGTTTATCAGACAGGCTGATATCTATGTTTATCAGACAGGCTGATATCTATGTTTATCAGACAGGCTGATATCTATGTTTATCAGACAGGCTGATATCTATGTTTATCAGACAGGCTGATATCTATGTTTATCAGACAGGCTGATATCTATGTTTATCAGACAGGCTGATATCTATGTTTATCAGACAGGCTGACATCTATGTTTATCAGACAGGCTGATATCTATGTTTATCAGACAGGCTGATATCTATGTTTATCAGACAGGCTGATATCTATGTTTATCAGACAGGCTGATATCTATGTTTATCAGACAGGCTGATATCTATATTTATCAGACAGGCTGATATCTATGTTTATCAGACAGGCTGATATCTATGTTTATCAGACAGGCTGATATCTATGTTTATCAGACAGGCTGATATCTATGTTTATCAGACAGGCTGATATCTATGTTTATCAGACAGGCTGATATCTATGTTTATCAGACAGGCTGATATCTATGTTTATCAGACAGGCTGATATCTATGTTTATCAGACAGGCTGATATCTATGTTTATCAGACAGGCTGATATCTATGTTTATCAGACAGGCTGATATCTATGTTTATCAGACAGGCTGACATCTATGTTTATCAGACAGGCTGATATCTATGTTTATCAGACAGGCTGATATCTATGTTTATCAGACAGGCTGATATCTATGTTTATCAGACAGGCTGATATCTATGTTTATCAGACAGGCTGATATCTATGTTTATCAGACAGGCTGATATCTATGTTTATCAGACAGGCTGACATCTATGTTTATCAGACAGGCTGATATCTATGTTTATCAGACAGGCTGATATCTATGTTTATCAGACAGGCTGATATCTATGTTTATCAGACAGGCTGATATCTATGTTTATCAGACAGGCTGATATCTATATTTATCAGACAGGCTGATATCTATGTTTATCAGACAGGCTGATATCTATGTTTATCAGACAGGCTGATATCTATGTTTATCAGACAGGCTGATATCTATGTTTATCAGACAGGCTGATATCTATGTTTATCAGACAGGCTGATATCTATGTTTATCAGACAGGCTGATATCTATGTTTATCAGACAGGCTGATATCTATGTTTATCAGACAGGCTGATATCTATGTTTATCAGACAGGCTGATATCTATGTTTATCAGACAGGCTGACATCTATGTTTATCAGACAGGCTGATATCTATGTTTATCAGACAGGCTGATATCTATGTTTATCAGACAGGCTGATATCTATGTTTATCAGACAGGCTGATATCTATGTTTATCAGACAGGCTGATATCTATGTTTATCAGACAGGCTGATATCTATGTTTATCAGACAGGCTGATATCTATGTTTATCAGACAGGCTGATATCTATGTTTATCAGACAGGCTGATATCTATGTTTATCAGACAGGCTGATATCTATGTTTATCAGACAGGCTGACATCTATGTTTATCAGACAGGCTGATATCTATGTTTATCAGACAGGCTGATATCTATGTTTATCAGACAGGCTGATATCTATGTTTATCAGACAGGCTGATATCTATGTTTATCAGACAGGCTGACATCTATGTTTATCAGACAGGCTGATATCTATGTTTATCAGACAGGCTGATATCTATGTTTATCAGACAGGCTGACATCTATGTTTATCAGACAGGCTGATATCTATGTTTATCAGACAGGCTGATATCTATGTTTATCAGACAGGCTGATATCTATGTTTATCAGACAGGCTGATATCTATGTTTATCAGACAGGCTGATATCTATGTTTATCAGACAGGCTGATATCTATGTTTATCAGACAGGCTGATATCTATGTTTATCAGACAGGCTGATATCTATGTTTATCAGACAGGCTGATATCTATGTTTATCAGACAGGCTGATATCTATGTTTATCAGACAGGCTGACATCTATGTTTATCAGACAGGCTGACATCTATGTTTATCAGACAGGCTGACATCTATGTTTATCAGACAGGCTGATATCTATGTTTATCAGACAGGCTGATATCTATGTTTATCAGACAGGCTGATATCTATGTTTATCAGACAGGCTGATATCTATGTTTATCAGACAGGCTGATATCTATGTTTATCAGACAGGCTGATATCTATGTTTATCAGACAGGCTGATATCTATGTTTATCAGACAGGCTGATATCTATGTTTATCAGACAGGCTGATATCTATGTTTATCAGACAGGCTGATATCTATGTTTATCAGACAGGCTGATATCTATGTTTATCAGACAGGCTGATATCTATGTTTATCAGACAGGCTGATATCTATGTTTATCAGACAGGCTGATATCTATGTTTATCAGACAGGCTGATATCTATGTTTATCAGACAGGCTGATATCTATGTTTATCAGACAGGCTGATATCTATGTTTATCAGACAGGCTGATATCTATGTTTATCAGACAGGCTGATATCTATGTTTATCAGACAGGCTGATATCTATGTTTATCAGACAGGCTGACATCTATGTTTATCAGACAGGCTGATATCTATGTTTATCAGACAGGCTGACATCTATGTTTATCAGACAGGCTGACATCTATGTTTATCAGACAGGCTGATATCTATGTTTATCAGACAGGCTGACATCTATGTTTATCAGACAGGCTGACATCTATGTTTATCAGACAGGCTGACATCTATGTTTATCAGACAGGCTGATATCTATGTTTATCAGACAGGCTGACATCTATGTTTATCAGACAGTCTGATATCTATGTTTATCAGACAGGCTGATATCTATGTTTATCAGACAGGCTGATATCTGTTTATCAGACAGGCTGATATCTATGTTTATCAGACAGGCTGATATCTATGTTTATCAGACAGGCTGATATCTATGTTTATCAGACAGGCTGATATCTATGTTTATCAGACAGGCTGATATCTATGTTTATCAGACAGGCTGACATCTATGTTTATCAGACAGGCTGACATCTATGTTTATCAGACAGGCTGATATCTATGTTTATCAGACAGGCTGACATCTATGTTTATCAGACAGGCTGATATCTATGTTTATCAGACAGGCTGATATCTATGTTTATCAGACAGGCTGATATCTATATTTATCAGACAGGCTGATATCTATGTTTATCAGACAGGCTGATATCTATGTTTATCAGACAGGCTGATATCTATGTTTATCAGACAGGCTGATATCTATGTTTATCAGACAGGCTGACATCTATGTTTATCAGACAGGCTGATATCTATGTTTATCAGACAGGCTAACATCTATGTTTATCAGACAGGCTGATATCTATGTTTATCAGACAGGCTGATATCTATGTTTATCAGACAGGCTGATATCTATGTTTATCAGACAGGCTGATATCTATGTTTATCAGACAGGCTGACGTCTATGTTTATCAGACAGGCTGATATCTATGTTTATCAGACAGGCTGATATCTATGTTTATCAGACAGGCTGATATCTATGTTTATCAGACAGGCTGATATCTATGTTTATCAGACAGGCTGATATCTATGTTTATCAGACAGGCTGACATCTATGTTTATCAGACAGGCTGATAGCTATGTTTATCAGACAGGCTGATATCTATGTTTATCAGACAGGCTGGTATCTATGTTTATCAGACAGGCTGGTATCTATGTTTATCAGACAGGCTGATATCTATGTTTGTCCGACAGGCTGATAGCTATGTTTGTCCGACAGGCTGATATCTATGTTTGTCCCGACAGGCTGACATCTATGTTTATCAGACAGGCTGATATCTGTTTATCAGACAGGCTGATATCTATGTTTATCAGACAGGCTGATATCTATGTTTATCAGACAGGCTGATATCTGTTTATCAGACAGGTGTATCACGGAGGCGCTCTGCACTGCTAAAGCTAACTCTCTCTCCTCTGCTCTCATCCTTCTAGACCTATCGGCTGCCTTCGATACTGTGAACCATCAGATCCTCCTCTCCACCCTCTCCGAGTTGGGCATCTCCGGCGCGGCCCACGCTTGGATTGCGTCCTACCTGACAGGTCGCTCCTACCAGGTGGCGTGGCGAGAATCTGTCTCCTCACCACGCGCTCTCACCACTGGTGTCCCCCAGGGCTCTGTTCTAGGCCCTCTCCTATTCTCGCTATACACCAAGTCACTTGGCTCTGTCATAACCTCACATGGTCTCTCCTATCATTGCTATGCAGACGACACACAATTAATCTTCTCCTTTCCCCCTTCTGATGACCAGGTGGCGAATCGCATCTCTGCATGTCTGGCAGACATATCAGTGTGGATGACGGATCACCACCTCAAGCTGAACCTCGGCAAGACGGAGCTGCTCTTCCTCCCGGGGAAGGACTGCCCGTTCCATGATCTCGCCATCACGGTTGACAACTCCATTGTGTCCTCCTCCCAGAGCGCTAAGAACCTTGGCGTGATCCTGGACAACACCCTGTCGTTCTCAACTAACATCAAGGCGGTGGCCCGTTCCTGTAGGTTCATGCTCTACAACATCCGCAGAGTACGACCCTGCCTCACACAGGAAGCGGCGCAGGTCCTAATCCAGGCACTTGTCATCTCCCGTCTGGATTACTGCAACTCGCTGTTGGCTGGGCTCCCTGCCTGTGCCATTAAACCCTACAACTCATCCAGAACGCCGCAGCCCGTCTGGTGTTCAACCTTCCCAAGTTCTCTCACGTCACCCCGCTCCTCCGCTCTCTCCACTGGCTTCCAGTTGAAGCTCGCATCCGCTACAAGACCATGGTGCTTGCCTACGGAGCTGTGAGGGGAACGGCACCTCAGTACCTCCAGGCTCTGATCAGGCCCTACACCCAAACAAGGGCACTGCGTTCATCCACCTCTGGCCTGCTCGCCTCCCTACCACTGAGGAAGTACAGTTCCCGCTCAGCCCAGTCAAAACTGTTCGCTGCTCTGGCTCCCCAATGGTGGAACACACTCCCTCACGACGCCAGGACAGCGGAGTCAATCACCACCTTCCGGAGACACCTGAAACCCCACCTCTTTAAGGAATACCTAGGATAGGATAAAGTAATCCTTCTCACCCCCCTTAAAAGATTTAGATGCACTATTGTAAAGTGGCTGTTCCACTGGATGTCATAAGGTGAATGCACCAATTTGTAAGTCGCTCTGGATAAGAGCGTCTGCTAAATGACTTAAATGTAAATGTAAGAGATGTAAATGATTTATCTTCTAACACCTTATGTACTTATCTTGGACTCAAAGAATACCATACCACTTTAAGGATTGGATATCATCAACTCATTGTATTAGTCAGTTAGACAAGCAGAAGGAAAACTGTTAATGTAGACAAAGCCTGAAGATTGGTAGTTGAAGGCATTGTTGTCAGGTATGAAAGTGCTTTGAATTGGTAATAGGCTTACAGGGTGCACACACAGGACAAATACACCTGTCCTCCTTTATCTAGGTCGAGAACAAACCTAGACAAAGGATATGTCACAAACGGCACCCTCTCCCTTATATAGTGCACTACTTTTGACGGGCTCTGGTCAGAAGAAGTGCACCATATAGAGAATAGGGCTCCATTTGGGATGCTACAAAGTGCGTGTGTGAGTCGAGATCAAACCTAAACAAAGAGTGTGTGGTGTCAGGGTTTATGCAGCTGCCAGGCAGGCTTTAGACTGTCTCAGCTCATTCTCCACGCTACTGCGGTAATCAGATCTGTGTGTGTGCGAGTGTGTGCGCCGAGTCCCAGACTTGCAGCTGTAGTAATCAGATAAGGTTGGTTTGTATAGCAGACAAACACCATCTCCACCGGGGAGAGGTGTGGTATGGAGCCACCGGGGAGAGGTGTGGTATGGAGCCACCGGGGAGAGTTGTGGTATGGAGCCACCGGGGAGGGG
The DNA here is from genome assembly GCF_023373465.1 of Oncorhynchus keta. NCBI lineage: Eukaryota > Metazoa > Chordata > Actinopteri > Salmoniformes > Salmonidae > Oncorhynchus > Oncorhynchus keta. Next base: position 32,261,564 of record NC_068421.1, read on the forward strand.
TGTGGTATGGAGCCACCGGGGAGGGGTGTGGTATGGAGCCACCGGGGAGAGGTGTGGTATGGAGCCACCGGGGAGAGGTGTGGTATGGAGCCACCGGGGAGAGGTGTGGTATGGAGCCACCGGGGAGAGGTGTGGTATGGAGCCACCGGGGAGAGGTGTGGTATGGAGCCACCGGGGAGAGGTGTGGTATGGAGCCACCGGGGAGGGGTGTGGTATGGAGCCACCGGGGAGGGGTGTGGTATGGAGCCACCGGGGAGGGGTGTGGTATGGAGCCACCGGGGAGAGGTGTGGTATGGAGCCACCGGGGAGGGGTGTGGTATGGAGCCACCGGGGAGAGGTGTGGTATGGAGCCACCGGGAGGGGTGTGGTATGGAGCCACCGGGGAGAGGTGTGGTATGGAGCCACTGGGGAAAGGTGTGGTATGGAGCCACTGGGGAGAGGTGTGGTATGGAGCCACCGGGGAGGGGTGTGGTATGGAGCCACTGGGGAGGGGTGTGGTATGGCGTGGGACAGTAAAACATGAGAATGCTTGTAGAGCAGAATTACAGTCTTGTATTTATGCAGTGCTGTTACTGGTCGGTAAATCTCCAAAAACACTAAGGTCTGTATAAGGTATGATTATGGTTCTGGTGAGAGTGGGACGGGTCTGGGTCCTGGACGAGGATGAGAGGAGAAAAGAGTAGTGGGTTGACCCTAAACCCTGTTATTACCTCCCTGGACCCATCTGGACTCACCTGGATTCACCTGGATTCCAGGTCACACTGATAGCAACAGATGTGCTGCAGCATTTTAGGGCGAGGTAGCATAGTGTTAACTATAGTGTTACAATTACACCTACATGGCTAGACTGCATGTTCAGCAAGCTCTACAGTAGGTCTGTCACACCCTGACCATAGTTTGCTTTGTATGTTTCTATGTTTTGGTTGGTCAGGGTGTGAGCTGGGTGGGCATTCTATGTTACATGTCTAGTTTGTCTAGTTCTATGTTTGGCCTGATATGGTTCTCAATCAGAGGCAGGTGTTCGTCATTGTCTCTGATTGGGAACCATATTTAGGTAGCCTGTTTGGTGTTGAGTTTTGTGGGTGATTGTCCTTAGTGTCTTGATGTCCTTGTTCTGTGTGTATGTGCACCAGTATTAGGCTGTTTCGGTTTTCGTTACGTTTATAGTTTTGTAGTGTTTGTATTTAGATTCGTGTTGCTTCAGTTGAATAAACATGGATCGCAATCTACACGCCGCATTTTGGTCCGACTCTCTTTCCCATACAGAAAACCGTTACAGAATCACCCACCAACCAAGGACCAAGCAGCGTGGTAACGGGCAACGGCAAAAGCAGCAGCAGGAGAAGCAACAGATGCAGCAGCAACAGGAGCAGCAGCAGCAGCAGTGGGAGAGGCTGCACTACTTGGAAGAATGGACATGGGAGGATGAATTGGATGGTAAAGGACACCGGGCTCAGCCAGGAGAATATCGCCGCCCCAAAGAAGAACTGGAGGCGGCGAAAGCGGAGAGGCGCTGGTATGAGGAGGCAGCGAGGCGTCGTGGATGGAAGCCTGAGAGTCAGCCCCAACCTTGCGCACGGTGTCCCCGGTTCGCCTGCATAGCCCAGTGCGGGCTATTCCACCTCGCCGCACTGGCAGGGCGACCGGGACCATTCAACCGGGTAAGGTTGGGCAGGCTCGGTGCTCAAGAGCTCCAGTGCGCCTGCACGGCCCGGTCTATCAGTCACCACCTCCACGCACCAGCCCTCCGGTGGCAGCCCCCCGTACCAGGCTGTCTCACCGGTCCATCCTTACAGGGGCTCCCTCCTCTCCGGCGCAGCCGGAGTCTCCCGCCTCTCCGGCGCTACCAGAGCCTTCCTCCTCTCCAGCGCTACCAGAGCCGCCCGTCTGCCCAGCGCCGCCTGAGCCGCCCGTCTGCCCAGCGCCGCCAGTGCCGCCCGTCTGCCCAGCGCCGCCAGTGCCACCCATCTGCCCAGCGCCGCCAGTGCCGCCCGTCTGCCCAGCGCCATCAGCCCAGCGCCATCAGTGTCGCCCGTCTGCCAGGAGCCGCCAGGGGCCGCCAGTCAGCCAGGGGCCGCCAGTCAGCCAGGGGCCGCCAGTCAGCCAGGGGCCGCCAGTCAGCCAGGGGCCGCCAGAGCCCCTCTGTCCCGAGCAGCCGCCCCTCTGTCCCGAGCAGCCGCCCCTATGTCCCGAGCTGCCGCCCCTCTGTCCCGAGCTGCCGCCCCTCTGTCCCGAGCTGCCGCCCCTCTGTCCCGAGCTGCCGCCCCTCTGTCCCGAGCTGCCGCCCCTCTGTCCCGAGCTGCCGCCCCTCTGTCCCGAGCTGCCGCCCCTCTGTCCATTGAGAAGAGTTTCCATGGTGAGGAGGCCACGGAAGCGGACAAGGTGGGGAACTAAGACTACGGTGAAGTGGGGGCCACGTCCAGCACCAGAGCCGCCACCGCGGACAGATGCCCACCCAGACCCTCCCCTATAGGTTCAGGTATTGCGGCCGGAGTCCGCACCTTGGGGGGGGTACTGTCACACCTGACCATAGTTTGCTTTGTATGTTTCTATGTTTTGGTTGGTCAGGGTGTGGCCGGATATGGTTCTCAATCAGAGGCAGGTGTTTGTCATTGTCTCTGATTGGGAACCATATTTAGGTAGCCTGTTTGGTGTTGGGTTTTGTGGGTGATTGTCCTTAGTGTCTTGATGTCCTTGTTCTGTGTGTATGTGCACCAGTATTAGGCTGTTTCGGTTTTCGTTACGTTTATTGTTTTGTAGTGTTTGTATTTAGATTTGTGTTGCTTCAGTTGAATAAACATGGATCGCAATCTCCACGCTGCATTTTGGTCCGACTCTCTTTCCCATACAGAAAACCGTTACAAGGTCAGTATAATTTCTGTATTCCAACCTACCACCCGTCTGTTAAACACATGATCATAGTAAATAATGATTATAATCAGGCAGGGAAAGGCAGCTCCGGTCCTTGGGGGCCTGAGTGAAATTTTGTTCTGTTCAGCGTTTTAAACCTGGGAAACAAACCAGGTGTGTGTACACCATGAGCGATCATATTCCTGGCAATACAAAGTGAAAAGCAGCAGACATCAAGTACCTGAGTTGCCCTTTACTGACTGAGATCATATACAGTCTACACACGGTACCGATAATACATTTTTAGTTGGGTTGTATCTCTGGTTGTGTTTGGTTAGAAGAGACACTGGCTGCATTTCCTGAATATCCAGCTCTAATGTACATCCTGTTCTCTTTGGAAGTGAAAGGGCTGGGAGTGGAATTCAGGCAGGGGTGGGGAAACAGTTACCTCCTAAGGCCCCTGACTCTTTAATGGGACCGGGTCAGCCCACCCTGGAGAGGCACAGCAGGACAAAGGACCCTCACTGGCAGGGACAGGTGCTACACATGCATGCATGTACCATGCCAAAAGACCGCCACTTCTACAGCACAAAACACAGGGGAGAAAGGCTGATTCCACGCTCTGCCTGTACTGCCTGAGTATGTGTCATGTGTGGAGGAAAGGAAGCAGGATTACATGCTTATAATCCCTGGTAATGTATAGTACACTACTTTTGATTAGGCTCCATAGGGAACAGGGTATCATTTGGAATGTACCCAGGGTCTGGGAGAACAACAGTCAGTAATATCAATGATTGATTTATTTCTTAACTCTGATTTGACAGCTATTCTTTTCATTGTGAGTTAACTGTGTATTAATGTTTAGATAGCGGGTCAAGGATGTTTGAGAGGCCGGTAGGAAGGTAAACAGAGGAGACAGATTTCCTATAAGCCCTGAGATGAGATTAGCTAACTGGGTTTTCAGCGGACGTGAAGTGTTCTCAGAGGAACTGGGTTGAAGGGTCAGAAGTTTAAGGTGGTTACAGGCCAAAGGCCTTTCTTACCTGTCACTGTGTACCCACTGAATAGTCTACATCCTAGGTGGCATGGCACTGATAAACACCTGATAACTCACACTACTAGCCTGGTACCACACCTGTATGAGGTTTAGCTAACTGTACTGACAATCGTTGCCAGGCTATACATACTACCTCACACTTTGGTCACAGTTTGAGAGAGCGCGGGCTGTAATCTGTATTTCCATGCTTTGTGACTGACAGGCAAGGCAGTGTACTTGCAATGCTGGTACGAAAACCACAGTGTCAGTTTAATACAGTCACACTACAGACGGGATCAGACATTTGTTCTAGAATGTAACAAAATATCAAACAGATCATTCCAAATGTATAGAACTAAAGTTCCTCTTGGCATGAACTTAAGTTTTGTCATGTTCTGTGTCTTGGTATAGAACACTGTCATTGTTCTAGTTCATTTACAACCAAAACAACAGTTGACATGCCTTAATACATCCCCAGTCATGACATTCGACATCATCGTGTTCTCAGAGCCGTGGCCTGAGGCCTCAACAAGGCGTCTGACTGACAACCAGGATCCTCTCCCTCCTGCATATCAGTTGTTCGGGTGGAGTGGTTCATACGGGTTCATGTATAGAATGACACGCACACAGAAGGGGTAGGTAGGAAAGGGGGAAATACCTACTTATTATTGTTATCTTGAATGGAATCCTGATTCTGTCTGCATGGCGTCAAGAATCAGATTAAGACAAAGAGTCAGAGAGGAAACCATAGCCTGAAGATACTGTCTGACAAGCTGCCTAACCCCCTCACTAGTGACGTCAGGAGCTGTAACCTGATCAACACAAAGAGGGCATGAGGTAAAACAGTGAGGCACCTCCCCAGGGCATCCTGAATCAGGTGCTGAGGGGGTTTAAGGTGCCAGGATACGATGAGATGGAAGGATGGAGAGATAGTTCTGGAGAGACAGGGCTGATGTCAGCCTATAGATAAAGGAGGTGGTGGTAATGGAATGGACTGAGCTCTGTTAGATAAACTAAGGAGGAGAGATAGAAAGGCCCATCCATCTGTTGAAGGAGAAGAGCAGTACTGTAGATTGATTACCTGTCAGGTCGTACCTACAGGAGGGAATAAGGTGTGATTCGGAACGCACCACAGATCATTGTGTGTTAGAGTGTGTGTGAGAATCTTAGGTTCATACGGAGTGTGTATTGTCTAGAAACTCTCCCCCCACTACATCAAGACTTCCTGCTGAATAGAACTCTGTTTCACTGTGAAACTACGACATTCTGAAAAGGATTAGAGGTGAGCTACATTCCATTGCTGTTATAAAGGGGTACAGACTATTAAAGGGGTGTTATACAAGGGTACAGACTATAATAGGGCTGTTAAACAAAGCTGTTATATAGGGGTGTTAAACAGGGCTACAGACTATTATAGGGCTGTTATACAGGGTTACAGACTATTATAGGGGTGTTAAACAGGGCTGTTATACAGGGTAACAGACTATTATAGGGCTGTTATACAGGGTAACAGACTATTATAGGGCTGTTATACAGGGCTGTTATACAGGGTTACAGACTATTATAGGGGTGTTAAACAGGGCTGTTATACAGGGTAACAGACTATTATAGGGCTGTTATACAGGGTAACAGACTATTATAGGGCTGTTAAACAGGGCTGTTATACAGGGTAACAGACTATTATAGGGCTGTTAAACAGGGCTGTTATACAGGGTAACAGACTATTATAGGGCTGTTAAACAGGGCTGTTATACAGGGTAACAGACTATTATAGGGCTGTTAAACAGGGCTGTTATACAGGGTAACAGACTATTATAGGGCTGTTAAACAGGGCTGTTATACAGGGTAACAGACTATTATAGGGCTGTTAAACAGGGCTGTTATACAGGGTTACAGACTATTATAGGGGTGTTAAACAGGGCTGTTATACAGGGTAACAGACTATTATAGGGCTGTTATACAGGGTTAGACTATTATAGGGGTGTTAAACAGGGCTGTTATACAGGGTAACATACTATTATAGGGCTGTTATACAGGGCTGTTATACAGGGTTACAGACTATTATAGGGGTGTTAAACAGGGCTGTTATACAGGGTTACAGACGATTATAGGTGTGTTAAACAGGGCTGTTATACAGGGTAACAGACTATTATAGGGCTGTTATACAGGGTAACAGACTATTATAGGGCTGTTAAACAGGGCTGTTATACAGGGTAACAGACTATTATAGGGCTGTTAAACAGGGCTGTTATACAGGGTAACAGACTATTATAGGGCTGTTATACAGGGCTGTTATACAGGGTAACAGACTATTATAGGGCTGTTATACAGGGTAACAGACTATTATAGGGCTGTTATACAGGGCTGTTATACAGGTTAACAGACTATTATAGGGCTGTTATACAGGGTTACAGACTATTATAGGGCTGTTAAACAGGGCTGTTATACAGGGTTACAGACTATTATAGGGCTGTTATACAGGGCTGTTATACAGGGTTACAGACTATTATAGGTGTGTTATACAGGGCTGTTATACAAGGTTACAGACTATTATAGGGCTGTTATACAGGGCTGTTATACAGGGTTACAGACTATTATAGGGCTGTTATACAGGGCTGTTATACAGGGTTACAGACTATTATAGGGCTGTTATACAGGGTTACAGACTATTAAACCGTTAAAGGTTTAGTTTAGCATCCCAACAGCTACTCTGACACCAAGGGGGAAGGAGCTACTGTACAGCAGAGAGCCATCTCAAGCATGTAACCCCTTCCTCATGTGGCAGCCAGGTCTCGCGCACACACACGCACACGCACACGCACACGCACACACACACACGCACACACACACGCACACACACACACACACACACTTGAAGTAGTGTGCCTACCTCTGTTCCCAAGGAGGCTACAAGAGAACCTGCAACCCAATCTGAGTAATGCAGTCGGAACACTTATCATTCACTAAGCTCTCTATCCCACAGGTTGAAATATGTGACATCATTTCCTGCCAGTTTCAGTCAACACACAGGGAATATGTGACCAAGAACGTCACTACGGTCTGAGACTCAGTGGCTGAGAAACTATTTGGACATTAAACAGGGAATACATAAATACATGCCCCAAAGTATTCGGGATACTTGAATTGGAGATCTATGTGTTGTGTTTCTATTCTAAAAAAACAGGTTGTTTAAAATAAGAGAACACAAAACCATGCTCGCAAACAGACAAATATGTCATACAGTCTATGTACTGCATTTGATTGATATCCTCCAGAACGTCATGGTTCTTGTCTTGACTAGGGAGTGGAGCTCAACTATCATTTACTTTCCTGTCCAAGGCAGATTTATGAGAGGGACTGTTAGAGAGATATGTTTGGTAAGAGGGGAGTCGTCCTGTCTAGATGGTCCACCCTGTGAGAGAACATCTGGTGAATCCTCACTCAGTCTGAGATAGTAGGTCAAACCAAGGCTGTGTCTAAAATGCCACCCTATTCCCTACATGGTGCACTACTTTTGACCAGGGCCCATAGGGTTCTGAGCAAATTAAGTGTACTATATAGGGAATAGGGTGCCATTTGGGACATGTACAAAAGTAGTGCACACTTTCGGGAAAGGGGTGTCATTTGAGATGCCCAACTGGTGTAGATCTAACCATGTTTAATGTATCTTAATGATGTGCATAGACAAGGTTTTCTTTCCGTCTACAGGCCTCCTCCAATACTGTTCTGACTCAAACTCCAGCAGCGAGGTTCTGGAATGCTGTGGAGAGTTGCTTCGACCCAATTAGCTCTGTTTCAAACTGACGTTTTGATGGTGCGTGTGTGTGCAGACAGAAAGTTTGGATAAAAGTTTGAAACGGAAGATTCAGCGATTATACCAAGGGGTTTTCAAATCGACTGTTCCCTGCCTGTCACCCTTCACAGCGTTGCTTCCTTTAGATGTCAAGGACACACACACACACACACACACACACACACACACACACACACACACACACACACACACACACACACACACACACACACACACACACACACACACACACACACACACACACACACACACACACACACACACACACACACACACACACACACACGGTCCATAGATAGGGAACTAGTCAGGCAGATATGCAAGAAAGCAATGGTCAAGAGGTGCTGTTGAACAGATAGGAGGTACAGGAGACTATCAGATGTGGATGGGAGACTTGCAATAAGGGCTTCCATTCAGCAAGAGGAGACACACAGGGTAAATGTCACCCTACTCCTTACATAGTGATCTACTTTCGACCAAAGCACATTGCACACATGTACATACACAAACAAGCCACTATTTCTCTATTGGTTTCATTCAGTTGGTACTACATCATCTGTGTACCTCATGCTTCCCTGTATCAGTGAGCATAGCAACAATATGTCATTTATCATACCAATTATTTTTTCTTTCATATGTTCATTCAAAGTTTACAGTTTGCTCCTCATCTAACCAATACATAAACAAAACCACATCCAATAGATGGGAGCCTGTTTCTATTGGTAAAGTCATGAATTCACTTTGCCTGAGGAGGGTTCTTCTCTTCCACTCCTCGTGTATAGGTGTGTGTGTGTGTTTGTGTACCTTTTGAAGGTCCCTTGATCTATCTGTTCTAGACGTTTCATGAATAATATTCATGTGTAAATGTACCTTTTTACACACCATCTCAACTGTCTCCTTTGCTTATAAGCAACGTTTACAAGTCTGCTAACATTGTTGTCTTAACATTATCTTCCAGAGGTGACAGGACAGGAGCAATCTTTTTTCTCACCCTCACGTTGTGAAAAAACACATTTCCATTGTAAAAAATAATGTCCAAAATGGCACCCTATTCCCTATAGAGTGAACTAACCTGGTCGAAAGTAGTGCCCTACGTAGGGAATAGGGTTCCATTTGGGACGCATCCCTAGTCAAGAGTGATATTAACACTTTCCTCAGCTGATAACTGTTATACTGTCCTCTAGGCGAGCATTTGAAAGGTCAAAATTGAAAAGTGAAGGGTCATCTTACCATCATCCAGGTCAGGTATGATGGTGACCCTGGCAGTGTGGTACTCCTGTCCCAGACAGCCTCCCATGGGCATACTGAGGGTAACGTTGAAGCTCTCCTCCTCTTCATACAGAGAGTCATCTATGATCACCACACGACAGGACTTCTCCATCTCGCCCTTATCAAAGCGCAGGACACTGTTGTGTTCCTCAGGTCTGGATATGTAGTCAGAGTAGGACAGGACTGTAGTGGGGATGGTCCCTGTAGCTGTGGCTGTAGGAGAGAGGAAAGGAGAGATGGGTGAGAAGAGAAGGAGGTGTGTGTGTGTGTGTGTGTGTGTGTGTGTGTGTGTGTGTGTGTGTGTGTGTGTGTGTGTGTGTGTGTGTGTGTGTGTGTGTGTGTGTGTGTGTGTGTGTGTGTGTGTGTGCGGACCGTACCTTGCTGTGTGTAGCAGATGACCATGAGTTCCTGTGTGATGTCACCACTCCTGCGTACTGGGATCAGCAGCTCCCCAATGTCCTCCTCTACAGGGTAGACTGCAGACGGGATGAACACTGTCGACTCTGGGGGACAGGGAAAGAAAGGGGGGTGAGACAGAGCGAGAGAGGCAGGGGGGTGAGACAGAGCGAGAGAGGCAGTGGGGGTGAGACAGAGCGAGAGAGTCAGAGGGGGTGACAAAGAGAGATAAACCCTCACATCCTACTCACTGCGTACGTACTTAATACACAAGCTACGCTGATGAGAAGAGGGTACAACAATGCGTTAAATATTTCTGTCTGAGTTACAGTATGTTGCTGCTGGTGCTCTGGTCAAGGCTCCTCTCTGAGGGCTTAACAGAGTTCTATAAAGGATGTGTTGACCCAGTGAACAGAGGCAGACTATCAGAACACATAGTCTGCGTCGCAAATGGCACCCTATTCCTTTTATAGTACACTCCCTTTGACCTGAGCCCTATGCAGGTCCTGGTCAAAAGTAGGGCACTATATTGGGAATAGGGCATCATTTATGATCCATCCAGAGGATATGATGTCTAACATCAGTGGTTGGCACAGACTACCCAGAAGCCTCTCTGACAGTTGACGCACAGGGACCAATCAGGGAAATACATATACATTTAGTGAATTGTTAATAGGAAAAGTCCAGCTTCCGTACTGTAGACTTTGCATGCGAAGAAGAACAGTAAAAGTGGGCCTGTGTCTTTGCTTCTGTTAGCAAGCAGAGACCTGTTCAAACCATTGGTCTTTTTTACAGTCTGTTATAAAGTCACTCCCCCTGTTCTGTCCTCTCCTCTCCTTATCTCTCCTCTCCTCTTTTATTCTGCATAGCATGACTGTGTCTAAGTTACTAGACCTGAGATATATTCCAGAGGCCTACACTAAGAAGTACCTACCTCACATAGACATTTTTATAATATTATCTCTATCACTGTTACGTTTATTCTTCATAAAACCTATTATTTACTCTAATTGTGAATCTGGACGTCTGTGCTAATAAGGTGCCAGCAGGGCCAGAACTCTCAAAATCCCAACAGTCATACCTGACCAATTACTGACTGACCAGGACACTGGACCAATGGCTCCCTGCCCAGCCCTTTTGTAGACAAGTAGATGTTCCATCTCCTGCTCAGGCTGGCAGAACCTTCAAGCTTATAGCCCTTAATACTAGCTCCTGCCAAGGCAGAACATACTTTAAGCTCCAAGCTGACAGGCGTTAATGTGGATAGTTTCTCCCCTCTCTCTCTCTCTGACTAAACTTGAACTCTTCTGAGTTGAAGAGATTCACATTTAAAGGAGCTGCTAGAAACTGGGTCAGTTGTAAGACAAGTCCCAAATGACACCCTATTCCCATAGGGCTCTGGTCAAAAGTAGTGCACTAAAAACGGAATAGGGTGCCATTTGAGAAACAGGCATACTCTGAGAAGCTGGGAAATCATGGAAATCTAAAATAGTATGGTCAGGAAGCAGAATGATATTTTAGTGTGTAATGTTAAAAGCCTAATATTGATAGCTGCAAGTTATCATTTCCCTCATGGGACTAGAGTGTTTTGTGAGACAAACAGTACCATCCTCCATATATTTTAACCAATGTAAGTTGTTGACAGAATATTCCTCCTCTCACACAGAGGGACCCCAGAGGGGGAAGGAGAGGAGAGGCATAATTTATATGTAAATTTTGCAAGAGCTTCCCTCCCTCAGCCTTCCAACTACAGTATCACAGGGGAATGAATGGCTGAGCTGCTGTTTTTAAAAACCTTGTTTGTCTGAACTGTATTTAGATACTTTAGCTACGTCACTAATAGCATCCTATTCCCTATGTAGTGCCCTACTTTCGATCAGTACCAATAGGGAATATGGTGTCAATTGGGACACAGGCCTTGTGTAAACAACATGAGAGCCCTGGGAAGGCTCCAGTCTAGTGTTCTCCATCCATACCCTGGACCTGACCCTAACCCTGGGATTCTCCATACCCAATTTAACCGTATTTGTTCATTTACCTTTCTGGAGAAAATAACTTCCCATATATATTATTGTTGCAGTGTTGCTGATCACTATATCTAACCTGGGGTTGGAAAACTCCAGAAACCGTCCCAAAATTACCAGGTTTTCCAGAAATCCCGGTTGGAAGATTCCTGGAATCAGGAGTGATTGAGGGAATAAGCAGGAAATGTGGGAATTTTGCAACCTTAATCCAAGTATAACACCCATGTTGGTTTCCATGATGTGACCAATATGATAGTATCCTGTCTCCCTTTACTCGGGCAGGTAGGCTAAACCCAGCTCTAAAACTTGACTCTCATCATGATTTCATGCTGTGGTTATGCTCTGGGGCCAAGCCAGGGATTGATAAGAGGCAGAGAGCAGCTTCACTAACATGAGACACACTAATGAGGCTGAGAAAGGTCCATGTCTTGTTATCCACTGACCTGGATGTTCTCACTTACCTAATATAAAACCCTGCCTCTCCCATAGAGATAACCTCAGACCAATCATCTCTGCTAAGACTGATGAATAACCTACCTGTAGTAATGACTTATAAAGCATTAGTCATTTGAACACTACACTGTTTAGACTGTTAACCTGTTAGTCCACTAGGGGCATTATTTCATTTTTGGATAAAAAGACGTGCCCGTTTTAAGCGCAATATTTTGTCACGAAAAGATGCTTGACTATGCTTGGAATTGATAGTTTTGGAAAGAAGACACTCTTACGTTTCCAGAACTGCAAAGATTTTCACTGTGAGTGCCTTATAACAAAATCTTCAGGCAAAACCAAGATGTTTGAGCGACCAGGAAATGAACAGGATTTACGTTTTCCATAAGGTACGTTTTCCATGATCGCCTTATATGGCTGTGAATGCGACAGGAATGAACGGACACTTTCTAGCTTTTCCCCAAGGTGTCTGCAGCATTGTGACGTATTTGTAGGCATATCATTGGAAGATTGACCATAAGAGACTACAATTGCCAAGTGTCCCGCACGGTGTCTGCGTGGAAATTGGTGCGCAAAAGTCAGCTACCAGTATTTTTCCATCCGAATCAGAGAACAAAGAAGGCTTCTAGGACTGCCATTTCAATGAAGAGATATATGACAAAACACCTTGAGGATTGATTCAAACAACGTTTTCCATGTTTCAGTCGATATTATGGAGTTAATTCGGAAAAAAGTTTGACGTGTAGGTGACTGAATTTTCGGTTAGTTTCGGTAGCCAAATGCATAGTAACAAAACGGAACGATGTGTCCTACACAATAATCTTTCAGGAAGAACTGGACATCTGCTATGTAACTGAGAGTCTCCTCATTGAAACATCTGAAGTTCTTCAAAGGTAAATTATTTTATTTGATCCCTTTGCTGGTTTTTGTGAATATGTTGCGTGCTAAATGCTAACGCTAAATGCTAAGCTAGCTATCACCACTCTTACACAAATTATTGATTTTCTCTGGTTCTAAAGCATATTTTGAAAATCTGAGACGACAGGACTGTTAAGAAAAGGATAAGCTTGAGAGCAGGCATATTTATTTAATTTCATTTGCGATTAGAAATCGCTAACGTTGCGTTATGGTAATTAGCTTGAGGCTGTAGTAACGCGACCGCATGCGGGATGGGGCGGACTATGAGGTTAAAACAAGCTACTCTGGATCATGGACCTGTAGTACATACCATCAGCTGGGTCGAGGATCTCCACAGTGCCTGTGTCAGGGAACTCCAGGGCAGCCATGACAGGTTCTGACAGAACAATCTGGAAGGCCTCAGACTGCTCGTACACTCCATCCTGCAAGATCCTCACCCTCCATGTAGCCGTGCTCTGACCTGGGTTAAACTGGACCTGCTTCTGGGCTTTACCACGAAAGTCCTTATCCTTCTCCGCCGTACCATCTCTGGTGCCGATGCCTGGGCGAGGAGGGAGGAGATGAGAGAGGGGAGGAGGAGGAAGAGGAAATTATTAGGACCTAGAAGCAATAAACATAAAAAAGTTATTATAATATGGGATTGAACAATATAAGGTCAAAAGGTAGCATCTAGATATAATAACCAGTCAACAACAGAGCACAGTCAGAGATGGGGTCAGAGAAGCAGTCAGTGTTAGATGAAGTTGTGATGTGTCAGCTAGCAGATGGCCCTGAAGTGGACCGGGAGGAGGGAGTATGGTAATCACTGAATGGTAATCAGTATGTCTTGACAGCAGAGCCTATTCCCTCTGCTGTCACTCAATCTGGCCCCTAGTGCTCTGACTGAACACAGAGGACACTGTAATATATGTCAATCTTACCAAGGTCAATTACCTACCATGCCACATTGGGAGATAGTTTTGCTTCCTTTCAAGATAGATAACCTTGACACAATTAAGCTATCTTGTGGGTAAAGCAGAATCAACTTAAAACAAGGTTGTCTATGCAGGTAGTGTAGAAGTATTGGTAGATTGCCATTGTTGTTACTGCCCAGCCTACTGAGTCTAGCCTGCCCAGCTGTCTGGTAATAGTTTGTTCCAGTGTTGTTTGATCAGACCTGCTGTCACAGGGCTGGTGACGATGGCAGGCCTCCTGCTGCTCAGCTAGCTACACAGCCACAATGAAGTGTTACACACACACACACACTCCCTGCGCTAGCTCCCAGCAGGAGGTCCCCAGTAAATAGATGATAGCAGCCAAGCAGACCCCATGGCTGAGCTAGACCAACAAAAAAATAAATAAATAATATCAACAAAAAAACAAATACATGAAGAAGCAGATAGATACTTTCCACGCTTCCTCTGAACAGAGACAGAGAGAAAGAGAGAGAAGAGCAAGAGTGAGAAGAGAGAGAAGATAAAAGAGCAAGAGAGAGCGAGAGAGAGAAAGAGATTCAAGTGAGGAAGAGAAAAGACAACAGTAAAGCGTTTCAACGGTGCACAGACGGAGGCAAAAACGTACGAGTTGGGGTTTTGGACCAAAATTACCATTTCATTCTTTGAAGAAATGAAGGTGAAAGTGAGCTTTGATACGCCTGCATCGAGAAAGGAAATGGGCCCTGTAAGTGTTCTTGGGCTCCTACAGTTCTTGCTCACATGTGTTCATAGATAACGTGGATGAGCTCAACAGAGCCAGGATATTACTGGCAAGATGGCACCAACAGACATGGCAGCTCTGCTTCTAGCTCCTCAGCAACTTTGCAGTATTTTGTTTTTTTGTGTGTTATTTCTTACATTATTAGCCCAGAAAGTTTTGTGTGTTATTATATACAGCCGGAAATAACTTTTGTATATCAGAGCGACGGTAACTCACCAGCATTACAAACAGGAATACAACTTTCCCCAATTGGATCCTTTGTTCGTACACCCCAGGGCAATTGAACTTATCCCAGAGGCTGCTCCAAGACGCCACCGGTGGAGAAGAGGTATTCAGAGAGGACTTCTAGTCAGCCTCTGGAAGCGTGCACACCATCCACCACTTCCGAATATATTACTCGCTAATGTTCAGTCTCTGAACATTAAAGTAGATGAGCTCAGGGCGAGGATCTCCTTCCAGAGAGACATCAGGGACTGTAACATACTCTGTTTCACGGAATCATGGCTCTCTCCGGATATACTGTCCGCGTCCACACAGCCAGCTGAGTTCTCAGTACATCGCGCAGACAGGAATAAAGAACTCTCCGGGAATAAGAAAGACGGGGTTGTATGTTTCATGATTAACTACTCATAGTGTGATTGTGATAACATACAGAAACTCAAGTCCTTTTTTTCACCCGGCCTAGAATACCTCACAATCAAATGCCGACCATATTACCTCCCAAGATAATTATCTTCGATTATAATCACAGCCGTATATATCCCCCCCCCCCAAGCAGACACATCGATGGCTCTGAACAAACTTTATTTGACTCTTTGCAAACTGGAATCCATTTATCCGGAGGCTGCATTCATTGTAGCTGGGGATTTTAACAAGGCTAATCTGAAAACAAGACTCCCTAAATTTTATCAGCATATCGATTGCGCAACCAGGGGTGGAAAAACCTTGGATCGTTGTTACTCTAACTTCCGCGACGCATATAAGGCCCTGCCCCGCCCTCTTTTCGGAAAAGCTGACCACGACTCCATTTTGTTGATCCCTGCCTACAGACAGAAACTAAAACAAGAGGCTCCCACGCTGAGGTCTGTCCAACGCTGGTCCGACCAAGCTGACTCCACACTCCAAGACTGCTTCCATCACGTGGACTGGGATATGTTTCGTATTGCGTCAGATAACAATATTGACGAATACGCTGATTCGGTGTGCGAGTTCATTAGAACGTGCGTTGAAGCTGTCGTTCCCATAGCAACGATTAAAACATTCCCTAACCAGAAACCGTGAATTGATGGCAGCATTCGCGTGAAACTGAAAGCGCGAACCACTGCTTTTAATCAGGGCAAGGTGACTGGTAACATGACCGAATACAAACAGTGCAGCTATTCCCTCCGCAAGGCTTTCAAACAAGCTAAGCGTCAGTACAGAGACAAAGTAGAATCTCAATTCAACGGCTCAGACAAGAGGCATGTGGCAGGGTCTATAGTCAATCACGGACTACAAGAAGAAATCCAGCCCAGTCATGGACCAGGATGTCTTGCTCCCAGGCAGACTAAATAACTTTTTTGCCCGCTTTGAGGACAATACAGTGCCACTGACACGGCCTGCAACGAAAACATGTGGACTCTCCTTCACTGCAGCCGAGGTGAGTAAGACATTTAAACGTCGCAAGGCTGCAGGCCCAGACGGCATCCCCAGCCGCACCCTCAGAGCATGCGCAGACCAGCTGGCCGGTGTGTTTACGGACATATTCAATCAATCCCTATACCAGTCTGCTGTTCCCACATGCTTCAAGAGGGCCACCATTGTTCCTGTTCCCAAGAAAGCTAAGGTAACTGAGCTAAACAACTACCGCCCCCGTAGCACTCACTTCCGTCATCATGAAGTGCTTTGAGAGACTAGTCAAGGACCATATCACCTCCACCCTACCTGACACCCTAGACCCACTCCAATTTGCTTACCGCCCAAATAGGTCCACAGACGATGCAATCTCAACCACACTGCACACTGCCCTAACCCATCTGGACAAGAGGAATACCTACGTGAGAATGCTGTTCATCGACTACAGCTCGGCATTTAACACCATAGTACCCTCCAAGCTCGTCATCAAGCTCGAGACCCTGGGTCTCGACCCCGCCCTGTGCAACTGGGTACTGGACTTCCTGACGGGCCGCCCCCAGGTGGTGAGGGTAGGCAACAACATCTCCACCCCGCTGATCCTCAACACTGGGGCCCCACAAGGGTGCGTTCTGAGCCCTCTCCTGTACTCCCTGTTCACCCACGACTGCGTGGCCACGCACGCCTCCAACTCAATCATCAAGTTTGCGGACGACACAACAGTGGTAGGCTTGATTACCAACAACGACTAGACTGCCTACAGGGAGGAGGTGAGGGCCCTCGGAGTGTGGTGTCAGGAAAATAACCTCACACTCAACGTCAACAAAACTAAGGAGATGATTGTGGACTTCAGGAAACAGCAGAGGGAACACCCCCCTATCCACATCGATGGAACAGTAGTGGAGAGGGTAGCAAGTTAAGTTCCTCGGCATACACATCACAGACAAACTGAATTGGTCCACTCACACAGACAGCATCGTGAAGAAGGCGCAGCAGCGCCTCTTCAACCTAAGGAGGCTGAAGAAATTCGGCTTGTCACCAAAAGCACTCACAAACTTCTACAGATGCACAATCGAGAGCATCCTGGCGGGCTGTATCACTGCCTGGTACGGCAACTGCTCCGCCCACAACCGTAAGGCTCTCCAGAGGGTAGTGAGGTCTGCACAACGCATCACCGGGGGCAAACTACCTGCCATCCAGGACACCTACACCACCCGATGTTACAGGAAGGCCATAAAGATCATCAACCACCCGAGCCACTGCCTGTTCACCCCGCTATCATCCAGAAGGCGAGGTCAGTACAGGTGCATCCAAGCTGGGACCGAGAGACTGAAAAACAGCTTCTATCTCAAGGCCATCAGACTGTTAAACAGCCACCACTAACATTGAGTGGCTGCTGCCAACACACTGACACAACTCCAACTTCCGGGATG
The DNA here is from genome assembly GCF_023373465.1 of Oncorhynchus keta. NCBI lineage: Eukaryota > Metazoa > Chordata > Actinopteri > Salmoniformes > Salmonidae > Oncorhynchus > Oncorhynchus keta. The sequence continues at coordinate 32,279,060 of NC_068421.1, forward strand.
CCTACAAGGCCCTCACCTGCTCTCCCTTCGACAAATAAGATCATGACTCCATTTTGCACATCCCTTCCAATAGGCAGAAACCCAAACAGGAAGTACCTGTGTTAAGGTCAACGCTGGTCTGACCAATCGGAATCCATGCTTACACTGACACGGTGACTGAGTCCATCAGGAAGTGTATAGCGGATGTTGTTCCCACTGTGACTATTAACCAGTTGGATATAGGGGGCGCTATTTTCATTTTTGGATGAAAAACGTTCCCGTTTTAAACAAAATATTTTGTCACGAAAAGATGCTCGACTATGCATATAATTGACAGCTTTGGATAGAAAACACTGACATTTCCAAAACTGCAAAGATATTGTCTGTGAGTGCCACAGAACTGATGTTACAGAAAAAAATCAAAATCAGGAAGTGCCGCATTTTTTGAAACCACCTCATGGCAATGACTCCTTATATGGCTGTGGAGGAGCTAGTAGTCAGCTTACGTTTTCCCCAAGGTGTCTGCAGCATTGTGACGTATTTGTCGGCATATCATTGGAAGATTGACCATAAGAAACTACATTTACCAGGTGGTCGCTTGGTATCCTCCGTTGCAATTATTGCGTATCTCCAGCTGCAGTACTTTTCCGTTTGCTACGGAGGAGAAACCCAACTACCACGAATGATTTATCATCAAATAGATATGTGAAAAACACCTTGAGGATGATTCTAAACAACGTTTGCCATGTTTCTGTCGATATTATGGAGTTAATTTGGAAAAAAGTTTGGCGTTGTAGTGAATGAATTTTAGTTTTTTTTTCTTAGCCAAAAGTGATGAACAAAACGGAGCGATTTCTCCTACACAAATAATCTTTTTGGAAAAAATGAACATTTGCTATCTAACTGAGAGTCTCCTCATTGAAAACATCCAAAGTTCTTCAAAGGTAAATTATTTTATTTGAATGCTTTTCTTGTTTTTGTGAAAATGTTGCCTGCTGAATGCTAGGCTTAATGCTATGCTAGGCTATCAATACTCTTACACAAATGCTTGTGTAGCTTTGGTTGAAAAGCATATTTTGAAAATCTGAGATGACAGTGTTGTTAACAAAAGGCTACGCTTGTGTTTCAATATATTTATTTCATTTCATTTGCGATTTTCATGAATAGAAAAAGTTGCGTTATGCTACTGCGTTATAGTTTAAGTATTTTTCTGTCGATTTCTCAGCCAAGCAGGATGAACAAACGTAATGTTTTTGGCCTACAAAAATATTATTTTTGAAAAAAATGAACATTTGCTATCTAACTGGGAGTCTCCTGAGTGAATGCATCTAAAGTTCTTCAAAGGTAAATTATTTAATTTGGTTGCTTTTCTTATTTTTGTGAAAATGTTGCCTGCTGCCAGCACAGCCTATCATAGCATTATGCCATGCTAAACTTACACAGATGCTTGTCTAGCGTTGGCTGTAACGCATATTTAGAAAATCTGAGATGACAGTGTTGTTAACAAAAGGCTAAGATTGTGTTTGAATATATTTATTTCATTTCATTTGCGGTTTTCATGAATAGGAAACGTTGCGTTATGGTAATGCGCTTGAGGCTATGATTACGCTAACGGATACGGGATTGCTTGTCGCTAGAGGTTAAAACCTCCGGAGGCTGAAGAAATTTGGCTTGGCCCCTAAGACCCTCACAAACTTTACAGATGCACTATTGAGAGCATCCTGTCGGGCTGTATCATCGCCTGGTACGGCAACTGCACTGCCCGCAAACGCAGGGCTCTCCAGAGGGTGGTGCAGTCTGCCTAATGCATCACTGAGGGCACACTGCCTGCCCTCCAGGACACCTACAGCACCCGATGTCACAGGAAGGCCAAAAAGATAATCAAGGACATCAACCCCCGAGCCATGGCCTGTTCACCCCGCTACCATCTAGAAAGAGATCAGTACAGATGCATTAGAAGCTGTTTTTCAGTCTCTCGGATCCAGCTTTATCTCAAGGCCATCAGACTGTTTAATAGCCATTACTAGCCGGCTACCATCCGGTTACTCAACCCTGCACCTTCGAGGCTGCTGCCCTATATACATAGACATGGAATCACTGGTCACTTTAATAATGGAACCATGGTCACTTTAATAATGTTTACATACTGCTTTTTTATTTTACCTTTATTTAACTAGGCAAGTTGAATCAGCAATACAACATTGGGTTTAATTATGTATTTACTAACTAATCACATAGAATTACACATACACATAATTAATCATAACTTGATTACAAATTATGTCAAAGGAAAACATCCCTAGCGGGCGGAACAGATATGACAGCTTGTTACACAAAAGAAAAGGGTCTGTTTTGAGTGAAAAAGCGGGAAGACTGAAGAACAAAGGGTGAAGCTGTGCTATCATAAATACAGTATCTTATGCATTCTAAATTACCGCCCATTTGGAAAAGGAAAATGCAATAAATATTTACTCTGAGCTGCGCTTCAGTAGGTTGGTGGTAGATGGAAGGCCGTGTTGCCAAACAGAGTCCTTTGAAGAATGTTTCTGGTGGTCAATTGGATACGTTGTAGTAACGTCGTTGTGTGATAGACGGGATACTCTGTCTGTTCCTTCCTAACACTCGTTTGCAGCTGCTGTTGATAACTTAACGGCTAGGAGATATCACTTCTGTAGTGAATAAGAGTTCGAAGTTCATACCATTCGCAAACCAAAGCTCATGCTGATGTTGGCTTCGTTCTGTAGTTATTATCTGAACCATTCTGACATCAGACCGTCGTCCTCACATCCCCGGAACAGGAGGTTATATTGTCGTCAAGGCTTTATATAGGAAGGGAGAGGAGGGCGTGTTTGAAAAGTTTTATAGCCCATGTCCCTTCACAGGGGCGGGCCACTGATTGAGCAGAGCCCTACCTTATGTAAACCCAAATCTCACATTTTAGAAGCTAAAATCACATTTCATCCCATCACGAATAATTTCATATTCAAACATTTAAATTTAACAACAATTCCATGTGAATCCGATAACTCTACAGTGGAAAGTCTACACATCAGAGTTTGTCATCTTATCATTGATGAGAATGTCTCAGATGACAACCGAAACTGACATCATATTCATTAAGTACCACCGCATATGTTCAATTGGTCGGCTTAGCAGAATATAGTTCATTTCCCCCCACATTCTGATGTTCCCAGAATCTCTGTTAACCAAAGGGGTTTGCAAATGTAACATCAGTAGGGTAGAGAGAGGAAAAAGGGGGGAAGAGGTATTTATGACTGTCATAAACCAACCCCCAGGCCAACGTCATGACAAAAAAAATGCAATACTGTATTATATTCTATTTTAGTCAATACAACTCCAACATTGCTCATAGTAATATTTATAGATTTCTTAACTGCATTCTTTTACTTCAGATTTGTGTGTATTGTTGTGAATTGTTAGATCCTAGCTCCAACAGTGCAGTAGTAACACAAGTATTTTGCTACACCCGCAATTACATCTGATAAATACAGTGAGAGAAAAAAGTATTTGATCCCCTGCTGGTTTTGTACGTTTGACCACTGACAAAGAAATGATCCGTCTATAATTGTAATGGTAGGTTTATTTGAACAGTGAAAGACAGAATTACAGAAAAACGCATGTTAAAAATTTTATAAATTGATTTGCATTTTAATAAGGGAAATACGTATTTGACCCCCTCTCAATCAGAAAGATTTCTGGCTCCCAGGTGTCTTTTATACAGGTAACGAGCTGAGATTAGGAGCACTCTCTTAAAGGGAGTGCATAAAAGACACCTGTCCACAGAAGCAATCAATCAGATTCCAAACTCTCCAAAGACCAAAGAGCTCTCAAAGGATGTCAGGGACAAGATTGTAGACCTACACAAGGCTGGAATGGGCGACAAGTCCATCGCCAAGCAGCTTGGTGAAAAGGTGACAACAGTATTCGCAAATGGAAGAAACACAAAAGAACTGTCAATCTCCCTTGGCCTGGGGCTCCATGCAAGATCTCACCTCATGTAGTTGCAATGATCATGAGAACGGTGAGGAATCAGCCCAGAACTACACTGGAGGATCTTGTCAATGATCTCAAGGCAGCTGGGACCATAGTCACCAAGAAAACAATTGGTGACACACTACGCCGTGAAGGACTGAAATCCTGCAGCGCCCGCAAGATCCCCCTGCTCAAGAAAGCACATATACATGCCTGTCTGAAGTTTGTCAATGAACATCTGATTGATTCAGAGGACAACTGGGTGAAAGTGTTGTGGTCAGATGAGACCAAAATGGAGCTCTTTGGCATCAACTCAACTCGCTGTGTTTGGAGGAGGAATGCTGCCTATGACCCCAAGAATCACCATCCCCACCGTCAAACATGGCGGTGGAAACATTATGCTTTGGGGGTGTTTTTCTGCTAAGGGGACAGGACAACTTCACCGCATCAAAGGGACGATGGACGGGGTCATGTACCGTCAAATCTTGGGTGAGAACCTCCTTCCCTCAGCCAGGGCATTGAAAATGAGTCGTGGATGGGTATTCCAGCATGACAATGACCCAAAACACATGGCCAAGGCAACAAAGGAGTGGCTCAAGAAGAAGCACATTAACCTCTTCAACCTATGGGGGCGCTATGTCATTATTGGATAAAAAGACGTGCCCATTTTAAGCGCAATATTTTGTCACGAGAAGATGCTCGACTATGTATGGAATTGACAGCCTTGGAAAGACAAAACTCTGACGTTTCCAAAACTGCAAAGATATTATCTGTGAGTGCCCCAGAACTAATGCTACAGGCGAAACCAAGATGAAGTTTCATACAGGAAATGCCCCAGATTCTGAAGGCGCTGTGTTCCAATGTCTCCTTATATGGCTGTGAATGCGCCAGGAATGAGCCTGCCCTTTCTGTCGTTTCCCCAAGGTGTCTGCAGCATTGTGACGTTTTTGTAGGCATATCATTGCAAGATTGACCATAAGAGACTACATTTACCTGGTGTCCCGCCCGGTTTCCTGTGTCGAAATTATTGCGTAATCTGTAGGTCCATGCGCGTTCCTTTTCTTCAGAAGAGAAAGTCAACTGCCACGATGGATTTTATCGTCGATAGATATGTGAAAAACACCTTGAGGATTGATTCTAAACATCGGTTTGCCATGTTTCTGTCGATATTATGGAGTTAATTTGGAAAAAAGTTAGCATTTGAATGACTTAGTATTTTTTTTCTTTTTTTTTCTTACCCAAACGTGATGAACAAAACAGAGCGATTAGATGACACAAATAATATTTTTTGTAAAAACGGAACATTTGCTATCTAACTGAGAGTCTCCTCATTGAAAACATCTGAAGTTCTTCAAAGGTAAATTATTTTATTTGAATTCTTTTCTGGTTTTTGTGAAAATGTTGCATGCTGAAAGAGAGGCATAATCCTATGCTAGACTATCAATACTGTTACACAAATGCTTGTTTAGCTATGGTTCAAAAGCATATTTAGAAAATCTGAGATGACAGTGTTGTTAACAAAAGGCTAAGCTTGAGAGCAAATAGATTCATTTCATTTCATTTGCGATTTTCCTGAATAGTTAATGTTGTGTTATGCTAATGAGCTTGCAGATAGATTTACACAATCCTGGATGCAGGTTTTTTTTCGTAGCTAAACGTGACGCAGAAAACGGAGCGAATTTGTCCTAAACAAATAATCTTTCAGGAAAAACTGAACATTTGCTATCGGAGAGTCTCCTCATTGAAAACATCCAAAGTTCTTCAAAGGTAAATGATTTTATTTGAATGCTTTTCTGGTTTTTGTGAAAATGTTGCCTGCTGAATGCTAACGCTAAATGCTACGTTAGCTATCAATACTGTTACACAAATGATTGTTTTGCAATGGTTGAGAAGCATATTTTGAAAATCTGAGATGACAGTGTTGTTAACAAAAGGCTAAACATGCATTTTTCTGGATTTTTGTTGTTGTTATTCTGTCTCTCACTGTTCAAATAAACATTGCATTAAAATTAGAGGGATAATTTCTTTGTCAGTGGGCAAACGTACAAAATCAGCAGGGGATCAAATACTTTTTTCCCCTCACTCTATGTGTAGAAGGAAGGAGCACAGTTGGCTCCCTAACTCTGTCTGAATCCCAAATGAAACCCTATCCCCTACATAGTTCACTACTTTTTACCAGAGCCCTATATGGGTTCTGGTCAAAACTAGTGTACTATATAGGGAATAGGATGCTATTTGGGAAGCAGGCTCTGTCTCTCACACAACAGAAGGAGGACTACAGCGCCCTGATCCCAGCAGCAGCTCTAGGCTGACATGTTTGCTTTAGCCTATAAAGCAGCAGGCTAGCTCTACATAGATGCTAGACTAGCACTGCCCGTGATGCACACGACGCTACCGAACGCCTCACAACGTCCAATAAAAGAACCAGGCATCCAGTTAAAAGTAGTGCACTATATAAGGAATAGGGTGCCATTTCAGACGCATCCTAGGTCTTGTCATCAGGGCTGGGATGGAGCAGATATCCTCTGTCTCCTCTCTGTGTGAAGCACTGGCCTGAGATCAGCACCCAGGCAGATGGGTAGTGGATCTGTCAGACTGATCTGAACCCTGTGAGCCTGCTTCATCTGAAGATTTGGCTTTTTCTTTCTGTCTCCCTCCATCTTTTAAAGTTTGAGATCCATTAAACACATTGAGGAGCAGAAAAGAATGTCAGTGTCCTTCCTGTGTGTGCTTCTGGAGGTGTTCCTAAATGCACCCTATTCCCTATATAGTGGCCTACCATAGGTCTCTGGTTAAAAGTAGTGCACTATGTAGGGAATAGGGTGCCATTTGGGATGCATCCCAAATATCTCCTGTTCTGTTCTGCCTAACCTCATATAAGCATGGAGAGACAAGCCTTTCACTGATGCAATGATGTTCATCTGAGAAATATATCAATATGCTCTCAAATACTATCACATTTAGGAGAGTACCGTAGAAATCTTTTTAAATATCTTTTAAAAACAGCTTCAGAAGTTTCCACTGTATGGAATTTAGTTATCTAAAGGGTGATATACCCCTCTTCTTTGTGTTCTTCAAGAAAAATATTATTCCTTAGTTCCTTTACATTAATTGTCTTTTGAAGAGGGCAGTCTAATGGTCATATTATTTGTATATCATCTGCGTATTTGTGCATATTATCTGCATACCCACTAAGGGAGAGCGAGATCATTAGCTAGCAGAGACACAGGGCTGCTTCCAAATTGGTACTCTATTCCATATATAATGCTGTACATTAGACCAGAGCCCTGTGGCCAACAATGGGCCCTGGTCAAAAGTAATGCAATATATAGAGAATATTTTTGGCCATTTGGGATGCACACAGGGACAACGTAACACACCACAGCCTCAAAGCTAGCAAAGACACAGTGAGACACAGCTGGGGACAACTCAATACACCCGACCCATCTGATCTGACCTCACACTTCAGTTATTCAAATTAGCATAACTTTATTGACATCCTGAACATATAGCGATTCCAGACAAAAACAATGAAAACCATACCAGTGGTGCCAGTAGTAGTCAGCCATAAAATCTTTGTTATAAACCCTGTGTATAAACTTTGTGATATAAAACTAAGGTTTACTGTTGTTATAAACCCTGTGTATAAACTTTGTTTTAAAACTAAGGTTTACGGTTGTTATAAACCCTGTGTATAATCTTTGTTATAAACTAAGGTTTACTGTTGTTATAAACCCTGTGTATAAACTTTGTGATATAAAACTATGGTTTACTGTTGTTATAAACCCTGTGTATAAACTTTGTGTTATAAACTATGGTTTACTGTTGTTATAAACCCTGTGTATAAACTTTGTGATATAAAACTATGGTTTACTGTTGTTATAAACCCTGTGTATAAACTTTGATATAAAACTATGGTTTACTGTTGTTATAAACCCTGTGTATAAACTTTGATATAAAACTATGGTTTACTGTTGTTATAAACCCTTTGTATAAACTTTGTTTTAAAACTAAGGTTTACGGTTGTTATAAACCCTGTGTATAATCTTTGTTATAAACCCTGTGTATAAACTTTGTGTTATAAACTATGGTTTACGGTTGTTATAAACCCTGTGTATAAACTTTGTGATATAAAACTATGGTTTACTGTTGTTATAAACCCTGTGTATAAACTTTGTGATATAAAACTATGGTTTACTGTTGTTATAAACCCTGTGTATAAACTTTGTGATATAAAACTATGGTTTACTGTTGTTATAAACCCTGTGTATAAACTTTGTTTTAAAACTAAGGTTTACGGTTGTTATAAACCCTGTGTATAATCTTTGTTATAAACTAAGGTTTACTGTTGTTATAAACCCTGTGTATAAACTTTGTGATATAAAACTATGGTTTACTGTTGTTATAAACCCTGTGTATAAACTTTGTGTTATAAACTATGGTTTACTGTTGTTATAAACCCTGTGTATAAACTTTGTGATATAAAACTATGGTTTACTGTTGTTATAAACCCTGTGTATAAACTTTGATATAAAACTATGGTTTACGGTTGTTATAAACCCTGTGTATAAACTTTGTGATATAAAACTATGGTTTACTGTTGTTATAAACCCTGTGTATAAACTTTGTGATATAAAACTATGGTTTACTGTTGTTATAAACCCTGTGTATAAACTTTGTGATATAAAACTATGGTTTACTGTTGTTATAAACCCTGTGTATAAACTTTGTGATATAAAACTATGGTTTACTGTCCCATCTTTTGTTGCACTGTGTTTAGTCCCTATTCAGTCCAGGACAGTAAAATTTAAGGAATGTTCACAGAGAGAGGCGTCTAACTCGGCGACAGCGGGCGTCTTTCTGACGACCACCAACTCTGCGTAACCTCTCCCGTGAGCCCTTGCTGTCCCCAGGAGGGTCGTCCTGTCTGATTGGCTAAAATAACAAATCCCGCCCTGAGGAGAGGAGTCAGGGGTGAAAGGTTGTTTACTGTATGACCCTGAAGTTTTCTGTCCCTCCCCTGCTCTGTCTGAGTCAAGAGATTGGCCCTCCATTATTCTTGGTGTGTGTCCCAAATGGCACCTTTCTATTTGATCTCCAAGGCAATGTCCCAAATGGCATATAGAGTGCACTACTTTTGTCAGGACATCCATTAACATCCCTTTCCTTTAGAATATGTGAAAATTGGACAAGGAGTGATTGGACCATGAGCGACAGTTGGCTCTTAGATCTAGGGGCAAGTGACGTCACTGGGCCATGCTAACTCAGCCATCCGCTACATGAACATGACAGGCTGAAAAGCTGTGGAGCTTCCCTGGAGGGATAGAGCCAAGGATGTCATGATGATGTCTATGGATGTACTGACTCTGATGGGAATAGAGTGCCATTCAGGACACAGACAATGTGCATAATGAGGAGTATAATTATAAGGTAGTTTGACTCACTGACAAAGGATGTCTCTCCCAGGTATCCTCGTCGTTTGAGGACCACCTCCAGGTACTTGGCCTCCTCGTCCACCACATAGTACTCCTTCTCCAGGGAGACCCAGGCCCAGTTCAGCCTGAACACCTGGTTCTTCAGCCTGTTGCCTCCTAAACACACACACACACAGAACCTAATTATCAGCACCCTCAGAAACGATCACTTCACAATGTGTCTCACCTAACAGACACTTTCATCCAAAGTGACAGTACAGTGAGTACAGGAAACACACACACACGTACATGTGTGGATGTTTGTCTTTGTAAACAACAACAGTCAACAACAACAAAAACGAAGATCGACATGAGAGGGTATTCATTCAGCACCAGAAGCAGTTAACCTTCTGAACACATTATTTGCACTTCAAAACATTTATAATGGAAAAGCTGTTTGTTTTCAGGACATGTTCCTATCTCAAAATCTTTTCATCCGAGTTATTTCACGGTGGTATTATGGGTACCTGTAGGACAGCTAGACTCCCTGCCTATATTTGGTGGGAGGCATATGTATCAGCACAAACACACTCGCATGCACACAAGAACAGGCAAACACACACACACAGACACAGCATATTCAGTGGGAGTTATCAGTGCAGAGGAGGAAGTATAAAGTAGAAGGTTTAATTGGCTTCATAGTAATTAAGAGATAAAGGTTAGTCTGTGTGTGTGTGTGTGTGTGTGTGTGTGTGGGTTGTTTTATCAGTCCTGTTTGAAGTGGAATTCAAAGCTCTGTATTCCTGGAGGGCAGCACTGCCTGTTACCATACTGACCACGGAGAGAGCAACACCACATACAGACATCAAACACACACACAAAATGACAAGTCATAGCATGTAGACGCTTACACGCGCACGCACACATACTATTGGCATGAACAGCAGGTTTATAACAGTGGCTCCAAGCACCTCAGCCTAAACAGTGTGAAATGAGGGATGACGGGAATGAAGGGAGAAAATGGAGAAGAGGGAGATGAAGAGATGAAGGGAGAGGAGGAAATGGAGAGATGAAGGGAGAGTAGGAGATGGAGAGATGAAGGGAGAGGAGGAAATGGAGAGATGAAGGGAGAGGAGGAAATGGAGAGATGAAGGGAGAGGAGGAAATGGAGAGATGAAGGGAGAGTAGGAGATGGATGATTAAAGGGAGAGGAGGGAAATTAAGAGAGGATGGGAGAGGAGGGATGAAGGTAGAGGAGGGAGATGGAGGATTAAAGGGAGAGGAGGGAAATTAAGAGAGGATGGGAGAGGAGGGATGAAGGTAGAGGAGGGATGAAAGTAGAGGAGGGAGATGGAGGATTAAAGGGAGAGGAGGGAAATTAAGAGAGGATGGGAGGAGGGATGAAGGTAGAGGAGGAGATGGAGAGATGAAGGGAGAGGAGGGATGAAGGGAAAGTAGGAGATGGAGGATTAAAGGGAGAGGAGGGAAATTAAGAGGATGGGAGAGGAGGGATGAAGGTAGAGGAGGGAGACAGACCCATGTGTTTCTACAGTACAGCTGGCAGATGTGAGGTGGGAGGAATGAAAGAGTGAAAGAGAAACTACATGGCGGGTCTGAATCTGAGTTCCAAATGGCTTCTCATTGCCTATATTCATCACATTCTAATACGGACTTCGAAGCCAGTTCCACTGCTTTTTTTCATTTGGTTTCCCTCTAATCAGGGACTAAATTAGACCTGGGACACTAGGTGGGTAATGAATTACCAGGTAAAACAGAAAGCCCTATGTGCCCCCAGTCAAAAGTAGTCCATTATATAGGGAATGGGGTGCCATTTGGGACACATATTGTTCTGAGGCCCTAACCCCCCAGTCCCCTCTCTCCTCTCCTTCATTCTGCCCTTCCCCCTGACAACCCTTCCCCCAGTTGTCATGGTCAGTAAATCTGTCATGTCCAGTCGACCACTCTGCTATGTAGCTTTTTCCCTTTCAAGAGAGGGTGAGACCTACACATTCACAAAGCGTTACTGTTTTATTGTGTGTGTGTGTGTGTGTGTGTGTGTGTGTGTGTGTAGAAGGGCATGTAGCATGGTGAGTGAGTGGAACCGTGGCCTATACTGCACCTGTTCATTGCGGTTTCATGTGATCTAATAGACTAACACACATTCCCTTACCTGGACTTTAATAGGACTTAAACATGTGACACCAGAAGAGGAAAAACACTAGGTCATACCAGGGCCAGCAGAGCAAACACACAGTAGAGGGCAGGAGACAAAGAAGAACTTAGAAATGGTTGTTTTTCGTTCACAACTAAACTCAGACACGTATTAACTCATCCTGAATCTGTCAAGGAGACTCGGTGGAAGAAAACACCTCATGACTCATGACCAACTCAGACATCCCTGCCTAAACCATGGAGTAAACTTTGCTGAACCACATCATGGCCAAAAGGAAAAGACAGAACTAGAGGAGAGGAGACCAAACTCATTAGATCTGATTCTGTCAACAAGACTCTGGGGAAGAAGAAAACACCTCATGACTTTATTATGAACCAATGAACCAACTCAAGACCTCAATGCCGCCTGAACCTCTACCTGTCTTCTGAACAGAGAAAAGAACATGAATATGACAAAGATATGGCTGAACTAACATAGAAGACGAAGGAGAATAAAGTGAAGATGCCGAAAGTAGAGCTAAATAAAGTGGAGATGATGAGGATATGGCTGAACTAACTGAAGGGCTGCCAGTTTCCTGGCTCATCTTCAAAGTCTGATTGTTTCCACGGTAATGGGTGGGTATCCTAGAACCGTACTATATTCGGTACTATATTAATGTAAACCAAGCTACTACAGTACATCCATGCCACTGGCCCAAGCCTGTAGATTCTCAGGGGTTAAGGCCATACTAGGAGTATAGATGGGTCTAATAACTCTCTACTTTAATAACTACTGCAGGTAAGACGTCTGCTGGAGTGAAAATAGCTTTTCCCCCTGTGTGTGTTCTGGATTACTCTGCTGGAACAGAGGGGTGTGTGTGTTTAGATCTCCCTACCTTGTACTAGGGCTTAGAGGGAGCAGCTAGACCCATGCCACAGGTAATCACAGTGTGTGTGATCTCTGAGTAGTGAAGTCTACTGGTCTTAATCACCTGGCCCTCTCCCACCAGACATCATCTCTTTATGGAAAACTGCTACAAGCTCCTCGTTTCCTTCCAGGACTCAGGAGAGTCGTGACGGCTACTGGACCTATTCCCTAGCACATTAAATACCTGGATCTACCCCACCACAGCAGTCACAGACAACTTCAGAAACTCTGCTACAAACTCCTTCAACAACCTGTAGAGTTATACAACTACGCTAATAAGCAGTCACAGCTGTTGTAAGAGACTTCAGACCGAATAAATGTTGTTAAGAGAAGACGGATCCTCCTAACTTCCTGGGTATGCTGGATTAAAGTTAGGATCTTATTGTGGAATGCTTGGCATCGTCTCTATGTTCACACAATGTTGCTAATGTTAGCCTGACACTATTCCTCTCCTCTCGTCTCGTCTCAGCTGTGTAACAGCAAAGGCTTTGGGATGCATCTCAAATAGCACCCTATTCCCTATATAGTGTTCTACTTTTCAAAAAGGGAATAGGGGTGCCATTTGGAATGCAGTTTGTCTTCAGTGCCAGTTACCCACAGGGAGGTCCTAAGACCATGTACAGGTACAATACCACACGAGTCTGCCTGTTCCCCGGTCATACGTCTCATTGTGAACATTACACGGATGTCTAATCATTTACATTACGCTGGGGACAACATTCACCTCAAGCTAGGCTTCAAAGGTACCCTCCTCCACCTTACCTCGACATTAACCACTTTCAGGATCACCCGCTTGTGGGCAGGAAAAGTAGCCAACATGGAGGGCAAAATCCAAAGCTGTGCAATGCTTTCAGAACGTAGCCAAAACAACTACCTCTTGCTCCTTTGCACCCCATTATTTTTATTTCTACTTTGCACATTCTTCCACTGCAAATCTACCATTCCAGTGTTTTACTTGCTATATTGTATTTACTTTGCCACCATGGCCTTTTTTTGCCTTCACCTCCCTTATCTCACCTCATTTGCTCACATCGTATATAGACTTGTTTCTACTGTATGTTTGTTTTACTCCATGTGTAACTCTGTGTCGTTGTATGTGTCGAACTGCTTTGCTTTATCTTGGCCAGGTTGCAATTGTAAATGAGAACTTGTTCTCAACTTGCCTACCTGGTTAAATAAAGGTGTTCTCAACTTGCCTACCTGGTTAAATAAAAGGTGTTCTCAACTTGCCTACCTGGTTAAATAAAGGTGTTCTCAACTTGCCAACCTGGTTAAATAAAGGTGTTCTCAACTTGCCAACCTGGTTAAATAAAGGTGTTCTCAACTTGCCAACCTGGTTAAATAAAGGTGTTCTCAACTTGCCAACCTGGTTAAATAAAGGTGTTCTCAACTTGCCTACCTGGTTAAATAAAGGTGTTCTCAACTTGCCTACCTGGTTAAATAAAGGTGTTCTCAACTTGCCTACCTGGTTAAATAAAGGTGTTCTCAACTTGCCTACCTGGTTAAATAAAGGTGTACTCAACTTGCCTACCTGTTTAAATAAAGGTGTTCTCAACTTGCCTACCTGTTTAAATAAAGGTGTTCTCAACTTGCCAACCTGGTTAAATAAAGGTGGAAACAACAACAACAAAATAATTCAGGAATATCAGTGAATAATTCTTTATCATATGAGCCAGTCATCATCAGGTTTGGGAGGCCAGAATTACAACACCACTGGTGCTTGTGTTAGGCAGCTGTAGTGTGTTGGTGCAAGTAGCCAGAGGTCCATTTCCTTCCATAAGGTTATTTCTCAGTAATTAAGATAAGCAGGAGTTGAAGTAAGAACACTTCAAAGAGGCCCTAGAAAAACATCTCAGTTAATCTTTAACCGCCGCCCAGGGTCATTCTGCTGAGCTACAGGTTAGCTGTCTATATTGGTTTCCCATGTTCCTCCTCATTCCCAGCCAAAGGACAAGCAGTCACCAGTCTACTTTAGAGAAAAGTATACACCAGACTAAAAACCCAGCTAATGTCCTCTGTTGCCAGTCCCAGAGTTACTTTAGATTAGACTCTTGATCTATGTAAATATTGTCACACTGTGCTCATTATAGATTGGAAAATCTATAATGAAAAATCTATATATAAAATCTATAATGGAAAATACATTAGATTAAATATGTTAATTCACCTATTCTCCCATGTCAATCTAGCTTTACTGTTGATACCAATGTGTGTCAGCGTGAAGCCTTGACCATGGTATTGTACTGTTAAAAGTAACTCTACTGGGCTGTCTTATGATGGACAGGAGAACTCTGTGAGGGAAGGTAGGGAATGTAGGCGGCTGAGCTGAGTGGTGCCAGTGCCAACTCTGTGCCCTTGTCTCCCACACAGTGTCCTTGTCTCTTGTCTCCACTCACACAGCAGACGGTCCTTATTTGGTGACCCTGGGGACCTGGATGCTCAACGGGTCCTTTTCTCTCTCTCCGTGTCTGTCTCGGGTCCTCCTCCACTCAGTCACCTTCTCTCACCTAGCAAGGCAGGCAGGCAGGCAGGATCAGCAGTCCTCGACCCACTGAGCTGCTCTACACTGAGTAAGCAGCAAAATAACACTGGCTGACTGGGACAATGTGTTTAAAAATACACTACACTACTGTACACATCAAGATGTTTACCTAGACTGAGTAATGGGTCCTGGTCAAAAGTAGTGCACTATATAAAGGGCATAGGATGCCATTTGGGACGCACTGTTTCTCACAATAATGGGCCATAAGTCAAGCTCTGAGGACCGGACATGAATCTCTCTCTGTTATTTATTACCACGCCACACTGTATAAAACTCCCATTACAGAGGATCCTACTGCTGAAGGAGAGAGAGTTAGAGAAAGAGAGAGAGATTCAGCCTAATCAGACTAAACTCTATATAAGCAGTAATGAGAGAGGGGGTGGAGGAC
Organism: Oncorhynchus keta; assembly: GCF_023373465.1. Lineage (NCBI taxonomy): Eukaryota > Metazoa > Chordata > Actinopteri > Salmoniformes > Salmonidae > Oncorhynchus > Oncorhynchus keta. The sequence goes on from NC_068421.1 coordinate 32,294,455, forward strand.
GAGAATAGGGGCTGAATTAGAGAGGTGGGGGTCACATCTATCATTGAACCAGGTCAGATTAAATAGCTATTATTATAGATGGCTGTTTCTTAGACAATTGTGATGCAAGGCTACATATCTTTAACCCTTGTCCACAGGCAGGACTAAAGGACGTTAACCTTTAGACACTAGCTTTAACTCATTAACCCTTGGGCTCATAGGCTTTCAGGGAGTAGGACAGCAATAAATCAGACATAAATCTGGATATGCGTCTGGCCTATTTTAACAATTTGTTCACTCAAGAGGTCTTTGGGATAGTGGTAACTCTGAGGGGACATTTTTCAGATCCTGAAAGGAAGGCCAAAGGTGGCTTTGAACATAGGAGATAGGAGAGGGAGAGATAGAGGTGAGCGAGAGAGAAGGAGGGACATGGAGAATAGAGGGAGGGAATGAGAACCATCTAAGACAGGGGCCTTCAACCAGGGACCCCCTCCCAGGAAAACCAGCGACCCAGACCTCATACGTTGGCTAAATTTTGTCTTAACAACAGGTGAATGAAGAAGTAATCAACATTTTAAAATAGATTTGGTAGATCGTTTTTTCATTAATATTGACCTCCCCAGAAAACTTACCAGCAGCCAGCGGCACTTGCCTCACCGGTAGCCTATTCACCGTGTGTGAGTGTAATTTCCTCAATATTAGGAGGCAAGAAATAAAGCTGACATCTAATTTCTATTATAAACTGGGTAGTTTGAGCCCTGAATTCTGATTGGTTGACAGAAGGGTATATCAGACCGTATACCACGGGTATGACAAAATAGTTATTTTTACTGCTCTAATTACATTGGTAAACAGTTTATAATAGCAATAATGCACCTCTGGGGTTTGTGAAATATGGCCAATATACCATGTCTAAGGGCTGTGTCCAGGCACTCCGTGTTGCGTCGTTCATAAGAACAGCCCTTAGCCGTGGTATATTGGTCATATACCACACCCCCTCGGGCCGTGCTTAACTGTAGGTATGTACTGCAATTAAAAATTGGTTAATTCTGTTGTTGCTAGCGATACACATCGCACGAAATTGAATAATATATATTTTGTCAACTTTTTTCCACTTCAATATTTGACCCCCTGCAGTTCCTCCTCAAATCCCTGGATGAAGACCCTGATCTAAGGCTCAGAGAAACCAGTTCCTCCTCAAAGCCCCGGGTGAAGACCCTGATCTAAGGCTCAGCGAAACCAGTTCCTCCTCAAAGCCCTGGGTGAAGACCCTGATCTAAGGCTCAGAGAAACCAGTTCCTCCTCAAAGCCCCGGGTGAAGACCCTGATCTAAGGCTCAGAGAAACCAGTTCCTCCTCAAATCCCCGGGTGAAGACCCTGATCTAAGGCTCAGAGAAACCAGTTCCTCCTCAAAGTCCCGGGTGAAGACCCTGATCTAAGGCTCAGAGAAACCAGTTCCTCCTCAAAGCCCCGGGTGAAGACCCTGATCTAAGGCTCAGAGAAACCAGTTCCTCCTCAAAGCCCCGGGTGAAGACCCTGATCTAAGACTCAGAGAAACCAGTTCCTCCCCAAAGCCCTGGGTGAAAACCCTGATCTAAGGCTCAGAGAAACAGGTCTTTGTTCTCAGAATTCTTTGAGCTTAACATCTGTCCCTCCATTATAAAGATTCTTTAGCTTCCACTGGCCTCCCATATTATTGACTCCACTTACCAACAGAAAAGTGTTTAACAGCATTGGTATGCAGAGGAGCACAAGGAGCTCAATAAACGTGAGACAAGGTGCAACAACAAAAAAGCGGGGGGGGGCAGGAGCCCTTCTCTTTAGAGGAGTAATTCCCAAAGATCTGATTTCAGATGGGGCTCCTTTATTTGAATCCCAGGGAAAAGAGAGGAGAGGAAGGGGAGGCTAGAGGGAGACAGGCACGGGGGAATGTCGGGAAATACACTGCGTCCAAGGTTGCTCCTGTCCTGGCCAGACATGGGTTCAAATTCTATTCTAAATATTTTGAGCGTTTGCTCTAGCCTGTCTGGAGTGTCAGATGGGCGAGATTTAACATTTTCAGACTTTTCTATTGGTCGATTGTGCCTTGCAAGCTCAATCAAGCACAGGCACATTATTAGAATTTCTTTCAAATAATATTTGAACCCAGGTCTATTCCTGGGAGTCTGCTGCTCCATGCTCCAGTTACTTCACTGATGATGCTATTCCCAACACACTGGATAAACTCTCCTACACAATGGGTAGATGAATGCACACTATGGAGAGTGTTGAGTAAATACTCCACTCTCTAGTTTGCCCGGACGCACAGGCATCGCTCGGTTCAGACAATGTGACAAAGTTTGGAAGGATGGCCAGGCGAGACCGCTCTCTAGTCATTTTTACAGCATTGAATTAGGTGAGAAATATTATGAAAAGAATAATAAAAAATAAAAAAATAAGTCAAATATGTTGATTTCATATAATTATGCATGAGAAACCAGTAGGAAACGTTTTTCCAAACAAGCAGAACAATCTGCTAAAGTATCCAGTATTTTTAACCTTAGGTAGTTTGGTAAAGGTCAATGTAACTGGAAATGTGTGGCATGTGCACATTTATACAATGGGTGGGTCTAATCCTGAATGCTGATTGATTAAAACCACATTCCAGCCAGTGCCTATTAAACAAGTTACTAAAGGCTAAATCTATGACGTTGAAATGGGTTTTTACTCTGTTCCTTCCGACTGCACAATCCACTGACTCATCAGCCCAGCCAAGCAATTTATAAACTTGATCTCCACTATAAAAAGCATCTAGACATTATCTCACATTTCTTTTAGACTAACATGTAGTTTAACAGCAGATATTTGTATAAACCTTGCTGTCTGTCTCTCCGACAATTGCAACATTGTTTCAATATTCAAATTCGATCTCCAGCTCCATAGTAATGAACGTGTCGGGAGTCGGGATGAGACGGACAGACAGGCAGCGTTTCTCAGCTAGTCGAAATCATGAATCAACTGGCATCATTTTTTATGGATATATACAAAGAACTGTCAACTGAAAAAAGGTAAAAATGAGTTTGCAGTCTTTATATTAGTCTTACCAGCTTCAGTTTGTATTGATTGTGTTACTGTGTTGTTGGCTCCTCTGAACAACAGTGTCCTGACAAGTGAGCACATTTTCTATAACGTTTTTAATGAAAACACCCGTGCCAATATATAACCCAAACACCGGCTTAGAGGGCACTATCACTTAAATAAAAACAGTGCATGGCTTTTACCAATAATCCTATTAGTTCTGTCTTGGAATATTAGCTCCTACAGCTCCAGCTTCCTAAGAATAGGTTCATACAGTAGTCCACTATATACGGAATAGGGTGCCATTTGGGACACACCCTAGCTTCTACAGCAGGCTATACAGAACACCTTGTGGATAAGACAGCTGCTCCACACTGCAGACCGCAGATGATTGGTGTAATGGTTTTCCTCCTCTTCGTCTGAAGAGGAGAGGCGAGAAGGATCGGAGGACCAATATGCGGCGTGGTAAGTGTCCATGGTTGTTTATTTAAACACATAAACTGAACACTCCATACAAAACAATAAACGTAACGTGAATAACCAAAACCGAAAACAGCACCGTGTGGTGTAAAACACAGACACGGAAACAAACAATTAACACAATAACTAGGGTCAGAACGTGACAATTGGGTCTGTCGGGAGAGGTCTGCACGTCCTGACATCCAGACCAGACCGGTCCAGTCCAGACCAGACAAGACATAGTGTGCCCTGCCAAGCCCCAAGGTCAGGCTTGATCCCTGGCCAACACCACCTCATCATTTTGGTCTGTTTGGGTGGGCACAAGATATTCAACAAGATATTCAAGGTTCATCCTTCAATCTTCTTGAGCTTCCTTTTACAAAGATAATGTAATGGGGGACCGAGTGCTAATTTTAAGGGATTTTTTTGTGTGATTTAAAAATAATAATAATCTACAATAACAACAATAAAAACAACAGCAGTGACTCTCTGGGCTCAAATAATAAGGAGCTAAACCAATACAAGTGTCATAACCTTGGGCAGAGCTGTGTGTGAATCCTGAGCTGAAGTCAGATATAAAAGTCCTTGAAGGCCATCCTCATCTATCAGAGTTATTTACCTGAGTTGGTGCAGACAGTAGAGTCCTGAATCCTAACGGTGTTGGAAATTACAACATATGAACTATATGGTTTAGTTCCTCTAGGTCTTCATCCACCTTATTCCCTTCATAGTGCACTACTTTTGACCAGTACCCTATGGACTACATAAGGAATAGGGTGCCATTTGGGACACAACTCTCACACATGAAGGCATTCCAGCTCCCACCTATAAAGGTCACAGCAGATTAAATATTGAGAGTCTCTCGAGTAGTCCATTAACAGTCAATTATGCATGACCACTCCTAGCACCACAATGACCACCCCATACAGTCCACAGCCACAAGGAAAACTCTGACTGCTACAAGGCCATTGCTCCTGGAGGAAAAATATAATTCTTCTCAGAGACATTCTGGACACAATATGCTAAACAACACTCCAGCTAACACACATACAGGCCAGAAAAATGTCCATGTCTGTCCATTCAGAAATCAAACCACTACACTCAGAAAAAAAAGAGTTTCAAAAAAGTTATTCAATTGTCCCCTTCGGGGAACCCTTTTTGTTTCCAGTTAGAGCCCTTTATGGTTCCATTTTTAAAAAAGGGTTTCAGGGTGTACCAAACATTAGGAACAGCTTCCTAATTCTGAGTTGCACCCCTCCCCCCTTTTCCCTGTCATGACAATGCCCTGTTTTCTCTCCACTCTACAGAATGGACTCTTGGAAATCCCTGCGTTACCACAGAGAAAGTATGGTAATATCAAAAGATTGGGGAATGGAACAATAATTCCCTTTCTCAACCAGTTGAACGTGTCCGTTGGTACTTAAAGAATATGTTGTGAGATCAGTTGTTGTCTGCGACATTATATCTGATGATAGGACGACATAAATTGTATCTTGGAAAGTCGACATTCTATTCTAGTGATATAAAAGACCTGAAGATCTTTAAGAGAGTTTATTCGGAAGAGCAGCTCTTTAAACACTCTTCCGTGGAGCCCCAGCTTATTAATGAGTTAATTGTTGCATGGTTTAATTCAATCACGTAATCAATTAAACGTTAGGTAATCGATTTGATAAAATAGCCTGTCATCTCATTTAATCATAATCAGAGACACGACAGCCTTATGAACAGCCTTAATTCGACGGGGGATGGACTCTACAAGGTGTCAAAAGAGTTCCACAGGGATGCTGGCCCATGTTGATTCCAATGCTTCCCACAGCTGTGTCAAGTTGGCTGGACGTTGAGTGTGAAAACCCCAGCAGCATTGCCGTTTTTAAACACAAACTGGTGCGCCTGGCACCTACTACCATACCCTGTTCAAAAGGCACTTAAATATTTTGTCTTGCCCATTCACCCTCTGAATGGCACACATACACAATCCATGTCTCAATTGTCTCAAGGCTTAAAAATCTTTCTATAACCTGTCTCCTCCCCTTCATCTACGCTGATTGAAGTGGATTTAACAAGTGACATCAATAAGGGATCATATCTTTCATCTGGATTCACCCGGTCAGTCTATGTCATGGAAAGAGCAGGTGTCCTTAATGTTTTGTATTGTCAGTGTACATGGAACCCAAAATGGTCCTACCTGGAACCAAAATGGTCCTACCTGGAACCAAAATGGTCCTACCTGGAACCAAAAACTGTTCTTCAAAGGGTTATCCTATGGGAAAAGCTGAATTATCCTTTTAGGTTACACTATTTTTTAAGAGTGTACACAACCTTTACCCCGAGATCAAATCCCTCATACTCCTTTAATACAAACTACAGATCGTATAGATCTTCCTCTTTTATTAAGAACTAGCTCATTTAAATAGACACCTGTTTTGTTGCTCAAACGCGGAATATATTACACTCCTCTGAGCTGACTGGCTTGTAAAACAAACAACATCTTTCAAGTTATGTCCAACACATTTGTCACACTTCCCACTTGTAGAGAAGACAGGAGCGAGAGTATAATGTAGTCAGTAGTCTGTTGGAATAAAGAACGTTTACCATACCAGAGGGTACAAAGCAGCATATTGTCACGTGTGTCAAAGATGTCTCAATTCGAGAGAGAGCGAGAGAGACAGAGAAGTGGAGGCTGTGATGAGAAGATGAGAAGAGAACAACTGGAGGGTAGGCGGAATAACAACGCAGGGAGGATGAAGAGAATAAGTGACAAAGAGAGAGGGGCGTGCTTATTGTCTTGACCTCCTGAATGATGCCTGTTTGCGCTCTTGTCAGCGGGAATAATGGCACACTGTTTGCTGAGGAGAGGAGAGCTGTGGTGAGAAGGAGCAGAATATAAAACTCCAGACCCTACAGGCTACTAATCATGCATCCCAAATGGCACCCTTTTACCCATAGGACTCTGGTCAAAAGTAGTACACTATATATTATAGGGAATATAGTACCATTTGGGACACGGCCCTAGAGTCTCTGGTCTCCATACTAATAGAGCAGGATGTTTGTTGAGCTTGTCTCCTTTCACAGGGCTCAGAGCCAGCCCATAGGGCCCCACAGCTTTCATTTAGTGCAGCGTGTCTCTACAGTATTACACAGTTGTTACTGTTGTCTGCCAGACTGCTAATCCTGTAGAACAGGAAGTGGAGAACACTCTGGAGAGCTGCATCTCTATGTGTCCCAACTGGGACCTTATTCCCTATATATAGTGCACTACTTACCATTTTGGGATGCCACCTCTAGTTCCTAAGGAGCTGATAAATTATCTGAGGCTCTTTGTTTATGACAGGTAGAGAGCGAACTTCTAGTAGAAGTTTGCAAACCTGTCTGTTTGAGATTAGCATGTTAGTGTTTCTCTAGTAAAGAATTAAAGGCACAATCTGGGATTGATAAATAAATGTTTAGGATTTATTTATACAAATTTTCACCCCCCCAAAAAAATGGGCCCCTTTTTCTCCCTAATTTTGATCTTGTCTCATCGCTGCAATTCCCCAACGGGCTCAGGAGGCAAAGGTCGAGTCATGCGTTCTTAGAAACATGACCCGCCAAACCGCGCTTCTTAACACCCGCCTACTTAACCCAGAAGCAAGCCACACCAATGTGTCGGAAGAAACACTGTTCAACTGACGACCTCATCAGCCTGCAGGCGCTCGGCCCCGCCACAAGGAGTCGCTAGAGCACGATGATCCAAGTAATGCCCCCCCGGCCAAACCCTCCATTAACCTGACGATGCTGGGCCAATTGTGCATCGCCCTATGGGACTCCCGATCACAGCCGGTTGTGATACAGCCCGGGATTGAACCTGGGTCTCTATTGATGCCTCTACCACTGCGATGCAGTGCCTTAGACCACTGCGCCACTCGGGAGGCCCGTTTTGGATTTATTATTATTTTATTTTTTTACTCCTTTTTCTCCCCAATTTCGTGGTATCCAATTGTTAGTAGCTACTACCTTGTCTCATCGCTACAAGAGAGGAAGGTTGAAAGTCATGCGTCCTCCGATACACAACCCGACTAAGCCGCACTGCTTCTTAACACAGCGCGCATCCAACCCAGAAGCCAGCCGCACCAATGTGTCGGAGGAAACACCGTGCACCTGGCAACCTTAGTTAGCGCGCACTGCGCCCGGCCCGCCACAGGAGTCGCTGGTGCGCGATGAGAAGGATATCCCTACCGGCCAAACCCTCCCTAAAACACTTTTCACGTGCGCGGACTAACTGCACTGTAAATATCAAAGGCTTTGAAAATACTGTAAGTTACATGGAGATTACACTTAAGAGACACTCTGTTCTAACTTCTAACAACCGCAAAGATTTTTTCACTTTGAACTACTTCAAGGATGTGTCCTAAATGGCACCCTATTCCCTATAGCACACTAATGTTGACCGGGGCCCATACTGTGCCATCTGGGACGTAGCCCCTGACAGTTGTCCCGTTCAGTTACAGTATGTCAACAAGGTCATATATAGGCATCTCATATGATCATTAAAATATACCAAAGACAGGTGTAAACATCATCATGTAGGAACCAAATCCTCTCACTATAGTTGCACATTGTCCATTTAGCCGCTCCCCAGAGACCTACCATGTTAGCTCTGGGAACACAATGATGGGAGCTCAGGCCTCCCCTTCTGTCTCTCTGGGTTATTCTGTGTATTATAGACTGGGTCTTTGAGGTAAGCCATCTATGTACTAGCTCTATGTATGCAGACCACTGTTTATTCTAATGGACTAGGACTATGAGGTCCACTGCTCCCTGTTCTCCCCAAGACTTCCCACCCCTCTCCAATCCTCAGCCTCCCTCTCCAATCCTCAGCCTCCCTCTCCAATCCTCAGCCTCCCTCTCCCATCCTCAGCCTCCCTCTCCCATCCTCAGCCTCCCTCTCCCATCCTCAGCCTCCCTCTCCCATCCTCAGCCTCCCTCTCCCATCCTCAGCCTCCCTCTCCCATCCTCAGCCTCCCTCTCCCATCCTCAGCCTCCCTCTCCCATCCTCAGCCTCCCTCTCCCATCCTCAGCCTCCCTCTCCCATCCAGCCTCCCTCTCCCATCCAGCCTCCCTCTCCCATCCAGCCTCCCTCTCCCATCCAGCCTCCCTCTCCCATCCTCAGCCTCCCTCTCCTCTCCAATCCAGCCTCCCTCTCCCTCTCCAATCCAGCCTCCCTCTCCCATCCAGCCTACCTCTCCCATCCTCAGCCTCCCTCTCCCATCCTCAGCCTCCCTCTCCCATCCTCAGCCTCCCTCTCCCATCCTCAGCCTCCCTCTCCCATCCTCAGCCTCCCTCTCCCATCCTCAGCCTCCCTCTCCCATCCTCAGCCTCCCTCTCCCATCCTCAGCCTCCCTCTCCCATCCTCAGCCTCCCTCTCCCATCCTCAGCCTCCCTCTCCCATCCTCAGTCTCCCTCTCCCATCCTCAGTCTCCCTCTCCCATCCTCAGTCTCCCTCTCCCATCCTCAGTCTCCCTCTCCCATCCTCAGTCTCCCTCTCCTAGCCACCCCTCCTGACAAGTTGCCTGGGCCCTGCAGAAGTGCGTCCCAAACGGCACCCTATTCCCTACATAGTGCACTACTATTGACAAAAGCCATATGGGTCCTGGTCAAAAGTAGTGCACTCTATAGGGAATACTGTAGGACGCCACTTGGGATACAAGCCAGGGCTCTCGCAATAGCTAGATATTTCTGTCTGCATGTCTCTTTATGCTAGAGGTCTGTATGGAGATGTCTGTCTGCACTAGGCCACACTCTTGGGAGTGCTGGTGCCATAATGCAGAGAAGTGAGGGGAAGTTCAGGGGGGAGCCACTCTCTCTCTTTGAATCCTCTCTCTCTCCCTTTGAAACCTCTCTCTCTCCCTCCTCTCTCCTCTCTCTTCCTCCCTCCCTCCCTCCTTCTGAATCTTCTCTCTCTGTCCCTCCTCTCCCCTTCCCTCCCCCTCTCTCCCCTTCCCTCCCCCTCTCTCCCCACCATAATGACCTCAACACTCCCATTTATTGAACAGCAACAGAGAACACCCAGAGACTGAGAGGAGTCAGGGTCAGCCTTCCACTACTGATCCTCCACCACTACTCTAGCTAGCTATAGAAATACTTATCAGGCAGTACTGACTAATTATAACAAATGGTATGTTGATTCGTGATTAACTATTTTCACTAATATTATACTTCCAGTATGTTTCAATAATGAGAATTCTTCAATTCATGTAAAAATACATTTCAGGTATACAATAATGCAGTATTTTAGTTACCTGTAGGAATAGACTAAAACTGGTCTACGTCATTGTAGCTAAATATTAAAAGATGTATCAGAGAAAGACAATCTGCACTGTCACCCACATTGATGCCTGTGACATGTTAACTGAGAAGCACTCATGCATGTGGAATGCCCTTTACAGAATGGCAAATCTCCTTTTAGATAGTTACTGCAGAGAAAACCGTCTTAGCAATTCGAATGGCCCCAAACTGGTGACAATTACACTGTTGAAGAACAGGGCCAGAACACCTCTATGTACCATGTCTATTGTCAGATTCCTTAATCACCCAATAAAACATTCTGAATGAATAATAATCCACACTGTACAAAAGTGAAAACAGCTCAGGATAAAACGATGAAAGTGTCTTCGCTGAGCTCGGTGCTGAGTGAGGGGTCAGAGTTATGCTGAGGGGTAAGCCAGACTGAAGAGGGGGGTTTGTGAATAACATTACTTTATAACCTTGAAGATGAGTCACTGATCATTACCAAAGAGGGGTTACAGACCAATTATCTGCTGATAGGGTCTGAGCTCTAACAGATTACAGAGGGGCTTAGGAAGCGAAATGAAACAGATGTATATTAAATTGCTTCAGCGTCAAGTCCTTTTCCCTCATTGTTTCTTTCTCTCTCTTTTCTTTTGTGTTATTTCCCTCCACTTGCCAATGTAACTCCTCTCCCTTTCCCTCTCTACAGCCTTAGGTGCTGCTGGGTTACTGTCAGGTAGAGAGATAAGCCCAGACACGGACTGACGGGTTCCCTTCAGACACACAGAGAGAGAGAGAGATTCCTCCTGAGACACATACCTCTATAGAGGGAGGGGTAAACCATAGCTCTGGGCAGGGATTAGCCATTTCACTTAAGTATAGCATATAGAATAGCCCTAAAGGGACAAATTATGTTGTTTGAATTTAATTTAATTTGCAAATCAGCATTCAGAGAAAGTGATGCCTCCCAGCAAGAAACGTATCTCTTCAGTAACTCAGTTTATGGAACACTGATGCATACATGTCTTGAAAATAAAAGACATGACTGTGTCCCAAATGACACCCTATTCCCTTTATAGTGCATTACTAGGACCCACATCTGATGATTCTGCTGTAAGAGCACGGCTGTAGCAGTTCTCTGGGGGTGGAGATCAAATGGAACATCCAAACAGTCAGTCAGTGTTTCCGACGTGAGTCTGTACTGCCTGCAGCCCTATGAAAGGTGTCGGGGTTCGCTGGACCCATTTACACAGAGGTGTTACAGGCAGATTGTTTTCCACACTCCCTCCATCTGGGTCACAGGGTGATGGTTCTGTCCGTCAGGGTCCGACTCCAGGACAACATCTCTGTTAAGCTGCTTGTATAAACCTGAGGTCTCCGGTCATGAAGTGACAGCTATAACAGCAAGCAAACTATCAGCAAGTCAGGAGGAAAACATGTTACATGTCCTCTCCTCACCTCTTAAAACAGACACAGTATATTACAATCTATGCAGGAGGAAGGGAAACCCATGAGTCTGGTACACAAGATTTGCTCCCTACAAGCCAGAGAAAACCATTGTATGTGGGGCCCTGGTCTAAAGTGGTGCACTATATAGGGAATCGGGTGCCATTTAGGACTCTGCATTGGTCTTCATTTAAGGCCTGTGTTGGTGCGTTTCATTCAGTCTCCATGAGCTCTGTAGGATCCCTGAGAACATGCCTCTACAAGCCTGTTATGAGAGTAGAGCAAGGCTGCAGGCTTCAGAATACACACACAAACACACAAACCAGTCCAGTCTGCGCCTTTCATCTCCTACAGTCTGCTTCTCCCTTTCGATTAATTTCCCTACTAGATCAATCGCCACATCCTGCCTACCGGTCTCCACTTGAGGAGGACAGGAGGAAAGGGGGACAACAGGAAGAAGATGAAGCTGGAACAGGCACTGAAGTTAGGACTGCATCACAAATGGCACCCTATTCCCTATTCAGTGGTGTAAAGTACTCAAATCAAATACAATGTTATTAGTCACATGCGTCGAATACAACAGGTATAGATAGACCTTAATAGTGAAATGCTTACTTACGAGCCCCAAACCAACAATGCAGTTTTAAAAAATGCAAATAGTTAAGTAATAAAGTATTTTTACTTAAGTTGTTATTTGGGGGTATCTGTACTTTACTATTTATATTTTCACAACTTTTCCTTTTACTCCACTACATTCCTACAGAACATCTGTATTTTTTACTCCATTTGATTTTTCCTGGCACCCAAAGTACATTTCAAATGTTCAGGCTGGACAACAATATGGTCCAATTCACACCTATCAATATAATGTGTTGTCATCCCTACTGCCTCTGATCTGGCGGAATCACTAAACACAAATGCTGCGTTTGTAAATTGAGTGTTGGATTGTACCCTTCTCTGTCTGTAAATTTAAGAAACAAAAAATGATGCCATCTGGTTTGCTTAATATAAGGAATACTGATGCATAAATCTCTTACTTGGTACTTTTACTCAAGTTTGACAGTTGATCACTTTTTTCACCACTGTACTTAAGTACTTTTTAAACCAGATACTTTTGGACTTTTTCTCAGGTAGTATTTTACTGGGTGACTTTCACAATTATATGACAATTGAGTACTTTTCCCCCCACTGACCCTCATGTAACGTACTACATTTGACCAGAGCCCATTGTCACGTTCGTGGCATGAATCGGACCAAGGCGCATCATGGTATGCGTACATTCTTTATTATTATAAGAATGAACACTGAACAAACTAACCAAAATAACAAAACGAACCATGAAGCTATATGAATATTACAGACAGGCAACTAAACATAGAACAAGATCTCACAAACACCAAAGGGAAATGGCTACCTAAATATGATAAACAGCTGCCTCTGATTGGGAACCATATCAGGCCACCATAAACATACAAATCACCTAGGCCTACAAAACTCTAGACATACAAAACCCCTAGACAATACAAAAACTAGCGTGACACCCATGGAGAATAGGGTGCCATTTGGGGTGGAAGCAGGGAGTTAAAGATGCCATCCTCAAAAGACTACAAAGATTCCCTTCATACCTTTTCATTATCGTGGCCTTAGGCCCATCATATTAAAATCCCTTAATGATGTAGTGCTTTGGCAAAGTGGGTGGGGTTATATCCTTCCTGTTTGGCCCTGTCCGGGGGTGTCATCGGATGGAGCCACAGTGTTTCCTGACCCCTCCTGTCTCAGCCTCCAGTATTTATGCTGCAGTAGTTTGTGTCGGGGGGCTAGGGTCAGTTTGTTATATCTGGAGTACTTCTCATGTCCTATCCGGTGTCCTGTGTGAATTTAAGTATGCCCTCTCTAATTCTCTCTTTCTCTCTCTCTCTCGGAGGACCTGAGCCCTAGGACCATGCCTCAGGACTACCTGGCATGATGACTCCTTGCTGTCCCCAGTCCACCTGGCCGTGCTGCTGCTCCAGTTTCAACTGTTCTGCCTGTGATTATTATTATTTGACCATGCTGGTCATTTAAGAACATTTGAACATCTTGACCATGTTTTGTTATAATTTCCACCCGGCACAGCCAGAAGAGCACTGGCCACCCCACATAGCCTGGTTCCTCTCTAGGTTTCTTCCTAGGTTTTGGCCTTTCTAGGGAGTTTTTCCTAGCCACCGTGCTTCTACACCTGCATTGCTTGATGTTTGGGGTTTTAGGCTGAGTTTCTGTACAGCACTTTGAGATATCAGCTGATGTACGAAGGGCTATAGAAATACATTTGATTTGATTTAGTCCAGTTAGGAACAGCTAAGTAGACCACATTATAGGACACAGATCAAGCACTGACTATTTAATATCAAAGACCTTAACGTTATCAAAGTGTTCTCAAACTAAAGTGAAGTTTGTGGACTAATATCTCTGTGGAGGGGAGGGAGGGTCAGTCAGGCTCCATTCATGGCAGTGAAGCCCAGCGGAAGAAGATGGGGCTGCCGACCAACCAACCCAGCTGTCAACGGCTTTTCAAAAAGGCCTGTCCAGCCCCACCGCAACCCAGTGTGTGTGTGTGTGAGCAGTGTGCTGCCACTGAGCCACCAAGCCCCAACGCGAGGAGCCAGGGGGCCTAAACACATTATCCTTGCGGATTTAGGGAGCCAAAGTCTTGCCGCTGTGAAGAGAGAAATGTCAGTGAGCACCAACCACACAGGACCTGGTAGAAATTGATCGTCGCCAGTTTCAGTCACGAACCGTGAAAGAGGGTGAATGTCTGGGCCCTTCACAGAGGCCCTTCACAGAAACAGCCTGAGATGGAAAAAGAGGGTTAGTTTCCCAAATGGCAGTCTATTCCCTATTTAGTACACAACGTTTTGACCTTGACATTCTATCAGTGTCTCTTTTTTGACTGTTTTAATCCAAGGACAATGCTACAGAGCTTAACTGTGCTGTCTGAATAGTACAGAACAGCCTGTGTTCTGCTAGAGCGACATCCAATGGCTGGATGACAACACACGTCATCTTCCCCAGAACAGAACAAGCCTGGACTGGGCCTTCCATCCTCTAGGGAATTTGGCCTCCCTACATGTGAACCCTAGCTGGCTCCTGTCCCTCACATCTCTCTCTGGTAGCTCTCTCGCTCTATGTGCTCACACACACACACACACATTCCGCACACATAGTCACACACACACTCCTGACGCACACGCAGACACACACTTCTGACATAGAAACACACAATACTGACACACACAAGGGTGGGATTGCCCTCCCTAATAGGGGTACTGTATTAGGCAGCTCCCAGGACCTGTCTCTCTGCTCTCCAGATAACTGGGTCAGATGAACACAGTGGTTGCGTCCCAAATGGCACCCTAATCCCTATATAGTGCTCTACTTTCATCAAGGCCCACAGGGCTCTGGTCAAAGTAGTGCACCATCTAGGGGATGCAGAAACATGCCACCCAGGTTATAACACAACAGGCCAGTCTCCCTCTCTCCATATTCACACACTCATGTCTCACTCTGCCTCTGTCCCTCGAGGCTCCCGAGTGGCACAGCGGTCTAAGGCACTGCATCTCAGTGCTAGACGCGTCACTACAGACCCTGGTTCGATTACAGGCTGTATCACAACAGACCGTGATTGGGAGTCCCATAGGGCAGCGCACAATTGGCCCAGCGTAGTCAGGGTTAGGGTTTGGCCGGGGTAGGCCGTCACTGTAAATAAGAATTTGTTCTTAACTGACTTGCCTAGTTAAATAAAATACAAAAATGATGGGCACTCTGGAAAGGGGAGGAGGACAGGAGAAGGGGGTGAGGGAAAATACAATGCAGGGAAACAAAGTTTTAATCGGATCTAACTCTCTCCAGCTGGGCATGGAGAGCCCTGTGGATGGACAGAGGACAAGAGAGTAGAAAAGAGGAGTGTTGACCTGAGGAAGAATGAAAGCGAGCGAGAACAGACAGCCATGCCCTCTGTGCCAGATCAACTCTTTCTTATTGCCAGACACTACAGGTACAGCCAGCTCTGGAAGCCATCCAGAACATTTCTCCCTGCTGAACTACTTACTATCATTCATCTGTCCTGGTCATTGATTTGTGTTTATGTTCAAGTCGAGGAGAGGATATTGTTTAGGAAACAGTGGAAGCAGAGAAGACCGAAGGGGCTGAGTGTTTCACTGTACAGAATGTAACAGTTACATGTAGAGAGGATTGAATATTTAGGAAACAGCAGAAGCAAAGAGAACAGATATTTAACTCTCAGACAGCAACTCACCTCTAATTGAGGAGCTATGCTGATCTACACATTAAATCAATTAAATTAAATTTTAAAAAATGAAAAATAATTGAGAGTGCGCTGACTCTGGTGCTAGAGGGGGTATGTAGCTGGAGGTTGAATGTTGCAGAGGGAGGTGTTTAGTCCCTGGGTCCTTAGCTCAGTGATGAGCTTTGTGGGCACTATGGTGTTGAATGCTGAGCTGTCGTCAATGAACAGCATTCTCACATAGGTGTTTTTCCAGCCTTTCAACGCACTTCATGGCTCCTGACATGAGTGCTACGGGGCAGTATTCATTTAGGCAGGTTACCTTTGCTTCCTTGTGCACAGGGACTATGGTGGTCTTCTAGAAACATGTAAGTATTACAGACTCAGTCAGGGAGGACACTTGCCAGTTGGTCCGCACATGCTTTGAGTGCACGTCTCGGTAATCCATCTGGCCCCGCAGCTTTAAGAATGTTGACGTGTTTAAAGGTCTTGCTCACATCGGCTACCGAGAGCATTATCACACAGTCATCCAGAACAGCAAGTGTTGCTTGCCTCGAAGCCGGCATAAAAGGCATTTAGCTCGTCTGGTAGGGTTTCCCTTTGTAGTTCATAATTGTTTTCAAGCCCTGCCACATCCGAAGAGCATCAGAGTCGGTGTAATAGGATTCAATCGTAATCCTGTATTGACGCTTTGCTTGTTTGATGGTTCGTCTTAGGGCATAGCATGATTTCTTATAAGCATCTGGATCAGTGTCCCGCTCCTTGAAAGCGGCAGCTCTAGCCTTTAGCACGATGAGGATGTTCCCTGTAATCCATTGCTTCTGGTTGGGATATGTACGTACGGTCACTGTGGGTACGACATCATCGATGCACTTATTGATGAAGCCGATGACTGAGGTGGTATACTCCTCAATGCCATTGGATGAATTCCGGAACATATTCCAGTCTGTGCTAGCAAAACAGTCCTGTACCGTAGCATCCGCGTCATCTGACCACTTCCGTATTGAGCGAGTCACTGGTACTTCCTGCTTTAGTTTTTGCTTGTAAGCAGGAATCAGAAGGATTAGCTAACACAACGTGCCATTGGAACACAGGATTGATGGTTGCTGATAATGGGCCTCTGTAAGCCTATGTAGACGTTCCATTAAAACTAAATCTGCCTTTTCCAGCTACAATAGTCATTTAAATCATTAACCATGTCTACACTGGATTTCTGATAACATAACGTTTATTTTAATGGACGAAAAAAAAGTGCTTTACTTTCAAAAACAAGGACATTTCTAAGTGACCCCAAACTTTTGAATGGTAGTGTATATTTAGCAGATGTTATTGCAGGTGTAGCGAAATGCTTGTGAGAGAAGAGAAGAGGAAGTGGAGGGACTGAGAATCATGTAAAGGCAGGGTGTGTAATGGAGCCACAGGTTCAGGAGCAGAGCAACTGTTACTGTGAACATCAGTCTGTAATCAACACACTGTTCCACAACACAGGATCACTAACCAAATGTTGAAAGAGAGACAGACAGATAGACAGCAGCATAGGTGGGGTGTGAGGAGGTGGAGTGTGAGGAGATGGGGTGTGAGTAGACATCTTAAAACAGAATCCTGTCTGGAACCTCGTAAAACATGTAGAATAATTCTTACTCTGAAGCCCAAAAGTGATGCCTTATGAAGTCTTATTTCCTGAGGACACATACACGCTCCATTGGTGTAAGTGTGTGTGTGTGTGTGTGTGTGTGTGTGTGTGTGTGTGTGTGTTTAATTATGGGATGAAAAACATCAGCGGAAATGCAGAGTCATCGTTCTCCTTGGCTGAGGGGAGGGGATTACACTCACACACACCTAGTATTCCCCCATCCCACACACACTCCCTGACCTCCTTCTGGAGTGTGAGTGCTTGTTCCCTATAACCACGGCATTCAACCAGCTACAGCCAAAATACCCTGAGATTACACAGCCAGAGACAGACAGAGGGTGACAGAGACAGAGAGTCAACAGAGATTAATATTGATCATACAGTACCAATGACAGCTTCCCAAATGGCTTTCCTGGTCAAAAGTAGTGTACTATGTAGGGAATAGGGTGCCATTTGGAACGTAAACAAGGTCTTGGCAGACGTTGCTACAGACATCAGCTCCTGGATGTTTCTGAGAACCTGGGGAGGAACATCAAGGTGTTTACAGTAGTGACCTGATCTTATCCAGTTTCACAAGGCAGAACTAAGTGACACCTAAAACTGGCCTGCTGGGTCTGGTGTTGCAGACAGTCAAGCGATGGTAACTGGATATGAGAGAGAGATTCCTATTTTTCTAAGGTACTCAGGATCAATGATCTAGTCTGGAATGTACTGCTCTACCCAACAGCCCTACTCTATTAGACAACTCAAAATCCTTAGTTACAAACTCACTGTAACACTGTATTCTCATAGCTCACCTTGAATACTTTTAGTTACAACTGGGATAAGATGAGCATACTTCTGATTGTGAGTTTCAGGCAGGTACTGGTTAGGAAGTGAGTGAAACATCTTCAAGACCTGTCAGCTGAGTCCCAGAGCAGCAGGTTGAGGTAGGGTGTGCTCTGAAGAGAGGGAAAATGAGTGCGAGAGAGAGAAAATGAGTGCGAGAGAGAAAATGAGTGCGAGAGAGAAAATGAGTGCGAGAGAGAAAATGAGTGCGAGAGAGAAAATGAGTGCGAGAGAGAGAGAGAGAGAAAGCACTGGGATGAAAACCAAAAGCCAGGGCAGGGTGTGTGTCTGGGACAGACGAGGACAAACAGGGAGCCAGTTCAGTTCAGCTCAGTTCCACTAACACCCTCCTGTCTGGGAAAGAGAGATGCTGCCAGGGCCTGTGTGTGCTCAGGTAAACCCACATGAATACCCCGACTGATAAAGAGGTGAAGGAGCTCCAAAACACAACAATTAACCGGCTTAAACATGACAGGTGCTCATCCCCCTCTCCTCTCCTCCTCTCTACCCCTGTCATGTCCTGGTCTAAAAACAGTTATGACAGTTTCTGTAATTAAAGCAGTTTCAAATTGCAGGGCGCTGTTTCTCTGTGTGTGTGTGTGTGTGTGCCCATTAACTTCCTTTAGAGGAGAGGAAAACAGCTGAGAAGTGTCTCCAAACACAAAAAAAAACATGAAACCACAAACAAGTGTGTAACTTCACCCTCAGTGATTATTCATTCAAAACCTTGACAAGCCTGACAAGTAGCAAGACACACACATGCCTCTGTGACTGTGACCTCTGTCATCTCTTTTAGCTCAGGATTCATCCACCGCAAAACCAAGACTAAAGACAGGCTGTGCTTCCTTTATTTCATTATACTAAAAGGAAATGGTTTCTGATGAAAAGTTCAGATGATGAATGGCCAAGCTCCTATTCTTTTCACTTTTCACTGTTCTGATTATATGTCAATCACAGCAATGAGGTGAAGGATGTGTTTGTAAACCTCTGAGGTTTGTTCTTGTCAATGGGGTTAAGAACACCAATAGATTATACACCAACAGTTTCTCTGACACACACACACACACACACACACACACACGCAGAAGTTTATCAAGGTAATAGAGGTAAAAGAGGCAATAGTGATCATATGTTATTATCTTTATGTCAAGACCAAGGTTATTACAACCTTATAATGCATTTCAGCATGGTGATATTTACATTTTAGCGATTTAGCAGTGACTTACAGTCAGTGCATTCAACTAAGTCAGGTAAAACAACAACACATATTTAGGTTCTCTACAGCCCCAATCCAGCAAAATTTCCTTTGCAGTTTGGGCAGTGTTCCTCCCCTTTCGGAATGACATCAATCACTCAGCAGGAACGGCATCTGGCAGAGACCCAAATCTAACCAGGACAAAAGTTATTAGCAGCTTTACATGGATAAACACGCACACACGACCAAAGATTGCGTTTTCAGAGAATGCGTTTTCACTGCTCCAGAGTCCAAAGGCGGCGAGCTTTACACCATTCCAGCCGACGCTTGGCATTACGCATGGTGGTCGGCATTGGAAACCCATTTTATGAACCTCCCGTCAAACAGTTATTCTGCTGAGCTTGCTTCCAGGGGCAGTTAGGATCTCGGTATGAGTGTTGCAACCGAGGACAGACGATGTTTTACGCGCATCAGCACTCGGCTGTCCTGTTCTGTGAGCGTGTGTGGCCTACCACTTTGCGGCTGAGCCGTTGTTGCTCCTAGACGTTTCCACTTCACAATAACAGCACTTACAGCAGCTCTCGCCGGGCAGAAATTTGTACCAGCATACCTGCGCATGCATCTGACAGGAACTCCCAGTACATTCTATATCACACAACTCGTCAGTAGTCAGCTCATCTCTGCCAGTTAAAATATGTAGTCAACTCCCAGCGTAAAGTGGTGTCATTTATCAAGTTAATGCATTAATGGAACTGGAGATTTCAACTTGACACAATGAATAGCCCTGTGGCTTCATGCCAACATTGATAAAACTAATATCAGTCTTGTAATACAGCATTATGGAAAGCTTGGAATTTCACAAACATTCTACCACAGTGGGGAGGAAGGAATCCACGCGAAGCAAATGAGAGCACTCGTGCCTTGTAATGAGTGCTGTGTGTGAGTGGGTTGCGGCAGCTGCATGCTTTATGTAGAGGTTTATGTTAGCTGTGAAAGCCGTACACACACACACACACACACACACACACACACACACACACACACACACACAAACAGGGGAGGCAGCCTCCAGCACTGCTCAGATCATTACTAAAACAACTCATGAAAGATAAGCAGCAAGAGAACAATTACTGACTGCATTTGACATTCACCTACTCCTTGTGAAGTGCCTGTCTGACTGCCAAATGACTGATGAAACAAGCTCAGCTAATGAATGAGTCTGAAAGACAGAGAGCCGACAGAGAAACTCCTGCAGTGTTTTGAGGGAATAGAGAAGCACCTTCATGGTTTATAAGAGGAGATAGAGAAAGAAAGAGATTGAGAGAGAGAGAGAGAGAGAGAGAGAGGCAAAATGGGAGGGAGAAAAATAGAGAGAGATAGTGAGGGAGGAAGAAAGAGGATAGGGTAGAGAGACAGAGAGAGGGGACCGAGCGAGAGGGAAAGGTAGGGGAGATTGAGAAGAAGAAGAAGAGAGAAGCAGATCCATTACAAATAATCCAACTGAGAGGGTAATACAGGTATTGACTGAACTTGACTCCACAGCGACAGGAAGGACTCTGAATCGGCTTGAGCATCACCAGCATGATAAAAACCCATTAAACCTTCTCTATGACAAAGCCTCAAAAGAATTGCAATTTACAGGGAATTTGGGTGCCATTTGAAACACCAAGCAGGTTTTATCATAGAAAAGATTGAATGGCTCACACCAGTTAACATCCCCATTAGCTCCTCATTCAGCTACACACAGACTTGCAGATTGCTGAAATAACCTATTACATCACTGAACCCCCTGCTGTAATAACCTGTGTATTACATCACTGAACCCCCTGCTGTAATAACCTGTGTATTACCTCACTGAACCCCCTGCTGTAATAACCTGTGTATTACCTCGCTGAACCCCCTGCTGTAATAACCTGTGTATTACCTCGCTGAACCCCCTGCTGTAATAACCTGTGTATTACCTCGCTGAACCCCCTGCTGTAATAACCTGTGTATTACCTCGCTGAACCCCCTGCTGTAATAACCTGTGTATTACCTCGCTGAACCCCTGCTGTAATAACCTGTGTATTACCTCGCTGAACCCCCTGCTGTAATAACCTGTGTATTACCTCGCTGAACCCCCTGCTGTAATAACCTGTGTATTACCTCGCTGAACCCCCTGCTGTAATAACCTGTGTATTACCTAGCTGAACCCCCTGCTGTAATAACCTGTGTATTACCTCGCTGAACCCCCTGCTGTAATAACCTGTGTATTACCTCGCTGAACCCCCTGCTGTAATAGCCTGTGTATTACCTCGCTGAACCCCCTGCTGTAATAGCCTGTGTATTACCTCGCTGAACCCCCTGCTGTAATAGCCTGTGTATTACCTCGCTGAACCCCCTGCTGTAATAGCCTGTGTATTACCTCGCTGAACCCCCTGCTGTATTAGCCTGTGTATTACCTCGCTGAACCCCCTGCTGTAATAACCTGTGTATTACCTCGCTGAACCCCCTGCTGTAATAGCCTGTGTATTACCTCGCTGAACCCCCTGCTGTAATAGCCTGTGTATTACCTCGCTGAACCCCCTGCTGTAATAGCCTGTGTATTACCTCGCTGAACCCCCTGCTGTAATAGCCTGTGTATTACCTCGCTGAACCCCCTGCTGTAATAGCCTGTGTATTACCTCGCTGAACCCCCTGCTGTAATAGCCTGTGTATTACCTCGCTGAACCCCCTGCTGTAATAGCCTGTGTATTACCTCGCTGAACCCCCTGCTGTAATAGCCTGTGTATTACCTCGCTGAACCCCCTGCTGTAATAGCCTGTGTATTACCTCGCTGAACCCCCTGCTGTAATAGCCTGTGTATTACCTCGCTGAACCCCCTGCTGTAATAGCCTGTGTATTACCTCGCTGAACCCCCTGCTGTAATAGCCTGTGCATTACCTCGCTGAACCCCCTGCTGTAATAGCCTGTGCATTACCTCGCTGAACCCCCTGCTGTAATAGCCTGTGCATTACCTCGCTGAACCCCCTGCTGTAATAGCCTGTGCATTACCTCGCTGAACCCCTGCTGTAATAGCCTGTGCATTACCTCGCTGAACCCCCTGCTGTAATAGCCTGTGCATTACCTCACTGAACCCCCTGCTGTAATAGCCTGTGCATTACCTCGCTGAACCCCCTGCTGTAATAGCCTGTGCATTACCTCGCTGAACCCCCTGCTGTAATAGCCTGTGCATTACCTCGCTGAACCCCCTGCTGTAATAGCCTGTGCATTACCTCGCTGAACCCCCTGCTGTAATAGCCTGTGCATTACCTCGCTGAACCCCCTGCTGTAATAGCCTGTGCATTACCTCCCTGAACCCCCTGCTGTAATAACCTGTGTATTACCTCACTGAGCCCCCTGCTGTAATAACCTGTGTATTACTTCACTGAACCCCCTGCTGTAATAACCTGTGTATTACCTCGCTGAACCCCCTGCTGTAATAACCTGTGTATTACCTCACTGAACCCCCTGCTGTAATAACCTGTGTATTACCTCACTGAACACCCAGATTACTCCCAGGTCGAGAGTAAGGGTGGGTCGGGCTGGGGGTGGGGGGGGGTGTACAGGAGGTGTTTAGAGGGTCAGAGAGGTGCCTGTGGGAAAAGAGGCCCTTGTCGGAGGACCCCTTTGTATTCCGTCAGACCGTCACGGCCGTGGAAGAGCAGAAGAAAGGACACACTGTCAGCCACTCTACTTAAACTAATCACGAAGCACCAGCCGCATCCACCACCATTCACACGCCTCGCACTGCAATTGCATCCTGAACGGGACCCTAATCTCTGTATAGTGCACTACTTTTCACCAGGGTCCATATGGCTTTAATCAAAAGTAGTGCCCTATATAGGGAATAGGGTGCCATTTGGGACGTAGAGACTGCCTCATCGCAGGCAGAGCTCAAAGTGAGAGTATTTTTCTGCTCGTGGCCCATTCCATACATGGAGAAACTGAATTGGCCAATCATGTTGGGGTGTCTGTTGGAGGCCGTGGGTAGGCTGGTGAAATAGGATGGTGTAAAGCAGACTTCACAGAGCATCTCTTTGTCTAGCCGACAGACAGACATGCGGGCAGGCAGGCAAACAGACAGGCAGCGAGACCTGACAAGCAGCCAGACTGGCTTATTGACTGACTATCTTTCCTGAATGATTGAGTGAGTGATTGGCTGGCTGACTGACTCGATGAGGGAATGACTGGTTGGAACACCATTCACAAGAAGAATGATCGAAATTCTAATTCCGTCCGCTGCCAGCTGTTTAGTTGTTAGTCTGTTTTCAGCAGCTCTTCCCAAACTTCAATACTATGATTTTTCCAAAACATGACTTACAGTATTTGCCCTGAAGACAGTCAACTAGGTTACGTACCAAATGGCACCCTATTCCATCACTTAAGGGCCCTGTTCAAAAGTAGTGCACTACATAGGGAATAGGGTGCCATTTGAGACGCAACACGAGTTTCCTCTGTGAATCCATTAATGTTACTTGTATTACATTGCTGAGAGATGTTCAACAGGGGACTTCTGAATTGGACTTGTGCTATATACTGATCCAACATACAATTCCTGCCTGCTTCCACATCCCCCTTAGACAAACC
Source organism: Oncorhynchus keta (assembly GCF_023373465.1). Lineage (NCBI taxonomy): Eukaryota > Metazoa > Chordata > Actinopteri > Salmoniformes > Salmonidae > Oncorhynchus > Oncorhynchus keta. The sequence continues at coordinate 32,318,209 of NC_068421.1, forward strand.
TCACCGTACTGTTGGACTACATGCTAAACGTGATAAGATCATGCCCCAACAAGCTGCTGGAGCAGCTGAAGATTCCTTCCTTCCTGTCGACACGTTTTAAACAGATTTCCATCAGTGTCCTCTCTCTGGCATCACTCGAGCAGAACTTCAAGGGGGGCATCAACATTGTTTTGTATACTGCTGTTGTTTAAAGGGATTACCTGCTGCTAAACTCTATATCACTGTGATGTCTAAAGCCCCATTCACATCAATGCACTCATCCACTGCATCTTAGATTTTCTCCTTCACTGAAAAGATTAGGAAAATCCTGCATCCACAATGTTGGTTCACAAAACACCTCTCAACTATTAAAATTGTTTGATGTGGTATTATTTGATGTAAACCATCAGTAAAACATTTCTAGAATGACTTACCATTGTCCTCAATGGAGAAATAGAAGATGTCACTCGTAGCATTGCCACCATCTCTTAGTATGTAGCAAATCTTCATGTCATCAATTTCAGCTGAAAAATAAAATGATATTGATGTAACTTACTCTCCTACTCGTCTTGAAACATATCGGCCTTACATGTATAATTCATGCCATTTCCATGCCTTGCATGTTTCCTAATAGACACTAAGAAAATAGACTGAAAAAAATGTATGACGCTGATATGGTAGGCAGGGTATAATACAATAGATTACTACAACATTTGATATGCATATCTGTGATGAACAGTTGTAAGGCATTTCTCTATTACAGCTTTCTGATGTTGCTTAAAACTATTTCCACATGTCATATTACAGAACTACTACAACCTATTTATACTCTGTTTGACAACTTATTTGGATGAAGCCTCACCAGTAAAAGAAGAAGAAAACAAAAGAAGAAGGTGTTATTGAGATGCAGGAGAGGAGAGCTGATTTAACTCTGTTTAGTGTCTAGCTATACATTAGCCTGCTAAAGGATGAGAGCATAAAGAAGAATTAGACTGCAGGAGAGGAGAGCTGATTTAACTCTGTTTAGTGTCTAGCTATACATTAGCCTGCTAAAGGATGGGAGCATAAAGAAGAATTAGACTGCAGGAGAGGAGAGCTGATTTAACTCTGTTTAGTGTCTAGCTATACATTAGCCTGGTAAAGGATGGGAGCATAAAGAAGAATTAGACTGCAGGAGAGGAGAGCTGATTTAACTCTGTTTAGTGTCTAGCTATACATTAGCCTGGTAAAGGATGGGAGCATAAAGAAGAATTAGACTGCAGGAGAGGAGAGCTGATTTAACTCTGTTTAGTGTCTAGCTATATATTAGCCTGGTAAAGGACAGGGAGCATAAAGAAGAATTAGACTGCAGGAGATACACTACATCACGCCTGTCTGCCGCATCTGCTAACAACGCTATGCTGGAGTGGGTTCTTAAGACTGATATTATCTAGGAGGAGGGTTGGTTCTGGAGTGGATTCTTGATAGGACGGGAGACTGATATCAGGGAGGAGGGTTGGTTCTGGAGTGGCTTCTTGATAGGCCGGGAGACTGATATCAGGGAGGAGGGAGTGAGGTGTAATGCTGCCCCTACTATCTTCTATATTTGATGTCAAAACATTTCCGTTCAAAGCGGCCGGCTCATAAAAATGGAAAGCCAGTTTTGGGACACTGCCACCGGCTATGACGGGTTAGCTAACGTTATTTACTGTCTGTTTAGCAGCGATGGATCTGCCTGAAATATTTAACAGGACTGGGGAAGGAGAAAGCAGTGGCAAGAGAATGGGGGTCAGTAAATAAAGGAGAGAATGCATCCCACCCAAATGGCAGCCTTTTTCCTATAGTGTTTAGTGCACAACTTTTTACCAGAGCCCATAGAAATGCACTATATAGGGAATAAGGTGCCATTTGGGATGCAGCCATATAGAGATCGATTGGGGCCTTGTTCATACATTCCTTACTGACTGTTACTGTTCGCTAACCCCACCTATTCATTTGTACTGTAGACTGGGCTGTATGTATGTAGTTGTTCTACACTGTAGCTATTTCTGTGGCTTAAACAAATGTTGGCCTGCTTTTACTGTGAGTGAAGCTAACACATCTCTCTCTCTCACACACACCCTCTCTCCGCCTACCTCTCTCTCTCCCCCACTCTCTCTCTACTCTACTCTACTACTCTCTCTCTCTACTCTCAGAGTATTCATGTCCTCACTCTCAATTCTTCATGTCTGTGGCACCCTGCCTTCATGTAAGGTAAAATCTGTTGGTATTTACTCAAGAGCTCGAATACTCTGTAGAAGTTTACTAAATGATGTCTGGGATAGGAGAAACCCCTACCCTGTGAAACCCTATATTTCTGTCTGTCTGAGGAACTTGTGGAACTCCATTCATGGACTCTCTAGAAATACAAAAGATTTCGCTATCAAGTTAAGCCTGTTTCACAACAAATGATTTCTGAACACCTCGCTGCAGTTGCGGCCAATAGCCATTCTACTTACATAGTACCATTATAAAAGGTAAGCGCTATAGTAAGTTCCTAAGCCATTATAAGAGCAACAGCGCTACAGCTCTAAGTGAAAATTGCTCAACAGCTTAAGAAGAATGAAAAAAATAAACTTTGGACAAAAAGTTGTATTGTAAAAGACTAAAGTATAGTAGAGTATAACTTTCTATTTAAAGTAACGGCCGTCTTACCTTGAGTGAATGTGGTGACGGTAGCGTTGCCTGCACCCAAGTTGATGAGGTATCCATGCTCTGGTCCCACGGTGATCTTAAAGGTGACAGACAGCTGAAGACTATCCCTGTCCTCGGCCTTAAGAGTCTTAGAGGTAATGAGGAACCCCAGGTGACCCGTCTCTAACACCCTCAGGGTGGGCCCTCCTTTATTCACCACGATCTGGGGCACCCCGTTATCCACCGACAGGACCGTGATCTTCATCATCTGGGGGCGCCGCGTCTCGAACACGGTGTCTGGGAACACATAGAAGTCGGTGTGCGTCCCGTCAGTCACGGTAAAGGAGAAGGAATCCTTGGAGGACTCAGTACCGTCGTGTTTGTAGCTGATGAGGTTCTCGTTCAGGTCCTGTTTGGTGAAGGAGGTGACGGGGCGGGTGTTGTTGAAGAGGAGACGACCGTGGACAGGGACCTGGGTGACCGTGAACTTCAGGAGGCGGTCAGCTGTGTCGCGGTCCTCTGCGGTCAGCTCGAAGGGCGTGATGAGTTTGTTCTCTCCCTCGTTAACCACCAAGCTGTGAACCGTTAGAACCGGTTTCTTATTGTCCACATCGGTGATGGAGACACGGAAAGTGCGGAACACAGGGTTGTAACCGTCGGTGACCTCGAACTCAAAGCTGTCCATCTTGACCTCATCATCGGCCGTGTGGATGTAGTACACCTTTATTATCATTTAAAAAACACAAGCCATTTTAAAATGTTTACAGAAAAACAAATAATCAAATCACGAGTATTAAAACAATTACATCGAAGTACCTTGCTCCCAGCTAGCTGGAGCTGGGTAAAGGAGGAGATGGGCATGCCAGGGCCATCAGTACACTCCAGATGGCCTCTCTGTGGGGCTCTGGTGATGGTGAAAACCAGGTTTTCGTCGGGACTGTTGAGGTCACTGGTGCTGAGCAGGTCTGTGGTCAACGTTACTCTACCGCCTTCTTTCAGAGAGACCCCCTTACTGACCACGTCAGGGAACACCATGTCGATGCCGCCCACCGTCACGTAGAAGTACCTGTCAATTGACAGAAAGAATATAACAAATAAACAAAACAAACAATTGCAAGAAAATCCGTTAGGAGACACCCTGACACAAGAATCACCATTGTACAATAAGCATAGTGCTATATCCACAATTACAGATTTCTTTCAATTCATTTTTCATTTCTTTCAAGTCGTTTATTCTATTGTTGTAGTGTATTGTTTTTATTTTAGAAAACACATTTGTATAAATGAAGTACCTGTCGATCAGAGGGTTGATGCCGTCCGTCACGTCAAACTTGATAAGGTCCCGGATTCCTTCCTGCCCGTTGTGGATATAGACGATGAGAGCCTGGTCCACCTGGTACTGGGTGAAGTTCATCCCCACTGTGATGTTCTCTAACGTCCCGTAAGGGGTTCTCCTCTGTAACAACCCCTGGCCCGGCCCGTAGCGAACAACGTACGTCAGAGTACTATCCTCAGAGTCCAGGTCGGTGGCTTTTAAAACATTGTTATCGATCACTTTAACGTCTCCTATCTCTAGCTCCAGACCGTCGTTGATGGCCATCCTGGGTGTCTCGTCATCTACAGGGATGATCATAACAATGATGGTCTTCTCCACGGTATATTTACCGTCCGTCAGGATTAAGTCAAAGCTGTCCTCGTTGGTCTCAGAGTCGTCGTGTTCGTACACTATACTGGAGGCTTCCCTGATCTGGTCCAGGGTGAAGTTGGTGACTGTGACGGTGTCAGTGGTCAGCTGGTTGAGGATGAAGCCGTGCTTGGGTGGTTTGGTGATGATGAATGTGAGTTCGGCCGAGGGGATGTCCGCGTCGGCTCCGTTCAGGATGGGCGTATCGATAACAATATTCATCCCTTCCATAACGACAAACTCCCTCATATAGATCTCCGGCTTCTCATCGTTGGACGGGATGATAGCGATGGGGAAGAAATGTCTCTCGGAGAAGTTGATGCCATCTGAGCATCTGAACGTGAACCTGTCCTCGACCGGCTCCACTCCCTTATGGATGCTTTGGACATAGTAGATGTGGTTCTGTCTGATGTCCTTGATGGTGAATGCACTGATCGCAGTCCCAGACCTGGACTTCTCTGAGCCTGGGGCAGGGGAGATGTTCTCCACGTAGCCTGACGTGGTCTGTACGATGATGGTACAAAGCAGGTCATCATTAGGAGTGTCAATATCATCAGCACTAATGTGAAGAATCTCAATCACATTCTTCTCTCCCTCTACAACAGTGAACTGTGGGCCTACGAACACCTCTGGAGCCTGGCTGTCCATGGGGAGGATGGTGATCTGTACCCTAACCCCAGTGACCCTGTTGCCCCCTACCGTCCACTCATCAGACATGTCGGTCAGCGTCAGGTTAAAGTAGTCGTATTTAGTGGTGAGGCCGATCTCTCCACTGGTGTGGGTGTACACCACCAGTCCGTTGATGATGTCAGCCTGGGTGAAGCTCCCTGATTGAACCCCGTTCACCAGGATCTCACCAAGAACCGGTGGGTCCTCCAGGATAAAGGTCAAACGGAGGTCGTCCGTGTCCTCATCCTGCCCCTGGATGACGTTAGTCGTGATCTCCGTAGCTCCGTTCTCCAGGACGTCGATGTAGGAGCCAATGGTTCCGGCCGGGAGGGTGATGGTCGGGGTCTCGTCATCGATGGGCTTCACAGTAACCCTGATGGTGATGGTCACAACATGGACGCCGTCACTGACATCCAGCTGAAAGAAATCGCTGGTGGACTCGTCTCCATTGTGGATGTAGGAGATCCTGTCATTAGCAATGTCCAACAGGTTGAACTGGTCCCCTTTGGTCAAGTCGGTGAAGGTGTACTGGACCGTGCCGTGCTGAGGGGGCTGAGTGACTGTGAAGGAAATCTGGCTCCTGTCCGTGTCTAAGTCTACAGTATCCAGCTCAGCTATGGTGATTATGTGCGTTCCCCGCTCGAATATAGTGAAGCCAGTGTTGGTTATCTGAGGTGGCTTGTTGTCGACAGGCTGCAGGAATATAGAGAACGTTCCGGTGACAGTGTTCCCTGACGCATCCTCCACCGTGTACTGGACCTGCAGAACGTGGGCTGTGATCCCCAGCTCCAGGTCAGGTGGGTTGTATGATATCTTATGGTGGTTGACCTGAGCCTGAGTAAACTCAGTCACTACAGTGTCTGGACTCTCGGTTAACACAATAGACCCCAGTACCACAGGGCTGTTCTCATCTGTGTCTGTCGGGGGCTGGGTGACGGTGTACTTCAGATCCCTGTCCTCTGAGTCCAGGTCAGTGTAGCGGAGAAACTTCTTCCGGAAGTAGGTGAGCTGGTACTCGTGTACGGTCATCTGGAGGGTGGTACCAGGATACAACTCAGGGGATATGTCATCCACTGGCAGAATCTTGATGATGAACGAGCTCTGTTCTGATTGGTTAGGGGGGTCGTTATCATCCTGGACCCGGAAAACAAACTGGTCCATGACTGTGTCAGTGCTGTGAGGCCCAGTGTGTCTGTAGAACAGTTTCCCATCTGTGATATCCTGCTGCAACCAATCTGTAACCTCTTTCTCATACAGCTCATCCTCAGCATTAAACCTCCAGGTGGATGGGTCAGCTGGGGCCTCTGACTGCCTCAGCAGCACCTCCCCTATAGGCGAGAACGGGGCTTCTATGGTGAACCTGATAGTGGAGTCTTCAGAGTCGATGTCTGCAGCGCTCAGTGTGAGTGGTGAAATGAGCATAATCTGGTTCTTGAAGAGGATTAACCCAGTATTAGCGTTGATAATGGGCGGCTCGTCGTCCGTGGGAACGATCGTTAGGGGAAACAGGAATTCCACCTCGTGCTTCCCGTCCGTCATCCGGAAGATGATGTTGTCGCTGTACGTGTCGCTGCCGTCGTGCTGGTATATGACCATGCCCCCGTCCAGATCAGCCGGGGTGAAGAACTTCCTGAGTGACCCGAGCACCGTCAGCTGGCCATGCCGCAGCCCGTCGACCACCGTGATCCTGACATCATCCAGGTTGTCCTCGTCACTGACCCCTAGGTTATGAGAACTGGACAGTGGTCTGGACTGACCCTCATAGAGAAGCTGACCAGTATTCCTGGTGACTACTGGAGCAAGCGTGTTCATAGGCTTCACTACAATCATGAAGGCGAATGGGTCAGACACAGCCCCATCAGTGTCCACCACCTCAAACTCTATCTGGAAGATACGTTCTGTCTCAGAGTCCACAGATGGAGGCTTGTAGGCTATCTTTAGTTCTTTGAGGTCTCCCTGGTAGAAAGAGGTGATGGGCAGGTTCCGGTCATCTGTGCTGACAATGTACCCCTCCTCGAAGGAGAGGGGGGTGGTGATGTTGAAGATAAGGTCGTCAGGGTTAGACTCAATGTCCTCGGCAGCCAGCATGTCGGGGGTGATGGCTGTCATCACAAACTGATCCACCTCCATCATCATCATGGCCACGAAGCTGGGTTTAGGAGCCGTGTTCTCCTCTCCATCCTTTATACGCACCATCATCTGGAAAAACTCCTGCTTCAGTAAATTACCCTCTTTATCTTGTAATTCCACAATCATTGGGAAATAATCTCTATTGGGTGATTTGTGTGCAGAAGTGTGCTGATAGCAGATATTCATTTTAATAAATTCATCACAATCCACCATTTCTCCAAGTTTTCCCTCGTCCACAAGTTTTCCATACCTGGGTAATGCACTGCCACTGGAGAGAGACGTTATTTTACACTGATGCTCACTTCTATCATAGGTGAACTCCAGAATCTTCCTGTCAATGGGGTTACTAGTGCCAAGCAGTTTGTCAACAGTCAGAGGCATGTTTCTGGTTAACACTTCCAACTGTGTGAAAATCACCTCCACTTCCATCATAAACGGGATGATTATGGTGTCGGTATGAGTGTCATATCTGAGCTGTAGCCTCACCCTATCCCGCGGGGGGCTCCTGGACCCGAAGTGAGAATACTTTACGTCATTGGGTCCAAACTCACAGGGAAACTTTTTGGGGGAGAGCTGCCCGGGCCTCTGGGAGAGCGGGTCGTTATCCAGAACCGTCATACTACATCTGTCTCCCGGCTGTACTTGGATTACCAGATCATTGATAGGATCAATGAACACTGCTCTCCCGAAAGGCACGCGTATTCCATTGTTGGCCACCAATATAGCATCCTCTGATAGTTCCGATCTCAACGCGTATGATAATCCATAACTGTCGAAAACCTGCGCGGCGGAGTCACCTGTCACAATCACCGCGATCAAAGCAGAGAGCAGAAAAACAGCGCCAGTCCCTTGGCGTTTCCACCGCGGGGAAATAATCCAAGCCATTTGGAGAGAGAAACCACTGCAAAGACACGTTGAATTGTGCACATAAATCCCCCCAAAAAACTTAGAGCAATGCAGCTAAAGTTATGAGAGTATAAAATGAGTGTTGATAAATATCTCACACGCATCCGTGATGAGGTGTACCATGCTCTCTCTCTCCGCAGCTCTCTTCTATTCAGGTTAAACTTCATACACTTAGAGTCCCCGAGTGAGAGATACGCCCTCTTGTCTGCCGATTGGAGGATATTTATGGTGGAATGAGTTTATTGATTGGATGAGAAAGATGTCAATCAAAATCCGAAAACGATAGTGCATGGGTTGGATTTGAAGAAGCAGGTTGAATAAAGTGCGAAATTCTACCGAAAAATAAATGGAGTGATGTGTGCAGTCAGGTGACCACTTTACCTTAAATTGGCAATCTGCAGTTCAAACAATACAAAGCAGTCAGGCACCCCTGCCACTGATATGGTAAATAGCTGCTTGATGGGGCTTGGAGAAATGTAGCCACTCAAATTCATATACAGAGCTATGGATGTAAGGACAGACCATCCATGAGATCAAAATTATAGTTTTAACCATATTTTGAGGCTACAGTGTTTGCTTACAAGTACATTGTTTACAAAGGAGTAAAACAAGTTTATATATGAACACAATTGAACTAAGCTCATGAGGCATGTATAATTTCAATTCTTCAAGAATCAATGGGCATATATCATTCATTTTAAAGTCCACAATTGGATGTAGCAATCACAGATTGCTCCTTTAATTGCTTTCTTTTGTAATTAGTTGACAGTAGAACATCAATGTCTAAAACAGATTAGGCTTAATTTGCCCTTTTCAACAGCAATGGAAACATTGTGGGTAAATCAGTCATTATTGCCTGAAAATAATAATAATAAGCCTATCTATATCCAGTGGTGGAAAAAGTACCCAATTGTCATACTAGCGTAAAAGTAAAGATACCTTCATAGAAAATGACTCAAGTAAAAGTGAAAGTCACCCAGTAAAGTACTATTTGAGTAAAAGTCTAAACGTATTTGGTTTTAAATGTACATGTAATTGCTAAAATATACTGAGAAGTATAAATAATTTACAATTACTTATATTAAGCAAACCAGATGGCATCATTTATTTTGTATTTTGTTTTACAGATAGCCAGTTGCACACTCCAACATCATTCAGAAACTAAGGATGTGTGTTTAGTCCACCAGATCAGAGGCAGTAGGGATGACCAGGGATGTTCCCTTGATAAGTGCATGAATTGCACCATTTTCCTGTTCTGCTAAGCATTCAAAATGTAACAATTATATGGACTAAAAAGTACATTATTTTCTTTAGGAATGTAGTGAAGTAAAAGTCAAATATATAAATAGTAAAGTAAAGTACAGATACCCCCAAAAGCTACTTAAGTAGTACTTTAAAGTATTTTTGCACTGTCTAAAACAGGTCTATACAGTATATCAATTAATAGGGTATAACTACATTACATTATAACAAATCTCCTTCAACATTTAATGAAGATATTTGAACAAAACATTTGCATTAAGTAGTTGACACACTATACCCAAAAATAGAGGATTCAATGTGTATGAAAATCAATAGAGGGTAGAGTTTAAGGCAACTTGTTCAAACTCCCTCTTGTGGTGTAATGGAATGTATCGTTTTGGGGTCACTCTGGTCAAGGTCAGAGCAATATACTGAACAAAAACATAAATGCAGTGTAACGTGTTGGTCCCATGTTTCATGAAATTAAAGATGAAATGTTCCATACGCACAAAATGCTTATTTCTCTAAATTCTCACTAACAGGGATGTAAACATTTTTCCTTTGAACAGATAATCCATCCACTTGACAGTTGTGACATATAAAGAAGCTGATGAAAAAGCATGATCATTTCACAGGTGCACCTTGTGCTGGGGGACAATAAAAGGCCACTCTAATATGTGCAGTTTTGGCACACAACACAATGCCGCAGAAGTCTCAAGTTTTGAGGGAGCGTGCAATTGGCATTCTGTCTGCAGGAATGTCTGTCTGTTCATAAGTCTCCTCAAATGTAGTTTTAGAGAATTTGTCAGTACATCCAACTGGCCTCACAATGTGTAGCCACGCCAGCCCAGGACCTCCACATCCGGCTTCTTCCCCTGCGGGACCATCTGAGACCAGCCACCCGGACTACTGATGAAACTGTGGGTTTGCACAACCAAATAAGTTCTGCACAAACTGTCAGAAAGTCTCAGAGAAACTCATCTGCATGCTAGTCATCTTGACCTGACTGCAGTTCAGCATCGTAACCGACTTCAGTGGGAAAATGCTCACCTCCGATGGCCACTAACATGCTGGAGAAGTGTGCTCTTGTAACAGCTGTTGGTGGAAGAAGGTGAGGACTAAAGCGCAGCGTGGTACGTGTTCATGTTATTTATTAAACTGAACACTAAATACAACAAGTAACTAAAGCACAACTGCAACAGCTCCGTCAGGTACGAAACAAAATATAACTACCCCCACCACACAGGTGGGAAAAGGCTCCCTAAGTATGGTTCTCAATCAGAGACAACGATAGACAGCTGCCTCTGATTGAGAATCACACCGGCCAAACAACACAGAAATCCAAAACATAGAAAATGAACATAGAATGCCCACCCTAGTCACACCCTGGCCAAACCAAAACAGAGAATAAAAACCTCTCTATGGCCAGGGCATGACAGCTCTTCACGGATTAATTCTGGTTTCAACTGTACCTGGCCGGCGGTACGGTGTTTTAACTAAAGTAGTTCACAAAACAAAACAAAAACTATCATATCTAAATCGGAAATGTCATAGACTGCAAATTGCAAGAACACATCACTCTGGAGCCAGATGTTAACAGAATGTGTAGTTTAGCCTATAAACACAACCATTTTTAAGTGAGAAATAGGCAGGTCTGATGCCGAAAAATAAAATAGAATTCTTGCCTACGTCACCCATATTTTATTTTCGCAATAAGAGTAGTGTGTAGTTCCAGTTGTTAGCTACATGGCAGAAAAAAATATGAACTACTGAAAACACTGCATAGATTTGAATTGAGTTAAAACTATCACCAAGCTACTGCAAAATGTATTTAAATTGCTAGTTGAACTACATGTAGTTCACTTCTCCCCGACAATGCTAACTAGACCTACTGTATAAAGATATTGCACAGATGAATTCATAATACTAACTATTCCTAATACCAATACACATACAGTGGCAAGAAAAAGTATGTGAACCCTTTGGAATGACCTTGATTGGTCTTAAAATGTTATCTGATCTTCATCTCAAGTCACAACAACAGACAAACAGTCTGTTTAAACTAATTACACACAAATAACTATACGTTTTCATGTCTTTATTGAATACACCGTGTAAACATTCACAGTGCAGGGTGGGAAAAGTATTTTCTGTACTTCTGTTGTTGATTTACTTCTGTGTTTGGGTCGTTGTCCTGTTGCATCACTCAACTTCTGTTGAGCTTCAATTGGCAGACAGCCTTACATTTGCCTGTAAAATGGCTTGATAAACTTGGGAATTTGTTTTTCCGTCGATGATAGCAAGCTGTCCAGGTCCTGAGGCAGGACCGAAGCCCCAAACCATGATTCTCCCTTCACCATCATTTACAGTTGGGATAAGTTTTTGATGTTGGTGTGCTGTGCCTTTTTTTCTCCACACATAGTGTTGTGTGTTCCTTGCAAACAACTCAATTGTAGTTTCATCTGTCCACAGAATATTTTGCCAGTAGCGCTGTGGAAAATCCAGGTGGACTTTTGCAAACTTTAGACGTGCCAACAATGTTTTTGGGCAGCAGTGGTTTCTTCTGTGGTGTCGTCCCATGAACATCATTCTTGTTTAGTGACTCGTCAACAGACATGTGAACATGTTCCAGAGATTTCTGTAAGTCTTTAGCTGACACTCTAGGATTCTTCTTAACCTCATTGAGCATTCTTCGCTGTGCTCTTGCAGTCATCTTTCCAGGACGACCACTCCTAGGGAGAGTAGCAACAGTGCTGAACTTTCTCAACGTATAGACAATTTGTCTGACTGTGGACTGATGAACATCAAGGCTTTTAGAGATACTTTTGTAACCCTTTTCACCTTCATGTAAGTCAACCATTCTTAATCTTAGTTCTTCTGAGATCTCTTTTGTTCGAGGCATGGTTCACATCAGGCAATGCTTGTGAATAGCAAACTCAAATTGTGTGAGTGCTCTAACCAACATCTCCAATCTCGTCTCATTGATTTGACTCCAGGTTAGTCGATTCTTGACTCCAATGAGCTTTTGGAGAAGTCATTAGCCTAGGGGTTCACATACTTTTTCCAACCTACACTCTGAAGGTTTAAATTATGTATTCAATATAGTATATAATAATTTGTGTGTTATTAGTTTAAGCACACTGTGTTTGTCTATTTTTGTGACTTAGATGAAGATCAGATTCATTTTATGACCAATTTATGCACATGCTTTTTCTTGCCACTACATATTCCTCATTCTACATTTTCCACATACTAAGCTAACATTATGACCCAATGAGTCTAGCCCAGGACAAATATCCAAAATATATTATGTGGGATGTGTGTCATTGACTGACATGTCATGCATAGCATTGCATAGCTATGTATTGAGCCAACAGCACGTCTTAGCGGAGTAGGCAGCTAGCTGCTTATAATGAATGTGAGAGAGTGCATGGACAACAGGCTGGTGTCTACATCATCATAAAGGGAAGTATTGAGTATTCTAGTCTGCTCGCACATAGTTGATTAATGTCTCTATGAATGCGTCCCCAAATTGCACCCTATCCCTACTGTACATAGGGCACTACTTTTAACCAGAGTCCTATGTCTTAGTTGTGGTTGATTTACTCTGTCCTGCAGAGTTTAGCAGTGCTAAGAGCCATGCAGTGACTTCCTCAATCTGTGTCCCTCTTCCCTCCCTCCATCCGTCACGCTCATCACCCAGGTCTTCTAGCTGTCAGATGTTTCCTTAACAGAGCATTCCTGCTCCACAGCTGTCAGGCACAGTCAGGGTGCCTCTACCTCTCTCCACACCACAGGAGGTTGGTGGCACCTTAATTAGGGAGAGCAGGGTCATGGTAATGGCTGGAGCGGAATAGGTGGAATGGTATCAAATACAAGGTTTCCATGTGTTTGATGTCATTCCATTTGCGCCATTGCAGCCATTATTATGAGCCGTCCTCCCCTCAGAAGCCTCCACACACCCCCCACCTTTCTCTCTTCCCTCTGCTAATTTGACTCTCTGCTCATCTCTCCACATTCTCCCCCAGTCATAACATCTCTCTCGCTGTCTGTCTACACCCCTCATCTCTCTCCACACCCTTCAGCTGGCAGCTGAACATTGATCAGTCAATCAAAGACAATGGAAAGTATGATATGATACTGATGCCGCTAGCTCATTAGCGCAGTGCACACAGAAATTAACCTGGTGGTTATAGATATAGATATTGTGGTCCTTCTGTAGCTCAGTTGGTAGAGCATGGCGCTTGTAACGCCAGGGTAGTGGGTTCGATCCCCGGGACCACCCATACGTAGAATGTAAGTCGACTGTAAGTCGCTTTGGATAAAAGCGTCTGCTAAATGGCATATATATATTATAGATAGGCCCACAGTTTATCATGGTCACGTTTACTCTACAGTTTAGTTTTAGTGTGCAGTATAGTACATGGGTATAACCTTTTTCTATTCTGCAATTCAAACAAAATATGTACATTACTCTATGAGCAGGTGTCCTATTAATGTCTTAAAATGACAACATTTTCAAACTAAAGTGTACCCTGGGGACGGAGTAGTGTAGCCAACAGAGCAGAAGCTGTGACCTGTCCATAGACAGGGAGGCTTTTACATAGAATTACTCTGTTTAACAAAGAAAAGGAGATTGAAGAATATAGATGTCCTTTGCAACACCCTAACTGATGCTAAAAGTAATAAAGCTGAACAGTGATACAGTGTTCCAGTCAGTTTGACAGTATACTTACTGTATGAGTAGTAGCTATACAGACCCTTAGGTTGTAATTCATCACCTCATCCACTGTGCTCTACCGTACATGTAGAGAGGGCCTTGCCTTGTTTATGTATTTGTACATCCCAAATAGCACCCTATCTCCTATATAGTACCCTACTTTTGACCAGGACCCATAGACAGTGCACTATATGAATCAAATCAAATCAAATGGTATTGGTCACATACACAATTTTAGCAGATGTTATTGCGGGTTTAGTGAAATACTTGTGTTCCTAGCTCCAACAGTGCAGTAGGATCTAACAATTCACAACAATACACACAAATCTAAAAGTTAAATAATGGAATAAAGAAATATATAAATATTAGGACGAGCAATGTTGGAGTGGCATTGACTAAAATGCAGTAGAATAGAATATAGTATATAATACTTGCCAAGAAACTGAAGAGCACAAACTTTCACAGAACAAACTAGACACTCTAATGTACTTGTCCTCTTGCTCAGTTGTGCACCGGGGCCTCCCACTCCTCTTTCTATTCTGGTTTGAGACAGTTTGCGCTGTTCTTTGAAGGTGTAGTACACAGTGTTGGCAATTTCTCGCATGGAATAGCCTTTATTTCTCAGAACAAGAATAGACTGACAAGTTTCAGAAGAAAATGATTTGTTTCTTGCCATTTTGTGCATGTAATCGAACCCACAAATGCTGACGCTCCAGATACTCAGCTAGTCTAAAGAAGGACTGTTTTATTGCTTCTTTCATCAGCACAACCGTTTTCAGCTGCGCTAACATAATTGCAAAAGGGTTTTATAATGATCAATTAGCCTTTTAAAATTATAAACTTGGATTAGCTAACACAACGTGCCATTGGAACACAGGAGTGATGGTTGCTGTAGATAATCCATTAAAAATCAGCCGTTTCCAGCTACAATAGTAATTTACAACATTAACAATGTCTACACTGTATTTCTGATCAATTTGATGTTATTTGAATGGACAAAAAATTTGCTTTTCTTTAAAAAACAAGGACATTTTGAAGTGACCGCAAACTTTTGAACTTATGCTTCCCTCCGGTTGGAATGCCGCTGGAGCTTTAGATGAGCTGAGATAGTTTGACATACAGTATGCCACCACTGAAGGAGCTGTCACTGGGCTGTCACTGGGCTGTCGCTGGGCTCCACAGTGGCTCATCCCATTTGGAGAACTGCCATCATTCCATCCACTGGCTCCTGTGCCCAGCCTTTCTGTCTGGCTGGCAGGAGACCAGGACATGGCGTTCAGACAATGTGATCCTGGATTATGGAGAACCTGCTATGTCTATCAACATATTTTACTGCTTTACAAAAGAGACATGTGCATGACAGATGGCACCCTATCCCCTATACCTATAGTGTGCGATGGCATGCAGCCATGGAGAACCTACAACATCTATACACCTATTTGACTGCTTTACAAAAAGATAAACCCTCTCCCAGCTAACACATGTTGAATTCTGTATACCAGAACACACCAGGATGTGAGGAAGAAACACATGTGTGCTTCAGGCCTTTCCATCAGAGCCCAATTAGAAACACATCAAAGGAGGTTGACTGCAGAGCGAAGCCCCCAGCCATACAGGGCCTGGAGGAAAAATATAGACAGAGAGAGAGAGAGAGAGAGAGAGAGAGAGAGAGAGAGAGAGAGAGAGAGAGAGAGAGAGAGAGAGAGAGAGAGAGAGAGAGAAAGAGTAACTAACTATATTGTATTGTACTATGTTGGGGCACTCACAGGTTCTAAAGACGGAGAAATATGGATTGGTGCCTGGTGCAGACAGAGGTTGTAGAGGGAGATTGTTCTATTTTACTGACCGAAAATACATAATTTATGACATTTTAAAAAGTTCCTGAAGAGCAGGTTACTTATTTGTTCACCAATATCCTGGATGGACAACACACACATGGGCTACATTTACAATAAGAAAATATTGCGTCTTTTATCTTTCGGTAATATCCTTAAAATAGACACGTTTGTGTTCAAAGTGGGTCACACAAGACTACGTACGCTACATCACCCTGTAATCACTCCTCTAGTATGAACATGAATGTTTGGAACCATTAGATGCTATATACTATGTTTACACTATGTTTATACATGCTCTATCTGTAGGCCAACTGTAAATATACAGCTCTGTCTCTGAATGCAACAGTGATGGTTAGTGGAAAGCCCCATAAGGAAGAGGTGTAACCAAGAGAGGGTTGGCATAATGCACCACACAACCCACCTACATACATGGATGGATCCCTATTTATAAGTCTCTCAGAGTGCTGATCTTGGATCAGTTTTTCCTTTGAGATTATTAAGAATGGGCAGGGGGGGGGGGGGATCTGATCCTAGATCAGCACTCTATGATTACAGGCCCTGGACATGAACATGTTGGACTTGATAGTAACTAAAGTCATTATCTAGTCAAAAGTTGAGGTGTAGTGGGTCACTGCAGACTTGTAGAGAAGCACCGGCTGGCACCTCTTCTAGAATACCTCTAAAACACAAACTCTGTTACAGTCAAATTAAAGTGAGCACTATCATCCTTTTCATAACAGACAAACAAAGATGTGTGTTGCCTATGGTACTGTTTAAAGCATGTGTGTTCTCCATCCCTGGTATTGTTGAATGTTTAATCTGAGTTGTGTGTGGTATTGTTGAATGTTTAATCTGAGTTGTGTGTAGTATTGTTGAATGTTTAATCTGAATTGTGTGTGGTATTGTTGAATGTTTAATCTGAGTTGTGTGTAGTATTGTTGAATGTTTAATCTGAGTTGTGTGTGGTATTGTTGAATGTTTAATCTGAGTTGTGTGTGCTATTGTTGAATGTTTAATCTGAGTTGTGTGTGGTATTGTTGAATGTTTAATCTGAGTTGTGTGTAGTATTGTTGAATGTTTAATCTGAGTTGTGTGTGGTATTGTTGAATGTTTAATCTGAGTTGTGTGTAGTATTGTTGAATGTTTAATCTGAGTTGTGTGTAGTATTGTTGAATGTTTAATCTGAGTTGTGTGTGGTATTGTTGAATGTTTAATCTGAGTTGTGTGTAGTATTGTTGAATGTTTAATCTGAGTTGTGTGTGGTATTGTTGAATGTTTAATCTGAGTTGTGTGTAGTATTGTTGAATGTTTAATCTGAGTTGTGTGTGGTATTGTTGAATGTTTAATCTGAGTTGTGTGTAGTATTGTTGAATGTTTAATCTGAGTTGTGTGTAGTATTGTTGAATGTTTAATCTGAGTTGTGTGTTATATTGTTGAATGTTTAATCTGAGTTGTGTGTAGTATTGTTGAATGTTTAATCTGAGTTGTGTGTAGTATTGTTGAATGTTTAATCTGAGTTGTGTGTAGTATTGTTGAATGTTTAATCTGAGTTGTTGTGTGTAGTATTGTTGAATGTTTAATCTGAGTTGTGTGTAGTATTGTTGAATGTTTAATCTGAGTTGTGTGTGGTATTGTTGAATGTTTAATCTGAGTTGTGTGTAGTATTGTTGAATGTTTAATCTGAGTTGTGTGTGGTATTGTTGAATGTTTAATCTGAGTTGTGTGTAGTATTGTTGAATGTTTAATCTGAGTTGTGTGTGGTATTGTTGAATGTTTAATCTGAGTTGTGTGTAGTATTGTTGAATGTTTAATCTGAGTTGTGTGTAGTATTGTTGAATGTTTAATCTGAGTTGTGTGTGGTATTGTTGAATGTTTAATCTGAGTTGTGTGTAGTATTGTTGAATGTTTAATCTGAGTTGTGTGTAGTATTGTTGAATGTTTAATCTGAGTTGTGTGTAGTATTGTTGAATGTTTAATCTGAGTTGTGTGTGTATTGTATTGTTGAATGTTTAATCTGAGTTGTGTGTAGTATTGTTGAATGTTTAATCTGAGTTGTGTGTGGTATTGTTGAATGTTTAATCTGAGTTGTGTGTAGTATTGTTGAATGTTTAATCTGAGTTGTGTGTGGTATTGTTGAATGTTTAATCTGAGTTGTGTGTAGTATTGTTGAATGTTTAATCTGAGTTGAATGTGTGGTATTGTTGAATGTTTAATCTGAGTTGTGTGTAGTATTGTTGAATGTTTAATCTGAGTTGTGTGTGTATTGTTGAATGTTTAATCTGAGTTGTGTGTAGTATTGTTGAATGTTTAATCTGAGTTATTGTGTGCTATTGTTGAATGTTTAATCTGAGTTGTGTGTGGTATTGTTGAATGTTTAATCTGAGTTGTGTGTAGTATTGTTGAATGTTTAATCTGAGTTTGTGTGTTTAATCTGAGTATTGTTGAATGTTTAATCTGAGTTGTGTGTAGTATTGTTGAATGTTTTAATCTGAGTTGTGTGTTATATTGTTGAATGTTTAATCTGAGTTGTGTGTAGTATTGTTGAATGTTTAATCTGAGTTGTGTGTGGTATTGTTGAATGTTTAATCTGAGTTGTGTGTGGTATTGTTGAATGTTTAATCTGAGTTGTGTGTGGTATTGTTGAATGTTTAATCTGAGTTGTGTGTAGTATTGTTGAATGTTTAATCTGAGTTGTGTGTAGTATTGTTGAATGTTTAATCTGAGTTGTGTGTAGTATTGTTGAATGTTTAATCTGAGTTGTGTGTAGTATTGTTGAATGTTTAATCTGAGTTGTGTGTAGTATTGTTGAATGTTTAATCTGAGTTGTGTGTGGTATTGTTGAATGTTTAATCTGAGTTGTGTGTGGTATTGTTGAATGTTTAATCTGAGTTGTGTGTGGTATTGTTGAATGTTTAATCTGAGTTGTGTGTGGTATTGTTGAATGTTTAATCTGAGTTGTGTGTGGTATTGTTGAATGTTTAATCTGAGTTGTGTGTGGTATTGTTGAATGTTTAATCTGAGTTGTGTGTGGTATTGTTGAATGCATGTGTCTGTGTGTTATCCATCCATGATTAGTTGAAAGCTGTAGTAACATAACAGCAGTCTCCCCTCCCCTCTCATAGGGTGGTGTCCCAAATGGTACCCTAATACCTATATAGTACATTAGGGTGCCATTTGGGACGGGGTCTAGTTCTTCCTGCTGAAATCTATTCCTGTTAATTGCCCCCCAGGCATCAGCCCCCCATTGGCCTCAGTGTAAAAGTCATTCATGTTGATTCCAGTGGAACAATAGTTGGGGCTTATCAGGTCTATTTTAGCTGCTGGGTTGTTAGAGAGACAGGGCTGGCTGGGCCCCACAGCTCATTACGGCTATTTCACTTCTTTACTTCACAGCCAGGGACCAGGCTTTGATCGCTAATGCTGGTGGGGTTGACACACAAGCATGCACACTCGCACTCACACACAGGCATGCACACACACATGTAACCTACAGCTGTACCATAACAAACAGGGGGAAGAATCCAACGACCCCCGAGGAGTTAGAGGGGTGTGCCATTTGGTATGCACACGGGGGTAGATCAGGAAAAGTGGTTCTATTGACCTGAACAGTGCAGTACTATAATATTGAGGCTTGGTCCTACAGACATTTCATTGTCCAGGGAAATAGTTTGGTGTCACGCCCTGGTCGAAGTATTTTGTGTTTTTCTTCATGTATTTGGTCAGGCCAGGGTGTGACATGGGTTTTTGTATGTGGTGTGTAGCTTAGTGGGATTGTAGCTTAGTGGGGTGTTCTAGGAGAGTCTATGGCTGTCTGAAGTGGTTCTCAATCAGAGGCAGGTGTTTACCGTTGTCTCTGATTGGGAACCATATTTAGGCAGCCATATTCTTTGGTTGTATTGTGGGTGATTGTCCTTAGTGTCTTGACGGCCTTAGTCTGTGTTAGTTTGCACCAGTTTAGGCTGTTTCGGTTTTCATTACGTTTATTGTTTTGTTGAGTTTTTGTATTGATTCGTGTTTACGTTGTTTAAATAAACATGAATCGCAATTGACACGTTGCAGTTTGGTCCGACTCTCCTTCACCATATGAAAACCGTGACATTTGGTTTATTCAGAAACCTAGTAGTACATCAGGACTAATATTTCTGAGGTCATACTGACACACTATCCAACACAATGCAATACATAAAACACAAGATAGACAGTCTGTACACTCATTTGTAGCAGAAAAAAGAAAATGGAGTCGAGGGAGACAGATGTATATAGTTGTAGATCTGTCATCACACACCATGTAGTAACCTACTCTTATAGATTCCCTGCTAGTGGCTGTAAAACTGTGTTGGTTAAAACCAGTCTTTACCAATTGTTCGGAAAATTAGTTGCACTAAAATAAAACCCTGTAACAAGTTCTTCCCATCTAGCTAAAATGCTGGGGGTGTTGATATAAATAGCAGATTCCCAAGGTGTCTCTGGCAGAATTTCTTTTTACAAGATCTGCTTTTGTAAGTGCTGTAGTTAAACACAATGCTGAGAATGCCAGTAAAACTATGCAAAAGGTCACACACCAAAAACCATACATAAAGTGTTCACTCTTTTATGGTATATACTACATACAATATGTGGGTATGAGGCATGTAGTGAACAATTCACGAAATAAAAGATGTGAGGCATGTAGTGGACAATTCACTAAATAAAAGATGTGAGGTGTGTAGTGGACAATTCACTAAATAAAAGATGTGAGGCATGTAGTGGACAATTCACTAAATAAAAGATGTGAGGCATGTAGTGGACAATTCACTAAATAAAAGATGTGAGGTGTGTAGTGGACAATTCACTAAATAAAAGATGTGAGGTGTGTAGTGGACAATTCACTAAATAAAAGATGTGAGGCATGTAGTGGACAATTCACTAAATAAAAGATGTGAGGCATGTAGTGGACAATTCACTAAATAAAAGATGTGAGGCATGTAGTGGACAATTCACTAAATAAAAGATGTGAGGTGTGTAGTGGACAATTCACTAAATAAAAGATGTGAGGCATGTAGTGGACAATTCACTAAATAAAAGATGTGAGGTGTGTAGTGGACAATTCACTAAATAAAAGATGTGAGGCATGTAGTGGACAATTCACTAAATAAAAGATGTGAGGTGTGTAGTGGACAATTCACTAAATAAAAGATGTGAGGCATGTAGTGGACAATTCACTAAATAAAAGATGTGAGGTGTGTAGTGGACAATTCACTAAATAAAAGATGTGAGGCATGTAGTGGACAATTCACGAAATAAAAGATGTGAGGTGTGTAGTGGACAATTCACTAAATAAAAGATGTGAGGCATGTAGTGGACAATTCACTAAATAAAAGATGTGAGGTGTGTAGTGGACAATTCACTAAATAAAAGATGTGAGGCATGTAGTGGACAATTCACTAAATAAAAGATGTGAGGTGTGTAGTGGACAATTCACTAAATAAAAGATGTGAGGCATGTAGTGGACAATTCACTAAATAAAAGATGTGAGGCATGTAGTGGACAATTCACTAAATAAAAGATGTGAGGCATGTAGTGGACAATTCACTAAATAAAAGATGTGAGGTGTGTAGTGGACAATTCACTAAATAAAAGATGTGAGGCATGTAGTGGACAATTCACGAAATAAAAGATGTGAGGTGTGTAGTGGACAATTCACTAAATAAAAGATGTGAGGCATGTAGTGGACAATTCACTAAATAAAAGATGTGAGGTGTGTAGTGGACAATTCACTAAATAAAAGATGTGAGGTGTGTAGTGGACAATTCATAAAATAAAAAAGATGTGAGGTGTGTAGTGGACAATTCACTAAATAAAAGATGTGAGTGTGTAGTGGACAATTCACTAAATAAAAGATGTGAGGTGTGTAGTGGACAATTCATAAAATAAAAGATGTGAGGTGTGTAGTGGACAATTCACTAAATAAAAGATGTGAGGTGTGTAGTGGACAATTCACTAAATAAAAGATGTGAGTGTGTAGTGGACAATTCACTAAATAAAAGATGTGAGGTGTGTAGTGGACAATTCACTAAATAAAAGATGTGAGGTGTGTAGTGGACAATTCACTAAATAAAAGATGTGAGGTGTGTAGTGGACAATTCACTAAATAAAAGATGTGAGGCATGTAGTGGACAATTCACTAAATAAAAGATGTGAGGCATGTAGTGGACAATTCACTAAATAAAAGATGTGAGGCATGTAGTGGACAATTCACTAAATAAAAGATGTGAGGTGTGTAGTGGACAATTCACTAAATAAAAGATGTGAGGTGTGTAGTGGACAATTCACTAAATAAAAGATGTGAGGCATGTAGTGGACAATTCACTAAATAAAAGATGTGAGGTGTGTAGTGGACAATTCACTAAATAAAAGATGTGAGGTGTGTAGTGGACAATTCACTAAATAAAAGATGTGAGGTGTGTAGTGGACAATTCACTAAATAAAAGATGTGAGGTGTGTAGTGGACAATTCACGAAATAAAAGATGACAATTCACTAAATAAAAGGTGTGTAGTGGACAATTCACTAAATAAAAGATGTGAGGTGTGTAGTGGACAATTCACTAAATAAAAGATGTGAGGTGTGTAGTGGACAATTCACGAAATAAAAGATGTGAGGCATGTAGTGGACAATTCACTAAATAAAAGATGTGAGGTGTGTAGTGGACAATTCACTAAATAAAAGATGTGAGGTGTGTAGTGGACAATTCACTAAATAAAAGATGTGAGGTGTGTAGTGGACAATTCACTAAATAAAAGATGTGAGGCATGTAGTGGACAATTCACTAAATAAAAGATGTGAGGTGTGTAGTGGACAATTCACTAAATAAAAGATGTGAGGCATGTAGTGGACAATTCACTAAATAAAAGATGTGAGGCATGTAGTGGACAATTCACTAAATAAAAGATGTGAGGCATGTAGTGGACAATTCACTAAATAAAAGATGTGAGGCATGTAGTGGACAATTCACGAACTAAAAGATGTGAGGCATGTAGTGGACAATTCACTAAATAAAAGATGTGAGGCATGTAGTGGACAATTCACTAAATAAAAGATGTGAGGCATGTAGTGGACAATTCACGAACTAAAAGATGTGAGGCATGTAGTGGACAATTCACTAAATAAAAGATGTGAGGCATGTAGTGGACAATTCACGAACTAAAAGATGTGAGGCATGCAGTGGACAATTCACGAAATAAAAGATGTGAGGCATGTAGTGGACAATTCACGAAATAAAAGATGTGAGGCATGTAGTGGACAATTCACTAAATAAAATATGTGAGGTGTGTAGTGGACAATTCACTAAATAAAAGATGTGAGGTGTGTAGTGGACAATTCACTAAATAAAAGATGTGAGGTGTGTAGTGGACAATTCACTAAATAAAAGATGTGAGGTGTGTAGTGGACAATTCACTAAATAAAAGATGTGAGGTGTGTAGTGGACAATTCACTAAATAAAAGATGTGAGGTGTGTAGTGGACAATTCACTAAATAAAAGATGTGAGGCATGTAGTGGACAATTCACTAAATAAAAGATGTGAGGTGTGTAGTGGACAATTCACTAAATAAAAGATGTGAGGCATGTAGTGGACAATTCACTAAATAAAAGATGTGAGGTGTGTAGTGGACAATTCACTAAATAAAAGATGTGAGGTGTGTAGTGGACAATTCACTAAATAAAAGATGTGAGGTGTGTAGTGGACAATTCACTAAATAAAAGATGTGAGGTGTGTAGTGGACAATTCACTAAATAAAAGATGTGAGGCATGTAGTGGACAATTCACTAAATAAAAGATGTGAGGTGTGTAGTGGACAATTCACTAAATAAAAGATGTGAGGTGTGTAGTGGACAATTCACTAAATAAAAGATGTGAGGCATGTAGTGGACAATTCACAAAATAAAAGATGTGAGGTGTGTAGTGGACAATTCACTAAATAAAAGATGTGAGGTGTGTAGTGGACAATTCACTAAATAAAAGATGTGAGGCATGTAGTGGACAATTCACTAAATAAAAGATGTGAGGTGTGTAGTGGACAATTCACTAAATAAAAGATGTGAGGTGTGTAGTGGACAATTCACTAAATAAAAGATGTGAGGCATGTAGTGGACAATTCACTAAATAAAAGATGTGAGGCATGTAGTGGACAATTCACTAAATAAAAGATGTGAGGCATGTAGTGGACAATTCACTAAATAAAAGATGTGAGGCATGTAGTGGACAATTCACTAAATAAAAGATGTGAGGCATGTAGTGGACAATTCACTAAATAAAAGATGTGAGGCATGTAGTGGACAATTCACTAAATAAAAGATGTGAGGCATGTAGTGGACAATTCACTAAATAAAAGATGTGAGGCATGTAGTGGACAATTCACTAAATAAAAGATGTGAGGCATGTAGTGGACAATTCACTAAATAAAAGATGTGAGGCATGTAGTGGACAATTCACTAAATAAAAGATGTGAGGTGTGTAGTGGACAATTCACGAACTAAAAGATGTGAGGCATGTAGTGGACAATTCACTAAATAAAAGATGTGAGGTGTGTAGTGGACAATTCACTAAATAAAAGATGTGAGGCATGTAGTGGACAATTCACTAAATAAAAGATGTGAGGTGTGTAGTGGACAATTCACTAAATAAAAGATGTGAGGTGTGTAGTGGACAATTCACTAAATAAAAGATGTGAGGCATGTAGTGGACAATTCACTAAATAAAAGATGTGAGGTGTGTAGTGGACAATTCACTAAATAAAAGATGTGAGGTGTGTAGTGGACAATTCACTAAATAAAAGATGTGAGGCATGTAGTGGACAATTCACTAAATAAAAGATGTGAGGTGTGTAGTGGACAATTCACTAAATAAAAGATGTGAGGCATGTAGTGGACAATTCACTAAATAAAAGATGTGAGGCATGTAGTGGACAATTCACTAAATAAAAGATGTGAGGTGTGTAGTGGACAATTCACTAAATAAAAGATGTGAGGCATGTAGTGGACAATTCACTAAATAAAAGATGTGAGGTGTGTAGTGGACAATTCACTAAATAAAAGATGTGAGGCATGTAGTGGACAATTCACTAAATAAAAGATGTGAGGTGTGTAGTGGACAATTCACTAAATAAAAGATGTGAGGTGTGTAGTGGACAATTCACTAAATAAAAGATGTGAGGCATGTAGTGGACAATTCACTAAATAAAAGATGTGAGGCATGTAGTGGACAATTCACTAAATAAAAGATGTGAGGTGTGTAGTGGACAATTCACTAAATAAAAGATGTGAGGTGTGTAGTGGACAATTCACTAAATAAAAGATGTGAGGCATGTAGTGGACAATTCACTAAATAAAAGATGTGAGGTGTGTAGTGGACAATTCACTAAATAAAAGATGTGAGGCATGTAGTGGACAATTCACTAAATAAAAAGATGTGAGGTGTGTAGTGGACAATTCACTAAATAAAAGATGTGAGGTGTGTAGTGGACAATTCACTAAATAAAAGATGTGAGGCATGTAGTGGACAATTCACGAACTAAAAGATGTGAGGCATGTAGTGGACAATTCACTAAATAAAAGATGTGAGGCATGTAGTGGACAATTCATAAAATAAATCAAATCAAATGTTATTAGTCACATGCGCTGAATACAACAGATGTAGACCTTACAGTGAAATGCTTACTTACGAGCCCCAAAACAACAACGCAGTTTAAAAATAACACGAGTAAAAATAAGAAATTAAAGTAACAAATAAATAAAGAGCAGCAGTAAAATAAAAATAATGAGACTATACACAGGGGGACCAGTTACAGAGTCAATGTGCGGAGGCACCGGTTAGTTGAGGTAATATGTAAATGTAGGGGCATGTAGTGGACAAAGATGTGAGGCATGTAGTGGACAATTCATCAAATGAAAGACGTGAGGCATGTAGTGGACAATTCATCAAATGAAAGACGTGAGGCATGTAGTGGACAAAGATGTGAGGCATGTAGTGGACAAAGATGTGAGGCATGTAGTGGACAATTAATCAAATGAAAGACGTGAGGCGTGTAGTGGACAAAGACGTGAGGCATGTAGTGGACAAAGATGTGAGGCATGTAGTGGACAATTCATCAAATGAAAGACGTGAGGCATGTAGTGGACAAAGACATGAGGCATGTAGTGGACAAAGACGTGAGGCATGTAGTGGACAAAGACGTGAGGCATGTAGTGGACAAAGACGTGAGGCATGTAGTGGACAAAGATGTGAGGCATGTAGTGGACAATTCATCAAATGAAAGACGTGAGGCATGTAGTGGACAATTCATCAAATGAAAGACGTGAGGCATGTAGTGGACAAAGACGTGAGGCATGTAGTGGACAATTCATCAAATGAAAGATGTGAGGCATGTAGTGGACAAAGATGTGAGGCATGTAGTGGACAATTCATCAAATGAAAGATGTGAGGCATGTAGTGGACAATTCATCAAATGAAAGATGTGAGGCATGTCGTGGACAAAGATGTGAGGCATGTAGTGGACAATTCATCAAATGAAAGACGTGAGGCATGTAGTGGACAATTCATCAAATGAAAGATGTGAGGCATGTAGTGGACAATTCATCAAATGAAAGATGTGAGGCATGTCGTGGACAAAGATGTGAGGCATGTAGTGGACAATTCATCAAATGAAAGACGTGAGGCATGTAGTGGACAATTCATCAAATGAAAGACGTGAGGCATGTAGTGGACAATTTATCAAATGAAAGACGTGAGGCATGTAGTGGACAATTCATCAAATGAAAGATGTGAGGCATGTAGTGGACAATTCATCAAATGAAAGACGTGAGGCATGTAGTGGACAATTCATCAAATGAAAGATGTGAGGCATGTCGTGGACAAAGATGTGAGGCATGTAGTGGACAAAGACGTGAGGCATGTAGTGGACAAAGATGTGAGGCATGTAGTGGACAATTCATCAAATGAAAGATGTGAGGCATGTAGTGGACAATTCATCAAATGAAAGATGTGAGGCATGTAGTGGACAATTCATCAAATGAAAGATGTGAGGCATGTAGTGGACAATTCATCAAATGAAAGACGTGAGGCATGTAGTGGACAAAGACGTGAGGCATGTAGTGGACAAAGATGTAAGGCATGTAGTGGACAAAAGATGTGAGGCATAAGTGGACAAAGACGTGAGGCATGTAGTGGACAAAGACATGAGGCATGTAGTGGACAAAGATGTGAGGCATGTAGTGGACAAAGATGTGAGGCATGTAGTGGACAAAGATGTGAGGCATGTAGTGGACAATTCATCAAATGAAAGACGTGAGGCATGTAGTGGACAATTCATCAAATGAAAGATGTGAGGCATGTAGTGGACAAAGATGTGAGGCATGTAGTGGACAAAGATGTGAGGCATGTAGTGGACAAAGACGTGAGGCATGTAGTGGACAAAGACATGAGGCATGTAGTGGACAAAGATGTGAGGCATGTAGTGGACAAAGACGTGAGGCATGTAGTGGACAAAGACATGAGGCATGTAGTGGACAAAGACATGAGGCATGTAGTGGACAAAGACATGAGGCATGTAGTGGACAAAGACGTGAGGCATGTAGTGGACAAAGACGTGAGGCATGTAGTGGACAAAGATGTGAGGCATGTAGTGGACAAAGACATGAGGCATGTAGTGGACAAAGATGTGAGGCATGTAGTGGACAAAGACGTGAGGCATGTAGTGGACAAAGACGTGAGGCATGTAGTGGACAAAGACATGAGGCATGTAGTGGACAAAAAATGTGAGGCATGTAGTGGACAAAGACGTGAGGCATGTAGTGGACAAAGACATGAGGCATGTAGTGGACAAAGATGTGAGGCATGTAGTGGACAAAGACGTGAGGCATGTAGTGGACAAAGATGTGAGGCATGTAGTGGACAAAGATGTGAGGCATGTAGTGGACAAAGACATGAGGCATGTAGTGGACAAAGACGTGAGGCATGTAGTGGACAAAGATGTGAGGCATGTAGTGGACAAAGATGTGAGGCATGTAGTGGACAATTCATCAAATGAAAGACGTGAGGCATGTAGTGGACAAAGATGTGAGGCATGTAGTGGACAAAGATGTGAGGCATGTAGTGGACAAAGATGTGAGGCATGTAGTGGACAAAGACGTGAGGCATGTAGTGGACAAAGATGTGAGGCATGTAGTGGACAAAGATGTGAGGCATGTCGTGGACAAAGATGTGAGGCATGTAGTGGACAAAGATGTGAGGCATGTAGTGGACAAAGATGTGAGGCATGTAGTGGACAATTCATCAAATGAAAGATGTGAGGCATGTAGTGGACAAAGATGTGAGGCATGTAGTGGACAAAGATGTGAGGCATGTAGTGGACAAATTCAGGCAAGTGACAAAGACATGAGGCATGTAGTGGACAAAGACGTGAGGCATGTAGTGGACAATTCATCAAATGAAAGATGTGAGGCATGTAGTGGACAAAGATGTGAGGCATGTAGTGGACAATTCATCAAATGAAAGATGTGAGGCATGTAGTGGACAATTCATCAAATGAAAGATGTGAGGCATGTAGTGGACAAAGATGTGAGGCATGTAGTGGACAATTCATCAAATGAAAGACGTGAGGCATGTAGTGGACAATTCATCAAATGAAAGACGTGAGGCATGTAGTGGACAAAGATGTGAGGCATGTAGTGGACAAAGATGTGAGGCATGTAGTGGACAAAGATGTGAGGCATGTAGTGGACAATTCATCAAATGAAAGATGTGAGGCATGTAGTGGACAATTCATCAAATGAAAGATGTGAGGCATGTAGTGGACAAAGACGTGAGGCATGTAGTGGACAAAGATGTGAGGCATGTAGTGGACAAAGATGTGAGGCATGTAGTGGACAAAGACGTGAGGCATGTAGTGGACAATTCATCAAATGAAAGACGTGAGGCATGTAGTGGACAATTCATCAAATGAAAGACGTGAGGCATGTAGTGGACAAAGACGTGAGGCATGTAGTGGACAAAGATGTGAGGCATGTAGTGGACAAAGACGTGAGGCATGTAGTGGACAAAGATGTGAGGCATGTAGTGGACAAATCATCAAATGAAAGATGTGAGGCATGTAGTGGACAATTCATCAAATGAAAGATGTGAGGCATGTAGTGGACAATTCATCAAATGAAAGATGTGAGGCATGTAGTGGACAATTCATCAAATGAAAGAAGTGAGGATGTAGTGGACAATTCATCAAATGAAAGACGTGAGGCATGTAGTGGACAAAGATGTGAGGCATGTAGTGGACAATTCATCAAATGAAAGATGTGAGGCATGTAGTGGACAATTCATCAAATGAAAGATGTGAGGCATGTCGTGGACAAAGACATGAGGCATGTAGTGGACAAAGATGTGAGGCATGTAGTGGACAAAGATGTGAGGCATGTAGTGGACAATTCATCAAATGAAAGACGTGAGGCATGTAGTGGACAATTCATCAAATGAAAGATGTGAGGCATGTAGTGGACAAAGACGTGAGGCATGTAGTGGACAATTCATCAAATGAAAGATGTGAGGCATGTAGTGGACAATTCATCAAATGAAAGATGTGAGGCATGTAGTGGACAATTCATCAAATGAAAGACGTGAGGCATGTAGTGGACAATTCATCAAATGAAAGAAGTGAGGGATGTAGTGGACAATTCATCAAATGAAAGACGTGAGGCATGTAGTGAACAATTCATCAAATGAAAGAAGTGAGGGATGTAGTGGACAAAGATGTGAGGCATGTAGTGGACAAAGATGTGAGGCATGTACTGGACAATTCATCAAATGAAAGACGTGAGGCATGTAGTGGACAAAGATGTGAGGCATGTAGTGGACAATTCATCAAATGAAAGACGTGAGGCATGTAGTGGACAATTCATCAAATGAAAGACGTGAGGCATGTAGTGGACAAAGACATGAGGCATGTAGTGGACAAAGACGTGAGGCATGTAGTGGACAAAGATGTGAGGCATGTAGTGGACAAAGATGTGAGGCATGTAGTGGACAATTCATCAAATGAAAGACGTGAGGCATGTAGTGGACAAAGACGTGAGGCATGTAGTGGACAAAGATGTGAGGCATGTAGTGGACAATTCATCAAATGAAAGACGTGAGGCATGTAGTGGACAAAGACGTGAGGCATGTAGTGGACAAAGATGTGAGGCATGTAGTGGATAATTCATCAAATGAAAGAAGTGAGGGATGTAGTGGACAATTCATCAAATGAAAGACGTGAGGCATGTAGTGGACAAAGACGTGAGGCATGTAGTGGACAATTCATCAAATGAAAGATGTGAGGCATGTAGTGGACAATTCATCAAATGAAAGACATGAAGCATGTAGTGGACAAAGACATGAGGCATGTAGTGGACAAAGATGTGAGGCATGTAGTGGACAAAGACATGAGGCATGTAGTGGACAAAGATGTGAGGCATGTAGTGGACAAAGATGTGAGGAATGTAGTGGACAATTCATCAAATGATAGACGTGAGGCATGTAGTGGACAAAGACGTGAGGCATGTAGTGGACAATTCATCAAATGAAAGACGTGAGGCATGTAGTGGACAAAGACAGGCATGTAGTGGACAAAGATGTGAGGCATGTAGTGGACAAAGATGTGAGGCATGTAGTGGACAAAGATGTGAGGCATGTAGTGGACAATTCATCAAATGATAGACGTGAGGCATGTAGTGGACAAAGATGTGAGGCATGTAGTGGACAATTCATCAAATGAAAGACGTGAGGCATGTAGTGGACAAAGATGTGAGGCATGTAGTGGACAAAGATGTGAGGCATGTAGTGGACAATTCATCAAATGAAAGACGTGAGGCATGTAGTGGACAAAGACGTGAGGCATGTAGTGGACAAAGATGTGAGGCATGTAGTGGATAATTCATCAAATGAAAGAAGTGAGGGATGTAGTGGACAATTCATCAAATGAAAGACGTGAGGCATGTAGTGGACAAAGACGTGAGGCATGTAGTGGACAATTCATCAAATGAAAGATGTGAGGCATGTAGTGGACAATTCATCAAATGAAAGACATGAAGCATGTAGTGGACAAAGACATGAGGCATGTAGTGGACAAAGATGTGAGGCATGTAGTGGACAAAGACATGAGGCATGTAGTGGACAAAGATGTGAGGCATGTAGTGGACAAAGATGTGAGGAATGTAGTGGACAATTCATCAAATGATAGACGTGAGGCATGTAGTGGACAATTCATCAAATGAAAGACATGAGGCATGTAGTGGACAAAGACATGAGGCATGTAGTGGACAAAGATGTGAGGCATGTAGTGGACAAAGACATGAGGCATGTAGTGGACAAAGATGTGAGGCATGTAGTGGACAAAGATGTGAGGAATGTAGTGGACAATTCATCAAATGATAGACGTGAGGCATGTAGTGGACAAAGACGTGAGGCATGTAGTGGACAATTCATCAAATGAAAGACGTGAGGCATGTAGTGGACAAAGACATGAGGCATGTAGTGGACAAAGACGTGAGGCATGTAGTGGACAAAGATGTGAGGCATGTAGTGGACAAAGATGTGAGGCATGTAGTGGACAATTCATCAAATGAAAGATGTGAGGCATGTAGTGGACAATTCATCAAATGAAAGACGTGAGGCATGTAGTGGACAATTCATCAAATGAAAGACGTGAGGCATGTAGTGGACAACGACGTGAGGCATGTAGTGGACAATTCATCAAATGAAAGATGTGAGGCATGTAGTGGACAAAGACATGAGGCATGTAGTGGACAAAGATGTGAGGCATGTAGTGGACAAAGATGTGAGGCATGTAGTGGACAAAGATGTGAGGCATGTAGTGGACAATTCATCAAATGAAAGACGTGAGGCATGTAGTGGACAATTCATCAAATGAAAGACGTGAGGCATGTAGTGGACAAAGACGTGAGGCATGTAGTGGACAAAGATGTGAGGCATGTAGTGGACAAAGACGTGAGGCATGTAGTGGACAAAGATGTGAGGCATGTAGTGGACAATTCATCAAATGAAAGATGTGAGGCATGTAGTGGACAATTCATCAAATGAAAGATGTGAGGCATGTAGTGGACAATTCATCAAATGAAAGACGTGAGGCATGTAGTGGACAATTCATCAAATGAAAGACGTGAGGCATGTAGTGGACAATTCATCAAATGAAAGACGTGAGGCATGTAGTGGACAAAGATGTGAGGCATGTAGTGGACAATTCATCAAATGAAAGATGTGAGGCATGTAGTGGACAATTCATCAAATGAAAGATGTGAGGCATGTCGTGGACAAAGACATGAGGCATGTAAGTGGACAAAGATGTGAGGCATGTAGTGGACAAAGATGTGAGGCATGTAGTGGACAAAGATGTGAGGCATGTAGTGGACAATTCATCAAATGAAAGACGTGAGGCATGTAGTGGACAATTCATCAAATGAAAGATGTGAGGCATGTAGTGGACAATTCATCAAATGAAAGATGTGAGGCATGTAGTGGACAATTCATCAAATGAAAGATGAGGCATGTAGTGGACAATTCATCAAATGAAAGAAGTGAGGGATGTAGTGGACAATTCATCAAATGAAAGACGTGAGGCATGTAGTGAACAATTCATCAAATGAAAGAAGTGAGGATGTAGTGGACAAAGATGTGAGGCATGTAGTGGACAAAGATGTGAGGCATGTACTGGACAATTCATCAAATGAAAGACGTGAGGCATGTAGTGGACAAAGATGTGAGGCATGTAGTGGACAATTCATCAAATGAAAGACGTGAGGCATGTAGTGGACAATTCATCAAATGAAAGACGTGAGGCATGTAGTGGACAAAGACATGAGGCATGTAGTGGACAAAGACGTGAGGCATGTAGTGGACAAAGATGTGAGGCATGTAGTGGACAAAGATGTGAGGCATGTAGTGGACAATTCATCAAATGAAAGACGTGAGGCATGTAGTGGACAAAGACGTGAGGCATGTAGTGGACAAAGATGTGAGGCATGTAGTGGACAATTCATCAAATGAAAGACGTGAGGCATGTAGTGGACAAAGACGTGAGGCATGTAGTGGACAAAGATGTGAGGCATGTAGTGGATAATTCATCAAATGAAAGAAGTGAGGGATGTAGTGGACAATTCATCAAATGAAAGACGTGAGGCATGTAGTGGACAAAGACGTGAGGCATGTAGTGGACAATTCATCAAATGAAAGATGTGAGGCATGTAGTGGACAATTCATCAAATGAAAGACATGAAGCATGTAGTGGACAAAGACATGAGGCATGTAGTGGACAAAGATGTGAGGC
Source organism: Oncorhynchus keta (assembly GCF_023373465.1). Classification (NCBI taxonomy): domain Eukaryota; kingdom Metazoa; phylum Chordata; class Actinopteri; order Salmoniformes; family Salmonidae; genus Oncorhynchus; species Oncorhynchus keta. Next base: position 32,351,377 of record NC_068421.1, read on the forward strand.
ATGTAGTGGACAAAGACATGAGGCATGTAGTGGACAAAGATGTGAGGCATGTAGTGGACAAAGATGTGAGGAATGTAGTGGACAATTCATCAAATGAAAGACGTGAGGCATGTAGTGGACAAAGACGTGAGGCATGTAGTGGACAATTCATCAAATGAAAGACGTGAGGCATGTAGTGGACAAAGACATGAGGCATGTAGTGGACAAAGATGTGAGGCATGTAGTGGACAAAGATGTGAGGCATGTAGTGGACAAAGATGTGAGGCATGTAGTGGACAATTCATCAAATGATAGACGTGAGGCATGTAGTGGACAAAGACGTGAGGCATGTAGTGGACAATTCATCAAATGAAAGACGTGAGGCATGTAGTGGACAAAGACGTGAGGCATGTAGTGGACAATTCATCAAATGAAAGACGTGAGGCATGTAGTGGACAAAGACATGAGGCAAGTGGACAAAGATGTGAGGCATGTAGTGGACAAAGACGTGAGGCATGTAGTGGACAAAGACATGAGGCATGTAGTGGACAAAGATGTGAGGCATGTAGTGGACAAAGACGTGAGGCATGTAGTGGACAAAGACATGAGGCATGTAGTGGACAAAGACATGAGGCATGTAGTGGACAAAGATGTGAGGCATGTAGTGGACAAAGACGTGAGGCATGTAGTGGACAAAGACATGAGGCGTGTAGTGGACAAAGACGTGAGGCATGTAGTGGACAAAGATGTGAGGCATGTCGTGGACAATTCATCAAATGAAAGATGTGAGGCATGTAGTGGACAATTCATCAAATGAAAGACGTGAGGCATGTAGTGGACAAAGACGTGAGGCATGTAGTGGACAAAGATGTGAGGAATGTAGTGGACAAAGATGTGAGGCATGTAGTGGACAATTCATCAAATGAAAGACGTGAGGCATGTAGTGGACAATTCATCAAATGAAAGACGTGAGGAATGTAGTGGACAAAGACGTGAGGCATGTAGTGGACAAAGACGTGAGGCATGTAGTGGACAAAGATGTGAGGCATGTAGTGGACAAATCATCAAATGAAAGATGTGAGGCATGTAGTGGACAATTCATCAAATGAAAGACGTGAGGCATGTAGTGGACAAAGATGTGAGGCATGTAGTGGACAAAGATGTGAGGCATGTAGTGGACAAAGATGTGAGGCATGTAGTGGACAATTCATCAAATGAAAGACGTGAGGCATGTAGTGGACAAAGACGTGAGGCATGTAGTGGACAAAGACGTGAGGCATGTAGTGGACAAAGATGTGAGGCATGTAGTGGACAAAGATGTGAGGCATGTAGTGGACAAAGACGTGAGGCATGTAGTGGACAAAGATGTGAGGCATGTAGTGGACAATTCATCAAATGAAAGATGTGAGGCATATAGTGGACAATTCATCAAATGAAAGATGTGAGGCATGTAGTGGACAATTCATCAAATGAAAGACGTGAGGCATGTAGTGGACAATTCATCAAATGAAAGAAGTGAGGGATGTAGTGGACAATTCATCAAATGAAAGACGTGAGGCATGTAGTGGACAAAGATGTGAGGCATGTAGTGGACAAAGATGTGAGGCATGTAGTGGACAATTCATCAAATGAAAGATGTGAGGCATGTAGTGGACAATTCATCAAATGAAAGACGTGAGGCATGTAGTGGACAAAGACGTGAGGCATGTAGTGGACAAAGATGTGAGGCATGTAGTGGACAAATCATCAAGTGAAAGATGTGAGGCATGTAGTGGACAAAGATGTGAGGCATGTAGTGGACAATTCATCAAATGAAAGACGTGAGGCATGTAGTGGACAATTCATCAAATGAAAGACGTGAGGCATGTAGTGGACAAAGACGTGAGGCATGTAGTGGACAAAGATGTGAGGCATGTAGTGGACAAAGACGTGAGGCATGTAGTGGACAAAGATGTGAGGCATGTAGTGGACAATTCATCAAATGAAAGATGTGAGGCATGTAGTGGACAATTCATCAAATGAAAGATGTGAGGCATGTAGTGGACAATTCATCAAATGAAAGACGTGAGGCATGTAGTGGACAATTCATCAAATGAAAGAAGTGAGGGATGTAGTGGACAAAGACGTGAGGCATGTAGTGGACAAAGATGTGAGGCATGTAGTGGACAATTCATCAAATGAAAGACGTGAGGCATGTAGTGGACAATTCATCAAATGAAAGATGAGGCATGTAGTGGACAATTCATCAAATGAAAGATGTGAGGCATGTAGTGGACAATTCATCAAATGAAAGACGTGAGGCATGTAGTGGACAATTCATCAAATGAAAGAAGTGAGGGATGTAGTGGACAATTCATCAAATGAAAGACGTGAGGCATGTAGTGACAATTCATCAAATGAAAGAAGTGAGGGATGTAGTGGACAAAGATGTGAGGCATGTAGTGGACAAAGATGTGAGGCATGTACTGGACAATTCATCAAATGAAAGACGTGAGGCATGTAGTGGACAAAGATGTGAGGCATGTAGTGGACAATTCATCAAATGAAAGACGTGAGGCATGTAGTGGACAATTCATCAAATGAAAGACGTGAGGCATGTAGTGGACAAAGACATGAGGCATGTAGTGGACAAAGACGTGAGGCATGTAGTGGACAAAGATGTGAGGCATGTAGTGGACAAAGATGTGAGGCATGTAGTGGACAATTCATCAAATGAAAGACGTGAGGCATGTAGTGGACAAAGACGTGAGGCATGTAGTGGACAAAGATGTGAGGCATGTAGTGGACAATTCATCAAATGAAAGACGTGAGGCATGTAGTGGACAAAGACGTGAGGCATGTAGTGGACAAAGATGTGAGGCATGTAGTGGATAATTCATCAAATGAAAGAAGTGAGGGATGTAGTGGACAATTCATCAAATGAAAGACGTGAGGCATGTAGTGGACAAAGACGTGAGGCATGTAGTGGACAATTCATCAAATGAAAGATGTGAGGCATGTAGTGGACAATTCATCAAATGAAAGACATGAAGCATGTAGTGGACAAAGACATGAGGCATGTAGTGGACAAAGATGTGAGGCATGTAGTGGACAAAGACATGAGGCATGTAGTGGACAAAGATGTGAGGCATGTAGTGGACAAAGATGTGAGGAATGTAGTGGACAATTCATCAAATGATAGACGTGAGGCATGTAGTGGACAAAGACGTGAGGCATGTAGTGGACAATTCATCAAATGAAAGACGTGAGGCATGTAGTGGACAAAGACATGAGGCATGTAGTGGACAAAGATGTGAGGCATGTAGTGGACAAAGATGTGAGGCATGTAGTGGACAAAGATGTGAGGCATGTAGTGGACAATTCATCAAATGATAGACGTGAGGCATGTAGTGGACAAAGACGTGAGGCATGTAGTGGACAATTCATCAAATGAAAGACGTGAGGCATGTAGTGGACAAAGACGTGAGGCATGTAGTGGACAATTCATCAAATGAAAGACGTGAGGCATGTAGTGGACAAAGACATGAGGCATGTAGTGGACAAAGACGTGAGGCATGTAGTGGACAAAGACGTGAATGTAGTGGACAAAGACATGAGGCATGTAGTGGACAAAGATGTGAGGCATGTCGTGGACAAAGACGTGAGGCATGTAGTGGACAAAGACATGAGGCATGTAGTGGACAAAGACATGAGGCATGTAGTGGACAAAGATGTGAGGCATGTAGTGGACAAAGACGTGAGGCATGTAGTGGACAAAGACATGAGGCGTGTAGTGGACAAAGACGTGAGGCATGTAGTGGACAAAGATGTGAGGCATGTCGTGGACAATTCATCAAATGAAAGATGTGAGGCATGTAGTGGACAATTCATCAAATGAAAGACGTGAGGCATGTAGTGGACAAAGACGTGAGGCATGTAGTGGACAAAGATGTGAGGAATGTAGTGGACAAAGATGTGAGGCATGTAGTGGACAATTCATCAAATGAAAGACGTGAGGCATGTAGTGGACAATTCATCAAATGAAAGACGTGAGGCATGTAGTGGACAAAGACGTGAGGCATGTAGTGGACAAAGATGTGAGGCATGTAGTGGACAAAGATGTGAGGCATGTAGTGGACAAAGATGTGAGGCATGTAGTGGACAATTCATCAAATGAAAGACGTGAGGCATGTAGTGGACAAAGATGTGAGGCATGTAGTGGACAAAGATGTGAGGCATGTAGTGGACAAAGATGTGAGGCATGTAGTGGACAATTCATCAAATGAAAGATGTGAGGCATGTAGTGGACAATTCATCAAATGAAAGACGTGAGGCATGTAGTGGACAAAGACGTGAGGCATGTAGTGGACAAAGATGTGAGGCATGTAGTGGACAAAGATGTGAGGCATGTAGTGGACAAAGACGTGAGGCATGTAGTGGACAAAGATGTGAGGCATGTAGTGGACAATTCATCAAATGAAAGATGTGAGGCATGTAGTGGACAATTCATCAAATGAAAGACGTGAGGCATGTAGTGGACAAAGACGTGAGGCATGTAGTGGACAATTCATCAAATGAAAGGTGAGGCATGTCGTGGACAAAGACATGAGGCATGTAAGTGGACAAAGATGTGAGGCATGTAGTGGACAAAGATGTGAGGCATGTAGTGGACAAAGATGTGAGGCATGTAGTGGACAATTCATCAAATGAAAGACGTGAGGCATGTAGTGGACAATTCATCAAATGAAAGATGTGAGGCATGTAGTGGACAATTCATCAAATGAAAGACGTGAGGCATGTAGTGGACAAAGATGTGAGGCATGTAGTGGACAAAGATGTGAGGCATGTAGTGGACAATTCATCAAATGAAAGATGTGAGGCATGTAGTGGACAATTCATCAAATGAAAGATGTGAGGCATGTAGTGGACAAAGATGTGAGGCATGTAGTGGACAAAGATGTGAGGCATGTAGTGGACAAAGATGTGAGGCATGTAGTGGACAATTCATCAAATGAAAGACGTGAGGCATGTAGTGGACAATTCATCAAATGAAAGATGTGAGGCATGTAGTGGACAATTCATCAAATGAAAGATGTGAGGCATGTAGTGGACAAGTCATCAAATGAAAGACGTGAGGCATGTAGTGGACAATTCATCAAATGAAAGAAGTGAGGGATGTAGTGGACAATTCATCAAATGAAAGACGTGAGACATGTAGTGAACAATTCATCAAATGAAAGAAGTGAGGGATGTAGTGGACAAAGATGTGAGGCATGTAGTGGACAAAGATGTGAGGCATGTACTGGACAATTCATCAAATGAAAGACGTGAGGCATGTAGTGGACAAAGACATGAGGCATGTAGTGGACAAAGATGAGGCATGTAGTGGACAAAGATGTGAGGCATGTGGACAATTCATCAAATGAAAGATGTGAGGCATGTAGTGGACAATTCATCAAATGAAAGACGTGAGGCATGTAGTGGACAAAGACGTGAGGCATGTAGTGGACAAAGATGTGAGGAATGTAGTGGACAAAGATGTGAGGCATGTAGTGGACAATTCATCAAATGAAAGACGTGAGGCATGTAGTGGACAATTCATCAAATGAAAGACGTGAGGCATGTAGTGGACAAAGACGTGAGGCATGTAGTGGACAAAGACGTGAGGCATGTAGTGGACAAAGATGTGAGGCATGTAGTGGACAATTCATCAAATGAAAGATGTGAGGCATGTAGTGGACAATTCATCAAATGAAAGACGTGAGGCATGTAGTGGACAAAGATGGAGGCATGTAGTGGACAAAGATGTGAGGCATGTAGTGGACAAAGATGTGAGGCATGTAGTGGACAATTCATCAAATGAAAGATGTGAGGCATGTAGTGGACAATTCATCAAATGAAAGACGTGAGGCATGTAGTGGACAAAGATGTGAGGCATGTAGTGGACAAAGATGTGAGGCATGTAGTGGACAAAGATGTGAGGCATGTAGTGGACAAAGACGTGAGGCATGTAGTGGACAAAGATGTGAGGCATGTAGTGGACAATTCATCAAATGAAAGATGTGAGGCATGTAGTGGACAATTCATCAAATGAAAGATGTGAGGCATGTAGTGGACAATTCATCAAATGAAAGACGTGAGGCATGTAGTGGACAATTCATCAAATGAAAGAAGTGAGGGATGTAGTGGACAATTCATCAAATGAAAGACGTGAGGCATGTAGTGGACAAAGATGTGAGGCATGTAGTGGACAAAGATGTGAGGCATGTAGTGGACAATTCATCAAATGAAAGATGTGAGGCATGTAGTGGACAATTCATCAAATGAAAGATGTGAGGCATGTAGTGGACAAAGATGTGAGGCATGTAGTGGACAAAGATGAGGCATGTAGTGGACAAAGATGTGAGGCATGTAGTGGACAAAGATGTGAGGCATGTAGTGGACAATTCATCAAATGAAAGACGTGAGGCATGTAGTGGACAATTCATCAAATGAAAGATGTGAGGCATGTAGTGGACAATTCATCAAATGAAAGATGTGAGGCATGTAGTGGACAATTCATCAAATGAAAGACGTGAGGCATGTAGTGGACAATTCATCAAATGAAAGAAGTGAGGGATGTAGTGGACAATTCATCAAATGAAAGACGTGAGGCATGTAGTGAACAATTCATCAAATGAAAGAAGTGAGGGATGTAGTGGACAAAGATGTGAGGCATGTAGTGGACAAAGATGTGAGGCATGTACTGGACAATTCATCAAATGAAAGACGTGAGGCATGTAGTGGACAAAGATGTGAGGCATGTAGTGGACAATTCATCAAATGAAAGACGTGAGGCATGTAGTGGACAATTCATCAAATGAAAGACGTGAGGCATGTAGTGGACAAAGACATGAGGCATGTAGTGGACAAAGACGTGAGGCATGTAGTGGACAAAGATGTGAGGCATGTAGTGGACAATTCATCAAATGAAAGATGTGAGGCATGTAGTGGACAATTCATCAAATGAAAGACGTGAGGCATGTAGTGGACAAAGATGTGAGGCATGTAGTGGACAATTCATCAAATGAAAGACGTGAGGCATGTAGTGGACAAAGATGTGAGGCATGTAGTGGACAAAGATGTGAGGCATGTAGTGGACAATTCATCAAATGAAAGATGTGAGGCATGTAGTGGACAATTCATCAAATGAAAGATGTGAGGCATGTAGTGGACAAAGATGTGAGGCATGTAGTGGACAATTCATCAAATGAAAGACGTGAGGCATGTAGTGGACAATTCATCAAATGAAAGACGTGAGGCATGTAGTGGACAAAGATGTGAGGCATGTAGTGGACAAAGATGTGAGGCATGTAGTGGACAATTCATCAAATGAAAGACGTGAGGCATGTAGTGGACAATTCATCAAATGAAAGACGTGAGGCATGTAGTGGACAAAGACGTGAGGCATGTAGTGGACAATTCATCAAATGAAAGATGTGAGGCATGTAGTGGACAATTCATCAAATGAAAGACATGAGGCATGTAGTGGACAAAGACATGAGGCATGTAGTGGACAAAGATGTGAGGCATGTAGTGGACAAAGACATGAGGCATGTAGTGGACAAAGATGTGAGGCATGTAGTGGACAAAGATGTGAGGAATGTAGTGGACAATTCATCAAATGATAGACGTGAGGCATGTAGTGGACAAAGACGTGAGGCATGTAGTGGACAATTCATCAAATGAAAGACGTGAGGCATGTAGTGGACAAAGACATGAGGCATGTAGTGGACAAAGATGTGAGGCATGTAGTGGACAAAGTTGTGAGGCATGTAGTGGACAAAGATGTGAGGCATGTAGTGGACAATTCATCAAATGATAGACGTGAGGCATGTAGTGGACAAAGACGTGAGGCATGTAGTGGACAATTCATCAAATGAAAGACGTGAGGCATGTAGTGGACAAAGACGTGAGGCATGTAGTGGACAATTCATCAAATGAAAGACATGAGGCATGTAGTGGACAAAGACATGAGGCATGTAGTGGACAAAGATGTGAGGCATGTAGTGGACAAAGACGTGAGGCATGTAGTGGACAAAGACATGAGGCATGTAGTGGACAAAGATGTGAGGCATGTCGTGGACAAAGACGTGAGGCATGTAGTGGACAAAGACATGAGGCATGTAGTGGACAAAGATGTGAGGCATGTAGTGGACAAAGACGTGAGGCATGTAGTGGACAAAGACGTGAGGCATGTAGTGGACAAAGACATGAGGCGTGTAGTGGACAAAGACGTGAGGCATGTAGTGGACAAAGATGTGAGGCATGTCGTGGACAATTCATCAAATGAAAGATGTGAGGCATGTAGATGACAATTCATCAAATGAAAGACGTGAGGCATGTAGTGGACAAAGACGTGAGGCATGTAGTGGACAAAGATGTGAGACATGTAGTGGACAAAGATGTGAGGCATGTAGTGGACAATTCATCAAATGAAAGACGTGAGGCATGTAGTGGACAAAGACGTGAGGCATGTAGTGGACAAAGACGTGAGGCATGTAGTGGACAAAGACGTGAGGCATGTAGTGGACAAAGATGTGAGGCATGTAGTGGACAATTCATCAAATGAAAGATGTGAGGCATGTAGTGGACAATTCATCAAATGAAAGACGTGAGGCATGTAGTGGACAAAGACGTGAGGCATGTAGTGGACAAAGACGTGAGGCATGTAGTGGACAAAGACGTGAGGCATGTAGTGGACAAAGACGTGAGGCATGTAGTGGAAAAAGACAAGGCATGTAGTGGACAAAGACGTGAGGCATGTACTGGACACTTCATCAAATGAAAGATGTGAGGCATGTAGTGGACAATTCATCAAATGAAAGATGTGAGGCATGTAGTGGACAAAGATGTGAGGCATGTAGTGGACAAAGACGTGAGGCATGTAGTGGACAATTCATCAAATGAAAGACGTGAGGCATGTAGTGGACAAAGACGTGAGGCATGTAGTGGACAAAGACATGAGGCATGTAGTGGACAAAGATGTGAGGCATGTAGTGGACAAAGACGTGAGGCATGTAGTGGACAATTCATCAAATGAAAGACGTGAGGCATGTAGTGGACAAAGACGTGAGGCATGTAGTGGACAATTCATCAAATGAAAGATGTGAGGCATGTAGTGGACAATTCATCAAATGAAAGACATGAGGCATGTAGTGGACAAAGACATGAGGCATGTAGTGGACAAAGATGTGAGGCATGTAGTGGACAAAGACGTGAGGCATGTAGTGGACAAAGACGTGAGGCATGTACTGGACAATTCATCAAATGAAAGATGTGAGGCATGTAGTGGACAATTCATCAAATGAAAGATGTGAGGCATGTAGTGGACAAAGATGTGAGGCATGTAGTGGACAAAGACGTGAGGCATGTAGTGGACAATTCATCAAATGAAAGACGTGAGGCATGTAGTGGACAAAGACGTGAGGCATGTAGTGGACAAAGACATGAGGCATGTAGTGGACAAAGATTTGAGGCATGTAGTGGACAAAGACGTGAGGCATGTAGTGGACAATTCATCAAATGAAAGACGTGAGGCATGTAGTGGACAAAGACGTGAGGCATGTAGTGGACAATTCATCAAATGAAAGATGTGAGGCATGTAGTGGACAATTCATCAAATGAAAGACATGAGGCATGTAGTGGACAAAGACGTGAGGCATGTAGTGGACAAAGACGTGAGGCATGTAGTGGACAAAGACGTGAGGCATGTAGTGGACAAAGACGTGAGGCATGTACTGGACAATTCATCAAATGAAAGATGTGAGGCATGTAGTGGACAATTCATCAAATGAAAGATGTGAGGCATGTAGTGGACAAAGATGTGAGGCATGTAGTGGACAAAGACGTGAGGCATGTAGTGGACAATTCATCAAATGAAAGACGTGAGGCATGTAGTGGACAAAGACGTGAGGCATGTAGTGGACAAAGACATGAGGCATGTAGTGGACAAAGATGTGAGGCATGTAGTGGACAAAGACGTGAGGCATGTAGTGGACAATTCATCAAATGAAAGACGTGAGGCATGTAGTGGACAAAGACGTGAGGCATGTAGTGGACAATTCATCAAATGAAAGACGTGAGGCATGTAGTGGACAATTCATCAAATGAAAGACGTGAGGCATGTAGTGGACAAAGACGTGAGGCATGTAGTGGACAAAGACGTGAGGCATGTAGTGGACAAAGACGTGAGGCATGTAGTGGACAAAGACGTGAGGCATGTAGTGGACAATTCATCAAATGAAAGACGTGAGGCATGTAGTGGACAAAGACGTGAGGCATGTAGTGGACAAAGACATGAGGCATGTAGTGGACAAAGATGTGAGGCATGTAGTGGACAAAGACGTGAGGCATGAAGTGGACAAAGACGTGAGGCATGTAGTGGACAAAGACGTGAGGCATGTAGTGGACAATTCATCAAATGAAAGACGTGAGGCATGTAGTGGACAAAGACATGAGGCATGTAGTGGACAAAGACATGAGGCATGTAGTGGACAAAGATGTGAGGCATGTAGTGGACAAAGATGTGAGGCATGTAGTGGACAAAGATGTGAGGCATGTAGTGGACAATTCATCAAATGATAGACGTGAGGCATGTAGTGGACAAAGACGTGAGGCATGTAGTGGACAATTCATCAAATGAAAGACGTGAGGCATGTAGTTGACAAAGACGTGAGGCATGTAGTGGACAATTCATCAAATGAAAGACATGAGGCATGTAGTGGACAAAGACATGAGGCATGTAGTGGACAAAGATGTGAGGCATGTAGTGGACAAAGACGTGAGGCATGTAGTGGACAAAGACATGAGGCATGTAGTGGACAAAGATGTGAGGCATGTCGTGGACAAAGACGTGAGGCATGTAGTGGACAAAGACATGAGGCATGTAGTGGACAAAGACATGAGGCATGTAGTGGACAAAGATGTGAGGCATGTAGTGGACAAAGACGTGAGGCATGTAGTGGACAAAGACATGAGGCGTGTAGTGGACAAAGACGTGAGGCATGTAGTGGACAAAGATGTGAGGCATGTCGTGGACAATTCATCAAATGAAAGATGTGAGGCATGTAGTGGACAAAGACGTGAGGCATGTAGTGGACAAAGATGTGAGGCATGTAGTGGACAAAGATGTGAGGCATGTAGTGGACAATTCATCAAATGAAAGACGTGAGGCATGTAGTGGACAATTCATCAAATGAAAGACGTGAGGCATGTAGTGGACAAAGACGTGAGGCATGTAGTGGACAAAGATGTGAGGCATGTAGTGGACAATTCATCAAATGAAAGATGTGAGGCATGTAGTGGACAATTCATCAAATGAAAGACGTGAGGCATGTAGTGGACAAAGACGTGAGGCATGTAGTGGACAAAGACGTGAGGCATGTAGTGGACAAAGACGTGAGGCATGTAGTGGACAAAGACGTGAGGCATGTAGTGGACAAAGACGTGAGGCATGTAGTGGATAAAGATGTGAGGCATGTAGTGGACAAAGATGTGAGGCTTGTAGTGGACAAAGACGTGAGGCATGTAGTGGACAAAGATGTGAGGCATGTAGTGGACAAAGACGTGAGGCATGTAGTGGACAAAGACGTGAGGCATGTAGTGGACAAAGACATGAGGCATGTAGTGGACAAAGACGTGAGGCATGTAGTGGACAAAGACGTGAGGCATGTAGTGGACAAAGACGTGAGGCATGTAGTGGACAAAGACGTGAGGCATGAAGTGGACAAAGACGTGAGGCATGTAGTGGATAAAGATGTGAGGCATGTAGTGGACAAAGACGTGAGGCATGTAGTGGATTAAGATGTGAGGCATGTAGTGGACAAAGACGTGAGGCATGTAGTGGATAAAGATGTGAGGCATGTAGTGGACAAAGACGTGAGGCATGTAGTGGACAAAGACGTGAGGCATGTAGTGGATAAAGATGTGAGGCATGTAGTGGACAATTCATCAAATGAAAGATGTGAGGCATGTAGTGGACAAAGATGTGAGGCATGTAGTGGACAAAGACGTGAGGCATGTAGTGGACAATTCATCAAATGAAAGACGTGAGGCATGTAGTGGACAAAGACGTGAGGCATGTAGTGGACAAAGACGTGAGGCATGTAGTGGACAAAGATGTGAGGCATGTAGTGGACAAAGACGTGAGGCATGTAGTGGACAATTCATCAAATGAAAGACGTGAGGCATGTAGTGGACAAAGATGTGAGGCATGTAGTGGACAAAGACATGAGGCATGTAGTGGACAAAGATGTGAGGCATGTAGTGGACAAAGACGTGAGGCATGTAGTGGACAAAGACGTGAGGCATGTAGTGGACAAAGATGTGAGGCATGTAGTGGACAAAGACGTGAGGCATGTAGTGGACAAAGATGTGAGGCATGTAGTGGACAAAGATGTGAGGCATGTAGTGGACAAAGACGTGAGGCATGTAGTGGACAAAGACGTGAGGCATGTAGTGGACAAAGACGTGAGGCATGTAGTGGACAAAGACGTGAGGCATGTAGTGGACAAAGACATGAGGCATGTAGTGGACAAAGATGTGAGGCATGTAGTGGACAAAGACGTGAGGCATGTAGTGGACAAAGACGTGAGGCATGTAGTGGACAAAGACGTGAGGCATGTAGTGGACAAAGACGTGAGGCATGTAGTGGACAAAGACGTGAGGCATGTAGTGGACAAAGACGTGAGGCATGTAGTGGACAAAGACGTGAGGCATGTAGTGGACAAAGACGTGAGGCATGTAGTGGACAAAGACGTGAGGCATGTAGTGGACAAAGATGTGAGGCATGTAGTGGACAAAGACGTGAGGCATGTAGTGGACAAAGACGTGAGGCATGTAGTGGATAAAGATGTGAGGCATGTAGTGGACAAAGACATGAGGCATGTAGTGGACAAAGACGTGAGGCATGTAGTGGACAAAGACATGAGGCATGTAGTGGACAAAGACGTGAGGCTTGTAGTGGACAAAGACGTGAGGCATGTAGTGGACAAAGACGTGAGGCATGTAGTGGACAAAGACGTGAGGCATGTAGTGGACAAAGACGTGAGGCATGTAGTGGATAAAGATGTGAGGCATGTAGTGGACAAAGACGTGAGGCTTGTAGTGGACAAAGATGTGAGGCATGTAGTGGACAAAGACGTGAGGCATGTAGTGGATAAAGATGTGAGGCATGTAGTGGACAAAGACGTGAGGCATGTAGTGGACAAAGACGTGAGGCATGAAGTGGACAAAGACGTGAGGCATGTAGTGGACAAAGACGTGAGGCATGTAGTGGACAAAGACGTGAGGCATGAAGTGGACAAAGACGTGAGGCATGTAGTGGATAAAGATGTGAGGCATGTAGTGGACAAAGACGTGAGGCATGTAGTGGATTAAGATGTGAGGCATGTAGTGGACAAAGACGTGAGGCTTGTAGTGGACAAAGACGTGAGGCATGTAGTGGACAAAGACGTGAGGCATGCAAGGAACAACACAGCTGTTCTGTTCTATTCTGTTGTGATAGAATTATCCACTTTACTGTCTCTTTATGCTTTATCCTATCTCTTTACCCCACTAATGGTATGTATAATAAGGATCTTACACAGCAATTTTAAGACATGGGACTTTAAATAAAGGCAGTGAGATCAAACAGACAGAGGAGGGTATAATGGTTATTATTAGGAACCGGGGCGTCTCAACATGAGCACAGACATTAGACATTTCCAGGGCAAGTACATGGAACATTATTTCTTCTGATATCTTTAATAACAGGGAATAGGTAAATGGTAGGAGAGTTCCTCTTCCAAATAAGACTGCTCCGTAGGTGTTTGTTTCCCAAATGGCACCCTATGCCTTATGTACTGTATGTAGTGTGCTACTTTTGACTAGGCCCTGTTGATGACTCACATAGATCTGAACCCATTACTGCTGCTGTTGTGAAAATGTGAGAGACACAGGATGCATCCCTTATGGCACCATATTCACAATATAGTGCACTCCTTTTGACCAGAGCCACTACAGGCCCTGGTGAAAAGTAGTACACTATAAAGGGCATAGGGTGCCATTTTGGACTCAAACAAATACACCTGTTTTTCCCCTGAAAATAACATGTTAGCTCCATCCTAATTATTTCCGCTGACTGGCTGCCCATCCTTATTCACCCCTAACCATCTATTAAATCCCTCTGAGCCAAAACACATACTAAAAACATCAAGGACAGGGAATAGAGTTCTTTCACAACTAGCCTCCTCACATTCCGGTGTTTAACTAGTTGCTGAGAGGCTGGGTGTGCATCCCAAATGTTGTGCACTACTTTTGACCAGGGCTCTGGGCCCATAGGGCTCTGGTCAAAAGAAGTACACTATATAGGGAATAGGGTGCCATTTGGGATGCCGCCTGGGTTAGGGCAATAAAGACCCTGCAGGGTCTAAATGACTGACTGCATTAATAATATCACTGCTGTGACTATTCAACCACAATAGAAAACAGTCTAACACTTGCCCAGAGCTGTGAGCTTTTATAGAGGTTATTCAAAAGTTCCTGGGGGTTTCCTGCTGGGCTGTAGTCACCTAGAGTTCAGAGGTCACAGTGTTTAATCCGGTTTGTGCAAATTCTGCCTAGATCCCCCACAGGCTGTAGCTCTGCTGATGAGTTTTAAACCCAAAGCACTTAACCCACAGGCCCACCTCATGGATGAACCAAGCCCAGACCACCCCTTTAACATACTACAGGATCCTAATTTAATCACCTGTTGTTGCAGGAAATTTGCACAGCAGGAAATGCGAGCTTGTAGTGTATTCAAGGTTTAAAATGGTTTAACAAGTTAGCAATTTTCACTTTAAAATGTCTTACTTGATTTGCCATAGCTGAGAATTCTCAACTCCATGATATACAGTTGAAGTGGGAAGTTTAAATACAATTAGGTTGGAGTCATTAAAACTTGTTTTTCAACAACCCCACAAATTTCTTATTAACAAATAATATTTTTGGCAAGTCGTTTAGCACATCGACTTTGTGCTGACATAAGTCATTTTTCCAACAACTGTTTACAGATGATTTCACTTATACATAATTCACTGTATCACTGAAGTTTACATACACTAAGTTGATTGTGCCTTTAAACAGCTTGTAAAATTCAATTATGTGTCAACTCCACAATTATGTATTGGCTTTAGAAGCTTCTGATAGGCTAATTGACATCATTTGAGTCAATTGGAGGTGTACCTGTGGATGTATTTCAAGGCTTACCTTCAAACTCAGTGCCTCTTTTCTTGACATCATGGGAAAATCAAAAGAAATCAGCCAAGACCCCAGAAAAATAATTGTAGACCTCCACAAGTCTGGTTCATCCTTGTGAGAAATTTAAAAGTCCTGAAGGTATCACGTTCATCTGTGCAAACAATAGTACGCAAGTATAAACACCATGTGACCACGCAGCCGTCATAACGCTCAGGAAGGAGACACGTTCAGTCTCCTAGAGATGAACGTACTTGGTGCGAAAAGTGCTAAACAATCCCTGAACAACAGCAAAGGACCTTGTGAAGATGCTGGAGGAAACAGGTACAAAAGTATCTATGTCCACAGTAAAACGAGTCCTACATCGACATAACCTGAAAGGCCGCTCAGCAAGGAAGAAGCCACTGCTCCAAAACCGCCATAAAAAACACAGACTACGGTTTGCAACTGCACATGGGGACAAAGATTGTACTTTTTGGAGATATGTCCTCTGGTCTGTTGAAACAAAACTGTTTGGCCATAATGACCATCGTTATGTTTGTAGGGAAAAGGGGGAGGCTTGCAAGCCAAAGAACACCATCCCAACCATGAAGCATGGGGGTGGCAGCATCACGTTGTAGATGGCATCATGAGGGAGATTATGTGGATTTATTGAAGCAACATCTTAAGACATCAGTCAGGAAGTCGCAAATGGGTCTTCCAAATGGACAATGATCCCAAGCATACTTCCAAAGTTGTGGCAAAATGGCTTAAGGACAACAAAGTCAAGGTATTGGAGTGGCCATCACAAAGCCCTGACCTCAAGCCTAAAGAAAATTTGTGGGCAGAACTGAAAAAGCGTGTGTGAGCAAGGAGGCCTACAAACCTGACTCAGTTACACCAGCTCTGTCAGGAGGAATGGGCCAAAATTAACCCAACTTATTGTGGGAAGCTTGTGGAAGGCTACCTGAAACATTTGACCCAAATTAAAAAATTTAAAGGCAACACTACCAAATACTAATTGAGTGTATATAAACGTCTGACCCACTGGGAATGTGATGAAAGAAATAAAAGCTGAAATAAATCATTCTCTCTACTATTATTCTGACATGTCACATTCTTAAAATAAAGTGAAGAAAGGGAATTTTTACTAGGATTAAATGTCAGGAATTGTGAAAAACTGAGTTTAAATGTATTTGGCTAAGGTGTATGTAAACTTCCGACCTCAACTGTACGTCACATCTCAATGGAGTTTTGGCGGAGTGTAACTCAGACTACATGTAGTCGGTATCAGGTAATACTTATCTTTCATATCCATTCTTTAATGCGTACCTTGTACCTATGTTTGTCTTGTTTAAAGGCTTTCTTTCCTTTCCTTTGCTTGCTGCAATCCGTAGTTTTGATAAATACTTTGTTCAATGTGTCCACTGTCAAATTGCATTGCGTAATCCACTGTTCAAATGGAGTATGAAGTTAGCCCAAATAAAAAAATATGCTGTGCAATGACTGTGTTTCTCCATTAACAAACAACAGCTCCCTTGTTGGAGGTCACATAAAATGCTATTTTATCAAAAACTCTGGATAGCAGCACCCAAGGAAAATAAAGCAGTTTTAAAGTATCAACTGATACCGACTCGATGTAGTCAGAGGTACACTCAGCCAAAACTCATCTCCACTCAACTCCATTGTTGGGTTGAGAATTCTCAGCTAGATTTGCCGTAACAAAAACATGTATCAACCCTTATATTATAATCCACACAATAATTCACATTTCCTGTTGCTGCAGGATTATTTTTCTGCTGTGAGAAACTGGTCAAATTAAGATCCTACACCTGTACGTCATACAATTAACAGAAAACATTCTCTTTGTCATTAAGAATGTTTACCAGGGCAATAGTGCAGTACACAGGGCTCTGGTCAAAATGATTGCAGGAAATCGGGAATAGGGTCCCATTTGGTAAGCAGGCAACAGGTTAATTCTGGCATAATTTGCAATAACTGATAATAACCTCCTACAAATATGTGTCTGTTTGTCTTTCCCTCTGGTTTTACAGTAAAACTCACTGTCAGTTCAAATGATTGACCTGGTTTCAATCCATAAAGAAAAACAATGCACCATGAGAGCAGCATTGTCATAGAATAAAGAGAGAGAGAGAGCAAGAAAGAAAGAGACAGACAGAAAGACTGAAAGACAGACAGACTGACAAACAGACAGACAGACAGACAGACAGACAGAGACAGCAATGAAGTGTCAACCTCATGCCATTATGCAATAGAATCATTGTTTACGGATATGAATGTCAAAGCCAGCAGCTCTCTCTGTATAGACCCAGAAACCACCACAGCATGGATGCAGATATTCAATTGACAATTTTCTGGCATAATCACCAGAAGGCTATTGTTCTTGTTATAGTGTGTGACCCAGAAGTGTCAGGTTGTGAACCAAACATAGAACCATGTAATGCTGCTCAGACTGCTGCTGTCCTCCCACCGGGCATTATGAAACTATACTTTCACAACTAGAGGTGTAATTCTTGCACGATACAGGGAATCGGTTGCTACTTGGGACACAATTACAGCTGAGAGGGGAGAATGTACTCAAGCCCATCCTGTGGACAGCAGCAACCTACTAAGGACCCACTCAGTTCCCACTGGGGCTGGCAGTCAGTGTCTGTGTCTCAAATGGTACCCTATTATATATAGGTCCTGGTCAAAAGCAGTGCACTACATAGGGAATAGGGTGTCATTTGGAACAGAACCACCTTGCTTCTCCTTTCATAGGTTCATTGGTGTAATGACATGCTTTTAGTGATCCTGATAATAATCTATCCTTGTTTTTTAATTTCAGTGTTTTGCCCCCTGCCAAGTCAATGTAATTGGGACTGTTGGGTATGTATGCACTACACACAAATGCCACACACATGCATGCTAACACAGACACACACACAAACAAGCCCACATAACACACATTCTCTCACACCTAATGGACACCGACAGCTCACACTTTCTGACTCTTGAGCTGTCACAAGATATTTCTTATCTTACTGGTTTTGGTAGAACAGCCACAGAGACAGAATCCCACCTCCCTCTCCTCTGAGAGGCATGTCATTTCTATACAAACTACTAACACACTTGTACTTCATGCTTGATGCCAGAAGGTGGCAATGTAACGTTTTATATCTGTATTGTTGCATGTTTTTCACTTCAATCTGCTTGGCATTTCAATATAGGAAGTGATGAGCCAGTGCCTTCATTGCCTATTTTACTCAAATGTATTTCTGGTAAAATCCAATATGAGACATTTGTTATTAGCAGAGGGTGACTAATGGGAAACTGAGTCAGAATGGAAAGCTATAGAGCACCAAGCTGTTAAAATCTCAGAGGAACCGTAAAACACACCTTTAAGCATTATCAGTATTTGTATGTGTCCCAAATGGCACCCTATTCTCTATATTGTAAGCTACTTTTGACCTGAGAGCCTATGGGTTTGGGTCAAAAGTAGTGTACTATAAAAATAATTGGGTGACATTTGGGATGCATTCCTTTGTCATCACTAGTTGGTTTTACAGAGGAACCTAAAAGCAACTCTGAGAGTAGAGGAATAACAGTCTGAGTGTTACAGACTAGCTGATCCAGTCTCTCCCTGAGCTCTGTGGTTTTCACTAATCAATGTCTCTTGTCTGGTCAGAGTCAAACCGCTAATCAATGTCTGCAGTCTAACAGGAGAGTGGAAGACAGACCGGTAGTCAGAACGAGAGAGAATGAGGTAAAGAGAGAGAGATAAACAGAATAAACCGAGTGAGATCATCTCACTCTGTTTATCTCTCTCTCTTTACCTCATTCTCTCTCGTTCTGACTACCTGTCTGTCTTCCACTCTTCTGTTAGACAGCAGACACTGACATTTTGGTTTGCTGGCAGTGTGTGTTTATATTAGCCCCTGGACAGACATGGGAAATTAAGGAGCCATATGCACCACTTTTGACCAGAGTAGTGCACTGATAAAGGAATAGGGTGCCATTTGGGACGTGCCTCAGCTCTATTCTCTAGTTCAGTACTTCAACAGTCCACCACTCTGTTTGTGTCAGCTTTCTGCCAGGGGGAACTTGGTTCATTCCGCCTTAGACTCCTCTGTGCTTCTTATCTGTGCACACACACTGTGATATTCTTTCACAGCAATGCAGTATGTCTGACCAACTATATTCAGTTTCATAACTTGGCTAAAAAAGATTCCTTGTGAAGTTTGAATTGCTGCTCTGAGTTGGAGTATTGCGTCAGGGCACTTTGAGTGTTCATTTTTAGAGCTGGGGGTCGAGTCTCTCAATGCTGTACAGAACCTCTCCATGCTGCACAGTACATTTTATATATCTAATAGTCTGATGAGTAAAACAGCGCAGGACAGGACCCCATGGAAAGGAAGGCTGGACCCTAGAGTATAGAATTCCATATAGAAACATATATTATAGGATTTCTATGTGCACAACGAGGTCTGAGGAAGCAGCCTCTGTGATGTCTGAGAATAGATGGTTTCAATAGGGAATTTGGTGTGTTTACATTGACCATTACAATATTGTGTTCCATTAGTTTTTTTTCTCCATAGAATGACATACTGTATATCGTTTATTGGGTCTATGTGAATCAACCATTATAGAGATAATATATTATAGATCATATAAAGTGAAATAATAAATACATTCAGTTCTAATACTGTAAATCTTAAACAGCAACAAGTGGTAATGTGGCTCCTAAATTTATTTTATACAACTATGCAGTATATTGATATTCATTACTGCATTACTGAGAAAAGAGCTCGCAAGAAAGACATTCCACTGGACACACACTGGTTGAATCAATGTCATTTCAATAAAATGACATTGAACCAATGTGGAATAGATGTTGAATTGACATCTGTGCCCAGTTGGATTTCACTGTACTAGCGCACGTGACAATCAACCTTGAAACTTGAAATCCACCAATTATTCCCTGTCATGATACATGATACTGATTTAAGTGACTGGGACACAGTTCAAATCAAACCAGATCACATTTTATTTTCAGCATGTGCTGAATACAACAGGTGTAGTAGACCTTACCATGAAATGCTTACATAGAAGCCCTTTACCAATAATGCAGTTTTAAGAAAATAGACTTAAGAAAATATTTACTAAATAAACTAAAGTAAAAAAAATTACAAAATATAATGAGGCTATATACAGGGGATAACGGTACCGAGTCAATGTGCAGGGGTGCAGGTTATTCGAGGTAATTTGCACATGTAGGTAGGGGTAAAGTGGGTAGAAGAATGGCGTCGGAGGGGATGGCTGCCGTTTTACGGGCTGCTAACCAATTGTGCTATTTTGTGTGTTTTTTCCCGCATTATTTATAACTTATTTTGTATATAATATTGATGCTATTGTCTCTTATGACAAAAAATAGTTTCTCGATATCAGGACTATCAGGAAGTAGTTTCTCGATATCAAGGACGAGTCACCTCAAACTGGACAAAGATTTTTTCTTTGTTGAGTCTGAAGCAAATTATATAATGTTGCTCCCAGACAAGGCCCAAATCCTTGTCATTCACATGAAGAAAATGAGGAAATACAGAGGGCGGAGATCAGGATGCCTTGTGAAAATTATTCGGCGAGTGGGTAACCTGCCTCTAACATCCATTCTATTAGCCAACATGCAATTACTGGAGAATAAATTGGATGAGCTTTGTTTGAGACAATCCTACCAACGGTACATTAAAAACTGTAATATCTTATGTTTCACCGAGTTATGGATCAATGACGACACATATAATATACCTTTGGCTGGGTTTTCTGTGCATCGGCAGGACAGAACAACTACGTCTGTTAAGACGAGGGGTGGGGGTGTGTGTCTATTTGTCAATAACAGCTGGTGCGCAATGTCTAATATTAAGGAAGTCTCGAGGTATTGCTCGCCTGAGGTAGAGTACCTCATGATAAGATGTAGACCACACTATCTACCAAGAGAGTTTTCATCTATATTTTTTGTAGCTGTCTATTTACCACCACAAAACCAATGCTGGCACAAAGGCCGCACTCAACGAGCTGTATATATCAGGTATGAAGGTAAAACCCAGATGCATACAACAACGTATTAACGATGGTTTAATAATCCAACAAGTGCAGGCAATAGACAGGTCAAGTCAGGCAGGGGTCAGTAAACCAGAGGTGGTGCAACGGTACTTGTTTGCAGACAGGCTCAGGGTCAATGTAGGCAGAGGTCAATAATCCAGATGGGGAAACGGTACAGGTCGGCAGGCAGGCTCATCGCCAGGGGAAGGAAGGCAGAGTGGTCAGGCAGGCGGGCTCAGAGTTAGGACAGGCGAGTGTCAAAACCAGGAGGGCGAGAAAAAGAGACTGGGGAAAAGTAGGAGCTGAGACACAAACATGCTGGTTGACAAACAAGATGAACTGACAACAGACAAACAGAGAACACAGGTATAAATACATAGGGGATAATGTGGAAGATGGGTGACACCTGGAGTGGGGTGGAGACAATCACAAAGACAGGTGAAACAGATCAGGGTGTGACAGTCCTGTGGATTTAAAATAAAAATGTAGGACAAAACACACATCACGACAAGAGTGACACCACAACACTACATGAAGATAGAACTAAGACAACAACACAACATGACAAGACACACATGACAACACAGCATGGTAGCAACACAACATGAAAACAACACAGTAGAAACAACATGGCAGCAGCACAACATGGTAGCAGCACAAACATGGTACAATCAATATTAGGCACAGACGACAGCACGAAGGGAAAAAAGGTAGAGACAACTATACATCACGCGAAGGAGCCACAAGTGTCAGTAAGTGTCCATGATTGAGTCTTTGAATGTAGAGATGGAGATAAAAACTTAACACTGGAGAAATTAAGTTTTCACTTCAGTTCAATGAAACAAGCTGTCGTTACAGTACACCTAGCAGCATCGAACGCAACAGTCAATTAAGTAACAAAGTAACAAACAAGCAAATTTCTGGTCTGCAAATTTCTGCAGTGCAAACTTGAATGTTGTGAAAATTCTGTGCAACTTCCAGCACGCGTTTACTGTGAACACTGAGATTGTACCAACTTTAATGTACTGTTTTAGCATGACGAAATAGGATACTGTGGCTATTTTATTATAATGTAGGCCTAACAGAGTGGCCTTCCATAACAAACAATGTATAAAATGCATCCCATAACATTTTAACATGGAAATAGCAGTTCTATCATTCAGCCTACAGTAGCAGCCACTGTGTGGTGTTCATGAGACTTTTGAAAAAAACATGCAGGGCTTGACATTAATGTGTTTATCCACTTGTCCCTCAGACAAGGAGGTGAATGAAATTTATTTTGTGTTGTTTGATGCAAGAAACCACTTTACAAAATAAAAAGCATTTTTATTCGTATACCATTATTACAGAGAATCAGACAAATTATGCTACCCTCTGCCTATTGGCTCCTTAGGTCCAAAATGCAAACTTAAAGGTCCTTAATGATGTCAACATTGCCCTTGATTCTAAGAAATGTAGTGGTGGTGCTATTTTTATTGAGTTGGCCTAAGCTTATCATATGGTAGACCATTCTGTTCTTGTGGGCCGGCTAAGGAGTATTGGTGTCTCTGAGGGGTCTTTGGCCGGGTTTGCTAACTACCTCTCTCAAAGAGCGCAGTGTATAGAGGCAGAACATCTGCTGTCTCAACCATTGCCTGTCACCAAGGGAGTACCCCAAGGCTCGATCCTAGGCCCAACACTCTTCTCAATTTACCTCAATAGCATAGCTCAGGCAGTAGGAACCTCTCTCATCCATTTATATGCAGATGATACAGTCTTATACTCAGCTGGCCCCCCCGAATGTTCTGTGAAACGCTCTACAACAACACTTTCTTAGTGTCCAACAAGCTTTCTCTACCCTTAACTTTGTTCTGAACACCTCTGAAACAATGGTTATGTGGTTTGTTAAGAACAATGCCCGTCCTCCCCACTGGTGTGATTACTACCTCTGAGGGTTTAGAAGTACTTGAGAGTATGGCTAGACGGTGCAATGTCCTTCTCTCAGCACATAGCTGAAGGCTAAGGTTAAATCTAGACCTGACCTCCCGAGTGGTGCTGTGGTGCTGTGGTCTAAGGTACTGCATCGCAGTAGGTACTGCATCGCAGTGCTAGCTGTGCCACTAGAGATCCTGGTTCAAGTCCAGGCTCTGTCTCAGCTGGCCCTGACTGGGAGACCAATGGGATGGCGCACAATTGGCCCAGCGTCGTTCGGGTTACAGGAGGGTTTGGCCGGCAGGGATGTCATTGTCACATCATGCTCTAGCGACTCCTGTGGCAGGCCAGGTGCATGCATGCTGACACGGTTGTCAGGTGTACAGTGTTTCCTCCGACACATTGGTGTGGCTGGCTTCCGGGTTAATCGAGCATTGTTTTATTTATTTATTTCACCTTTATTTAACCAGGTAGGCAAGTTGAGAACAAGTTCTCATTTACAATTGCGACCTGGCCAAGATAAAGCAAAGCAGTTCGACACAGAGTTACACATGGAGTAAAACAAACATATAGTCAATAATACAGTAGAAACAAGTCTATATACAATGTGAGCAAATGAGGTGAGAAGGGAGGTAAAGGCAACAAAAAAAGGCCATGGTGGCAAAGTAAATACAATATAGCAAGTAAAACACTGGAATGGTAGATTTGCAGTGGAAGAATGTGCAGAGTAGAAATAAAAATAATGGGGTGCAAAGGAGCAAAATAAATAAATAAATAAATAAAATAAAATAAATACAATAGGGAAAGAGGTAGTTGTTTGGGCTAAATTATAGGTGGGCTATGTACAGGTGCAGTAATCTGTGAGCTGCTCTGACAGCTGGTGCTTAAAGCTAGTGAGGGAGATAAGTGTTTCCAGTTTCAGAGATTTTTGTAATTCGTTCCAGTCATTGGCAGCAGAGAACTGCAAGGAGAGGTGGCTAAAGAAATAATTGGTTTTGGGGGTGACCAGAGAGATATACCTGCTGGAGCGCGTGCTACAGGTGGGTGATGCTATGGTGACCAGCGAGCTGAGATAAGGGGGGACTTTGCCTAGCAGGGTCTTGTAGATGACATGGAGCCAGTGGGTTTGGCGACGAGTATGAAGCAAGGGCCAGCCAATGAGAGTGTACAGGTCGCAATGGTGGGTAGTATATGGGGCTTTGGTGACAAAACGGATGGCACTGTGATAGACTGCATCCAATTTGTTGAGTAGGGTATTGGAGGCTATTTTGTAAATGACATCGCCAAAGTCGAGGATTGGTAGGATGGTCAGTTTCACAAGTGTATGTTTGGCAGCATGAGTGGAGGATGCTTTGTTGAGAAATAGGAAGACAATTCTAGATTTAACTTTGGATTGGAGATGTTTGATGTGGATCTGGAAGGAGAGTTTACAGTCTAACCAGGCACAGGTATTTGTAGTTGTCCACACATTCTAAGTCAGAGCCGTCCAGAGTAGTGATGTTGGACAGGCGAGGTGCAGGCAGCGATCGGTTGAAGAGCATGCATTTAGTTTTACTTGTATTTAAGAGCAATTGGAGGCCACGGAAGGAGAGTTGTATGGCATTGAAGCTTGAATTGAACCCTGTGGCACCCCCATAGAGACTGCCAGAGGTCCTGACAGCAGACCCTCCGATTTGACACACTGAACTCTATCAGAGAAGTAGTTGGTGAACCAGGCGAGGCAATCATTTGAGAAACCAAGGCTGTCGAGTCTGCCGATGAGGATGTGGTGATTGACAGAGTCGAAAGCCTTGGCCAGACCAATGAATACGGCTGCACAGTAATGTGTCTTATCGATGGCGGTTAAGATATCGTTTAGGACCTTGAGTGTGGCTGAGGTGCACCCATGACCAGCTCTGAAACCAAATTGCATAGCAGAGAAGGTATAGTGAGATTTGAAATGGTCGGTAAGCTGTTTGTTGACTTGGCTTTCGAAGACCTTAGAAAGGCAGGGTAGGATAGATATAGGTCTGTAGCAGTTTGGGTCAAGAGTGCCCCCCCTTTGAAGAGGGGGATGACCGCAGCTGCTTTCCAATTTTTGGGAATCTCAGACGACACGAAAGAGAGGTTGAACAGGCTAGTAATAGGGGTGGCAACAATTTCCGCAGATAATTTTAGAAAGAAAGGGTCCAGATTGTCTAGCCAGGCTGATTTGTAGGGGTCCAGATTTGGCAGCTCTTTCAGAACATCAGCTGACTGGATTTGGGAGAAGGAGAAATGGGGAAGGCTTGGGTGAGTTGCTGTGGGGGGTGCAGTGCTGTTGACCGGGGTAGGGGTAGCCAGGTGGAGAGTTGCAGTGATGAGACAAGACTGTAACTACCAATTGGGGTGAAAAAAGTGTTTGACTTGGTTTCCTCTATTGTAATCACTCCTCTTTCACCTCAGCTGCCAAACTAACCCTGATTCAGATGACCATGCTAGATTACGGGAGATGCAATTTATAGATCGGCAGGTAAGGGTGCTCTCGAGCAGCTAAATGTTCTTTACCATTTGGCCATCAGATTTGTCACCAATGCTCCTTATAGGACACATCTCTATACTCCTCTGGAAACTGTTGCAAGACCCGAATGCTTATTTATAAAACCCTCTTAGGCCTCACTCCTCCCTATCTGAGATACCTACTGCAGCCCTCATCCTCCACATACAACACCTGTTCTGCCAGTCACATTCTGTTAAAGGTCCCCAAAGCACACACATTCCTGGTTCGATCATCTTTTCAATTTGCTGCAGCTAGCAACTGGAACAAGCTGCAGAAAACACACAAACTGGACAGTTTTAGCTCCTTCTCTTCATTCAAAGGCTCAATCATGGACACTTACTGACAGTTGTGGCTGCTTCACATTATGTATTGTTGTCTCTACCTTCTTGTCTTTGTGCTGTTGTCTGTGCCCAATAATGTTTGTACCATGTTATGTGCTGCTACCATGTTGTGCTGATGCCATGCTGTGTTGCTTCCATGTTGTTGTCATGTTGTGTTGCTACCATGATGTGTTGTCATGTTTTCCTGCCATGCTATGTTGTTGTCTTATAGGGAACATTGGTAACAAACATAACTGGCTGCATTAGTCTCTCAGGTCCACTGTTGTTTTACTGTTCTATTCTACTGTATTATATCCACTTGATTAGAAATATGTAATGTTTTTATCTTTATTACGTGTTATTATTTTTTTATGTATGTGAAGCACTCTGGACTACATTTATGTACGAAATGTGCAAGATAAATACAGTTTTATTTTATTTTATTTGAGACGTCATCAGGAATCTGCTGTCAAACCTCTCCCTCCCCTGTGAATATCCATCAGCTCTAAAACAGTCGGAGTATCTTGCCAGTATCTTTCATCTTTAAGCTGCCAGATGCCTCTTACTCTCTTCAAATCACTACAGAATGTGAGGATTGGTCTGTAATGCGGCTGCCACCCTGCAGAAAGTGAAAGGGGTGCTTTCAAGACAGGAACAACATACTTTACACATTGGTATCAAAATGAAAAAAATTGTGTTTCTCTTTTCTGGTGTGTGTCAGGCCCAGGAGACAGGACGGCTGGTCAGGAGGTCCTCCCACTATGTCTGAGGAGAGGATGGAAGTGTCTGATTCTTGCCTGAAGAGAGAAACATGACAGGGCAGCGAGAGAGAGCACAAGAGTGCAGGAGAGACATGGAGGGAGAGAGAGAGAGAGATAAGTACCCGTCTACTGTAGAGGATGTACAGTTATTCTCACCACCAGTGTGAGCTCCATCTGGGTGGCTTTAGCGGATCCTACTGATGAAACACCCTGAAATCATTATCTCCATTGCACTGTAACTAACAAAGTGATTTGCATGGAGATGATAATGATATAATTCACATCAAAGAAAACGTTCCGAAATCAAAATTGTTGACGACTAGTACAAAAGTGTTGTGAAATGTTTCCAGGCGGCAGGGTAGCCTAGTGGTTAGAGTGTTGGACTAGTAACCGGAAGGTTGCAAGTTCTGCCCCTGAACAGGCAGTTAACCCACTGTTCCTAGGCCGTCATTGAAAATGTGAAAATAAGAATTCTTTCTTAACTGACTTGCCTAGTTGAAAAAAGGTAAAATAAAAATATGAATTATGGTGTCTCAGAGAGCTTCAGGTGATATAATTCGGCATTACCAGCGTTTTGAAAAGTTTATTCACAATATTTTTTATCAAGTTCCCCCTGAATGAGAACCAACAAACCCAGACAACCACATCGTCGGATGTGGCAGGGCTTGCAAACTATCATGGATTACAAAGGGAAACCCAGCCGCGAGCTGCCCAGTGACGCAAGCCTACCAGACAAGCTAAATGTCTTCTATGCTTGCTTCGAGGCAAGCAACACTGAACCATGCATGAGTGTCCCAGCTGTCCCAGATGACTGTGGGATTACGCTTTCCATAGCCGATGTGAGTAAGACCTTTAAACAGGTTAACGTTCACAAGGCTGCAAGGCCAGACCGATTACCAGTATGCGTACTCAGAGCAGGATCTGACCAGCTGGCAAGTTTTTTCACTGACATTTTCAACCTCTCCCTGACCCAGTCTGTAATACCGACTTACTTCAAGCAGACCACCATAGTCCCTGTGTCCAAGAACGCCAAGGAAACTTGCATATATGACTATCGCCTCATAGCACTCACATCTGTAACCATGAAATGCTTGGAAAGGCTTATCATGGCTCACATCAACAACATCATCCCAGACACACTGCACCCATTCCATTTCGCATACCGCCCCAACAGTTCCACAGATGATGCAATCTCTATTGCACTCCACATTGCCCTTTCCCAACTGGAAAAAAGGAACAAGTGAGAATGCTGTTCATTGACTACAGCTCAGCATTCATAACCATAGTGCCCTCCAAGCTTGTCACTAAGCTAAGGACCCTGAGACTGAACACCTTCTTCTGCAACTGGATCCTGTACTTTCTGACAGGCCACCCCCAGGTGGGGAGGGTAGGCAACAACACATCCACCACGCTGACCCTTAACACGGAGGCCCCTCAGGGGTGCGTGCTCAGTCCCCTCCTGTACTCCCTGTTCACCCATGACTGCCCTGCCACTCACGACTCCAACACCATCATTAAGTTTGTCGACGACACGATGGTGGTAGGTCTGATCGATGATGAGACAGCCTATAGGGAGGATGTCAGAGACCTAGCAGTATGGTGCCAGGACAACAATCTCTCCCTCAATGTGAACAAGACAAAGTAACTAATTGTGGACTTGAGGAAAAGGAGGGCCAAGCATGCCCCCATTCACATTGACAGGGCTGTAGTGGAGCGGGTCGAGAGCTTCAAGTTCCTTGTGGTCCACATCGCTATCATGATCCAAAAACTCCAACACAGTCCTGATGAGGGCAAGACAACGCCTATTCCCCTTCAGGAGGCTGAAAATATTTGGCATGGGACCTCAGATCTTCAAAAATGTATACAGATGCATCATCAGGAGTAGTTTCATCACTGCCTGGTATGGCAACTACTCGGCATTCGACTGCAGGGCGCTACAGAGGGTAGTGCGAACGGCCCAGTACATCACTGGGGCCGAGCTTCCTGCCATCCAGGACCTCTAAACCAGGCTGTGTCAGAGGAATGCCCTAAAATAGTCAAAGACTCCAGCCACCGACATCATAGACTGTTCTCTCTGCTACAGCAAGCACCAAGTCTGGGACCAAAAGGCTCCTTAACAGATTATACAGCCACGCCATAAGACTGCTGAACTGTTAATCAAATGACTACCCAGACTATTTGCATTGACCCCCTTATTTATTATTATTTATCAGAATTTTTTGTACTAACTGTCTTGTGCAGCCTCAATGTACACTCACTGGACTCTAACACACACACACACACACACACACACACACACACACACACACACACACACACACACACACACACACACACACACACACACACACACACACACACACACACACACACACACAAACACATTCTTTCACAATCTTCACATAAGCTAATCAATTTACCCCTACCTACATGTACTTATTACCTCAACTACCTTGTACCCCTGCATTGACTTGGTATTGTTATTTTATAGTGTTACTATTTTTCCTTTAGTTTATTTAGCACATTTTGTATAAGGGCTTGTAAGTAAGCATTTCAGGGTAAGGTCTACATCTGTTGTATTTGGTGCATGTAATAAATAAAATGTTACTTTATAGAGTTTTTTTTAGTAAGTTCTGGCTTGCGGAGAGGACCTTTTCCAAAAATTCTATTTTTTTGGTGTCAGATGGTGAATGGCGCTAGCTATTACCGGATTATTAGCAGGCAAGGGATTAAGGTGTCAATCTGCTGAGGTCTATCCTATGGTTCTGTCTGCCATCTGTACTGACAGAGGAAACAATGAATCCCCTCGTATTAATTAATATGCAGATGAGACGCACTGAACCGCATCAATAAGATGCTTCCTGAACATGGCATCGGCATGGCAACAACTGCAGGTGATGCCACAGGACAATATAACCAGCTATATTTATAAACGACAATAATGGTTTCTCCAGCAGAGAGCCCAGTCAGTCAGTTATGTTGTCAACAATGGCATAATAACAATGCTTCGGGTCGTGCTGAAGAACAACCCTTAGCCGTGGTATATTGGCAATATATCACAGCCCCTCGGGCCTTGGTGCTTAATAAATATTACATAGCCGGTAAAGCCTATCTGGGTACAGAGGGGTTCTCAAACCACTAAAAGCTGCCATGATACTATGATACTAATGTGGTTGTAGCAGTAGAAGATAGAAGTTAATATAACACTGAGTGAATGCTGACTGACAATACAGAATAAAAGTGTGTAGAAATGGCCTGCGTGCCATTTGGGATGCAGAGATGGAAACCTTGAAGCTATCTGAGCCTTATCATCTGGTCATGGGGTAGGAGTTCCTCGGGAGTGGCTGTGTGTTTTGGTTTGGTATACCCTGCCTACACAGACACAACCCAGAGCTTAGTAACACAAGGCCCAAACAATTGTCATCCTGCTTCCGTACGTATACGGCTTCCAATGCTACGGAGGAAAGAGTGGTTCAAAACTGGGCTGAGTAGATATATTTTAGGCCTCTATTATTCCCTATAAATGAATATACAAAACTGCTTTGTGCCTTTAAAGGGCACATGGAGGCCAGTTACTTCAGTGAATGCCTTGAACACAGAGGATCCGCTAAATCAATCTATGTCCATTTCATTGGAGAACCTATTAGACATTATCTGTGGTGCGTCACAAGGTCTTATAATTTTTTTAGGTCAGTTCCATGGTTTTAGATGCAAAGAGAGAACAGACGTCAGGAGGCTGTTTTAAAGATTGCTGTTCTTTCAAACATAAGGTCAATTACAGTCGCGTCCCAAATGGGACCCTATTCCCTATGTAGTGCAATACTTTTGACAATACTATTCCCCATTATGTAGGGAATAGGATGCCATATGGGACACAGCCTAAGAATGTTGTTTTGGGACAGTGATGGAAATGAAGAAAACAAGTTCACATCAGTTCTGAATGATCAAATGATCATTTGATCAAATTATGTGTAAGAACGACAGTTGTATAAAGAGGGCTCCAACTCATCATTGTAACTGTAACTGCATTGTGGGTTAAGGGCTTGTAAGTAAAGCATTTCACGGTAAGGTCTACACTTGTATTCGGCGCATGTGACAAATAAAGTTTGATTTATGTGAACTTCTTGCCATGCCAAACATGACAAAGTGTGGCAAGGAGTGGCATGATAGGACAAACAGACTGGTGCCCAGACTGGCTGTGGAGAGGACCTCCTCACTCTGTCTCCTACTGCCTCTGACAGGGCTGTGGAGAGGACCTCCTCACTCTGTCTCCTACTGCCTCTGACAGGGCTGTGGGAGAGGGACTCCTCACTCCGTCTCCTACTGCCTCTGACAGGGCTGTGGGAGAGGGACTCCTCACTCCGTCTCCTACTGCCTCTGACAGGGCTGTGGGAGAGGGACTCCTCACTCCGTCTCCTACTGCCTCTGACAGGGCTGTGGGAGAGGGACTCCTCACTCCGTCTCCTACTGCCTCTGACAGGGCTGTGGGAGAGGGACTCCTCACTCCGTCTCCTACTGCCTCTGACAGGGCTGTGGGAGAGGGACTCCTCACTCCGTCTCCTACTGCCTCTGACAGGGCTGTGGGAGAGGGACTCCTCACTCCGTCTCCTACTGCCTCTGACAGGGCTGTGGGAGAGGGACTCCTCACTGTGGGAGAGGAATTTATCAAATAATCAATCTAAGAGATGGAGCATGTGCCACATCAACTTCCCTATCCTGTCTTCTCCTATCCTCTCTTAACTGTCAGCTTGTTTAAAGAAGTGAAGCATCGTCTTGACGTTGGGACATTTTCAACAACTCTGGATGTGCTCTGTCCTGTCCTCCTGACTGTCCTTATTTTTTTGAAGATGTGCAGTCTGCAGAGTCATGTCCCTGCTGCCGGGCTGATGGGAAACATACACAACTCGTACCTCTGCTCTGTCTCATTGTCCATGCTGACAGTGAGGAGAACAGAACCTGATGTTGTCATATGTTTACATGAGCTTGTAAAACAAAGTAGCCTCTTAATTATTGTAAGGATTGGTTGTACAGTGTTTCATCTTATGTAGGTTGTTTCTATAGAAAAGCTTCTCCAGTTTTATCTTGTAGGGACTTGATGAGGTGCTCTTAGATGTTCACTAAGAATGTGAGCACATCTACAGTACATGCTGATTGTAAATGCTGTAAGGATTATACAAATTGACAAATAATTCTGAAGATTTTAGGACACAATGCACAGAACATAAATGTTGCATGTCCCCAACTAAATTTTCCCACATCAGGTTCATTAGTCCTAACGCAATTTCTTCTGTTTCTCAGTCCTCCTAACTAAACGAATTGAATGTAACTCAATCAGATTATTAATACTAGTTCAATTAGTCAACTATGCCTCTTCAGTTCTCCTCTAATGTGATAAAGACAACTGTTCAGCACGAACATGTGTTAAACTGTCAGAGCCATGGGAAATGCCCTACTATGTTCAGCCCCTGTCCTCCTGCACTGAGGTTATTGTCTGTCTCTCTGTTTGCTTCAGGATGAATGTCACCTGGCTGACATTGGAATTTACAATATTATTTACAATATTAAGTTCCCTCAGGAACGTTCTATAGTTCTGCATTCTCCATCCCCTCTGTTCAGTCTTCCTAACCCTATCCAGTGGCTCCAAATTGAAAGCCATCACAATTCTCTTAGTTCTACTTTATTCAGAAGGATCCAAATTAAGTTATTGAAGTGTCTGGAGGAGCATAATAACGTTGCTCACTTCATCAACTGCATCAACATCCCATGACAAATTCAATGCCATCTGTTACACCTCATGAAATAGTTCAACGTCATGTTTTTCTCCACTACATTTATTGGAAAAAGTTGATTAAATTTGAAAAGGGTCACTCAGTTAAATGTGCAGTGGTTTGGATATTCCCTGCAATGTTGCCATATGTAATGTTGTCTCTGGCTGGAACAAGCTTTTACTTGGAATTATAAAATCTTTTTTTTTTTTTTACCAATCAATCAATTCACATGGACATGCATCTCAAAGGATGATAGTGGATTGTGCGTCTGTGTTACCCCGGCATGCTTTTCATTTGCGAACAAACACACTCCTACTGAGTCACGAGACCCTCCTGAAGTCTATCAACCGAAGAGCGCGCGAAGCTGGAGGCAGCGAAGAGGATGTGTGCGTCTCTTCAAACCGGCTTGATTGCGTGTTTGCGAATGTTTTGAACGAGGGTGGATTTCTTACACTTTAAAACGTCCAAGATCACACCTTCTACTGAATTGAATGCTTACGAGTCCCGATCATTCTGATGGAATTATGTTGATAATTCTGTAATATCATTTATTCTGCAAATATCTTTGATCGCGACCAGAGAGGAAGACACTATTAGCTTGCTCTAATTATAACGTTGTTACTTTAGGCTCCTTATTCAGTATATGCTACTACTGTCAACTGGAATACACAAAGGAACATGGTGGAATAGTTTTTCTTCGTCCTATTTCTGTTCTGCAACCCACAGAAGACCTGCTGTTGTAGGCCTATGTGTTTCAAGTAATGGAAGAGAGGTGTTTCATTTTTTGACAATCACATGTCATAGTCAAAACGTACAGGACCGAGAGGGTAAGTTCAGCTGTGTTTTTGCTTGCGTGTATAATGCATTTGTATAGTATATTGGCATCGATGGGATGCCCTGCGAACAACCACATTGAACGTTTGAGGAAATGAATGGCTTTAGCCAAATTCAGTTATTACCAGCAGTTGATATCATATTCATTTGATAATAAACTAGTACATAATTAAATTATCCATCAAATGTATATAATTGCTTTGCTGACTTTGTTGTTAGATTCTGCTAAATATTTTGCTTTATTGCCATGAACATCTGAATAAGTCAACCTGGCCTCAGAGTAAGATTTATTATGTAAATCGGACTCACTCTATTTAGTATTACACATTACATAATGAATGGAATAGCAGTCATATAATATCCTATGAATTACAGGACGTATAATGATGACCTGACTAGATCATAAATGAACAATTGTCCAGACAGAGGCTTGAGTTTACGAATTGACGGTTTATTACACCAACTTTACACAGGCTACTGTTTGGGCCGTAGCACACGCCAAATAGATGACAGATAACCCACAAGCCAATCGTGACCTTCTCTTGTGAAACCCAGACGTAAGAGAGAGAGAACAAAGGCTGAACCTGGTCTTAACTTCCAATGCTCCACCCCCTGCCCAACCCCCTCCCGCCACTCCGCCAACCACCAGGATGCCCGGCATCAGAACATTCCAGGCATTCCCGTGATTGGCAGATAGCAGATTGATTGACAGGTCGGACCCCGCGAACACCGGGTACTGGTCAGTACAACACAACCACCTCCTAGCCTAACACATAACACACAGCTGTCTGTGCGGGTCGCTACACAGCCCCCCCACCACAAAGTCCCTCGTCCCCGAGGGAACAAACAAAGTCTCTGAAGCGACCCGGAGGTCTCCTTTGCCTGCGTGGCCGTGATGGTCGCAGAGTGCCCCTCTGGGACCCAGGGGATGAAGGCAGGGATATGGGTGACAAGGAAGCGGGAACGGGTAATACAGTCCGTGGCTCTGGGGAACCACGCGGTGACACAGGGGGAGACAGGGGAGTGGGCTGTCTGGAGCCTTGTCTGCGGCACCTGAGGGTGGGTGCCTGGAGAATGTCATTGCCAGAGAGGGGAATTGTGGGGGTTCCTGGGGTTTGGGGAGAAGAGGCACCTCTGTATGGGGCTAACCTGTCCCGGTGCAGTGCCACCTTTCTCCCCCTGGGAGGAAGCTGCACCCGGTACACAACCTCCCCTACCCTCTCCAGGACACTGCAGGGTCCCACCCAGTGACTGTCCAACTTGGGGCATCTGCCTTTTTTTTCCTTAGGGGGCTGTAGACCCAGACCAGCTCCCCAGCCACAAAGTGCCTTCCCCGGGTGTGCACGTCATAGTTCCTTTTCTGCCTCACACCTGCATTCACCAGCTGCTCTCTGGCGAAGGTGTGGGCTGTCTCCAGGCGGTCCTGGAGTCTCCGGGCATACTCCGGCCCCGGAGGAACATGAGGGCTATCCAGGGGCCGACCAAACGCCATCTCCGCAGGGGTGCGGATCTCTCTCCCCAGCATGAGGAGGGCAGGCGTGCAGGAAGTGGAGTCTTGGACAGCGGAGCGGCATGCCATGAGGACCATAGGCAGGTGCTTGTCCCAGTCACGCTGGTGTTTGGAAGAGACGATGGCCAGCTGCTGTCCAAGCGTTTTGTTGAAGCGCTCCACAAGGCCATCACTTTGAGGATGGAGAGGAGTAGTGCGGGTCTTGTGCATACCCAGCCTCTCACACATGGTGGCGAACACACGGGACTCAAAGTTTCTGCCTTGGTCGCTGTGGATGGACTCTGCAGCTCCAAACCTGCTGAACATCCCCGCTGTCAGGGCGTCGACGATGGTCTCTGCCTCCTGGTCAGGCAGAGCATAGGCCTCGGGCCATTTTGTGAAATAGTCCATGGCCGTGAGCACCCAGTGGTTTCCACTGTCTGTGGTGGGGAACGGCCCAACTACATCCACTCCCACCATGGGAGCCCCCACTGGGAACTGTTGGAGCTGAGCATGAGAGTGGCCTGGGGGGCCCTTTCTCGCTGTGCAGTGGTCACAGCGACGGCCACATCCCTCTTGTGCTGCCCCCAGTAAAAGCCCTGAAGGAGGCGGCGGAGTGTTTTTGTAACCCCAAAGTGTCCAGTCCCCCACCCCCCCATGAGTACTCTGGAGCACAGCCTCCCGCAATGCTTTTGGGACCACCACCTGCCACCTCTCCTCTCCCGTAGCTGACTCCTTCCATGCGTGCTGTAGCACGCCATCAGCCAGCCACAGTCTCTCAAACTTTCAAACAACCCTTTGGTTGCGAGTGAGAGCTCTGTCACCTCTTCCCATGGTGGCCTCACCTGCACCTCTACCCACTGTAGCACTGGTTGTAGGTCTGTGTCCCGTCCCTGCTGCTGCCCTCATTCAGCCACGTCGACAGTCTGCAGCTCACAGCAGACAGGCCCGCTTGCCCGACACACTGTGGCACAGACCCTCTCCTCTGCACACAGCTCTCTCTCCCGTTCCTCTTTCCGCTCACAGTGGCGGCAGCCGTCTGCAGTACAGGGCCGACGGGACATGGCGTCGGCGTTGGAGTGGCGTGCCCCTGCCCTGTGCACGACCGTGAAGTCATACGGCTGAAGCTCCTCCAACCAGCGTGCCACCTGCCCCTCTGGCTCTCTGAAAGACATGAGCCACTGGAGAGCAGAGTGGTCAGTCCTTACAGTAAAGGGCAGACCACCCAGGTAGTACTTGAAGTGTTTGACGGAAGCCACAACAGCCAAGAGCTCCCGCCGGGTGACACAGTAGCGGCGCTCATGTTTGTCAAATGTTTTGCTGAAATACGCCACCACTCTCTCCCCCTCTGGCCCCACCTGGGCCAGCACCCCACCCATGCCCACATTGCTCGCGTCTGTGTCCAGGATAAAGGGGCAAGGTGAGGTCAGGGGGCGAGCACGGGGCCTCGATCAGTGCACGTTTGAGGGTGTTGAACGCCTCCTCACACTCCACTGTCCAAGTGAAAGCCTTGTCCTTCGGCAGCAGGCGGTTCAGTGGAGCAGCAACGCTTGAGAAGCCCCGTACAAACCTCCTGTAGTACGAGGCCAGGCCCAGGAAGCTCTTCAGCTGACGCTGGTCGGTGGGGGTGGGCCAGTCTCTAACAGCCCCTACCTTGTGCTCCATGGTGCTGATCCCCTCCTTCCCCACTCGGTGGCCCAAGAAGTACACCTCTCTCCTCATGAAGTGGCACTTCTCGGGGTGGAGCTTCAGACCTGCGGCAGCCACCCTCTCCAGCACACGCCGTAGCGCCCCCAGGGCTGACTGGAAGGAGCTGCCATGGGCCAGGATGTCATCGAGGTATACCAGACACTGCTGTCGGGGGATGCCATCCAGCACCCTGTCCATCAAACGCTCAAAAGTAGCTGGAGCGTTGCACAGGCCAAAGCACAGGACCTTGAACTGCCAGTGTCCTCTGTTAGTGGAGAACGCAGTTTTGGCTCTGGCCTCTGGGGAGAGGGGCACCTGCCAGTAGCCACTGCGGAGGTCTAGTGAGGAGAACCAGGAGGACCCCTAACCAGGTCCAGCGACTCATCGATACGTGGTATGGGGTATGAGTCCTTCCTGGTTACCTCATTCAGCCGCCTGTAGTCCGCACAGAACCTCAGCTTGCCCCCCTTCTTCGGAACCATGACGACTGGCGCCGCCCAGGGGCTGTCTGAGGGCTCAATGAAGTCTGCCCGCTGCATCTCCAACACAGCCTTGTCTGCCGCCTCCTGGCGTGCCAGCGGGATACGGCGGGGACGCATCTTGATGGGTCGAGCATCACCTGTGTCGATCTCATGCTGCACCAGATGAGTCTGACCCACCTCTTCCTCACTCAACGCAAAGCTGTCTCTGAATTCAAACAGCAACTGCCACAACCGTTCCTGCTGCTCAGGGTCAAGACCAACACAGTTCCTCCCCATATCTCCCTCACTGCAGACAGTGTCCTCTCCTCTCCCATCTGGGGTAGCTGGGCTGGGGGTGCGGCCCGGGCTCACAGAGGGCTGTGTCATGGAGGTAGCTGGGGGAATGTAACACACCGCCCGCCGTAGGTGACAGGGGGACTGGGGAAAAGTCACACACAGCTGTGGGGAGGGGCGCAGCCATGAGTCTCTGCTGCTTTAACTGTTGGAGTAAAGGGTTTGTTGGGTTGAGTGAATGTGACATTAGGGGGGCCATGGTGACTTCCGTCCCTCCCTGGAAGCTCAGTGTGCCCCTATTTAGGTCTAACTGGCAGCCTGTGCTCCTAAGAAAGTCCAACCCCAGAATACAAGGGTCCTGCACAGCCGCCACCCACACAGGATGACGCACAGTCCTGCCCCCTACTGTCAGAGTCATTATTCCCTTCCCTTTCATGGGTGCCAGCTCACCTGTGACTGTGCGGAGCTGCACAGTTGTAGGCTCACACTGAGTCCAACCTGGCACAATATCTGGCCTCACCAGGGTTACTGTGGACCCAGTGTCCACCAGGGCGGAGCAGGGCACCCCTCCACAGTGACAGGGACATGACAAAAGTCCCCAACACAGGTCCGGCCCACCACAACAACAGGCTCCATCCGCTTGCCCTCGTCTGCTTCTGGGGGAAGTGGAGCCTTGCTTCCCCGTCTGTGCCGGTGGGCTCCTCCTGAAGATGATGGTGGTTGGGATAGAAAGCCAGGGGTCCGCACTACCCGGTCTATGCGGACCCCGAGCCGTTTCCCTGAGCTCTGGGGGACATGGGGCAATCTCGGCGCAGATGGCCTGGCTGGCCACAACCCCAGCAGACCCTGGGACCAGGGCGTGTGTTTCGTTCCGCCTGTAGCGACACAGCACGAATGAGTTTTGTCATTTCGGCCACCCAAGCAGGCTTTTCCGGCTCCGGGCTGCTCTGCCCCCCAGCTCGCACAGAGGGTGTGTCTCCCTGCACCCCCACCAAAGCCCCAGCTGAAGCCCCAGCCCACACCAGCTCCCTCTCCAAAGCCATCTCCAAGGCTGTCTGCAATGACTCAGGATGAGCCAGCTGGGTCTGTATGCGCAGCTCCGTAGGAGAGAGCGCCTGTATGAACTGGTCCCGTGCTAGCTCGCTCTGCACGGAGGGGGCATGTGAGCATATGCCCGCCGAGAGAGGCTCTCAATGTCATTAGCTAGCACCCGTAGAGGCTCTCCAGGCTGCCTGCGTCTATTACTCAGTTCGGAGCGCAGTAGCCCGGGCTGTACACACTGTCCATAGCGCCTCCTCAGTGCTCCCACTAAAGCCCCATAATCATGCCTGTCCTCGGGGCTAATCAATATCAAACAGGCCAGAGCTTCATCCGTGAGGCATAAAGCCAACTGCAGTGCCCTTTCTTCATCCGACCACCCCTAAAATGAGCTAACAGTTCAAACTGAGCATGAAAAGCTTCCCAATCCGCCTTACCGGAATACTTCGGGGTCTTAACAGATACGGACGCAGCCGGGAACTGGGCGCCGCCATGTTTGTTTACATCCTGAGCCCCAGATTCCTCGTCACGCCACGTCGACGTCACCACTTCGGTCCGCCCACCAGAATCCGCGCGAAATACATTCGACGAAGCACTCATGCCCGCTTCAGCCGCCATCGCTCTAACGTCCTCCCTCAAGCGGCCTCTGCGCTCCGACGCCCTGGCGATCTCCTCAGACAGAGCCCCGACGTCCATTCACACGCACCTCCTTGGCCATAATCATCCCCTACCTCCACCTTCACTTTCGGATTCCCTCGAAGCATTTTCAATCCCCGTTCTCACCTACGGTAGCTAGCCACATAAGTAAGCTAGCTAGCTGGCTAACTTGTATCAACGTTTTTACTTCTGACACCAATGTAATGACCTGACTAGATCATAAATGAACAATTGTCCAGACAGAGGCTTGAGTTTACGAATTGACGGTTTATTACACCAACTTTACACAGGCTACTGTTTGGGCCGTAGCACACGCCAAATAGATGACAGATAACCCACAAGCCAATCGTGACCTTCTCTTGTGAAACCCAGACGTAAGAGAGAGAGAACAAAGGCTGAACCTGGTCTTAACTTCCAATGCTCCACCCCCTGCCCAACCCCCTCCACGCCACTCCGCCAACCACCAGGATGCCCGGCATCAGAACATTCCAGGCATTCCCGTGATTGGCAGATAGCAGGTTGATTGACAGGTCGGACCCCGCGAACACCGGGTACTGGTCAGTACAACACAACCACCTCCTAGCCTAACACATAACACACAGCTGTCTGTGCGGGTCGCTACAGTATGTACACATTGGATGACTTAAGTTATCATATTTGGAGGACATATAAACTCAGCAAAAAAAGAAATGTCCCTTTTTCAGGACCCTGTCTTTCAAAGATAATTTGTTAAAATCAAAATAACTTCACAGATCTTAATTGTAAAGGGTTTAAACACTGTTTCCCATGGTTGTTCAATGAACCACAAACAATTAATGAACATGCACATGTGGATCAGCCCTTAAGACACTAACAACTTACAGACGGTAGGCATTTAAGTTCACAGTTATGAAAATTTAGGAAACTAAAGAGGCCTTTCTACTGACTCTGAAAAACAAAAGAACGATACCCAGGGTCCCTGCTCATCTGCATGAACGTGCCTTAGGCATGCTGCATGGAGGCATGAAGACTGCAGATGTGGCCAGGGCAACAAATTGCAATGCCCATACTGTGAGATGCCTAAGACAGCGCTACAGGGAGACAGAACGGACAGCTGATCATCCTCGCAGTGGCAGACCACGTGTAACAACACCTGCACAGGATCGGTACATCTGAACATCACACCTGCGGGACACGTACAGGATGGCAACAACAACTGCCCGAGTTACACCAGGAATGCACAATCCCTCCATCAGTGCTCAGAATGTCCGCAATAGGCTGAGAGAGCCTGGACTGAGGGCTTGTAGGCCTGTTGTAAGGCAGGTCCTCACTAGGCATCACAACAACGTCACCTATGGGCACAAACCCACCATCGCTGGACCAGACAGGACTAGCAAAAAGTGCTATTCATTGACGAGTCGTGGTTTTGTCTCACCAGATGGTCGGATTCACGTTTATCGTCGAAGGAATGAGTGTTATACCGAGGCCTGTACTCTGGAGCGGGATCGATTTGGAGGTGGAGGGTCCGTCATGGTCTGGGGCGATGTGTCACAGCATCATCGGACTGAGCTTATTGTCATTGCAGGAAATCTCAACGCTGTATGTTACAGGGAAGACATCCTCCTCCCTCTTGTGGTACCCTTCCTGCAGACTCATCCTGACATGACCCTCCAGTATGACAATGCCACCAGCCATACTGCTCATTCTGTGCGTGATTTCCTGCAAGACAGGAATGTCAGTGTTCTGCCATGGCCAGCGAAGAGCCCGGATCTCAATCCCATTGAGCACGTCTGGGACTTATTGGATCGGAGGGTGAGGCCTAGGGCCATTCCCCCCAGAAATGTCCGGGAACTTGCAGGTGCCTTGGTGGAAGAGTGGGGTAACATCTCACAGCAAGAACTGGCAAATCTGGTGCAGTCCATGAGGAAGAGATGTACTGCAGTACTTAATGC
Organism: Oncorhynchus keta; assembly: GCF_023373465.1. Lineage (NCBI taxonomy): Eukaryota > Metazoa > Chordata > Actinopteri > Salmoniformes > Salmonidae > Oncorhynchus > Oncorhynchus keta. Next base: position 32,392,342 of record NC_068421.1, read on the forward strand.
AAGTGGTGGCCAGATATTCACTGTTGCTTTTGACCCCCCCTTTGTTCAGGGACACATTATTTCATTTATGTTAGTCACATGTCTGTGGAATTTGTTCAGATTATGTCTCAGTTGTTGAATCTTGTTATGTTCATACAAATATTTACACATGTTAAGTTTGCTGAAAATAAATGCAGTTGACAATGAGTGGATGTTTCCTTTCTTGCTGAGTTTAGTATTATACTATGTATAATAGTTTAGTATTATATTATGTCTTTCTCTGAGACCAGGTTGCTTTGTGCCTGCTAGCAACAAAGGAGAATTACAGGGAGAATTTACATTGGTGGTTTTAAAAAAGCAAAAAAAGTGTTATACCTTTATTTAACTAGGCAAGTCAGTTATGAACAAATTCTTATTTACAACGCCGGCCAGACCTCTGGGCCAAGACTCTGGGCCAGTTGTGCTGCCCTATGGTACTCCCAATCACTGCCGGATGTGATACAGCCTGGATGGTTAGGAAAATAATGACACTGATGAGTTATGTAAAAGACATGGAGACATGTTGGTTGAGTGGGGTTGGGGCAATGGATGGGTGGTTGGAGGTGGAGGCCCACTTCTTTTTGTTTCTATCCCTCTACATACTAAATGTATTTTGTACTTTTTAAACTATTTAATATGATCATAATTATCAATACTTCGTATTTATGTACTATTTTAAATGTTACATTTTTATTTTGGAGTGGCAGTCCACAATTAAATACAATATGAACTGAATATGCAGGTTAAGTTTTATGAGCCCCCCCCCCCCTCACCAATGAAAAAATGACAACATAAATACAAATGTTGACACACAAAAAAACATATTATACTTATTGGAGGTGCAAAGATGTAAGTAAATGACCAAAAGTCTGTCCAGTGAGTCCAGTCTGCAACCAAACCATTAAACCATTACTGATCTGTGTCCCTGTCTCTGTCCACTGCCTCCCCAAAATGTAGATAAGGGGTAATCAATGTTATCTAATCTAACCTGTCTAGGTGAGTGAGATTGCCTAGCAGTAGCAGCGATGTCTCAACTGTACTACCGGAGGACAGACAACTCTTAAGAGGAAAAGGAGGGAGGAAGGGAGGGATGGTGGAGAGGAGAGGAAAAGGGAGGGACTGTCTGGGCGAAGAGGAAAAGGGGAGGGAGGAAGGGGATCCTACAGGGACCGGATCCCTCTGAGGATTGTCAGGGCCGAGTCTGAACTGTCTGGCCTGGAAAGGAACTACCTGGGAGCAGTGGAGAAAGGAGACTATGCCTCAGTCAAACAGGCTCTAGAGGTAGGGATGCAGGGCGAAGAGGAAAAGGGGAGGGAGGAAGGGAGGGGATGGTGGAGAAAGGAGACTATGCCTCAGTCAAACAGGCTCTAGAGGTAGGGATGCAGGGCGAAGAGGAAAAGGGGAGGGAGGAAGGGAGGGGATGGTGGAGAAAGGAGACTATGCCTCAGTCAAACAGGCTCTAGAGGTAGGGATGCAGGGCGAAGAGGAAAAGGGGAGGGAGGAAGGGAGGGGATGGTGGAGAAAGGAGACTATGCCTCAGTCAAACAGGCTCTAGAGGTAGGGATGCAGGGCGAAGAGGAAAAGGGGAGGGAGGAAGGGAGGGGATGGTGGAGAAAGGAGACTATGCCTCAGTCAAACAGGCTCTAGAGGTAGGGATGAGGGAGAAGAGGAAAAGGGGAGGGAGGAAGGGAGGGGATGGTGGAGAAAGGAGACTATGCCTCAGTCAAACAGGCTCTAGAGGTAGGGATGCAGGGCGAAGAGGAAAAGGGGAGGGAGGAAGGGGATGGTGGAGAAAGGAGACTATGCCTCAGTCAAACAGGCTCTAGAGGTAGGGATGCAGGGCGAGGTAGGGAGAGGAAAAGGGGAGGGAGGAAGGGAGGGGATGGTGGAGAAAGGAGACTATGCCTCAGTCAAACAGGCTCTAGAGGTAGGGATGCAGGGCGAAGAGGAAAAGGGGAGGGAGGAAGGGAGGGGATGGTGGAGAAAGGAGACTATGTCTCAGTCAAACAGGCTCTAGAGGTAGGGATGCAGGGAGAAGAGGAAAAGGGGAGGGAGGAAGGGAGGGGATGGTGGAGAAAGGAGACTATGCCTCATTCAAACAGGCTCTAGAGGTAGGGATGCAGGGCGGAGAGGAAAAGGGGAGGGAGGAAGGGAGGGGATGGTGGAGAAAGGAGACTATGCCTCATTCAAACAGGCTCTAGAGGTAGGGATGCAGGGCGGAGAGGAAAAGGGGAGGGAGGAAGGGAGGGGATGGTGGAGAAAGGAGACTATGCCTCGGTCAAACAGGCTCTAGAGGTAGGGAAGAAGTGAGGAGAGGGAGGGATGAGTGGGGAACGGGGAGGGAGGGAGGGAGGGAGAAAAGAGGTGGAGAGAGGGAGGAAGGGAGGGGAGATTAAGGAGGTAGGAGAAAGCATACTATACTTCCATCAAACAAGCTCTAGAGGTAGGGATGGAGGGAGTAGAGGGATGGGAGATGGAGAAAGGTAAGAGGTGAGGTAGGGAAGAGAAGGGAGGGAGAGAGAGGGGAGGGAGGTAGAGAGGGAGGGAGTGAAAAGAAAGGAGGAAGGAATGGAGAGATGGAGAGAGAGACAGGAAAATGGAGGGAGGGACAGGAAGAGGGAAGGGAGGGAGGGATAAATAAGTCTCTAGAGGTAGGGATGGAGGGAGTAGAGGGATGGGAGATGGAGAAAGGTAAGAGGTGAGGTAGGGAAGAGAAGGGAGGGAGGGAGTGAAAAGAAAGGAGGAAGTTCAAGTACAATATCAATAAACATGATACAATTTGCTTTCTTGATACCGTAAAACTAAGTAATCATCCGTTGTCACCCCCCACGCTTGTAGGAGGCAGAGATATACTTCCGGATCAACATTAACTGTATAGACCCTTTGGGCCGCACAGCTCTGCTGATCGCTATAGAGAATGAGAACCTGGAGATTATAGAGCTGCTGCTCACCTATAATGTGTACGTTGGTGATGCTCTCCTACACGCCATCCGTAAAGAGGTGGTGGGGGCCGTGGAACTGCTGCTCAACCATAAGAAACCCAGCGGGGAGAAACAGGTAGGATACTTACAGTGTGCTTCCCAAATGGCACCCTGTTGTTGAGTGTTGGCTATAGTCACTTGGTGGAGGGGTGACTAGCCTACATTCACCTGCATACAGCACACTGTCCTTGTGTTATCACATACCAATAGGCTACCTGCTTTACAATCAGACTGGTCTTGGGAAAGGCCTTAGACCTGACATGTCGACATAGAACAGTCTCTACTATATGCCCTCTTGTTTTTCCTGTGCATTACACTAACCCATGCCCTACCAGGCACATACTCATTCCTATAAGGATACATTTTTTAACAACCTTTTTTTTAAACCTTTATTTAACCAGGCAAGTCACTTAAGAACAAATTCCTATTTACAATGACGGCCTACCAAAAGGTAAAAGGCCTCCTGCGGGGACAGGGGATTAAAAATGTAAATAAATTAAATAAAAATATAGGACAAAACACACATCACGACAAGAGAGACAACACAACACTACATAAAGAGAGACCTAAGACAACAACACAGCATGGTAGCAACACAACATAACAACAACATGGTAGCAACACAACATGGCAGCAGCACAAAACATGGTACAAACATTTGTCGTGGCTTTACTATCATTAAATGAGACTTTGTTTTTAACAAATATTCTCTGCAATTAGTATTACGCGGTTAAACTGATTAATCATGTAACTGTAATTAACTAGGAAGTCGGGGCACCAAGGAAAATATTCAGATTACAACGTTATAATTTTCCTAATATAACTTTTCAGATATGTTCATATCTGATCAATAGTCTTCTGAATTAATGAATGATTTATTTTACCTCACGTTAGTCTCATTCCAAACGTCTTAAATTGTTGGTTATCTGCACGAACCCAGTCTTCACTATGAGTCATCCATACATCAATTGTCTTAAATAATTTATTTATTAACTAAATAAAAAATCACAGAATTGCACACACAAACAAACAGAGTAAAAGTGGTTACAAGAAATGATAGGGGAATGTGCCCTAGTGGGCTAAACTGGCATGGCGGCTTGTTAGATAAAAAGGGAAGTGGGGGTCGACTGAGAAGTCCCTACAGAGTTGATAATTATAACAATTGAAATACTAATCCTTTGCACATGAACGCTCACTCATTCGGGAACAATTGCAATCAGATTCCAAGAACACAGGATGAGATGTTACTATCCTTTGTGCAAGCACTTCCAAGAGTTAATGAACAGTGAGCCTGGTGAAATTTGGGGAGCGCATAGTCAGTTGTGTACCTTTGGATCCTAGGGTGTTTCGGCCTTTCACACTATACACCCTCCCCAAAGGCGGCCAGTGACAGGGTGATCAATCCTACGCTTGCGTCCCATTCCCAATTAGTCATAGGAGTTGCCTTGTTGTTGATAGCCAACATCCCATGGGACTATGCATGGCAGGGGCTTCCTCCTCCCTGAGTCAAGCATTGTTGACCGCATACCTCCTGGCCCTCTCACTTCGGGGCCCAGCTGGGGACTTTCATCTTCATCCAGAGCCACTGACTGATGCCTTCTGCCGCCTCCGATACAGCTTTGATTTCCGAACACTGGCTCTGGCCCTTAATTCCCAGCCTCATCTACTGAGTCCTCCCAGGGTACTGTGAGCTCAATGATGAAGACCTTCTTGAGTGAACGGGACCAGAGCACCATGTCAGGTCTTAGGGTGGTGGTTGCAATCTCCGGAGAAAACACAAGTTGCCGGCCAATGTCAGCCAGCATTTTCCAGTCGCGGGCCAAGCGCAGCTGGTCTCGCTCTAATGGTGTAGAGCCACTCTTCGGTGGTTTAACCCCTTCGTGGACAAATGTCGTCCGTAAGGGGTGTGATGCTGCTGGGGGTAGTAGGGAGTTGGTGGCAGCTTGCTTGTCCTCCAGGGTGGACGCAAGGTTTTTAAGGACTTGGTTGTGACGCCAAGTGTAGCGTCCTTGGGTGAGGCTTGTTTTACACCCTGTGAGAATGTGCCTGAGGTTGGCTGGCATGGAACAGAGGGCACAGTCCGGATCTTCACCATACCATTGGTGAAGATTAACTGGTGTTGGAAGGACGTCATATGTTGCTCTGATGGAAAAGCTCAACCGCCTCGCTTCCATGGCCCACAGATCCTTCCAGCTGATCTCCATCTTCTCCACACTGTCCCATTGAGTCCACTGTCCCTGTTTGGCAAGAGAGACTGCCTTGGCCCACCTTGCAGCCTCCTCCTGATGGCGTACTTCCTGCACTTACCATCTTCCGGCGCTCTGGTGCAGTGGCCTTACTCCAAGCAGCACGGCTAGTTAGCCCAAGGCCTCCTCTCCCTTGCTGAACATGATGTCAGCATGTCTGAGGGCTGCTGTTGCCTCCTGGACTGCTTTTCCTGGCCTCCATTTGCACCCAGTTGCCAAGGTCGGCACGTTGTTGCTCACCACTGGGTCTCGAGATTCATTCAGTGTCATCTGGAGCCTGGTTTTTGCACACTTGAATTCCTCTGTTAGACTGGTGAGGGGCAGCTTGAGGACACCATCTCCATAGAGGCCTATGGTGGTAAGGCATCGTGGAACTTCGAGCCACTTCTTTAAGTAGCCTGTGACTCCTCTTTCCATCTTCTCCAATGTTGAGATTGGAACCTCATACACTGCTAGGGGCCACAACACCCGTGGTAGGAGACCCAACTGCAGACACCAGGCCTTTAACTTTCCAGGTAGCTAGGTGTTGTCGATGGACTGTAGGCTACTACTGATGTCTTTGCGCAGCTGTTGCACCTGGTCTTTGTCCTTCAGGCTTGCATCATACCACCTTCCGAGGCTTTTTACCGGCTGCTCAGACACTGTTGGGATTTGGTCATCTCCGATGAAGAATTTCAGGTCAGAGAGTACTCCCTTCACAATCGAGATGTTGCATTACTTGGTTGGTTTAATCTTCATACGGGCCCAGCTGATGTTCTCCTCAAGTTTTCTGAGCAGTCTCCTGGTGCATGGGACAGTGGTGGTCAATGTTGTAATGTCGTCCATGTAGGCTCTGAGTGGAGGGAGGCGGAAACCAGAGTCGACTCGCTGTCCACCAGCAACCCATTTTGAGGATCTGATGATAACCTCCATTGCCATTATCAATGCCAACAGAGGAATGGTACATCCCGCCATTATACCTACATTCAGGCACTGCAATGAGGTGGTGAACTCTGAAGTGGTGAAGCAGAACTGCAGATCTTAGAAGTACGACTTCACCAGGGTTGTGATGGTGTCCGGTATGAGGAAAAATCTGAAGGCAGACCACAAAAGTTCATGGGGCACAGAGCCAAATGCATTGGCGAGGTCGAGGAAGACTACATGGAGGTCCCTTTTCTCCACCTTGGCCATTTGGATCTGGTGCCAGATCATGCTGGAATGTTCCAAGCAGCCAGAGAACCCTGATATTCCTGCCTTCTGTACAGATGTATCGACATACGCATTCCTTTGCAGGTACTCGGCCATCCTCTGGGCAATGACCCTAAAGAAGATTTTACCCTCGACATTCAGTAAGGAGATTGGGCGGAATTGGCTGATGTTCACTGCATCCTTCTCCTTATGGATCAGGACCCCGCCTGCCCTACGCCACACTTTGGGTATGATCTTCTTCTGCCAAGCTGTTCTCATAAGACTCCAGAGGAACCTCAGGACGTCTGGTGCGTTCTTATATACTTTGTATGGGACTCCATTTGGCCCCGGGGCTGATGCTGTTCTTGCCCGTCGAACTGTGTTTTCCACCTCTTTCCATGTCGGAGGGCTGGTCTCAATATGATGTTCCAGGGGTTCAATGGGTGGGATATCTGATGGGATGGCCAGATGTTCATGTCGCTTTGAGTCAAAGTTTGTTGTTCTCAGGTGCTCCTCTATGTCTTTCTTTGTTGTTTTTAGAGCTCCACTTTTTTCCTTTGTGAAGAGACTTGAAGGGATCTTTATAGAATCGAGTTCTAGTTTGTTCTTTCTTCCTTCTGCGTTTCCGTAGGTTCTCTGCTCTACGGAGGGATGTCAACCGGGTTTTGATGTCAGCCTGAAGTGCCTCTATGCCCTCCTTTTCCACTCCCCGAGGCCTTCTTCCACTGTTTCTTAAGCTGTCTCCAACATGGTAGCAGCACAAAACATGGTACAAACATTTGTCGTGTCTTTACTATCATTAAATGAGACTTCGTTTTTATCAAATATTCTCTGTAATTAGTATTACGCGGTTAAACTGATTAATCATGTCACTGTAATTAACTAGGAAGTCGGGGCACCAAGGAAAATGTTCAGATTACAACGTTATCATTTTCCTAATATAACTTTTTATATATTTTCATATCTGATCAATAATCTTCTGAATTAATGAATTATTTATTTTACCTCACGTTAGTCTCATTCCAAACGTCGTAAATTGTTGGTTATCTGCACGAACCCAGTCTTCACTATGAGTCATCCATACTGTCTTAAATAATTTATTTATTAACTAACTAAACAATCACAGAAGTGCACACACAAACAAACAGAGTAAAAATGGTTACAAGAAATGATATGGGAATGTGCCCTAGTGGGCTAAACTGGCATGGCGGCTTGTTAGACAAAAAGGGAAGTGGGGGTCGACTGAGAAGTCCCTACAGAGTTGATCATTATAACAATTGAAATGCTAATCCTTTGCACATGAACGCTCACTCATTCGGGAACAATTGCAATCAATATATATATTTACACTCCGTGTGTCATCTTGATCGCTGTTGATAAGTTAGTTTCTGTTAGAGAGTTTCCATCTTCTCTCTCTCTCTCTCTATCTCTCTATGTCGTGGGTAGTTCAGAGTGACATTCATTCATGTTGTTGTAGAATGGATGTCTCTGCGGTTGTCGTTCTTCGCATTCAATGATACCGAATTCCTAGCTGCAGACTAGTAATTCATATCAAAGACTCGTTCTTATTCTGTTGGTATCGATAGTCTAAGAGTTTAACCACGTGGTATGGTTAAAAGATTCAGCCATCGTCTCAACCTTTGTCCTCTCGTAATGGAGAAAAACATGGTCTAGTGAGAATTTCTCAAAGTTGGGGTTTTATTCAGGAGTTGCAGAAAAGGGCCTGTCCCAGGATGCCCGACCCTAACTGGGTTCATGGGCGGTCCTCTGATTTAGTTTAACTCAAAAGGGAATTGGAGTTTTCTTCATTAAACAGTCCAGAATCACGTTACACAATTTTACAAACAGTATCATCCTCACTCATTCATCTTATACAACAATTAGATATAAACCTCATATCTGAGGCTATTATATAAACAGCGTTATGGTAATGTGGTCACACCGTCTCCCATGAGCTTCACCAAAATGTAACAAACAGACCAGTTCTTAGCTGAATTCTTCACCGATCTTTTATACCTTCTCCGGAACATAAATGTTGTTCGGACCTCAAGTTCTGTGAGGTGGAAGAAATTCCTTTGTTCTCTATGAAACTTCACTCTGTCTCTATACTGTGTGACCATGAGGCGGGGTCTTCCCTAGGAATTTACGACCTCTCTGACCACAGCAGCCTGGTTGTAGGAGCAGAGAGAGGGGGATGGTGCTCGCTGTACCCAAAGAGGGCAACGTCATGACAACAGCGTTATGGTAATGTGGCCGCACCGTCTCCCATGAGCCCCACAAAATTGCACCAAATGAACCAGTTTATAGCTGGGTTCTTCACTGATCTTTTATACCTTCTCCGGAATATAAATGTTATTCGAACCTCAAGTTCTGTGAGGTGGAAGAAATTCCTTTGTTTTCTATGAAAGTCCGCTTTGTCTCTATACTGTGGCCATGAGGAGATAATCTCCTCCAGGAATTTACGACCTCTCTCTGACCACAGCAGCCTAGGTGTAGGAGGCAGGGAGAGGGGGATGGGGCTTGCTGTACTCAAAGAGGGCAACGTCATGACACATTATTGGGCACAGACAACAGCACAAAGGCCAAGAAGGTAGAGACAACAATAATTCACGCAAAGCAGCCACAACTGTCATTAAGAGTGTCCATGATTGAGTCTTTGAATGAAGAAATTGAGATAAAACTGTCCAGTTTGAGTGTTTGTTGCAGCTCGTTCCAGTCGCTAGCTGCAGTGAACTGAAAAGAGGCGCTTTGGGGACCTTTAACAGAATGTGACTGGCAGAACGGGTGTTGTATGTGGAGGATGAAGGCTGCAATAGATGTCTCAGATAGGGGGGAGTGAGGCCTAAGAGGGTTTTATAAATAAGCATCAACCAGTGGGTCTTGTAACAGGTATACAGAGATGACCAGTTTACAGAGGAGTATAGAGTGGAGTGATGTGTCCTATAAGGAGCGTTGGTGGCCAATCTGATGGCCGAATGGTAAAGAACAACTTCAACCCTATTTTATTTTTAAGGGGATAGAAATTAGCAGATTTAAGTGTAACAAATTAGATTACTTGCAACTAATACCCCCCACCTTTTTTCTATATAATGTCCCTACCCCCATTTCCCCTGGTTTTCCCCTCAGTGGAAAACATACAAATTCAAGTCTAACTTTCAACTGAGAGAAAATGTGCATGTGCAATTTACACGTGTTTCTCCATGCTATTACACGCTGGATATTTGAACCATATGATGTTTGTGAATTACATATTTTTCCTCCTCCCCTCTTGCTTCTGCACATAATTCCCTTTTCACTTCTCTCTCTGTATGTATTGGTCTACTCTAATTAACAGGTTCTCTCAGAACTGAAAGGAAATACGCTACTATGGGCGATTTACACATTTTCCCCATTCACTTGCACTCTGGATATTTGAACCATAATTCTTACAGTATATTCTCCACAGCATCTTTTCTACACATAATTGCCTCTTCTCTTCCATCTCTGTGTTGATTGATTTGGTTGTATCCCAAAATGGAACCCTATTCCATATTTAGTTCATACTACCCTATAGGCCCATATCAAAATATAGTGCACTATATAGGGAATAGGGTGCCATTGAGACTTATCCATGAACAGGTGAACAGAGGTATGCTAAAACAGACAGGGTCTCCCTGAGGTCTGAAGGAGAAAGCTTAACTCTGTTCATTCGTCGCTTGATTTAAATCACAGCTGATCCAGTAGACTAGATCGTCCTCCCCACATCTCCGAGCCCTCATGTGACTCCCTCTATTTACAGTTTGTTTATTTATACACTCTCTTAGTAATATGTTAATCATCTGATTTAAATTTCTGTTGACCTCTTTAGCAAACGAGTCAATAGGCATGTACTGTCTTTCATCTGTATAGGCTACTGATTTGTGTATAGTGATACATCTGTAGCCTATTGACGACATCTTATTATGTGAAACTGTGAAAAGCTTATTTCCTGGGTTGGCAGGTAGCCTATTGGTTAAGATCCCTGGGACAGTAACTGTAAAGGTTGTCTGTTCAAATCCCTGAGCCGACTATGTGAAAAATCTGTCGATTTGCACCTGAGCAAAGTACTTAAGCCCAGTTGCTATGGATAAGAGTGTCTACTAAAATGAAATCAAACTGAACTTTCCTACTGGTGTTAGGAAACAGGCTGTGAGTACTATGACAACAAAATGGGCCTACAGCCTACAAAGATATGGACACTCTCCCCTTAAGAACTTAGAGAACACTGGCAATGCCATCTACGAGGGAGCTCAATGTATTTATATCTGCTGTGATAGAAAAATTACATATTTACCTGATTTCTTTGATATTAATGGTTAACAATTCATATTTAACTAATAGTAAGACATTTCTGTTCTACTAATGCTTTGTCTTTATGGTTTCCACTCGAGTTCCCTGGAAGAGTTTAGAACAAGCCCTCATTGTCTCATAACCATCCTGGAATCCCGTGCAGATAACCAGGGTGGAACCATCCATCCAAATACAACATTAAAAGTAACTGGAAGACAAACACAGTCCTGAAATGCAAACAACTTAATCAAATTACAGCGTGTATTATCAAGGTTACATTTATGTTTTAGCTAGTTTTAAACAAAGGACAGAAATAGAACAGAATACAGTAGGTCTGACACACAAACACACTCTGAAACACTTTGGATTCAACTGAGGCCCTTTTAACTAGATGGACAAGAACGCATAGAGCCACCCATGCAGTTAGCTATTGAGACAATGTCTACATATACCATACTGTATTACATCTGAATTAGGATTCTGTCCCTCCATCAGATGGAGAGAGAGAGGAGTGTAATAGAAGAGTGTATTTAATCCCTCTCTTTCTTCTATCTGAGGAGATTGTGGCATCTGTCTACTGTATCTCCACCTCTCTTTCTCCATCTCTCTTCTCCATCTCTACTGTATCTCCACATCTCTTTCTCCACCTCTCTTCTCCATCTCTACTGTATCTCCACCTCTCTTTCTCCATCTCTCTTCTCCATCTCTACTGTATCTCCACATCTCTTTCTCCACCTCTCTTCTCCATCTCTACTGTATCTCCACATCTCTTTCTCCATCTCTCTTCTCCATCTCTACTGTATCTCCATCTCTCTTCTCCATCTCTACTGTATCTCCACATCTCTTTCTCCACCTCTCTTCTCCATCTCTACTGTATCTCCACATCTGTCTTTCTCCACCTCTCTTTCTCCACCTCTCTTTCTCCATCTCTACTGTATCTCCACATCTCTTTCTCCACCTCTCTTCTCCATCTCTACTGTATCTCCATCTCTCTTCTCCATCTCTACTGTATCTCCACATCTCTTTCTCCACCTCTCTTCTCCATCTCTACTGTATCTCCACATCTCTTTCTCCACCTCTCTTCTCCATCTCTACTGTATCTCCACATCTGTCTTTCTCCACCTCTCTTTCTCCACCTCTCTTTCTCCATCTCTACTGTATCTCCACATCTCTTTCTCCACCTCTCTTCTCCATCTCTACTGTATCTCCATCTCTCTTCTCCATCTCTACTGTATCTCCACATCTCTTTCTCCACCCTCTTCTCCATCTCTACTGTATCTCCACATCTCTTTCTCCACCTCTCTTCTCCATCTCTACTGTATCTCCACCTCTCTTTTTCCAGCTCTCTTTCTCCACCTCTCTTCTCCATCTCTACTGTATCTCCACCTCTCTTTCTCCATCTCTCTTTCTCCACCTCTACTGTATCTCCACATCTCTTTCTCCACCTCTCTTCTCCATCTCTACTGTATCTCCATCTCTCTTCTCCATCTCTACTGTATCTCCACATCTCTTTCTCCACCTCTCTTCTCCATCTCTACTGTATCTCCACCTCTCTTTTTCCAGCTCTCTTTCTCCACCTCTCTTCTCCATCTCTACTGTATCTCCACCTCTCTTTCTCCATCTCTCTTTCTCCACCTCTCTTCTCCATCTCTACTGTATCTCCACCTCTCTTCTCCACCTCTCTTTCTCCACCTCTCTTCTCCATCTCTACTGTATCTCCACCTCTCTTTTTCCATCTGTCTTTCTCCACCTCTCTTTCTCCACCTCTCTTTCTCCATCTCTCTTCTCCATCTCTACTGTATCTCCATCTCTCTTCTCCATCTCTACTGTATCTCCACATCTCTTTCTCCACCTCTCTTCTCCATCTCTACTGTATCTCCACATCTCTTTCTCCACCTCTCTTCTCCATCTCTACTGTATCTCCACCTCTCTTTTTCCAGCTCTCTTTCTCCACCTCTCTTCTCCATCTCTACTGTATCTCCACCTCTCTTTATCCATCTCTTTCTCCACCTCTCTTCTCCATCTCTACTGTATCTCCACCTCTCTTCTCCACCTCTCTTTCTCCACCTCTCTTCTCCATCTCTACTGTATCTCCACCTCTCTTTTTCCATCTGTCTTTCTCCACCTCTCTTTCTCCACCTCTCTTCTCCATCTCTACTGTATCTCCACCTCTCTTCTCCATCTCTACTGTATCTCCACCTCTCTTTTTCCATCTGTCTTTCTCCACCTCTCTTTCTCCACCTCTCTTCTCCATCTCTACTGTATCTCCACCTCTCTTCTCCATTTGTACTGTATCTCCACATCTCTTCCTCCACCTCTCTTCTCCACCTCTCTTTCTCCACCTCTCTTCTCCATCTCTACTGTATCTCCACCTCTCTTCTCCATTTCTACTGTATCTCCACATCTCTTTCTCCACCTCTCTTCTCCATCTCTACTGTATCTCCACCTCTCTTCTCCATTTCTACTGTATCTCCACCTCTCTTCTCCATCTCTACTGTATCTCCACCTCTCTTCTCCATTTCTACTGTATCTCCACATCTCTTGCTCCACCTCTCTTCTCCACCTCTCTTTCTCCACCTCTCTTTCTCCATCTCTCTTTCTCCATCTCTCTTTCTCCACCTCTCTTCTCCATCTCTACTGTATCTCCACCTATCTTTCTCCAACTCCACCTCTCTTTCTCCATCTCTACTGTATCTCCACCTCTGTTTCTCCATCTCTACTGTATCTCCACCTATCTTTCTCCATCTCTCTTTCTCCACCTCTCTTCTCCATCTCTACTGTATCTCCACCTCTCTTTCTCCACCTTTCTTCTCCATCTCTACTGTATCTCCACCTCTCTTTCTCCATCTCTCTTTCTCCACCTCTCTTCTCCATCTCTACTGTATCTCCACCTATCTTTCTCCATCTCCATCTCTCTTCTCCATCTCTACTGTATCTCCACCTCTCTTTCTCCATCTCTCTTTCTCCATCTCTACTGTATCTCCACATCTCTTTCTCCATCTCTTCTCCATCTCTACTGTACCTCCACATCTCTTTCTCCACCTCTCTTCTCCATCTCTACTGTATCTCCACCTCTTTTTCCAGCTCTCTTTCTCCTCCTCTCTTCTCCATCTCTACTGTATCTCCACCTCTCTTTTTCCAGCTCTCTTTCTCCATCTCTCTTCTCCATCTCTACTGTATCTCCACCTCTCTTATCCATCTCTACTGTATCTCCACCTCTCTTTTTCCATCTGTCTATCTCCACCTCTCTTTCTCCACCTCTCTTCTCCATCTCTACTGTATCTCCATCTCTCTTCTCCATCTCTACTGTATCTCCACATCTCTTTCTCCACCTCTCTTCTCCATCTCTACTGTATCTCCACATCTGTCTTTCTCCACCTCTCTTTCTCCACCTCTCTTTCTCCATCTCTACTGTATCTCCACATCTCTTTCTCCACCTCTCTTCTCCATCTCTACTGTATCTCCATCTCTCTTCTCCATCTCTACTGTATCTCCACATCTCTTTCTCCACCTCTCTTCTCCATCTCTACTGTATCTCCACATCTCTTTCTCCATCTCTCTTCTCCATCTCTACTGTATCTCCACATCTCTTTCTCCACCTCTCTTCTCCATCTCTACTGTATCTCCACATCTCTTTCTCCATCTCTCTTCTCCATCTCTACTGTATCTCCATCTCTCTTCTCCATCTCTACTGTATCTCCACATCTCTTTCTCCACCTCTCTTCTCCATCTCTACTGTATCTCCACATCTGTCTTTCTCCACCTCTCTTTCTCCACCTCTCTTTCTCCATCTCTACTGTATCTCCACATCTCTTTCTCCACCTCTCTTCTCCATCTCTACTGTATCTCCATCTCTCTTCTCCATCTCTACTGTATCTCCACATCTCTTTCTCCACCTCTCTTCTCCATCTCTACTGTATCTCCACATCTCTTTCTCCACCTCTCTTCTCCATCTCTACTGTATCTCCACCTCTCTTTTCCAGCTCTCTTTCTCCACCTCTCTTCTCCATCTCTACTGTATCTCCACCTCTCTTTCTCCATCTCTCTTTCTCCACCTCTACTGTATCTCCACATCTCTTTCTCCACCTCTCTTCTCCATCTCTACTGTATCTCCATCTCTCTTCTCCATCTCTACTGTATCTCCACATCTCTTTCTCCACCTCTCTTCTCCATCTCTACTGTATCTCCACCTCTCTTTTTCCAGCTCTCTTTCTCCACCTCTCTTCTCCATCTCTACTGTATCTCCACCCTCTTTCTCCATCTCTCTTTCTCCACCTCTCTTCTCCATCTCTACTGTATCTCCACCTCTCTTCTCCACTCTCTTTCTCCACCTCTCTTCTCCATCTCTACTGTATCTCCACCTCTCTTTTTCCATCTGTCTTTCTCCACCCTCTTTCTCCACCTCTCTTTCTCCATCTCTCTTCTCCATCTCTACTGTATCTCCATCTCTCTTCTCCATCTCTACTGTATCTCCACATCTCTTTCTCCACCTCTCTTCTCCATCTCTACTGTATCTCCACATCTCTTTCTCCACCTCTCTTCTCCATCTCTACTGTATCTCCACCTCTCTTTTTCCAGCTCTCTTTCTCCACCTCTCTTCTCCATCTCTACTGTATCTCCACCTCTCTTTATCCATCTCTCTTTCTCCACCTCTCTTCTCCATCTCTACTGTATCTCCACCTCTCTTCTCCACCTCTCTTTCTCCACCTCTCTTCTCCATCTCTACTGTATCTCCACCTCTCTTTTTCCATCTGTCTTTCTCCACCTCTCTTTCTCCACCTCTCTTCTCCATCTCTACTGTATCTCCACCTCTCTTCTCCATCTCTACTGTATCTCCACCTCTCTTTTTCCATCTGTCTTTCTCCACCTCTCTTTCTCCACCTCTCTTCTCCATCTCTACTGTATCTCCACCTCTCTTCTCCATTTGTACTGTATCTCCACATCTCTTCCTCCACCTCTCTTCTCCACCTCTCTTTCTCCACCTCTCTTCTCCATCTCTACTGTATCTCCACCTCTCTTCTCCATTTCTACTGTATCTCCACATCTCTTTCTCCACCTCTCTTCTCCATCTCTACTGTATCTCCACCTCTCTTCTCCATTTCTACTGTATCTCCACCTCTCTTCTCCATCTCTACTGTATCTCCACCTCTCTTCTCCATTTCTACTGTATCTCCACATCTCTTGCTCCACCTCTCTTCTCCACCTCTCTTTCTCCACCTCTCTTTCTCCATCTCTCTTTCTCCATCTCTCTTTCTCCACCTCTCTTCTCCATCTCTACTGTATCTCCACCTATCTTTCTCCAACTCCACCTCTCTTTCTCCATCTCTACTGTATCTCCACCTCTGTTTCTCCATCTCTACTGTATCTCCACCTATCTTTCTCCATCTCTCTTTCTCCACCTCTCTTCTCCATCTCTACTGTATCTCCACCTCTCTTTCTCCACCTTTCTTCTCCATCTCTACTGTATCTCCACCTCTCTTTCTCCATCTCTCTTTCTCCACCTCTCTTCTCCATCTCTACTGTATCTCCACCTATCTTTCTCCATCTCCATCTCTCTTCTCCATCTCTACTGTATCTCCACCTCTCTTTCTCCATCTCTCTTTCTCCATCTCTACTGTATCTCCACATCTCTTTCTCCATCTCTCTTCTCCATCTCTACTGTATCTCCACATCTCTTTCTCCACCTCTCTTCTCCATCTCTACTGTATCTCCACCTCTCTTTTTCCAGCTCTCTTTCTCCACCTCTCTTCTCCATCTCTACTGTATCTCCACCTCTCTTTTTCCAGCTCTCTTTCTCCATCTCTCTTCTCCATCTCTACTGTATCTCCACCTCTCTTATCCATCTCTACTGTATCTCCACCTCTCTTTTTCCATCTGTCTATCTCCACCTCTCTTTCTCCACCTCTCTTCTCCATCTCTACTGTATCTCCACCTCTCTTCTCCATTTCTACTGTATCTCCACATCTCTTGCTCCACCTCTCTTCTCTACCTCTCTTTCTCCACCTCTCTTCTCCATCTCTACTGTATCTCCACCTATCTTTCTCCATCTCTCTTTCTCCACCTCTCTTCTCCATCTCTACTGTATCTCCATCTCTCTTTCTCCACCTCTCTTCTCCATCTCTACTGTATCTCCATCTCTCTTTCTCCACCTCTCTTCTCCATCTCTACTGTATCTCCACCTCTCTTCTCCACCTCTCTTTCTCCACCTCTCTTCTCCATCTCTACTGTATCTCCACCTAACTTTCTTCATCTCTCTTTCTCCACCTCTCTTTATCCATCTCTTCTGTGGGAGTTTAGAGATAATGATAGTAAGGTCAGACTCCATCTCAACAACATGACCTAACTGGCAGCGATACTGGTAATTGTTTCAACATCACTTTTTTATGCAAACACATTATCTGGACCACACACAAATGCACGCACACTATCAGGAACATCAGAAATCAATGACAAGAAGACCTGTGGTTTACGGGAACATCACTTAGATCTGAGTTGTTGCAGTAAAGGGAACAGTTAGCTAGTATTTCCTCGTACTGTAAGTGGTGGTCACTCAAGTGCCTCTTTCCTTATCATCTCCTCCCAGAGGGAGACCAATCAGACTGTGGTTGTGTCCCAAATGGCATCCCATTCCCTATATAGTGCACTACTTTTGACCAGAGCCCTATGATGGTGCCATTTGGGACCCACGTTAAATGATTAAACCCTGTCAATCAGGCAATCAAATTGATTTATAAAGCAGATGTCATGAAGTGCTGTTACAAGCCATGTAGCCCTGAGGCATAGTCCTAAGGCTCAGGTCCTCTGGGAAGAGAGAAAGAGAGCAAAAGAGACATGGACCAAGTAGAGGGAGCATACAGTACTTAAGATTAAAAAAAAGGACACCAGATAACACAGGAGAATTACACCAGACAGACTGACGCTAGCCCCTGGCATATAGACTTCTGCAGCGTGGATACTGGACATTGAGATGGAGGGGGGACACTGAGGCGACATCCGACGATACCCCGGGACAGGGCTAACGAGGCAGGATATAACCCTACCCACTTTGCCAAAGCACAGCCCACACACTACCAGAGGGATATCAATAGCCCACCAACGTATTACCCCTGAGACAAGGTGGAGTATGGCCCATGAAGATCTCCCTCACCGCAAGAGCCCGAGGGGGCGCAAAATCGGATAGGAAGATCACGTCAGTATCTCAACCCACTCAAGTCGAGTATAGCGATATTCAATGTGATGCACCTTCCTAGGGACGGCATGGGAGAGCACTAGCAAGAGAGTGACTCATAGGTTCAGAGGCAGAGAATCCCATTGGAGAGAGGGGAGCCAGCCAGGCAGAGACAGCAAGGGTGGTTCGTCACTCCAGTGCCTTGCCATTCACGTTCGAACCCCTGGGCCAGACTTTACTCAATCATAGAACCTACTGAAGAGATGAGTCTTCATTAATTAAAGACTTAAAGGTTGAGACCTAGTCTCCGTCTCTCACATGGATCAGCAGACCTTTCCATAAAATGTAGCTCTATAGGAGAAAGCCCTGCCTCTAGCTGTTTACTTAGAAATTCTAGAAACAATAAGGAGACATCTGTCTTGTGAGCTTACGTGTAGGTATGTACGGCAGAACCAAATTGGAGAGATAGATAGGAGCAAGTCCATGTAATGCTTTATAGGTTATCAGTAAAACATCGAATCAGCCCAAGCCTTAACAGGATGCTAGAGGCTTGTGCTGGAGTAATATGATCAAATGTTTTGGTTCTAGTCAAGATCTTAGCAGCCGTATTTAGCAATAGCTGAAGTTTATTTAGTGCATTATCCGGGTAGCCGGAGAGTAGAGTATTGCAGTAGTCTAATCTTGAAGTGACAAAAGACAAAAGCATGGATTAGCTCTTCGGCATAATTTTTGGACTAAAAGTTTGGACTAAAAAAAGCTGCTCTCTAAATATTTTCCACATGTTCGTCAAAAGAGAGATCAGGGTACAGAGTAACACCAAGATCCTTCACAGTTTTATTTGAGATTACTGTACAACCATCAATATGAACTGTCAGATGAAACAGCAGATCTCTTTGTTTCGTGGGACCTTTAACTAGCATCTCTGTTTTTTCCGTGTTTAAAAGTTTTAAAACATTCCTTAGGTCTGAAACACAGTCTTCCAGGGTAGGCAATTTTGGGGCTTCACCATGTTTCATCGAAATGTACAGCTGTGTATCTGTTGACATTATGTTTCCGAATAACATCACCAAAAGGTAGCATATATATAGTGAAAACAATAGTGATCCTAAAGCAGATCCTTGCATAGCTGGTCCTCTGTAATAGATCAGCTGGTCCTCTGTAATAGAGCAGCTGGTCCTCTGTAATAGAGCAGCTGGTCCTCTGTAATAGATCAGCTGGTCCTCTGTAATCAACACACAGACACACACACACACACACACACACACACACACACACACACACACACACACACACACACACACACACACACACACACACACACACACACACACACACACACACACACACACACACACACACACACACACACACAAACAGCTTCTTCTCAAGTAAATCCTAAACTCTATTGTATTGGTTCATAAAGGAGACATTATGGTAGTATTGATATTGATAATACTACGATGTTGTTATGAATTCAGTTTTGTTTAATTCAGTTTTCCTTCTTCAATCGATTTGTGGATTGAACACAACTTTTGTCTCTTGCCCACCATCATCCCTATCTGACTATGACCCATATTTATCTCTTCCCCTCCCTCTCCCCAGGTTCCTCCCATCCTATTGGACAAGCAGTTCTCTGACTTCACTCCTGACATCACACCCATCATCCTAGCAGCTCACACCAACAACTATGAGATCATCAAACTGCTGGTGCAGAAGGGGGTGTCTGTGCCCCAGCCACATGAGGTGGGTCTGAATCAGGATATATGCTACACAATGGTTTAGTACTATGGTAAATTATAAAATACTACATGCTACAGTATGATATAGTATGTAATGTAGTAGAGTACAATAGTCACAGCAGGCTACACTACACTATACAGTATGATACAATAGTAGAGTACAGTATGATAGTTACAGTACTGCCCTCCGTCCCCTAACTCTCCACTACCGGTGTGTGTTCCAGGTGCGCTGTAACTGCATGGAGTGTGTGTCCAGTTCTGATGTGGATAGTCTTCGTCACTCCCGCTCACGTCTCAACATCTACAAGGCCCTGGCCAGCCCATCACTCATAGCCCTCTCCAGTGAAGACCCTTTCCTCACAGCCTTCCAGCTCTCCTGGGAACTGCAGGAACTCAGCAAGGTGGGGGTTTCAACAGATATTTGCTAAGTTTATTTAATTTAATTTAATTGAGCTGGAGGATGAGTTTGAGTCGAAGAAGAGTGAGGAGTTGTTTCAGCAGTGTACTTTATAAGCAGTTTATGGACTATTAATGTACATACTTAATTATTATTTGGAACATAAGGCTTCCACAATAGAGTGCCACAGACGCCCATCTTCTGCCTTTTAGGAGATGGACGGTGTTCCATTTATTTGTGCTCGACTTTTAACTAACGTTTCCTGACTGTTTCAGGTGGAGAATGAGTTTATGTCGGAGTATGAAGAGTTATCTCAGCAGTGTAAACAGTTTGCCAAGGACCTGTTGGACCAAACCAGAAGTTCCAGAGAACTAGAGCTGATCCTGAACTACAGAGATGACATCAACCCTCTACTGGATGAGAACACCAACGATCTGGCCAGACTCAAACTGGCTATCAAATACACACAGAAAGAGGTAAGACACAACCAATGTGTTTATTGTCATTTTTCTGCTTGTTGACACTTGGCCAGGTGACTCTCCCTCCCAATGTACAGCTGAGGGTTTTGCATGTTATATTGCAGTGGATAAAGCATGAAGCTAACTGCTGTTATCTTTAAAATAGGATTGAGAAGTAGTAGCTGGCCGGATTTGGGTGGAGACTTCCTATGGGAGTTGGAATTATGTGATAATCACCAGGCTGTGTCTGAAAATGGCATCCTTCCTTAGTAAAACAACACATTACTGGAGCTCCACAACATTACCAAAAGTATGTGGACACCTGCTCGTCGAACATCTCATTCCAAAATCATGGGCATTCATATAGAGTTGGTTCCCTGTTTGCTGCTATAACAGCCTCTACTCTTTTGGGAAAGCTTTCCACTAATGTTTGAACATTGCTGCAGGGACTTGCGTCCATTCAGCCACAAGAGCATTAGTGAGGATGGGCGCTAATTTTGGGCGATTAGACATGGCTCGCAGTCTGCATTCCAATTCATCCCAAAGGTATTCGATGGGGTTGAGGTCAGGGCTCTGTGCAGGCCAGTCAAGTTCTTCCACACCAATCTCGACAAACCATTTCTGTATGGACCTCACTTTGTGCACGGGGGCATTGTCATGCTAAAACAGTAAAGGTCCTTCCCCAAACTGTTGGCAGTAAGTTGGAAGCACAGAATTGTCTAGAATGTCATTGTATGCTGTAGCGTTAAGATTTCACTTCACTGGAACTAAGGGGCCTAGCCGAAGCATGGAAAATTAGCCCCATACCATTATTCCTCCTCCATCAAACTTTACAGTTGTACTCTGCATTTGGGTAGGTAGTGTTCTCCTGGCATTCGCCAAACCCAGATTGGTCCGCGGACTCCCAGATAGTGAAGCGGGATTCATCACACCAGAGAACACATTTCCACTGCTCCAGAGTCCAATGGCGACGAGCTTTACACCACTCCAGCTGACGCTTGGGATTGTGCATGGTGATCTTAGGCTTGTGTGCGGCTGCTCTGCCATGGAAACCCATTTCATGAAGCTCCTGACGAACAGTTCCTGTTCTGATGTTGTTTCCAGATGCAGTCTGTTGGAACTGAGGACAGACAATTTTTAAAAAGCTACGTTCTTCAGCACTCGGCGGTCCTGTTCTGTGAGTTTGTGTGGCCTACCACTTCGTGGATGAGCCATTGTTGCTTCACAATAAGTTTCCACTTCACAATAAGAGCACTTACAGTTGACCGGGGCAGCCCTAGAAAGGCAATAATTTGATGAACTGACTTGTTGGAAAGGTGGCATCCTATGAAGGTGCCACTTTGAAAGTCACTGAGCTCTTCAGTAAAGCCATTCTACTGCCAATGTTTGTCTATGGAGTTTGCATTCAATGGAAACATAAATACCTTATTTACATAAGTATTCAGACCTTTTGCTATGAGACTCGAAATTGAGCTCGGGTGCATACTGTTTCCATTGATGATCCTCGAGATGTTTCGACAACTTGATTGGAGTCCACATGTTGTAAATTCAATGGATTGGATATGATTTGGATACACCTTTCTCCCACAGTTATATAAGTACCCATGTCAGAGCAAAAACCAAGCCATGAGGTCGAAGGAATTATCCATAGAGCTCCGAGCAGGATTGTATCGAGGCATAGATCTGGGGAAGATTACCAAAAGAATTCTGCAGCATTGAAGGTCCCCAAGAACACAGTGGCCTCCCTCATGGAAGAGGTTTGGAACCACCAAGACTCTTCCTAGAGCTGGCCGCCCAGCCAAACTGAGCATTTGGGGGAGAAGGGTCTTGGTCAGGGAGGTAACCAAGAACCCGATGGTCACTCTGACAGAGCTCCAGAGTTTCCCTGTGGAGATGGAAGAACCTTCCCGAAGGACAACCATCTCTGCTGCACTCCACCAATCAGGCCTTTATGGTAGAGTGGCCAGACAGAAGCCACTCCTCAGTAAAAGGCACCTGATAGCATGCGTGTAGTTTGCAGGAGGCACTTAAAGACTCTCAGACTACGAGAATCAAGATTCTCTGGTCAGGTGAAACCAAGATTGAACTCTTTGGCCTGAATGCCAAGCGTCACGTCTGGAGGAAACGTCTGGCATCATCACCGACAGTGAAGTATGGTGGTGGCAGCATCATGCTGTGGGGATGTTTTTCAGCGGCAGGGACTGGGAGACTAGTCAGGATCGAGGCAAAGATGAACGGAGCAAAGTACAAAGAGATCCTTGATGTAAACCTGCTCAAGAGTTCAAACCGAGGTAAAGGTTCACCTTCCAATAGGACAAAGTCACTAAGCACACAGCCAAGACAACGCAGGAGTGCCCGGACTTGAACCGAATCTCAGGAGAGACCTGAAAATAGCTGTGCAGCAACACTCCCCATCCAACCTGACAGAGCTTGAGAGGATCTGAAGAGAGGAATGGGAGAAACTCCCCAAACAGGTGTGCCAAGCTTGTAGCGTCATACCCAAGAAGACTCGAGACAGTAATCACTGTCAAAGGTGCTTCAACAAAGTAAATGATCTGAATACTTAAGTAAATGTGATATTTCAGTGTTTTATTTTTTATACATTTCAAAAAATCTGTTTTTGCATTGTCATTATGGGGTATTGTGCGTAGATTGATGTGTGGAAAAAAGCGATTTAATACATTTTCGAATAAGGCTGTAACGTAACAAAATGTGGAAAAAGTCAAGGGGTCTGAACAGTTTCCGAATGCACTGTATGGTGTATGTCTCAGTCTGCTGTCCAGTCCCTTGATGGGAACATAATGAAACATAATGATACAGCAATAATGATGCTACAAATACGATAATGCTCTGACTGAATGTTTCCTTGGAATACTGACTCACAATACATCTAAATGACACAGAAAGCAACATGTTACACAGGAAAACAACAACCTTGGCTACATTGCATATGGCACCCTTATCATGGCTGGTATGCCGTCAGAAGTTTGTGGGAATATTGTCTCATGTTAAGTGTACAACACTGTATTGTGAATGTTTGGTTTATGGTTGGTTGCTGCTAGACTTAGCATGTACAGTACAGTTATGAAATGTTGCCCCCTCCTGAGTAGAATAGGATGCTGCATCTGTTTTCATGAACAGAGTGAAGAGGACCGAGAACTGCAGAAGAAAACACAAATTCATTGCTTAATACTTTAAACCCTTTCCATGAGACGGACATATACAGTATGACACTACTGAAAATACACAACATGCTATATCGCTTTAAGGTTATGGATAGAACAGAGATAAGACTCCATAGAGAGACATTTCTAACGAACTCCATGTTCCTGTTTGAAAGAGTGCCTGTCTGTCAAATCTGTTCCTCATTAAACATCATTATGTTTTTGTCTCTGTGAGATTTGATAGAACCATCTGCTGAACATTTGCGCTGCCTCTGTGTGACGTAAAGTTCATCTCAGTCTAATGGAATTACGAACAATTACAACCAAATGGATCCCCATCACTTAGAGCAGGGCATTGTGGGGGATGAGGTCATTAGTGAGGTCATCAGTCAGAGAGCGACTGAGACAGAGAGTGTTTTAGACAGTGCCTGAGACGGATAGAGTGTTCCTTATCCTGTAAGCAGTGGCAGATCTGAGAGAACTGTAATGCTCTGGTTACACACCCACCCCAGTTCCTGGAACTGTGCTGACAAGGACAATATGAAGAGAAAGTATCCGACACAGCGCAGTGTGTGAAGAGGATATTAGAGAGGAACAGAGATGCCAGGGAGGGACACTTGGGACCAGGCCAAAAACAGCTGGTAACACTCATCAGAATGATCAGGCACATTAAGGTCATTAAGAGCTGGAGGTGCTGCTGGACTAAACCAGACTAAACAGTCATTGACCGGGTCCCAAATAGCACATAGGGTGTAATTTGGGATGCACACAATGTAATCTGGGACGTCAATTGACCTCCTCCATTAGCTGAGTATGTTTACTGCTGTCAGTATGCTGTATGCCTTACCCGTGTCAGTTGTGGAGTGGAAAGCAAGTGAGAAAGAATATTAAACATTGTGAAGTTGCATTAGACACACAGGTCTCCAATAACAGCTAATCAGTAATGTATCATAAAGGCTGACCCTCTCCCTCCCTCCCTCCCTCCCTCCCTCCCTCCCTCCCTCCCTCCCTCCCTCCCTCCCTCCCTCCCTCCCTCCCTCCCTCCCTCCCTCCCTCCCTCCCCCTCCCTCCCTCCCTCCCTCCCTTCCTCCCTCCCCTCATACCCCTCTCGCTCCTCTTTCTCCCCCTCTCTCTTTCCTCCCCTCCTCCCTCCCTCAATCTCCCTCCTCCAGTTTGTAGCCCAGCCTAACTGTCAGCAGCTGCTTGCGTCTCGTTGGTACGATGAGTTCCCTGGGTGGAGGCGTCGTCACTGGGCAGGGAAGTTCCTAACCTGTGTCTTCATCGGCCTCCTCTTCCCCCTCTTCTCCCTCTGCTACCTGGTCTCTCCTAAGAGCCGCTATGGACACTTCATCAGGCAAGTATCCTAGACATTAGAGAGGCAGGCCAGCAACTGGAGGGTTGCCAGTTTGAATCCCTGGTCTGATGGGAAAAATCTGTCAGGAAGCTGAAGTTGAATTTATGTTAGACCTAATGGACAATAAAGTAATCTTCTTCTACATCATTAGGAAGCCCTTCATCAAGTTTATCTGCCACACAACGTCGTATCTCACCTTCCTGTTCCTCCTGCTGCTGGCCTCCCAGCACATCGTCTCTACAGACCCCAACAGACAGGGGCCGACTCCTACTGTGGTGGAATGGATGATACTGCCCTGGGTACTGGGTAAGAGTGTGTGTGTGTGTGTGTGTGTGTGTGTGTGTGTGTGTGTGTGTGTGTGTGTGTGTGTGTGTGTGTGTGTGTGTGTGTGTGTGTGTGTGTGTGTGTGTGTGTGTGTGTGTGTGTGTGTGTGTGCGCAGAGGTGCACAACATGATTGGTCAAGAAAGGATAGACCCGGACACATGCTGCTCCCTCCAAAGTGATACATGATAGAGTGTCATTCGAGACATACCACGTAGACTGCTATTGGTGTTAATGATACTAGTTGATGATAATTCTGACAGGAAATGGTAGAAACCAAGCTTGTGTTTCAGCCAAATACCCTATCTACCTTTTACAGCTGGTTTTCATGCATTGTACACACACTGTATTGTAAGACAATCCAGCCCATGTGTTTCCTATTTAACTCCCATTACGGTGTTATGTTCAGTGCAACTGCATGGCAGGATGCATGGACTTGCAACCAGTCTACCTGTTCATACCTGTCTACCTGTTCATACCTGTCTACCTGCCATCTGGGACATAACTAGCCCTGCTGGTCTGTTCTCCGTCCTGTAGGCTTCATCTGGACAGAGATTAAACAGATGTGGGATGGAGGGTTCCAGGACTACATCCATGACTGGTGGAACCTCATGGACTTTGTTATGAACTCTCTGTACCTGGCTACCATTTCTCTGAAGATCGTTGCCTATGTCAAGGTACTGTATGATGGTTGTTGTGTACTAGATAATATGAAATACGCTTCAATAAATTGTCGACGAATTCTTGAAAATACAACCACCTTACACTCAGGCTTAATTTAAATGAGTAGGAGCGCCTCACGCTCGTCAAAAGTTGTCCAGTGAGCCTCCCGGGTGGCGCAGTGGTTTAGGGCGCTGTACTGCAGCACCAGCTCTGCCACCAGAGACTCTGGGTTCGCGCCCAGGCTCTGTTGTAACCAGCCTAATCGGGAGGTCCGTGGGGCGACTCACATTTGGCCTAGCGTCGTCCGGGTTAGGGAGGGTTTGGCCGGTAGGGATATCCTTGTCTCATCGCGTACCAGCAACTCCTGTGGCAGGCCAGGTGCAGTGCACGCTAACCAAGATTGCCAGGTGCACTGTGACACATTGGTGCGGCTGGCTACCGGGTTGGATGCACGCTGTGTTAAGAAGCAGTGCGGCTTGGTTGGGTTGTGTATCGGAGGACGCATGACTTTCAGCCTTCGTCTCTCCCGAGCCCGTACGGGATTTGTAGCGATGAGACAAGATAGTAGTTACTAACAATTGGATACCATGAAATTGGGGAGAAAAATGGGTAAAATGTTTAAAAGAACACACAAAAAAATTGTCCGGGGGAGAAGGCCTATTGGACTTACTATGTAATGCCACCTCTCACCCCCTTCTCCTACGCCTCTCCCCTCTCTGTCTCTCCCTCTCTTCCACAGTAAACTCTGATCTGTCCCCTCTGTCTCTACCTTTCTCCCACAGTGTTTTTGACCTCTCCCCTCTCTGTCTCTCCCTCTCTCCCACAGTACAGTGGCTTCAGGGCCAGGAACGAATGGCAGATGTGGCATCCTACCTTGGTAGCAGAGGCTGTGTTTGCCATCGCTAACATCTTCAGCTCCCTCCGCCTCATCTCTCTGTTTACAGCTAACTCCCACCTGGGACCTCTACAGGTCAGGATTATCATACTAGATTTACATGATTTGTCATTTAATACTATGTTTCTGTCATTATGTCCAGGAGCAGTATGTATTAAGCATCTTAGAGTAGCACTGCTGATTTAGGATCAGTTTTTCCTTTTAATTCACAATGAATAATATTATATGGTCGGGGAGGACCTGATCCTAGATCAGTATTCCTACTCTGAGACTTGATACATACAGTATGGCCCCTGATCTGTAAAGCACTGAGCTGCAATTTATTGTATGAAAGGTTCTCGTTTATGATGATGATTATGATTATGAATATGACGATAATCCTCATGATTCCAGATTTCTCTGGGCAGGATGCTGCTGGACATCCTTAAGTTCCTGTTTATCTACTGCCTGGTGCTCCTGGCCTTCGCTAACGGGCTCAACCAGCTCTACTTCTACTACGAGACAGACGAGGGACTGAAGGGATGCAAGGGCATCCGCTGCGAAACACAGAACAACGCTTTCTCAACGTTAGTAAAGACCTGATAATGTGTTCCTCTGTAACATGTTTAACTTTTGGGAGGGTTAACAAATTCTGTTAACTTTCCCAAAATGCCCAGAATCAGGAGGCAATTAGCAGGAAAACCAGGAATTTGGGGAAAGTTACTGGAATTTTGCAACCTTA
Organism: Oncorhynchus keta; assembly: GCF_023373465.1. Classification (NCBI taxonomy): domain Eukaryota; kingdom Metazoa; phylum Chordata; class Actinopteri; order Salmoniformes; family Salmonidae; genus Oncorhynchus; species Oncorhynchus keta. Next base: position 32,419,943 of record NC_068421.1, read on the forward strand.
CATTTTATTTTATTTAGATGGATATGTATGTTTTGCCAGGATTAGGGCAAAACTGGAATGGCAGCCTTTTATGATATCTTGACTATTCATGTAGATCCTGCTTTCCTTATATATTTAGAAATATAAACCCCCCTCTCTTGCATCCCCCTGTCTCTCTCTCTCTCTCTCTCTCTCTCTCTCTCTCTCTCTCTCTCTCTCTCTCTCTCTCTCTCTCTCTCTCTCTCTCTCTCTCTCTCTCTCTCTCTCACTCACTCTCTCTTTCATCTGTCTCTCTCTCTTTCATCCCTTTCTCTTGCTCTCTCTTTCATCCCTTTCTCTCTCTCTCTCTCTCTCTCTCTCTCTCTCTCTCATCTCTCGCTCTCTCATCTCTCTCTCTTTCTCCTCTAGGTTGTTTGAGACACTCCAGTCTTTGTTCTGGTCTGTCTTTGGGTTGATCAGTTTGTATGTGACCAACGTGGAGGCAGACCACCAGTTCACAGAGTTCGTAGGGGCCACCATGTTCGGAACCTATAATGTAATCTCTCTGGTGGTTCTACTCAACATGCTGATCGCCATGATGAACAACTCATACCAACACATCGCTGTGAGTGTAACCCTATCCTTAACCCTAACACTAACCCTAGCCATGATAGACAACTGCTACCGTTGTGAGTCTTATGCTATCACTGGAAAGCAAAATCATTCATTCATTCACTTGTTTGTGAGCCCAACAACTTGTCTGCGGTCATTTTATATCACACAGTTTTGTTCATATTACTTGTTCAGATGCTTAGCATGTGTTGTTTCTGTTCAGGATCATGCAGACATTGAGTGGAAGTTTGCAAGAACCAAGTTGTGGATGAGTTACTTTGAAGAGGGAGGGACTCTACCTTCTCCATTCAACATCATCCCGAGCCCCAAGTCAATCTGGTACTTCATCTGCTGGATCAGGAAACACATCTTCAAGATCACCAGGGCCAAGAAAACAGAAACATTTGGAACCATAGGGGTGAGGATGAAGTCTCTAGTCTACATCAACAATAATTGTACTGAACAGTAGGGTTGTAAAATGTCAGTAATTTCCCCCAAATTCCCAGGTTTTCCAGAAATCCTGGTTGGATTTCCTGTATTTCTTGTTTATTCCACTCTGATTCTGGGAATCTTCCAACTGGGATTTCTGGAAGACCTGGGAATTTGGGGAAAGTTACCGGAATTCTGAAACTCCACTGAACAGGTCACAGTTGAATCTTCTACTTTTTCTCCTCTGCTCTCGCCTCAGAAGGTTGTTCTCAACAAATTATCGTGAATGAAATGACCTGTTCTTCCCAGAATGGTTAGACGTGTGTCATGAGACATAACTGTTCTGATAGCATCAGCAGTTAGAAGTTAAAGGGATAGAGGGATCTTTCGGGAACTAAAGGGATAGTTCGGGATTTGGGCAATTAACAATCTTTATGTCTCTGCATCCAGTATGAAGGGAGTTACTGGTACTTTCGCAAGCCAATGCTAACTCGTATATGCGCTAGTTTAGCGAAAAAGAATAGTGCAAAGACTGGAAGTCTTCACGTAATGTTAGTTAGCATTGGCTCACAAAACAACCTTCCTTCATACTGGATCCAGAGACATTAAAATGGTATCCACGAGTTCATCTGACTCTGGAGAAGAAGATAAAGGGTTTCATTGCCCAACTCCCAAACTATCCCTTTAACAGAAAATGGGCAGGTGATGACAGAGCTAGCTGGCCAACTCTCCACCAAGAAGGAAATCACATGAACTGATTAGTCATGCTGCCTGGTTTGCTTTTGGAGTAAGTTAATGTTCCTCTTTTGTAGAGACGGGCTGCTATAAATGTAAGAATAAACCACCAGTATCAGGTATTTATATTTAAAATTATTATTTCTCATTCATTATGTGTCAGTTTTCAATGTTTTTTATTCTGCTGATGCACATATTTTGAACTCGATTTTTCCCAAATGGCACCCTATTCTCTATATAATGCACTACTTTTGACCAGAGTCCCGGTGAAAAAGTAGAGCTCTATGGCCCCGGTGAAAAAGTAGAGCTCTATGGCCCCGGTGAAAAAGTAGAGCTCTATTGCCCAGTCAAAAGTAGAGATCTATGGCCACGGTCAAAAGTAGAGATCTATGGCCCCGGTCAAAAGTAGAGCTCTATGACCCAGTCAAAAGTAGAGCTCTATGGCCACGGTCAAAAGTAGAGCTCTATGGCCCAGTCAAAAGTAGAGCTCTATGGCTCAGTCAAAAGTAGAGCTCTATGGCTCGATCAAAAGTAGAGCTCTATGACCCAGTCAAAAGTAGAGCTCTATGACCCAGTCAAAAGTAGAGCTCTATGGCCCCTGGTCAAAAGTAGAGCTCTATGGCTCGATCAAAAAGTAGAGCTCTATGGCCCCGGTCAAAAGTAGAGCTCTATGGCCACGGTCAAAAGTAGAGCTCTATGGCCACGGTCAAAAGTAGAGCACTACAGCATATAGCAAATAGGATGCCATTTGGGACACATACCTGTACCTGTCCACTCTAAGGGTTATGTTTTCCATTTTATCTACAGAAGTTGTTAGTAACCCAGGAGTAGATGTGTTTGGTATGATTCTATCAACCTGTGGACTGTGTTGTTTTCAGGAGGTTTTGAGGAACCTGGTGAAGAGATATGTGGCAGCCATGATCAGAGATGCCAAGACAGAGGAAGGACTGACTGAGGAGAACTTTAAGGTAAGGTTTGGTTTCCTCTGACATTCCACATTTCTTTAAAAACAATCTGAATTCAGCACCAGACAGGGACTAAACACTAAAAATAAGCATTGTTTCTGTCTCCGGCAATGAATGATAATTGACCTGCACTGTCCACTGTAAATGTCATAAATAGATAAAAGTTGTATGTGTGCATGTTTCTTTCCCCAGGAGCTGAAGCAGGACATCTCCAGCTTTAGGTATGAGGTCCTGGGGATGATGAAGGGGAAGGTGGGGCCTGGGGGTGGGGGCGTGGCTATAGCAGGAAGTAAACCCAGTGAAGTGGCAGGGGCCTCCAGTCTGGTCTACCCTGACCACTCCTTCAAGTACTCCCCCAAGTTCCCCCCGGCCACGCTTAAGACCAACATGTTTCACGTCACCACATCCATGCTCCAGCAGAGGGCAGCCCCCTCCTCCACCTCCTCGTCCACATCCCCTTCCACCTCTCAGGGCTTGAACCGACTGGTCAACGGCTCTGTGGTACCCTCTTGGACCTCCACTGACACCTCCTCCATCCCCACCTCCTCCACTTCCATCTCCTCTCCCTCCTCCACTCCCTCCATCAATGACGGACTGGCCAGGAAAGATATCTGTGACATTGGGCTCTACTCTGTGTCTGAGGAGATGGGGGAGGCTGACCTGGAGGAGCTGGACTGTGATGGAGAGAAGGAGGAGCAGGGTGGAGCGAGGGAGAGGACGTGTACAGAGAAGGAAGAAAACGAAGAGAGGGGAGAGTGAAGAGAGAAGGGTTCATGTTAGAACAGACTGTTGAGGATGAGACTGCTATGTAGAAGGACTATAGAGTGAATACTGTTCAAAAGACCACAAGCGATTTGAATGTATCATTATGATACGTCTTCATGGAGACCTGTGTAGTAACTTGTCTTGCGACTCCAGAACCAATTCAGCTCTCAGACTAATATATTCTGGTCTAGAACGTATAAGCCGGAGACCTGGAGACTAGAAGTCTGTTTCTTGGTTTGTGTACCAAATAGCACTCTATTCTCTATATAGTGTACTACATTTTACCAGGGGACATAGGGCTCTGGAACCAGGGGACATAGGGCTCTGGAACCAGGGGACATAGGGCTCTGGAACCAGGGGACATAGGGTTCTAGAACCAGGGGACATAGGGCTCTGGAACCAGGGGACATGGGGCTCTGGAGCCAGGGGACATAGGGTTCTAGAACCAGGGGACATAGGGTTCTGGAACCAGGGGACTTAGGGCTCTGGAACCAGGGGACATAGGGTTCTATAACCAGGGGACATAGGGTTCTGGAACCAGGGGACATAGGGTTCTGGAACCAGGGGACTTAGGGCTCTGGAACCAGGGGACATAGGGTTCTATAACCAGGGGACATAGGGTTCTGGAACCAGGGGACTTAGGGCTCTGGAACCAGGGGACATAGGGTTCTAGAACCAGGGGACATAGGGTTCTGGAACCAGGGGACATAGGGCTCTGGAACCAGGGGACATAGGGTTCTAGAACCAGGGGACATAGGGCTCTGGAACCAGGGGACTTAGGGCTCTGGAACCAGGGGACATAGGGTTCTAGAACCAGGGGACATAGGGCTCTGGAACCAGGGGACTTAGGGCTCTGGAACCAGGGGACATAGGGTTCTAGAACCAGGGGACATAGGGTTCTAGAACCAGGGGACATAGGGTTCTAGAACCAGGGGACATAGGGCTCTGGAACCAGGGGACATGGGGCTCTGGAGCCAGGGGACATAGGGTTCTAGAACCAGGGGACATAGGGTTCTGGAACCAGGGGACTTAGGGCTCTGGAACCAGGGGACATAGGGTTCTATAACCAGGGGACATATGGTTCTGGAACCAGGGGACATAGGGTGTCATATGGAACAAGCATATAAGACGTCATTCTCCGACCAGGATTTCTGGAAAACCTGGGAATTTGGGGAAAGTTACCTGAGTTTTGTAACCCTAGACGTGATAGATCTATCAGTATTTTATTAACAAGCACTGTCTCTGCTGCTTCCTCTCGTCAGCCCCCTGCTATGTCACAACAATCCCTTGTCATAATGCATAACGGAAAACACTAATGATTCTTACAGGTAGATCTGTACAATGTCACACCTTAGCGAATTATTCAAAACTAGTTTGAACCCTATTTCCTATATAGTGCACTACTTTTGACCAAGTCAAATGAATTTATTGTGTTGGAGGTTTCATGATGCTTGTATCATGTTGATGATTGTAAGATTGTTCTATACATCATTTGAGGTTAAGTGTATCCTTGTAGCTGTGTGGGCTAATAAACAAAATGTTTGCCTTGGGGTAATTTGAGCCAATTACCACAGGGTATGTTGAGCCAATGACCACGGGGTATGTTGAGCCAATGACCACGGGGTATGTTGAGCCAATGACCATGGGGTATGTTGAGCCAATGACCATGGGGTATGTTGAGCCAATGACCACGGGGTATGTTGAGCCAATGACCACGGGGTATGTTGAGCCAATGACCACGGGGTATGTTGAGCCAATGACCACGGGGTATGTTGAGCCAATGACCACGGGGTATGTTGAGCCAATGACCATGGGGTATGTTGAGCCAATGGCAAGTTGAGCAAATGTAAATGTTTTCTTCCCATGCGTAATCCAAGGCATTATCGATGGGATAGGAGGTAACAACAGGGACTGTCCTATTTTAAAAGTGTTTAAAAAAGTAGAGTGTTTATTAGGTGTTAAGCCTGTGTTAAAATATGTTTAAAATTATTTAAAGACAAAAAAAGTGATTGTAATTGTGTTAAAGATAGACATTGTTTAAAAAGGTAGTGGTAATATTTAATCCAGTACAGACATTTGAAGGCGGCTTAACTTACCCTGTCCCACAATTCATATCACCCTATACCCGGTGTGTTGTGCCAAGAGACTACTTTCTTTGGACAAGCTATGTTTTCAGAACTGTAATGTTTACATGAATTCGGATTATTTCCATGTTAGAAATAATACTATATTTCCCTTTACGGAGTGATACAGAATGGAAAACTTAACTTACCCAACAACTGAATGTTGACATAGCTTAGCTTGTGAAATACAATTCATTAGCTTTTTTGTGAGGAATTCCCCACGTTCTTACCATATGATGCTATACTCAGTACTGACAGTAACACTGCACACTAACTCAGCTCCCAGCATCCCATTGTTAACCTTAAAGGGGCAATCCGAGAGTGGTACAGCCATTTGTGCATATTTTGGGGGGCTTTTTATAGCTCCGTTTATTTGAGTGTTTTCTTCTTTAGGCCCATCCCTCAGCCGTTTACCAAAACAAGTGGTGGAGTTACCACTTTGTTGTTATCATGTCAGGATGTAAGGCAGATGGTTCAAGTCTCAGAGATTTATTGACTATAGAGGGGCAGGCAAAAGGCAGGTCGAGGACAGGCAGGGGTTCGTTATCCTGTAATAGTTGGCAGACGTAGACGGTAGGCAGGCTCAGGGTCAAGACAGGCAAAACAGGTCGTAACCGGGGAGACTGGAACAAAAACAAGAAAGAGGAACGGGACAAGGCAAACTGGCAACAGTCAAAACAGAAAGCACAGGTATAAATTCACAGGGGATGTATGGGAGACACCTGGTGGGAGACACCTGGTGGGAGACACAAGACAAGGTGAAACAGATCAGGGTGTGACAGTTGTTTTTTGAATCCTAGATTTGCCCTTCAAGGTAAGATACTGGGACTCAGCATCCCATTGTTAACCTTAAAGACATACTACTGCATTCACATGTGAAGTATTGCATTGTATTCTGCTATTCTGATTATGCAAATTGATTACATATGTATACTTTCTGAGGGAGTGCTAATGTTGTGTTTTATTTCTGGCAATCATTCAGCCTCCAGAGGGCTATACAACATGAATCAATAAACATAATATGTTTTTAACATATATGATTTGAAATCAGTATCACCATCTTTTAGACAGACAGTGAGCGTTTTCTCACATATATATCACCATATATCACACGTTCCTCATTCATCTTTTTGCACTTCCATGGATATTCTCAGCTTCACACCTACAGATCTGCTGGAGTGTCTCATCTACTCATTAGATCTCTGTCTCCATGGTAACATGAATTGGAAGAATCATTTTCTAATATGAAGGTACTTCACTGCTACTTCAGACTGGTTAAGGTCACACAGAGGAACATTCGCTTGGCTGAGAAACCTGTTGAAAAATAAAAATCCCGATCCTCTTACATATAATTCTTTAATCATTTTTATGGTAGGACAGATAGGAATAGTTTGTGAGCCAGACATAAAGGATTTAAGGGCACAGACAGGCGGCTGAGCAGAACTAGTGCACTTTATAGGGTACCATTTCAGAGTCAGACATAGCCCATGTGTCTGCTGCTCCTCTCCCCAGTCACTCAGTGTTCCTGCAGTCTGCTGGCCTTTACAGGGAAAAGTCACACTGCATGTGTTAAATGAGTTAACCAGCCTGGGTGTTAAAACACTGTCATTACTCTCTCATCTAACAGGGACATGCTGCTCCGGGAGATTTCCTGGTTCCTCTGGCTAATGGAAATACTTAATTATGGATTGCAGAGTGAATTGATTGTAGATTGTTTAATAGGATTAGAAACTGTAACAAATCACCATCGATGTGGTGAGACCCTGAGCCTGACTGTCAGTCTGTGGTGGTCTCATGCAAATGATTTTTCACTCATTGTTATGCTTGGCTTGACAATGACAGCGATTGGAGTTGGGAAACATTGGCTTTGGACGATGGGCTGAAAATAACTTTCTGCATTCTCCAGCATGTGTCATAAGCTGTAAGGGTTAGGGTTCAGGGGACATGTACTGTGTAGTTTCTGGTGTGTGTACTGTATACTGTGTAGTTTCTGGTGTTTGTGCAGAATCTAGTGAACAGTAGGAGTGTTCTGTTCCTCTAACCAGAGAGAGAAGCACACTGCCCTCCCTGACGGTAGGGTTATCTCTATGATCCTGCCGACCTCACATAGTGCATGTGGAGCAGCAAAACAGTGATTGACTTGTTAGTTGGTTTGTGTGGTGCAGACACATCTCTTAAAATAGCTCAGAGAAGCAATTAGATTTGGTTGCTCCATTTCCAAAGGTACAGTAAAGTTGCACAGCTCACACACTTGAAAAATGACATTTCAAACACATGCGAACAATCAACAGATCATAGAAATATATTATCTTATTCCCTTCTGTTAGAAGTTAGATGATAACTGACCCTTATCATCCACACACACTGGTATGATTGTCTATAGGGTTTTCTTCCTCAAAAACATTTTAGAATGGTGTTGTGTTTTTCTGTTTTTTTTATGCCCATAACACTGGGATTTTCTCCAATTTGCCTCCCACAACAATTGAGTTAGTTCAATTATGAATTATATTTTTTAAAGGCTCTATGGACATATGAAACATAGGCGTGTGTTTGTGGCATTGTTTGTTCCTCTGACGTGTGGGCAGAGACGCTGAGCGAGGCTTCCTTCCCTAACATCTTGAGTGTATTAAAGAGTTCATCTGGCTCTGGTATTTACAGCCACACTCTGAACCCTCTCCTCTCCTCTCCTCTCCTCTCCTCTCCTCTCCTCTCCTCTCCTCTCCTCTCCTCTCCAATAGTCATAGATTCCTCTATGTCACACTCCCCTCAGTCCACTAGGTGGGGCTAAACACAAACTGTTACATTTGACAGATTACTTCTCAGTCCTACCTCTTGTGTGTGAGTTTTGTTTATGTGGTTTAATAATTAGGAGTTGATACACAGATTAGTGACTGGCATTGCAGGACTCAGCTTCTGTAGGTCCATCTGGAGTGTGTTTGTGGCTTTCTAAATCTGGAGGCCAGCTTTGTTCTGAATAAAATGACTTACAGCCTCCAGTGGTGCCTGCCTGTTCACAGAGGTGACTAATAGTGCAATATGGTACCATGTCTGTCTAGAACAAGATAACTCTCTGTCTAGCGACTTGTTTTCAGAAAGGAACGGTGGATGTATGTTCTGTCTTCTACATTGCCAGTGTGGTTTCTACAGGTGTTTTCCATGGCATAAATAAATATCATTGTGATTTTTTGTGTGGTTTTTCCTTAAATTTAAACGGAATCTCAACAGAATCTGAAGTATAAAATCTGAAGTGGGAGCAAATTATATCAGTATCAAAATGATTACTAAATCAAAAATCTCAATGATGACAATATCTTCCATTAATCTTACAACTATTTACAACTATTTCCCCGTATAGTAGCGCGTAACATGGTTTTGGAGGGGTGCTGGGTGGTCCAGGCGTGAGTCTGGCTTTGGTGTGTTCCAGTCCTCCCTCTTATTTCCTCAACCAGCCAGCCTAGTGAGTCTCTCCTACTATATAAGTTCCCTCACCCCAGCCAGATCCCATTTCTCAGTGTTTCTGTGTACCTGGAGGAGCTTCCTGGGATATCATCATGAAGATCCTGTTTGTAGCTCTCTTTGCTGTGTTTGTCCTGTCTAACTTTGACATGGCGGACTCCTCTTCTTATGATAAGATAGTCTACCACAGTAAAGTCAGAGCAAGAAAAGAGGGGTAAGTTTATTATTTTAAATTAGTATTGTTATTATTGGTATTATTATTTGTATTATTATTATTGGTATTATTAGTTGTATTATTATTATTGGTATTATTATTGGTATTATTAGTTGTATTATTATTATTTGTATTATTATTGGTATTATTATTATTGGTATTATTATTGGTATTATTAGTTGTATTATTATTTGTATTATTATTATTGGTATTATTAGTTGTATTATTATTATTGGTATTATTATTGGTATTATTAGTTGTATTATTATTATTGGTATTATTATTGGTATTATTATTGGTATTATTATTTGTATTATTATTATTGGTATTATTACTGTTATTATTATCTGAAGGACTTGATCTGTATTTACTGATTTATACTGATGCTACACAGTCTCTACAAATGTGTCATGCAGTCCAAACTTTTGCTGAGTTGAAACACTACTCTTTTTCTGCTTTTATGATCATTTACAGAAACAAATTATATCATTAAACAAATTATATCAGAGACTTTCATTCTGAATATAATTATTTCATAGTTTCTAAATTAATCATGCTTTAAAGTTCAACATTTAAGAGCTAATGTAAATAAATTGCTATGTCAGATACATTTTTATGAAAGCAAAATTAACAAAAGTGAAATAACAAAAGTGAAATATACTGTGAATATGAAATAAAGATAAGAAATCAAACAGGCATACAGTATTTATTACATGGTATGCTGAGTGCGGAACACTTGAGATATTCCAAATGTGTTCATTTAACCATCTGTCTCCTCTGTTTCCCTGCCGACCGTTAGACCCAACGTGTGCGCTCTGCAGCAGGCCATGGGGACCAAGAAGAAGTACTTCAGCACGTGTCGTAACTGGTATCAAGGGGCCATCTGTGGAAAGAAAGCGTAAGTGAAGTTTCGTTTTTTGGGGGCTCCTCCAGGACACATTCTTTCCTTTGTGTTCAAATATGAATAATATGACACTGCTAGGTTAGGGTCCTCTGTATGGACCACAGAGGATGTGTCCCAAATTGCTCCGTATTACCAATATAGTGCACTACTTTTGGCCCATAGGAGGTCATGGGGCTCTGGTCAAAAGTAGTGCACTATACAAGGAATAGTGTGCCATTAAGGACCCAGGAATGATGAAGTCTCATGTGCCACACAGAAATGTCCAAATGGACACAGGGTGATCCCTAGTGCCATGGAAACTCCTATGGACCACATAACGTCAGAGCAGAGCTTAATAATAACAATAATAATAATCATCATTTGGTGGGTGCTTATATTTGTCCTTTTTCGCACATGTACAGGTGTGTATTAATACACGTGTGAATTGGTAATTTTTTTTTTTTTCATATCCCCAACTCCCCCTGAGACACCCTCAGAGAGTGGGTTCAAAGCCAAGGGTAACATTCCCTCACTTGGAAGTCAGTGTAACAGATTTATGTGCCTTTCGTGAGGCACGGATTATACTGGGTATGTGCTATGGTACGGTTTATACGGTGTATGTGCTATGGTACGGTTTATACTGGGTATGTGCTATGGTACGGGTTATACTGGGTATGTGCTATGGTACGGGTTATACGGTGTATGTGCTATGGTACGGTTTATACGGTGTATGTGTTATGGTACGGTTTATACGGTGTATGTGTTATGGTACGGTTTATACGGTGTATGTGTTATGGTACGGATTATACAGGGTATGTGTTATGGTACGGTTTATACGGTGTATGTGTTATGGTATGGATTATACTGGGTATGTGCTATGGTACGGATTATACAGGGTATGTGCTATGGTACGGTTTATACTGGGTATGTGTTATGGTATGGATTATACTGGGTATGTGCTATGGTACGGTTTATACGGTGTATGTGTTATGGTACAGTTTATACTGGGTATGTGTTATGGTATGGTTTATACAGGGTATGTGCTATGGTACGGTTTATACTGGGTATGTGCTATGGTACGGTTTATACTGGGTATGTGCTATGGTACGGTTTATACTGGGTATGTGCTATGGTACGGTTTATACTGGGTATGTGCTATGGTACGGTTTATACAGGGTATGTGCTATGGTACGGTTTATACGGTGTATGTGTTATGGTACGGTTTATACGGTGTATGTGCTATGGTACGGTTTATACTGGGTATGTGCTATGGTACGGTTTATACTGGGTATGTGTTATGGTACGGATTATACGGGGTATGTGCTATGGTACGGTTTATACGGTGTATGTGCTATGGTATGGATTATACAGGGTATGTGCTATGGTACGGTTTATACTGGGTATGTGTTATGGTACGGCTAATACGGGGTATGTGCTATGGTACGGATTATACAGGGTATGTGCTATGGTACGGATTATACAGGGTATGTGCTATGGTACGGATTATACAGGGTATGTGCTATGGTACGGTTTATACAGGGTATGTGCTATGGTACGGTTTATACAGGGTATGTGCTATGGTACGGATTATACAGGGTATGTGCTATGGTACGGTTTATACAGGGTATGTGTTATGGTACGGATTATACGGTGTATGTGCTATGGTACGGTTTATACTGGGTATGTGTTATGGTACGGTTTATACTGGGTATGTGCTATGGTACGGTTTATACTGGGTATGTGCTATGGTACGGTTTATACTGGGTATGTGTTATGGTACGGATTATACGGTGTATGTGCTATGGTACGGTTTATACTGGGTATGTGTTATGGTACGGTTTATACTGGGTATGTGCTATGGTACGGATTATACTGGGTATGTGCTATGGTACGGTTTATACTGGGTATGTGTTATGGTACGGTTTATACTGGGTATGTGTTATGGTACGGATTATACTGGGTATGTGTTATGCTACGGATTATACTGGGTATGTGCTATGGTACGGTTTATACTGGGTATGTGTTATGGTACGGTTTATACTGGGTATGTGCTATGGTACGGTTTATACTGGGTATGTGTTATGGTACGGTTTATACTGGGTATGTGTTATGGTACGGTTTATACTGGGTATGTGTTATGGTACGGTTTATACTGGGTATGTGTTATGGTACGGTTTATACTGGGTATGTGCTATGGTACGGTTTATACGGTGTATCTGCTATGGTACGGTTTATACGGTGTATGTGCTATGGTACGGTTTATACTGGGTATGTGCTATGGTATGGATTATACAGGGTATGTGTTATAGTACGGGTTATACAGGGTATGTGCTATGGTATGGATTATACAGGGTATGTGTTAAGGTATGGGTTAAACAAGTATGTGTAGTACTCCCGGGTGGCTCAGTGGTCTAAGGCACTGGATGCTGAGTAGTGTTCTATCCTCCTGGATGCTGAGTAGTGTTCTATGCTCCTGGAGCATATAGGGAGTTCCCTATATAGTGCACTACTTTTGACCAGAGCCAAAAGTAGTCCCCTATATAGAGGATAGGGTGCCATTTGGGACTTAGGGAGAGTTTTAGGAAAGATAACAAAAGGTCTGTGTTATCTTTGACTAATTTTGCCACTAACATCAGAGGAATGTCTAATGTATAAGGATGACCTGCCATCAAATGCCCTCTCATCATCTTCATCCATGTTGAGAAACAAAGAGACCTTTAATGGTACTATGACTGAACTTGAACTTGAGAGGGAGAGTAGTTGTGAAGGATAGGTTTAATTAACATAAACACGAACAGCAGTAAAGAATAATCTAGGAGGATGACGGACCATCAAATACCATCTCTTCATCTAGTGTATGTTGGGAAACAAAGACTAGTCTGAAGAGAGTTCAGAGGGTTTAGTAATGAACGTCAAAGGAACAAGATTTAAGATTATACCCAAGCGACCCTTCAACTCCTACATCAATGCACAATCCCAAGCATTATAAAGGTCCTGGTTACTATGGTTATGATGGTATTATTGTATGGTGAGCGTGGTCGCCGTAGGGACGCCACAGTGGTGCACCGCTGGTTCCTGGCTCTGATAGGGCAGTAATGTGTCAGCCATATTTACTGGTTGGAGGTTGAAACAGTGGAAACTCTTTGAGCACAGACAGAAAGGACAGAACCCACATAGGGCAGAGAGGTTTCCACATAGTGCTGCTCACACGAAACAGACACAGTATAACCACATATTATAACAACCACATAGTATTTCAAGGATCACATTGGAAAAAAGTATATTCCAAAGTACTTTCATGTGAAATCTATTATTGTTAGTGTTCTATGCTAGCTATGCTCCTGGATGTTGAGTCGTGTTCTATGCTCCTGGATGTTGAGTCGTGTTCTATGCTAGCTATGCTCCTGGATACTGAGTAGCGTTCTATGCTAGCTATGCTCCTGGATACTGAGTAGTGTTCTATGCTCCTGGATGTTGAGTCGTGTTCTATGCTAGCTATGCTCCTGGATGCTGAGTAGTGTTCTATGATCCTGGATGCTGAGTAGCTTTCTATGTTAGCTATGCTCCTGGAAGCTGAGTAGTGTTCTATGCTAGCTATGCTCCTGGATACTGAGTAGTGTTCTATGCTCCTGGATGTTGAGTCGTGTTCTATGCTAGCTATGCTCCTGGATGCTGAGTAGTGTTCTATGATCCTGGATGCTGAGTAGCGTTCTATGCTAGCTATGCTCCTGGAAGCTGAGTAGTGTTCTATGCTAGCTATGCTCCTGGATACTGAGTAGTGTTCTATGATCATGGATGCTGAGTAGCGTTCTATGCTCCTGGATGCTGAGTAGTGTTCTATGATCCTGGATGCTGAGTAGTGTTATATCCTCCTGGATGCTGAGTAGTATTCTATCCTCCTGGATGCTGAGTAGTGTTCTATGATCCTGGATGCTGAGTAGTGTTCTATGATCCTGGATGCTGAGTAGTGTTCTATGCTCCTGGACGCTGAGTAGTGTGCTATGCTCCTGGATGCTGAGTAGCGTTCTATGCTAGCTATGCTCCTGGATACTGAGTAGTGTTCTATGCTCCTGGATGTTGAGTCGTGTTCTATGCTAGCTATGCTCCTGGATGCTGAGTAGTGTTCTATGATCCTGGATGCTGAGTAGCGTTCTATGCTAGCTATGCTCCTGGAAGCTGAGTAGTGTTCTATGCTAGCTATGCTCCTGGATACTGAGTAGTGTTCTATGCTCCTGGATGTTGAGTCGTGTTCTATGCTAGCTATGCTCCTGGATGCTGAGTAGTGTTCTATGATCCTGGATGCTGAGTAGCGTTCTATGCTAGCTATGCTCCTGGAAGCTGAGTAGTGTTCTATGCTAGCTATGCTCCTGGATACTGAGTAGTGTTCTATGATCCTGGATCCTGAGTAGCGTTCTATGCTCCTGGATGCTGAGTAGTGTTCTATGATCCTGGATGCTGAGTAGTGTTATATCCTCCTGGATGCTGAGTAGTGTTCTATCCTCCTGGATGCTGAGTAGTGTTCTATGATCCTGGATGCTGAGTAGTGTTCTATGCTCCTGGACGCTGAGTAGTGTGCTATGCTCCTGGATGCTGAGTAGCGTTCTATGCTAGCTATGCTCCTGGATACTGAGTAGTGTTCTATCCTCCTGGATTCTGAGTAGTGTTCAATGCTCCTGAATTCTGAGCAGTGTTCTATGCTCCTGGATGCTGAGTAGTGTTCTATGCTCCTGGATGCTGAGTAGTGTTCAATGCTCCTGGACGCTGAGTAGTGTTTACATTTACATTTACATTTAAGTCATTTGCTCTTATCCAGAGCGACTATGCTCCTGGAACAGATGCATCTAAATCTGAAGGGGGGGTGAGAAGGATTACTTACCCTTACTTACCCTATCCTGTATTCTTGAAGAGGTGGGGTTTCAGGTGTCTCCGGAAGGTGGTGATTGACTCCGCTGTCCTGGCGTCGTGAGGGAGTTTGTTCCACCATTGGGGGCCAGAGCAGCGAACAGTTTTGACTGGGCTGAGCGGGGAACTGTACTTCCTCAGTGGTAGGGAGGCGAGCAGGCCAGAGGTGGATGAACGCAGTGTCCTTGTTTGGGTGTAGGGCCTGATCAGAGCCTGAGGTACTAGTGCGAGCACCTATGCTGGAAGCCCTGAGAGAACTTGGGAAGGTTGAACACCAGACGGGCTGCGGCGTTCTGGATGCTGGCACAGGCAGGAGCCCAGCCAACAGCGTGTTGCAGTAATCAAGACGGGAGATGACTCCTGGATTAGGACCTGCGCCGCTTCCTGTGTGAGGCAGGGTGTACTCTGCGGATGCATGAACCCAGGAACGGGACACCGCCTTGATGTTAGTTGAGAACGTCAGGGTGTTGTCCAGGTCACGCCAAGGTTCTTAGCGCTCTGGGAGGAGGACACAATGGAGTTGTGTTGGCGAGATCATGCAGTCCTCCCCCGGGAGGAAGAGGAGCTCCGTCTTGCTGAGGTTCAGCTTGAGGTGGTGATCCGTCATCCACACTGATATGTCTGCCAGACATGCAGAGATGCTCGCCACCTGGTCTCAGAAGGGGGAAAGGAGAAGATTAAGTGTTCTATGCTCCTCGATGCTGAGTAGTGTTCAATGCTCCTGGACGCTGAGTAGTATTCTATGCTCCTCGATGCTGAGTAGTGTTCTATGCTCCTGGATGCTGAGTAGTGTTCAATGCTCCTGGACGCTGAGTAGTGTTCTATGCTCCTCGATGCTGAGTAGTGTTCTATGCAAGCTATGCTCCTGGATACTGAGTAGTGTTCTATCCTCCTGGATTCTGAGTAGTGTTCAATGCTCCTGAATTCTGAGCAGTGTTCTATGCTCCTGGATGCTGAGTAGTGCTCTATGCTCCTGGACGCTGAGTAGTGTTCTATGCTCCTCGATGCTGAGAGGTGTTCTATGCTAGCTATCCTCCTGGATACTGAGTAGTGTTCTATTCTCCTGTATGATGAGTAGTGCTCTATGATCCTGGATACTGAGTAGTGTTCTATCCTCCTGGATACTGAGTAGCGTTCTATGCTAGCTATGCTCCTGGATACTGAGTAGTGTTCTATCCTCCTGGATTCTGAGTAGTGTTCAATGCTCCTGGATTCTGAGCAGTGTTCTATGCTCCTGGATACTGAGTAGTGTTCTATGATCCTGGATGCTGAGTAGTGTTCTATGATCCTGGATACTGTGTAGTGTTCTATGATCCTGGATGCTGTGTAGTGTTCTATGATCCTGGATGCTGAGTAGTGTTCTATGCTCCTGGATGCTGAGTAGTGTTCTATGCTCCTGGATACTGTGTAGTGTTCTATGCTCCTGGAGGCTGAGTGGTGTTTGCTATAACATACTTTCATAGTCGGTTTTGTTGACTCTCACCTTAAACTGCCCTAAACAACTTCTGAGTCTTTTGGAGATGATCAGCTTGAGCAAAATGATGTGTAGTATCACTGATCTACAAAGTATAGTATTCCCTGACAAATAATAGTATTTGTGGAACCTGGGTCCAGCGACTGTCAAGCCAACACCTTAACTGTTACACCAACAGGTTCAAACCTCTTGGCTTAACGGTTAATGTGTTGGCCTGACATTCGCTGGATCAGGATTCGGGTCCCGGTCAGGGCTACCTTCCGAATTCGCTACAACATTCTTCCATAGTTGGTTTCATTGACTGTCCCCTTACCTGCCCATAATTGACACATTTTAAGCTTCAACTTCCGAGTCTGTTGGAGAGGATTAGTTTGAGCAAAGTGAGGTGCGGAACAGTTCCTAGCATTTTCTACCTGCAGCAAGCCTAATGGATAGTGCTGGATAGAACCCCCCCCACACACACACACACACAAAAACAACCAAACAACTGGCCCTGCTCATAATGATAGGACACATCATTAGTAATGATCTGTTTATTGGGAACAGCACAGTTTTTGTGCCAGATGCCAGTACTACAGTAGTATTGGTTTGGCTAGCTGACATACAGAGATCTCCAGTCTAAAGTAGAGCTGCTCACCAGACAGAGGGAAGTTTCCAACCCCTTGGCCAAGCCAGAGGGAGTCTTGGTTCTCCTGTATGTGCGTGGGAGAGTGGAGATGGTTTTGCTGACTGTGCCTCATCAGGGCATGTGTGATCTCATGCCTGGCTCGTCCCCCCCACTCTTCCCCTTCTCTGTGTTTCCAGGGGCTAAGTTCAAAAGAACTTATGGCAGTCAGCCATGAGCCATGAACTCTCCTCATCTGGCACCATAGCCAATTCCCTCAAAACTCAAATCTGGACCTCGAAGGCAGTTCCACTGCGTTCTTTCATAGTTTCCCTCTAACCAGAGACTTATTTAGACCTGGGACACCAGGTGGATGCAATTAATGATCCGGTAGAACAGAAAACCAGAAGGCTCCGGACCTCTTAGGGTAAGAGTTGAATACATCTGTCCTATATAGTGCAATACTTTTGACCAGAGCCCTATGGGTCCCTATGGGTCCTGGTCAAAGAGGTGCATTATATAGAACATAGAGTGCCATTTGGGACATAGCCCCTCTCCTCGTACGGCAGGCCTTGATATGCTCTGTTTCTCTCTGCTGACTCTTACTGAGGGATGATAGCTCTGTGTGTGCATACACGCTTGCGTGCAACACACTGTAGCCTCATCGTCTGTCGCTCTGAAGGAAACAAGCCACTGTAAACCTCACTCCATCCTGCCCTCGACCCCCCTCTCTCTCCCGTCAAACTGTTGATTTAGACAAGGCTGTCTTGTCCTATTATGGACCCAGCTACCACTGGAACACTGGAGATCATGTGGAAATGTTTTTCTGGTTTGTAGGGGGACCGCTGATGAAGAAGCACAGCTGGACTTAAGTTCCAAGCTACCAAAGACTGAGCAACAAGCAACCATTATTCAAAAACTAAACTACCATTATCCAGACATGAGTTAGTGAGTTATCCAGGATCAGCATCATGCAGTGTCAGCTCACTGGGCACAGATGTAAATTCCACATCTAATTTTGTTAAAATATCTTGGGAACAACATTGATTCAATCTGTGTGTGCCCAGCTGGAGTGGTCATGCAACATAATGCTTTCTACAGAGATCTGTAACCCACAATTGATATTTCAGTTTCACAACCATGTAAGGTCTGGTCCACTTCAAACTGGACACTACTATAGCCTACTTCATGTATCATTGTATTTGTATATTCAGCATTTGCTGGTTTGTGGTACTGTTTAGAATTTCTGCAGCTGAAAACAGTGGAATGGCATGCTGTCCAGTGGTGTACTTGTAAATCACGCTGCCTCACGTCTGCCTCTGGCTCAGAAAAGGCTTACTTACATTTGACATTTTAGTCAGTTCTTCTTCTTAATCAGTGGAATACACCCTGTGGCATTTACTGGCATATCATAAAGCAAGGTCTGTGAGTTCTCCTCTCTCAACAGTACCTCTGGCTCTGCACAAATTGAAGCATACTTGTTCTGTTTTAACGAGTCATGTCATGGTTTATGAGGTGTGGAATTATGAAATGGACGAGCTAGGTGGTTCTAGTTTACGTCCCAAATGGCACCCTTTCCCCTTTATAAACTGTAGTGCACAATATATAGAGTAGGGTGCCATTTAGGACCCAGATAGTGTCTTTCTGTGGTTTTTGTCTATTAAAACAAGGAAGGGCTCTGCTTATAGTAAATTGGTTTAACTTTGATGCCAACTTGGTGCCCATGTGGTACTGTTTACAGTTTGAATACCTTTATAGGAGCTGATTACCACTAAAGAGAGAGATGGAGAGTAATTACGTGGCCTCTGGGGTTTCTTAGAGTGGATAAATCAGACTTTCACTGTACTGTAACTCTCACTCACAGTCAAAGTGTGCACAAACACACACTAAAACACACACAGATACACTCGCTCTCACGCACACACACCCATGAACACACACGCTCAGACATGCTGATCTACAGGTTAAGGCCCTTTATATAGTTAACAGCTGCAGGTTGGATTTCCGCCTCTTTATAACTTAATAATTCTTCGCAGTAATTTATAGCTACTGTGTCCTGTTCCCATTCAATTAGAATAACAGAACTTCCCTTCAAATCAAATCAAACTGTATTTGTCACACAAATACAAATGTGCCGAATACAAGTGTAGACTTTACTGTGAAATGCTTTACTTACAAGCCCTTAACCAACACTGCAGTTCAAGAAGAAGAAAATATTTACCAAGTAGACTAAAATAAAATGTAATATTAAAAAGTAACACAATAAGAATAACAATAAAGAGGCTATATACAGGGGGCATCGGTACAGAGTCAGTGTGCGGGGGTACAGGCAAGTTGAGGCAATCTGCACATGTAGGTGGGGGCGAAGTGACTATGCATAGATAACAAACAAACTGCGAGTAGCAGCAGTGTACAAAAGAGAGGGGGGTGGTCAATGTAAATTGTCCGGTGGCGATTTTATGAATTGTCTTATGGCTTGGGGGTAAAAGCTGTTGAGGAGCCTCTTAGTCCTAGACTTGGCGCTCCTGTACCGCTTGCTATGCAGTTGCAGAGGAAACATTCTATAACTTGGGTGACTGGAGTCTCTGAGAATTGTATGGGCTTTCCTCTGACACCACCGATTATATAGGTCCTGGATGGCAGGAAGCTTGGCCCCAGTGATGACCTTATGGTCAGACGCCGAGCAGTTGCCTTACCAAGGCGATGATGCAATCGGTCAGGATGCTCTTGGTGGTGCAGCTGTAGAACATTTTGAGGATCTGGGGACCCATGCCAAATCTTTTCAGTCTCATGAGGGGGAAAGGTTTTGTCGTGCCCTCTTCACGACTGTCTTGGTATGTTTGGACCATGATAGTTTATTGGTGATGTGGACACCAAGGAACTTGAAACTCTCAAAACATCTAACAGCTGCCTGGGTAGACGAGATTACAAAACATCAGAATTTGAGACAGTCCATGTGCAGAGGTGTCATATGAATACATGGGATATGTCCCATTTGGCACCCTATTCCCTTTATAGTGTGCTACCTTTGTGTCACGTTTTTTCAAAATCGAACCCAGAAGCAGACCAGGACAAGGAGAGTAGGAAGAAGGTGAGTATTTATTTACAAGTGAATGTGAATAGCTAACGATCCGGCAGGGAATGGATGTCAGGTCCGGGCTTATGAAGAGGAGAGATGATGATCAGGACCAGGTGTGCAGATAGCTGATGGGATACAGGTGCGGGTAATCAGAACTCCCAACTAGCTACATTGCCCGGCAACCAGACAGGGTGCGTTCCAGGACGCCGGAAAAAACACTCCAGGACAGAACACAGGCAAACACAGACTCAGGAAGCGGGATTCGTGACACTTTGACCAGGGCCAATAGGGCTCAGGTCAAAAGTTATGCGCTATGAAAGGAATAGGGTGCCTTTTGTAATCTTGTCCACCCAGACAGCTGTTAGATGTTTTGAGACTTGTATCAACATGTGAAGAGAAGTTCTGTTATTCTAATTGAATGGGAACAGGACAGGACACCGTTACTACAACGAGTTATTAAGATATAAAGAGGTGGAAATCCAACCTGCAGCTGTTAGCTATAGTCTGAAAGCATCAGTTCATGTGTACTGCAGAGGTGTCATACAGATAGATGATGATATCAAACAGTTTCTCAGCTAACAATTCTAGGGAGCGAAAAGGGATTTGTAATGTTCTCACAATGTTTGTAGCTATAACGTGGTTACCATGTTCTCAGAATGTACAATAATAATGTTCTAGACACGAGTCATGGGACGCTGCAAGAACATTAATGTGTCCAGTTTTCTGTGGGTTAGGAGAATATTCCATCAACTTCCCCCCCAAAAGCTCCTCCAAACATACCAAGTTCTATTTGACAAGAACCCTTTTCCTACAATTTCCGTGGCCCAGCGGAAAACGAATTGAAATAATAAAAAAATCCTCATCAAAATCTGCCTGTTTAAGCTACACTCATAGAAAAAAAAGTGCTATCTAGAACCCAAAGGGGTTATTTGGCTGTCCCCATAGGAGAACCCTTTCCACAGAGGGCTCTACATGTAACCTAAAAGGGTTCTACCTGGAACCAAAAAGGGATCTTCAAAGGGTTCTCCTATGGGGACAGCCAAATAACCCTTTTGAAACCTTTTTTTAAGAAGGTAGAGGCATCAGTTTTTTTGCATGAGCTGCATCTCAATCCACCATATCTCTCTGGCAGAGTTAAAGCAATGTTTGTCAAACCATAAGACATGCCGAAAGTAAGTCTTCTCGCGAAAACATCTAAAAGCGTCTGAATGTTTTTGGCCTACCCCTCTGTGGTAAGAAGAGACTCTCACCACGCTGCTCTCTGTTTTGCTCTTCGAACCCCACAAGCATCAAGGAACTTGTCTGAACTCGATACAGCCTCTTCTGACAGCTTCTGTCTGTAGCGTCCGAACAGTTCGGGCTACAAACTAATATATGTCTCTCACAGACACACTACTGCACATATCGGTTGTTTTGCTCTAGGATGCCCACAAGCCTCACAAGACTCATCTGAAGGTCCCCAGTACCAGTTTAAAAAATGAATGGAAATACACTAAACAAAAATATAACACAACATGTAAAGTGTTGGTCCCATGTTTCATGAGCTGAAATAAAAGATCCCAGAAATTTCCCATATGCAGAAAAATCTTATTTCTCTCAAA
Organism: Oncorhynchus keta; assembly: GCF_023373465.1. Lineage (NCBI taxonomy): Eukaryota > Metazoa > Chordata > Actinopteri > Salmoniformes > Salmonidae > Oncorhynchus > Oncorhynchus keta. Next base: position 32,441,743 of record NC_068421.1, read on the forward strand.
TGTTGTGCACACATTTCTTTACATCACTGTTAATGAGCATTTCTCCTTTGCCAAGGTAATCCATCCACCTGACAGGTGTGCCATATCAAGGAGCTGATGAAACTGCACGATTATTACACAGGTGCACCTTGTGCCGGGGACAATAAAAGGCCACTCTAAAACATGCAGTTTTGTCACACAAAACAATGCCACAGATGTCTCAAGTTTTGAGGGACTGTGCAATTGGCATGTTGACTGCAGGAATGTCCACCAGAGCTGTTGCCAGAGAATGTAATGTTTATTTACCTACCATAAGTCGCCTCCAACTGTGTTTTAGAGAATTCGGGCAGTACATCCAACCGGCTTCACAACCGCAGACCATATGTATGGCAACGTGAGGGCGAGCGGTTTGCTGATGTTAACATTGTCATGCCATTCATCTGCTGACATCACCTCATGTATCAGCACGATAATACACGGCCCTATGTCGCAAGGATCTGTACACAATTCCTGGTAGTTGAAAATGTCCCAGTTCTTCCATGGCCTGCATACTCACCAGACATGTCACCCATTGAGCTTTTTTGGGATGCTCTGATCCATGCCCCTACCTTTTGTTTTTACTGTATCTGTGACCAACAGATGCATATCTATATTCCCAGTCATGTGTAATCAGTCCATAGATCAGGGCCTAATGAATTTATTTAAATGGACTGATTTCTTTATATGAACTGTAACAGTAAAACCTTTGAAATGGTTTTATTTTGCATTTATATTTGTGTTCAGTATATATATGGAGATAGTTCAGTGCCTAAAATAAGGGGTTGAATACATGTAAAAAAATATATATATATATCGTTTCCTGATCATTCTTGTACTGTATCTCTCAGATATAGGACAAACATTTCAGAACAAACTCTCTCCTTGGGACCCCAAGGGGTGCACATTTAGGTTTTTGTCCTAGCACTATACAGCTGATTCAAATAATCAACTAATCATCAGGCTTTGATCATTTGAATCAGCTGTATACTGTTAGGGCAAAAACCAAAACGTGTTCCCTTTGGGATTCTGAGGACCGAGTTTGGGGAAGCGCTGCTCTAGAGGGTTAATGACTTAAAGTTGTGGGAATGTTTGTTGTTAGCTGGGTTGTAATGTCATGGAGTTTAATTAAAGAGCCTCTGAAAACCTAATGAGGCCTGTTCTGTGTTTGTGTCTCTGTCATTACGATGGCTTTTAAAAGCTGTTTAATTTAGATGAAAGATTACAGTGCCATTTCCTCCCATCATTTCCCCCCCAAGTCATTTCTAATGAGCTAGTCTGTTACAGTTTCCACACAGCCCATTCAATAGTTTGTGGTAAATGAGGGAGTTGAAAGGTTAAATTTCATAACCAAGGTTTCCGACTGCTTATGGATTTGATTGCAACGCGCTACTTCAAGACCCAAAACATAATGTCTTAGAGCTTAACCAAGGCTGATTCATGGACTAGAAGGCGAGACTAATAGTTTAGTTGCAAAGGGGCAGGGTCCTTGGTAAATGGGACCCTATTCCCTACAAAGTGCATTATATATGGAATAGGGTGCCATTCTGGAGGCAGACATTGTTTATGCATACAATGTGGTAGCGTTACCCTGGAGGCGTGCTGGCCTGGGCCCTGGGACCACATGGCCTTATGGGTAATAAAACAGATAATGAGGACCATGTGGAAACATCTGAACACACACACACACATACACACACACAGGAGCATGAAACAGCCTTTCTATAAAGACATGAGTGATGATTCAGCTGAAATATACTAGGATGAACTCCAGGATAAATATACGATGTGCTCTGTTGTACTGAAAGACCTTCTAGAACACTGTAATTACATGGGATGTGGGGATCACTGTTTATGTACCCCGACTCTGAATATTCAAACAGAGGATAGGGTATGTCTCTGTATCTAGCTTGTGACCTGTCTATCTGTCTGTCTCTGTGTGTCGTCTCTGTCTCTAAAGCGTGATCTGTGTGGGATGTCTCCATCTCTCCCTCCTTTCTGTCTCTAACGTGTGTGTCCCTGTGTTATCTGTAGGACGGTGCTGTATGAGTGATCTGTCCCTAAACATGACGTGTCTGTGTCTCTATGTCTGTAGGACGGTGCTGTTTGAGTGATCTGTCCCTAAACATGACGTGTCTGTGTCTCTATGTCTGTAGGACGGTGCAGTATGTGTGATCTGTCCCTAAACATGACGTGTCTGTGTCTCTATGTCTGTAGGACGGTGCTGTATGTGCGATCTGTCCCTAAACATGACGTGTCTGTGTCTCTATGTCTGTAGGACGGTGCTGTTTGAGTGATCTGTCCCTAAACATGACGTGTCTGTGTCTCTATGTCTGTAGGACGGTGCTGTATGTGTGATCTGTCCCTAAACATGACGTGTCTGTGTCTCTATGTCTGTAGGACGGTGCTGTATGTGATCTGTCCCTAAACATGACGTGTCTGTGTCTCTATGTCTGTAGGACGGTGCTGTATGAGTGATCTGTCCCTAAACATGACGTGTCTGTGTCTCTATGTCTAGGACGGTGCAGTATGAGGATCTGTCCCTAAACATAACGTGTCTGTGTCTCTATGTCTGTAGGACGGTGCTGTATGTGCGATCTGTCCCTAAACATGACGTGTCTGTGTCTCTATGTCTGTAGGACGGTGCTGTTTGAGTGATCTGTCCCTAAACATGACGTGTCTGTGTCTCTATGTCTGTAGGACGGTGCTGTATGAGTGATCTGTCCCTAAACATGACGTGTCTGTGTCTCTATGTCTGTAGGACGGTGCTGTATGAGTGATCTGTCCCTAAACATGACGTGTCTGTGTCTCTATGTCTGTAGGACGGTGCTGTATGTGCGATCTGTCCCTAAACATGACGTGTCTGTGTCTCTATGTCTGTAGGACGGTGCTGTATGAGTGATCTGTCCCTAAACATGACGTATCTGTGTCTCTATGTCTGTAGGACGGTGCTGTTTGAGTTTATGCGTGATCTGTCTGTGGTACATTGTCTATGTCTCTGAACTTAGTCGATCTGTGTCTCTCTGTCTATAGGACGGTGCTGGTGCTGTACGAGTGATCTGTTTATGCGTGATCTGTCTGTGGTACATTGTCTATGTCTCTGAACTTAGTCGATCTGTGTCTCTCTGTCTATAGGACGGTGCTGTATGAGTGCTGTCCAGGGTACATGAAGCTTGACGGAATGAAAGGATGTCCTGCAGGTATGTAGCTACAGTCGGTTACAGTATATGTAATGTTATAGGGTACAAGATACGCAGTGTATTTTTGTAGTGCACTTAATGTTATAGTGTACTTCAAAGGTTAAACAGGAGGTTCAACGGAGACATACCAAGGGGTATTACGTTTTCTCATTCAATTCACGAGTCACAATGCCACACCAACATAAAGATTCCGCTGGCACATCGTCCTACCCCTGCATGTTTCCTTTCAGCTTCATCCGTCTGTTTTTGGGGTTCTTTAGGGTTGTTAGAGTTGTTTCAATGAGACTTGTGTGCACCCCAAATGCCCCCCTATTCCCTATGTACTGCACTACTTTAGGGCTCTGGTCAAAAGTAGTGCATTGTATAGGTTATAGGATACCATTTGGGATTACCCCCGGTATGTAGGGAGATGCAATCATCATGGTACCTTCTATTCCCTGTTCCACAGTGGCCCCTATAGACAATGTGTATGGTACCTTGGGCCTGGTCAAGGCCATCTCCACCCAGGAATACTCTCACATCTCCAAGCTGCGGGAGGAGATAGAGGGATCTGGGTCATACACCTTCTTCGCTCCCAGCAACGATGCCTGGGACTTGTTAGATGAGGTAAGTCAGGATAAGTATCATCTCTTACAGCTGGAAAATTCCAAGTCAGACAATCAGTTGAATCCACCAGCGATAGTTTTAGTTTTTTTCAGTGCCAAAACCATTCTGTGCTCGTAATGTGACCATTTAAAAGAGCTACAACATAAAACACCAGAATGTGTAGGTTGCTGTAAATCTTTGTCATCACTTTATGTTTAGCATTTATGTTATCTTAAGCCTTTCTATTCTGCATTTCTTTAACAGGAAGTGCGTAGCGCGTTGGTGAGCAATGTGAACATTGAGCTGTACAATGCTCTGCACTACCACATGGCTAACAAACGCCTGCTGACCAAAGACCTGAAGAACGGCCTGGTGGTCGACTCCATGTACAACGACCTGGGACTCTACATCAACCACTACTCCAACGGGGTGAGCATCCCACTAGACCTACACCACATCATCTCTGCATCCCAAATGGCACCCTACTCCATTTTTAGTGCACTATTTTGACCAGCGCCCATTGAATTTATTGGAAATCCGATGGTTTCCATGCCATGAGATAGGAAAGTTGCCATCATGGAAAGCTAAGGCTTTATTGTGTGCAGGTAGTTAGTTGTTGAAGGCTGTGTTGAGTGCACATTGGAGATTTAAGGACAGGATGCTGTTGTGTGTTGTGTGCAGATACTGACTGTGCTGTGCATGTCCTATGTGGTGTGTTGTTATGTATGAAGATCGTGACGGTGAACTGTGCCAGGATTATCCATGGCAACCAGGTTGCCACCAACGGGGTGGTGCACATCATCGACCGTGTCATCACTGCCGTGGGCAACACCATCCAGGATGTCATCGAGGTTGACGATGACCTTACCACTCTCAGTGTAAGTCTTCTCTTTTGCCCTTTCCTACCTTTCCTTTCTACCTTTCCTTTCCTACCTTTCCTTTCCTACCTTTCCTTTTCTACCTTTCCTTTTCTACCTTTCCTTTCCTACCTTTCCTTTCCTACCTTTCCTTTCCTACCTTTCCTTTCCTACCTTTCCTTTTCTACCTTTCCTTTCCTACCTTTCCTTTCCTACCTTTCCTTTCCTACCTTTCTTTTCTTACCTTTTTCATCTATATCTTTTCTCCTCTTTTCTCCTTTTCTCCTTTTCTCTTCTCCTCTTGTCTTTTTCATTCTATTTTATTTGATTTACCGATTCGTACAGTATAAATGGAGCATATGTTGGAGGATATGATGTGTTTTCTCACTACAGGAAGTGGCTCTGGCCTCAGGCCTGCTGGACAAGCTGGGACAACCCGGCCAGTACACCCTGTTCGCCCCCACCAACGATGCCTTCGCGAAGCTGGACTCAGACGTGCTTCAAAGACTGATGGGTGACAAGGGTGTCCTCCAAGGTAAACCAAACCGCTGGGCCAGGCTTCAGAGCTCCCATCACCTCTCTGGAATGCCTTCTAGAAATACAGAGAGCAGCTCACAGGAGAGTACTTTAAATCAGAGGGGAGACATAGAGACTTTATATAGATCTCCACCCTCAGGCCATATCCGTGTTTAATGAGATGAAGGTGCAGGAAAAGTAACTCAATGGTTCCCGCTCGCCATGTTTGCAGGGCTGAGTAACCGCAGAGGTTTTCCATGTAAGCGCTTTTTCATACTCAAAAAAATGGAGCCAACTAGTTACAGTCTGTGCTGTGGATTTGTAATCCTCAGGCAGTTGGCAAACTGAGCGTTCACCACAGTTGTAAGAGTGAGTAATGAAAAAGAAAAGAGCTCTTGTTTCAGATGTTGGATCACATATGGCCTACGAAATAATGGCTTTTGAGACATACACTTTCATATGGTGAAGCTTTTTGATAATTTGACAAGTTTACAATCTAAACATTTACCGTCACACTATAATTTATGTCTGGGTGGCACTCCCATAATAAAACACGCTAACTTGTTCAAAAATATTTCCAAAAAGGTGTTGTTCTTATGGTGCTAAACACCACAGGGCAGGAAGCAGAAAGCAGCTGGCTCTGCCTGTGTCCGAAATCGCAACCTATTCCCTACATTCCCTACCTCATACGGCTCTGGTCAAAAGTAGTGCACTATTTAGAGAATAGGGTGTAATTTTGGGACACATCCCAGTCAAAGGGTTGGGACTGGAAAGGTTCAGAAGGTTCAGAGCATTAGGATGGTTGGCAGTGGGGTGATGATCCCTAACGTCCCTGAGCTGTGAGATCCCGTCACTTCACACACAGTAGTAAAACCTTCTCCCTGCACTCACTAGTCTCCCAACACCAGGACCCAAGGGATCTAAGGGATCTCCAGGTCTCCCGAGTTTCATAGTCTGCGTCCCATATAGCACTTGATTCCCTACTTAGTGCACTACTTTTGACCAGGGCCCATAAGGATCTGGTCAAATGTTGAGCACCTAAAGGCCCAGTGCAGTCCAAAACAATTTATTACCTAAACCCATCTAGTACCGGGTCTAAAAAGTTGTTCAATTCGTATCAAGGGACATAACCTGTGCCAGGAAAACATTCCCCACACCATTACACTACCGCCACCAGCCTGCCTGTTTCATTGACATCAGGCAGGATGGGTTCATGGACTCATGCTGCTTATGCCAAATCCTGACTTTGCCATCAGCATGAGGCAACAAGAACTGGGATTCACCGGACCGGGCAATGCTTTTCTGATTCACATGACTCACTGTCTGTAGGAACAAACTATTTCCGTGAATGGGGTGGTGCACCTAATAAACTGTCCAACGAGTGTATATCTCCATATACAGTATTTTGTTAGCTAATGTTAGCTAAACGGTTAGCAACTCTATTTAGCACAACATACAGTAGCTACTCCAAAAAATCTCGACAGCTAACAGGCAGCTGCTTCGTTCAAAAAATGAATCCATTGTGGTTTACTTATGTTGCTATCTACACTAGTCATTTAGTTGTGGCCATCTGGTTAGTATCAACAAGGGCTTATTACAAATTCTAGCTAGTAACAACATTAGCGCGGTTCTTACTATTGGCTATATCGTAAAAATGTATGAAAACAAACATTTGCTTTTTGGTCTTTATTTAAGTTTAGGGTTAGGCATAAGGTTAGCAGTGTGGTTAAGATTAGGTTTAAAATCACATTTTATAAAGAAAAATTGTGGAAATAGGCGGGGTTTATGACTTTGTGGCTGTGGGAACTAGTGATCACCCATTAGCGGAACTTGCTAGTTATCTTACATTATTTACAGCAGGCACAAGCCAAAAAAGCTACTACCACCTTATGGCCTGGAGTATTTAAACGAAGCAAATCGGAGGTAAACTCAATCAATCAATCAAATGTATTTATAAAGCCCTTCTTACATCAGCTGATGTCACAAAGTGCTGTACAGAAACCCAGCCTAAACCTCCAAACAGCAAGCAATGCAGGTGTAGAAGCACGGTGGCGAGGAAAAACTCCATCGAAAGGCCAGAACCTAGGAAGAAACCTAGAGAGGAACCAGGCTATGAGGGATGGTGGAGATTATAACAGAACATGGCCAAGATGTTCAAATTGTTCTATGTGAACAACAAAAAGTTAACTGTCAACACTGGGCAGAGGTGCAAAGTACCCATTGGCAGTCAGATTTCCCGATGTATCTGACCCTTTAAAGTTGTTTGAAACGACCGCCTGAAGTTTCTGCAAGATTTGGTGGGAGGGAGTTTTGACATCACCATGAGCTAAATGAGCTAATAGACCAACAAGAAATAGAGTTCCAACCCTCTCTGCCAAAAACAGCTCATTTTAAGTTTTTCCCTGCCCACTCAAACCACTCACAGACAGTCCTAGCAAAGTTCTTGCTCGAAAACAATCACACTAAGTTACTTAATTGTTTAATGGAGAATAGGTTGCCATTTGGGACGTAACCTGTGATTCATTTGCTATTCTGAAGCCATGCTGGAAATGACATAATCCCATGCATAGGCACCTCTACTACCATTCATTTGTATTGGTTACATTCAGAAGAACCCAGTGACACTTGTGAAGGATGTAGAGTAAAACGAGTGTCTCCCCTTTCCACAGTGAGGTCAAACTAGTTTGTAGCCCAAAAGGTTGGGACGCTACAGACAGAAGTTGGCAGATCAGCGTTACCGACCTCAGACGTGTCCAGCAGGACGTATTCATGAGAAGACCGATTTGTGGGATGTCTCATGAGTAGCTCTGACAAACACCACTGTAGCTCGGCCACCTTTCACCTCTGATGTGGAAGGCCGACAAATGTGATGTAGTTGATTGAGACGGAGCCAATGCAAAATATCTCTAGCTTAAACTGACAGGTTTTGATGGTGATTTTTATATTTTTTAGGATTAAAATTACGCCTGGCTAGTAAAGTATATGAAGTCAAACACATATCACTTTTCCCGGGATGCTGGTCCAGTCTAGTCTGTAATGTAGTAACCCAACCAAATGAAAATGCTGTTAATCAATGAGGATATACTGTATGTAGGAGTATCGGAGTGTGTGGGACCGATTGACACTTTTCTCCTCTCCTCTCACCTCTCTCTCCAGCTCTGCTGAACTTCCACATGCTGAACTCTGTCCAGTGTTCAGAGGGCATTATGTCCGGCCAGACCTTTGAGACCCTGGAAGGCCACAACATCGAGATTGGCTGCGACGGGGACAGCCTGACGGTCAACGGCATCAAAATGGTGTTGAAGAAAGACATTGTCACCGCCAACGGAGTCATCCACCTCATCGACGAGGTCCTCATGCCTGACTCAGGTTAGCTCCCCCATCTTGACCCACCTAATAATTATACATGTCATTTGTATAGTGCTTTGATTTCAGAGCTGTGCTCCTAACACACAGGTTTTTGCATTTGCATTTGTTTGTTGGAATGTAAATGGCATGAACTGTTTTCACGAAATACACACCACCTTTATTTAAATCTCCCTTTGCTGTTATACTATTATACAAGTCAGCCATACACATAGGCAAATAGATGGAAACAATGACACAATGACGGCAAGACTAAGATCAAATCTGAAAACGGAATAAGTGTAGAAGTGTTGATCTTTCAGTGGTAGAGAAGCTTTTAATGGTGTTGTCTGTGTCCTCTAAGCCAAGCAGGTGATGGAGCTGCTCACCCCTTCCCAATCCACCTTCAGTGACATGGTGTCAGAGCTAGGTCTTTCTGCAGCCATGGCAGCTGAGGCAGAATACACACTACTGGCTCCGCTCAATTCTGTCTTCACTGGTGAGTACACATCATGGACCCACTCAATTCTGTCTGTAACACATCCCTCGTTCCCCTTAAATACTGTTGAACGTCCTGAACTCTTTCTTTTCTTGGTCCTCTTCCTCTCTCTAGCTCCTCTCTCTGTCCCCCTCTTTCTCTTTCTAGCTCCTCTCTCTGTCCCCCTCTTCCTCTTTCTAGCTCCTCTCTCTGTCCCCCTCTTCCTCTTTCTAGCTCCTCTCTCTGTCCCCCTCTTCCTCTCTCTAGCTCCTCTCTCTGTCCCCCTCTTCCTCTCTCTAGCTTCTCTCTCTGTCCGCCTCTTCCTCTCTCTAGCTCCTCTCTCTGTCCCCCTCTTCCTCTCTCTAGCTCCTCTCTCTGTCCCCCTCTTCCTCTCTCTAGCTCCTCTCTCTCTCCCCCTCTTCCTCTCTCTAGCTCCTCTCTCTGTCCCCCTCTTCCTCTCTCTAGCCCCTCTCTCTGTCCCCCTCTTCCTCTCTCTAGCTCCTCTCTCTGTCCCCCTCTTCCTCTCTCTAGCTCCTCTCTCTGTCCCCCTCTTCCTCTCTCTGTCCCCCTCTTCCTCTCTCTAGCTCCTCTCTCTGTCCCCCTCTTCCTCTCTCTAGCTCCTCTCTCTGTCCCCCTCTTCCTCTCTCTAGCTCCTCTCTCTGTCCCCCTCTTCCTCTCTCTAGCTCCTCTCTCTGTCCCCCTCTTCCTCTATCTAGCTCCTCTCTCTGTCCCCCTCTTCTTCTCTCTAGCTCCTCTCTCAGTCCCCCTCTTCCTCTCTCTAGCTCCTCTCTCAGTCCCCCTCTTCCTCTCTCTAGCTCCTCTCTCTCTCCCCCTCTTCCTCTCTCTAGCTCCTCTCTCAGTCCCCCTCCTCCTCTCTATAGCTCCTCTGTCACTACTTTATCACTGCTCTCCTTCTTTCTCTCCTCTCCACAGGTGGGTAATGCACACTGAGCTCCAAACTGTGACATTAGTCTTGCTGTCATGCGGACTCACTAGTGAGCAGTATACTATACATACTGCATACTGGTCTCCTGACTGCTGGAATGATTAATAGCTGGAGCTTTATGCCGCGCAAACCCTAAGAATACATCATTACCCCTGCGCACACACATACACACATACACAGCATAGGAATATTCTAACCTCACAAGGCGTGGGGAGAGATATCTCCTACCTGAATCCAACATTTGTAACGCATGTGTGATAAACTGAACCGAAGTATATTAATCAGTTGTATGATACACTAGCCTGCTGCATGCTGTAGGAAAGGAAAAAGTCCCAGGCTGGAATAGCTGAGTTACGGCTTATAAATTCCTCCACTAAATTGTTCTCTAATTTAGACTCTACATGATTGGCCCATTGTCGACGTACCGTACTGTACAGACCAGAACAGCTCTATTTCTCAGACAGCACTTGTTAAAACGTCCTCTGTTATTAGAGCCATAGTTTCCTCTCTGGAGGAGGTAGCACTTCTCCCGGCGGGATATCAGTATATTACGTACGGGTAATGCAGACTGGAACAGTCACTGCCTGTGTCCCAAATGGCACCCTATTCCGTATATACAGTAGTGCACTACCTTTGACCAGAGCCCTATGGGAATAAGGAAATAAGGTGCAATTTGTGACGCAGACACTGTTACAATGTGGCTGATCAATCTGTCTGTGGGGAAGCTACAGAACCCGGGAGATTTCCTGGAAAATAAGGTTGACGTTTTACAATTGACGAGACCAGCAGACTGCATCATTAACCTATATTATGACTCATAATGACGATAATAATCATAATGGAACTTTTTTATGGTCTTCGTCCTAGGAAAACGTTTGATCTACATTTTTGCGAAATTTGGGCTAGCTCCTAGAAAACATATTGTTTACAAACAGATGTATTGTAATCTTTTGATCTGTACACGTCTGAGTTTTGCCCAATACCGCAAGATCCCCTGCATTTGGCTGTAGTTTATTGTGTCTTTTTGTTTATCTAAGTATGCTATTAACCATGTAGTATATACTGTACTGTATATACAGTGGGGAGAACAAGTATTTGATACACTGCTGATTTTCCTACTTACAAAGCATGTAGAGATCTGTAAAAAAGAAAATATCACATATACACTTCAACATATACACTTCAAAATCCAGAAAATCACATTGTATGATTTTTAAGAAAATGAATTTGCATTTTATTGCATGACATAAGTATTTGGTACATGAGAAAAGCCAAACTTAATATTTGGTACAGAAACCTTTGTTTGCAATTACAGAGATCATATGTTTCCCTTAGTTCTTGACCAGATTTGCACACTCTGCAGCAGGGATTTTGGTCCACTCCTCCATACAGACCTTCTCCAGATCCTTCAGGTTTCGGGGCTGTTGCTGGGCAATACGGACTTTCAGCTTTCAACTTTCAGCTCCCTCCAAAGATTTTCTATTGGGTTCAGGTCTGGAAACTGGCTAGGCCACTCCAGGACCTTGAGATGCTTCTTATGAAGCCACTCCTTAGTTGCCCTGGCTGTGTGTTTCGGGTCATGTTGGAAGACCCAGCCACGACCCATCTTCAATGCTCTTACTGAGGGAAGGAGGTTGTTGGCCAAGATCTCACGATACATGGCCCCATCTATCCTCCCCTCAATACGGTGCAGTCGTCCTGTCCCCTTTGCAGAAAAGCATCCCCAAAGAATGATGTTTCCACCTCCATGCTTCACGGTTGGGATGGTGTTCTTGGGGTTGTACTCATCCTTCTTCTTCCTCCAAACTCGGCGAGTGGAGTTTAGAGCAAAATGCTATATTTTTGTCTCATCAGACCACATGACCTTCTCCCATTCCTCCTCTGGATCATCCAGATGGTCATTGGCAAACTTCAGATGGGCCTGGACATGCGCTGGCTTGACCTTGCATGTGCTGCAGGATTTTAATCCATGACGGCGTAGTGTGTTACTAATGGTTTTCTTCAGGTCATTGACCAGGTCCTGCCGTGTAGTTCTGGGCTGATCCCTCACCTTCCTCATGATCATTGATGCCCCACGAGGTGAGATCTTGCATGGAGCCCCAGACCGAGGGTGATAGACCGTCATCTTGAACTTCTTCCATTTTCTAATAATTGCACCAACAGTTGTTGCCTTCTCACCAAGCTGCTTGCCTATTGTCCTGTAACCCATCCCAGCCTTGTGCAGGTCTACAATTTGATCCCTGATGTCCTTACACAGCTCTCTGGTCTTGGCCATTGTGGAGAGGTTGGAGTCTGTTTGATTGAGTGTGTGGACAGGTGTCTTTTATACAGGTAACGAGTTCAAACAGGTGCAGTTAATACAGGTAAAGAGTGGAAAACAGGAGGGCTTCTTAAAGAAAAACAGGTCTGTGAGAGCCAGAATTCTTACTGGTTGGTAGGTGATCAAATACTTATATCATGCAATAATATGCTAATTAATTACTTAAAAATCATACAATATGATTTTCTGGATTTTTTCTGGATTCCATCTCTCACAGTTGAAGTGTACCTATGATAAAAATTACAGACCTCTACATGCTTTATAAGTAGGAAAACCTGCAAAATCGGAAGTGTATCAAATACTTGTTCTCCCCACTGTATATTCCATGTATATCACCCTTCCAGATGAGGTGTCTACACATCTGGGTTTTCTTTAATAGAGAAGTTTACCATGTTTATATTTATAATTTATACCATCCACCCAGTGGAGGTGAAGGTCCTGAGAATAACTTCTATCTCCATTCTTGTAGAATTGGGGCTAGTTTCTGAAAAACGTGTTGTTTACAAACAGATTTAATGTAATCTTTTGACCTCTTACAATGTATCTATATGAAATATCTCCTCCACCAGATGAGGTAATGGCCATTGACCAGAGCTTTCTGAAGATGATTCTGGAGAACCACATCCTGAAGGAGAAGATCACTCTGGGACAGCTGTACAACGGACAGCGCCTGGAGACTATCGCCGGGAAGTTCCTCAGAGTCTTCATCTACCGCACAGTGAGTCTCTGTGTGTGTGTGTGTGTGTGTTTGAGTGTGTGTGCTGGTATGCGTGTGCATACAGTATGTGTGTGTTTGTGAGAGAGAGAGTTTGTGTGAGTATACAAATGTGTGTGTGTATGTGTGTGGGTGGGTGTGTGCATGCGTGCAAGTCCATCTCTTGTCTCTGAACAGCTGGTCAAACACAATGGCTGTCTGCCATACAACACATATCCCTTTCACTGGGCTATCCATCGACTGGACTGACTAAGAGTCTGTTAATTCAGTAGCTAGTAGACTATTAATTTCCATGTCTTAAAAAGGGCTACTTCAGCAGATGTTCCAACTCAAATTTCAGTTTTAAAGATGCTCAAAACAGAAGTTAGCTGTCTAGAGGATCAATTAGCCTAGCTTGCTCACTATCTGGCTAGCTAACTAGTTAGGTGCTTATGCTAGCATTCCAAAATGCCCACATAGGTCATACTTTTGCTAAAATTAGGATATTAGGACTAGTTACATCATTAGGATAAAATACGTTTTCACTTAAGTGGATCTTTAACCTGTATACCCTGTGTCCTGTCTGTCTGTAGGCGGTGTGCATAGAGAACTCCTGCCTGGTGCGTGGCAGCAAGGAGGGCAGTAACGGAGCCCTCCACCTGATGAAGACTCTGATGAAGCCAGCTGAGGCCACCATGTTCCAGATCCTCACTGACAACGGAGGATTCAAGTAAGCTGCTTGTGGACTTATAGACTGTGTGTGCTTTAGCCTTGTCCCACATCTGTATGAGCTTCAGCCAATGAAATAGTCAGGGAAGTTAGCTCAAGCTCATACAGATCTGAGATCAGACTAGTTGAAGGATCAAGGGACAGATGAAGATTGTTCCGATTTTGTGGCCAACTCATGAATATATTGTATATTAAACAGTGTTGGATTTGGAGTACAATCCTGTCTCACCTCCTACTCCTGCTTGAGAAAGGATGTTCTTTAGCCAACCCAATAGCCAGAGAGTCAGAGAGTTCACTAATCAGACAGAGTTCAATCAAATTTATACAGACTGGGGAGCAGGCTGGGAAATGTACTAAGTGTTTATACAGACCAGTGGGCCAACTTCTTTCCAAATCATGTACAAGAGTGATCATGTAAGATCACTCTTGCAAGTGATCTTTTCATCTAAATAATACCAAGGATCTCATCACTGAAGAGGATCCTTTTCTATAGCTCAATCGGTTCGTATGGGCGGTCACATGTGTTGGTAAGGTAGAGAACCCTGGTTAAAGCCCAGTCAGAGACAAGTTCAGGAACGAGTTCTATATGCTAAGCTATCACACTGGCACCAGTTATATCTACCCTCAGTGGTTGTCATGAGAGCCAGGTAACTGCTTCCTTCATCATGTTTTGGTTGTAGGATCTTCCTGTCACTGATGGAGATGGCTGGTCTGACTGACCTGCTCAAACAGGAAGGAGAATACACTCTGTTCGCTCCCAGTGATGAGGCCTTCGCCGGGGTCAGCGACAGTGACATGGCTCTGCTCAGAGGTTGGTTCATCTCTCAGACTCTCCCTCTCTCCCCGTCCCTGTTAGTCTGTCTCAGTCTCTCAAACAAATATCAGAGCCAGAGGTTTTTCTTGTCAGGCCACATTGTGGTGGTCAGGAAAAACTGCTGACCTTAACCATAGCTATCATAGCTACAAGCTATGTCAAAGGAACATCCATAAGTCTTAGAGTTAGTAGATGTATGTACGATATGTACTATGGATCCATCGTCTTCCATCTAAAACCCTGTCTGTTCTGGCCAGGTAATATGGATGCCCTGCGTACCATCCTGCTCTACCACTTCAGTAACGGAGTGTTCATCGGTGGAGGTCTGGAGACTGGGGTGACCAACCTCCTCAAATCTCTGCAGGGAAACAACCTCCGAGTGCTGCATGTGAGTCCAAACCTCTCAACACTCAACAGGGCTGTAAATATAAGAAATTATGGCATCATGGCTGCAACAAAATCAAGAATGTATCACAAAGATCCTGAAGAGATTATACAATGTTTTTACAGTGAATCAAGAGACTCTCATCCTGATCCACTCCGTATTACTAACAACCTCAATCCTTTGTCATCGACAATGTCAACAAACGTTTAAACTAGGAGTTATGGCTAAATTTGACTTCTTGGAACACATATATAACACTTAAACATGTTTGGGAAAAGATAACGTCTAAAATAACATTAATTTGATGAATAAGAAACCAGAACCGCATTTGTTGGATGAACTTCCCCAGAGACAACTTCCCCAACATAATTCAGCATTCTGACAAGACTTAGGATTTTGCAAAGGTATTTACTATTTTCATTTTGGGTTAATTTTATTCTTAGCTTTTAAGTTGTGTTACAGCAGTGTCCTTAGGATCATATTCTAAGACGATAAAAACATTTCCTTTCTTAAAATAAAGCAGAAAGCCATGTGAGGTCTCTGGATGTTTGTTGTGCAGAATATTCATGATTTAGTTTAGATTACATTTTACCCCAAAACAGACAGTTGCATTCCACTGCTACCAATGACTTTACAGAAGTTAAGCTATACTAAAGCTACCCTTAACAAACATAGTTTACTGAACTAAAGTTACCTTGAAAAAGTAGTGCACTGTATCCAAACTACTCTCTGATAAATGATCATATGGAAATCTGAAATGTCATAGACTACAAATTGCAAGAAAACATTACTTTGACCATATGTTAATAGCATGTTTAATTTAGCCCATTAAACACAAAAACAACGCTTCAAGCAAGAATTAGTCATGTCTAATGCCAAAAAATTAAGTAAATTCTTGCCTACTTCACCCATATTTTATTTTTGTGTTAGTAGTTCCAGTAGTTACCTACACTGCTACATGGTGAAAACGTAATTGACTACTGAAAACACTACGTAGATTTGAATTTAGTTTAACTACCACCAAGTTACTGCAAAATGTAGTTACATGTAGTTCACTATTCCCCAACACTGACTGTTGCAAATGTTCTGTAGCTTAACTACATTCAGAAAGTATTCAGAACCTTTCACTTTTTCAACATTTTCTTACGTTAAAGCCTTATTCTAAAATGTATTAAATTGTTTTATTTCCACACCAGTCCACAAACAATACCCCAAATTTATATTAAAGAAAAATGGAAATAGTCACATTTACATAAGTATTCAGACCCTTTACGCTGTACTTTTTTGAAGCACCTTTGGCGCCGATTACAGCCTCGATCCTCTCAAGCTCTGTCAGGTTGGATGGGGAGCGTCGCTGCACAGCTATTTTCAGGTCTCTCCAGAGATGTTCGATCGGGTTCAAGTCCGGTCTCTGGATGGGCCACTCAAGGACATTCAGAGACTTGTCCCAAAGCCTCTCCTGCATTGTCTTGGCTGTATGCTTAGGGTTGTTGTCCTGTTGGAAGGTGAACTTTCGCCCCAATCTGATTTCCTGAGTGCTCTGGAGTAGGCTTTCATCAAGGATCTCTCTGTACTTTGCTCCGTTCATCTTTCCCCCGATCCTGACTGGTCTCCCAGTCCCTACCGCTGAAAAACATCCCCACCGCATGATGCTGCCACCACCATGTTTCACCGTAGGGATGGTATTGGCCAGGTGATGGTTGTGTCTGGTTTGCTCCAGACATTAAACTTGGCATTCAGGCCAAAGAGTTCAATCTTGTTTTCATCAGACCAGAGAATCTTGTTTCTCATCATCTGAGAGTGCTTTAGTTGCTTTTTAGCAAACTCCAAGCGGGCTGTCATGTGCCTTTTACTGATGAGTGGCTTCTGTCTGGTCACTCTACCATAAAGGCCTGATTGGTGGAGTGCTGCAGTGATGGTTGACCTTTCTGGAAGGTTCTTCCATCTCCACAAAGAAACTCTGGAGCTCTGTCAGAATGACCATCAGATTCTTGGTCACCTTCTTGACCAATCCCCTTCTCCCCCTTTTGCTCAGTTTGGCCGGGTGGCCAGCTCTTGGAAGAGTCTTGGTGGTTCCAAACTTCTTCCATTTAATGCTGGAGGCCACTGTGTTCTTGGGGACCATCAATGCTGCAGTTTTTGCTATCCTTCCACAGATCTGTGCCTCGACAACATCCTGTCTTGAAGCTCTACGGACAATTGCTTCAACTTCATGGCTTGGTTTTTGCTCTGACATGCGTTGTCAACTGTGGGACCTTATATAGACAGATGTGTTCATTTTTAAATCATATCCAATCAATTGAATTTACCACAGGTGGACTCCAATCAAGTTATAGAAACATCTCAAGGATGGTCAATGGAAACAGGATGCACCTGAGCTCAATTTAGAGTCTCATAGCAAAGGGTCTGGATACTTATGTAAATAAGGTATTTCTGTTTTCTTTTTTAATACATTTGCAAAAACTTCTAAAAACCTGTTTTTTCTCTGTCATTATGGGGTAGTTTGTGTAGATTGATGAGGAAAAAAATGTCTTTAATCCATTTTAGAAAAAGGCTGTAACGTAACAAAATGTGGAAAAAGTAAACGCCAACCTAATTGAGAGACATATGGCACATTACCAGCTGGTACTCATAACTCATCTCATTGTGGCTGTCTTATCTGTAATCATCCCATCAGTGTTTGTATCTTAATCCCCTCTACTCCTCTCCTCCAGGCTAACAACACAATTAGAGTGAACACTATTGAGGTCCCTGAAAATGATATCATGGCCACTAACGGAGTCATTCACTTTGTCAAAACCCTCCTCTACCCTGGAGGTAAGACTGACTCAAACCTCTCTGACTGCCAGCTCCTCTGTTGGAGAAACAAATTATACCCTGATTAAATTGTCATGTGTTGAGAGACGCACTGTGCAGGGAATCTGTTCTTGATATATTATATATATTTAGCAGTGCTAAATGGTTCAGTACGTCTAACACCCTGTTCTGTGCTGTATGTACGCTAATGTAAAGTGTTACCAGTACGTCTAACTCCCGGGTTGTGTTGTATGTACGCTAATGTAAAGTGTTACCAGTACGTCTAACACCCTGTTCTGTGCTGTATGTACGCTAATGTAAAGTGTTACCAGTACGTCTAACACCCTGGGTTGTGCTGTATGTACGCTAATGTAAAGTGTTACCAGTACGTTTAACACCCTGGGTTGTGTTGTATGTACGCTAATGTAAAGTGTTACCAGTACGTCTAACACCCTGGGTTGTGCTGTATGTATGCTAATGTAAAGTGTTACCAGTACGTCTAACACCCTGGGTTGTGCTGTATGTACGCTTATGTAAAGTGTTACCAGTACGTCTAACACCCTGTGTTGTGTTGTATGTACGCCAATGTAAAGTGTTACCAGTACGTCTAACACCCTGTTCTGTGCTGTATGTACGCTAATGTAAAGTGTTACCAGTACGTTTAACACCCTGGGTTGTGCTGTATGTACGCCAATGTAAAGTGTTACCAGTACGTCTAACACCCTGTTCTGTGCTGTATGTACGCTAATGTAAAGTGTTACCAGTACGTCTAACACCCTGGGTTGTGTTGTATGTACGCCAATGTAAAGTGTTACCAGTACGTCTAACACCCTGTTCTGTGCTGTATGTACGCTAATGTAAAGTGTTACCAGTACGTCTAACACCCTGGGTTGTGCTGTATGTACGCTAATGTAAAGTGTTACCAGTACGTCTAACACCCTGGGTTGTGCTGTATGTACGCTAATGTAAAGTGTTACCAGTACGTTTAACACCCTGGGTTGTGTTGTATGTACGCTAATGTAAAGTGTTACCAGTACGTCTAACACCCTGGGTTGTGCTGTATGTACGCTAATGTAAAGTGTTACCAGTACGTCTAACACCCTGTTCTGTGCTGTATGTACGCCAATGTAAAGTGTTACCAGTACGTCTAACACCCTGGGTTGTGCTGTATGTACGCCAATGTAAAGTGTTACCAGTACGTCTAACACCCTGGGTTGTGTTGTATGTACGCTAATGTAAAGTGTTACCAGTACGTCTAACACCCTGGGTTGTGTTGTATGTACGCTAATGTAAAGTGTTACCAGTACGTCTAACTCCCTGTGTTGTGCTGTATGTACGCTAATGTAAAGTGTTACCAGTACGTCTAACACCCTGGGTTGTGTTGTATGTACGCCAATGTAAAGTGTTACCAGTATGTCTAACTCCCTGTGTTGTGCTGTATGTACGCTAATGTAAAGTGTTACCAGTATGTCTAACACCCTGGGTTGTGCTGTATGTACGCTAATGTAAAGTGTTACCAGTACGTCTAACACCCTGGGTTGTGCTGTATGTACGCTAATGTAAAGTGTTACCAGTACGTCTAACACCCTGGGTTGTGCTGTATGTACGCTAATGTAAAGTGTTACCAGTACGTCTAACACCCTGGGTTGTGCTGTATGTACGCCAATGTAAAGTGTTACCAGTATGTCTAACTCCCGGGTTGTGTTGTATGTACGCTAATGTAAAGTGTTACCAGTACGTCTAACTCCCTGTGTTGTGCTGTATGTACGCCAATGTAAAGTGTTACCAGTATGTCTAACTCCCTGTGTTGTGCTGTATGTACGCTAATGTAAAGTGTTACCAGTACGTCTAACTCCCTGTGTTGTGCTGTATGTACGCCAATGTAAAGTGTTACCAGTATGTCTAACTCCCTGTGTTGTGCTGTATGTACGCTAATGTAAAGTGTTACCAGTACGTCTAACACCCTGGGTTGTGCTGTATGTACGCTAATGTAAAGTGTTACCAGTACGTCTAACTCCCTGTGTTGTGCTGTATGTACGCTAATGTAAAGTGTTACCAGTACGTCTAACTCCCTGTGTTGTGCTGTATGTACGCTAATGTAAAGTGTTACCAGTATGTCTAACTCCCTGTGTTGTGCTGTATGTACGCTAATGTAAAGTGTTACCAGTACGTCTAACACCCTGGGTTGTGCTGTATGTACGCTAATGTAAAGTGTTACCAGTACGTCTAACACCCTGGGTTGTGCTTGTATGTACGCTAATGTAAAGTGTTACCAGTACGTCTAACTCCCTGGGTTGTGCTGTATGTACGCTAATGTAAAGTGTTACCAGTACGTTTAACACCCTGGGTTGTGCTTGTATGTACGCTTATGTAAAGTGTTACCAGTACGTCTAACTCCCTGGGTTGTGCTGTATGTACGCTAATGTAAAGTGTTACCAGTACGTCTAACACCCTGGGTTGTGTTGTATGTACGCTAATGTAAAGTGTTACCAGTACGTCTAACTCCCTGGGTTGTGTTGTATGTATGCTAATGTAAAGTGTTACCAGTACGTCTAACACCCTGGGTTGTGTTGTATGTACGCTAATGTAAAGTGTTACCAGTACGTCTAACACCCTGGGTTGTGTTGTATGTACGCTAATGTAAAGTGTTACCAGTACGTCTAACTCCCTGTGTTGTGCTGTATATAATCTAACGAAAGTGTTACCAGTATGTAGAGGTAACTGCCAAAATAAAGGAAACGCCAACGCCAAAGTGTAGGGTGTTAGGCCACCATGAGCCCAAACATGGTTTTATGCCATGTAAACCATACCATATGGTTTACATTGTTTTCATGCTCATCAAATAATTCAGTGATCACTTGTGCCCTGTGGATGGGGGCATTGTCATCCTATCGGGGCAAAGCCATGGTAGCAAAAATATTGGCCAAAATAATGGCCTGCCCAACATTTTCATACATGAACCTAAGCATGATGGTATGTTAATTGCTTAATTAACTCAGGAACCACACCTGCGTGTAAGCAACTTCTTTCAATATATCTTGTATCCCTCATTTCCTCAAGTGTTTCCATTACTTTGGCAGTAACCTTTATGTACCCTAGTATGAAGTGTTACCAGTATGTCTTACACCCTGTACTGTGCTGTGCTGTATGTACCCTAGTATAAAGTGTTACATGTATGTTTAACACCCTGTACTGTGCCGTACTGTACAGTATTGTACCCTAGTATGAAGTGTTACCAGTATGTCTTACACCCTGTACTGTGCCGTACTGTACAGTATTGTACCCTAGTATGAAGTGTTACCAGTATGTCTTACACCCTGTACTGTGCCGTACTGTACAGTATTGTACCCTGGTATAAAGTGTTACCAGTATGTCTAACACTCTGTACTGTGCCGTACTGTACAGTATTGTACCCTGGTATAAAGTGTTACCAGTATGTCTAACACCCTGTACTGTGCCGTACTGTACAGTATTGTACCCTAGTATAAAGTGTTACCAGTACGTTTAACACCCTGTACTGTGCCGTACTGTACAGTATTGTACCCTAGTATAAAGTGTTACCAGTACGTTTAACACCCTGTACTGTGCCGTACTGTACAGTATTGTACCCTAGTATAAAGTGTTACCAGTATGTTTAACACCCTGTACTGTGCCGTACTGTACAGTATTGTACCCTAGTATAAAGTGTTACCAGTATGTCTAACACTCTGTACTGTATTGTCCTGTAGAGCTGCCTGCTGGAAACTCTGACCTTCTGGGGCTGCTGAGAAGACTCATCAAGTACATGGAGATCAAGGTACTGTACCAGGCCACACCCACATAAAGGAATTAGGGAGAACCCTGAGATAGCAAGATGAGATTAAAGTCTAAGTGTTTGTTACAAAATGACCTTAAGATGACAAGACAATATGTAAAGCCTTGAACAAATACAGTACCTACCACATTGGAGTTGAGCAGAACGATGTGTACACAGACCTACAGTAATATGGTTTACAGCCTCTAATCCTTCTTTCTATTCATTCACAGTTTGTGTCAGGATACAGATATAAGGAAATCCCTCTCACATTCATGAGTGAGTACAACTGTATCAGTCCAAGTCTTAGATGTCTGCTGTACCTTTTTGCGTTGCAACTATTTGTAACTTTGCTGTTGTCCTGTGATTAACTGCTGTGTGTTTTCTGTTTCCTTCAGAGAGGACGATCGTCACACGCGTCATTGAGTCAGGTAAGTTACAGTTAAAGGATTGAAACAATGAGGGCCTCCCGGGTGGCGCAGTGGTCTAGGGCACTGCATCACAGCGCTAGCTATGCCACCAGAGACCCTGGGTTTGCACCCAGGCTCTGTCGCAACCAGGAGGTCTGTGGGGCGATGCACAATTGGCCAAGTGTCGTCCGGGTTAGGCCAGTAGGAATATCCCTACCGGGATGTGTGGCTTGGTTGGGTTGTGTTTTGGCTGACTCCCACAGTTATGTCAATTTGGCTGGATGTCTTTTGGGTGGTGGACCATTTTTGATACACAGGGAAACTGTTGAGTGTGAAAAACCCAGTGCGTTGCAGTTCTTGACACACTCAAATTGGTGGCTGTCTCCTCCCCTTCAGCTACACTGATTGAAGTGGATTTAACACATGACATCAATAAGGGATCATAGGTTTCACCTGGATTCACCTGGTTCGTCTATGTCATGGAAAGAGCAGGTGTTCCTAATGTTTTGTACACTCAGTGTAAATTCATTTTATATGATATATCATGGGTAGTCTTGGAAAGACTTGAAGACATTGTGCTACAGGAGTTGATAGACTAGTTGGCACAGTTCAGATAAGGACAATCTCTGTCTTCCATGAGATTCATGACCCACGTTCAAGAGGAAAAACCATTGTGGTTGTTCAGATAATTACAGTACAGACAGCAACAAGAGAAGACTTGCCATAGCAGCAGACACCTGGAAAAGTTTTATCTGTTCTGGATAAAATTACCGTTCTTTATTGGGATTTGACTTTTAAGGTTAATTCTTGATGTGAAAAAGAAATATGCACATAAGTTCAGGTTACTGTTTATGCAATTATCTCCAGTCAAGATTCTGAGGGGAAAACTAATGTCTTGGAGAAAGCCTTTACTCTGAACGTATCTGCAAAGCACATATCCACGTGTCCTTTGATTATGCAATATATTCCTGTCATGTGAATTCTTTTAAAGCCAATGGAAGGTTGGGCTTCAGTCTAATTCGATACAGACAATATTTTAATCAAGGAGTAGAGGAACCAATGACACACTACATGTCTGTAGTTCATGGAGTCTGGAGTTTTTAAGTTCATTCGGACCTTCAGATCTCACTAGTTTGCCGTTTAAATGTCATGTTCTTCAATTATGCTTTTGATGTTATTTATTTCAGTTGTTAAACTTGTTTTCCTCTCTCTCTTTCTAAAGCGCCTGATGTGACCCATGTGACTAGGGTTATCGAAAGGGAACCTACCATCACCAAGGTGACCAGGGTGATTGAGGGACAGCCTACCATCACCAAGGTAACACCAATGCAACAAACCATGTTTCAACCATTGTATCCACCCATGTAACCACCAAATCACATTGAGCATCGGGAAAAGCGTTATATCAATATAATACATGATTATGATTATTAGGTGACGAGAGTCATTGAAGGCGAGCCAAAGTTCACCAAGGTCACTAGAGTCATCGAGGGAGAACCCAAGGTCACCAAAGTTACCAGAGTGGTCTCAGGTACGTACCTCACAGACACACAGGTCTTTCTTGACTCCTGTCCATGAGGTCTGAAGAATAGTATAGTTGCTATACGGTGTATTGATGCACTATATGAAACAAAGAAGTGAATATTTGGGTTGCTGAGGTGAGACACAGGTCTACAGATGTTAATATGTTGTACTGAATTGCCTTGACTCTACGTCACCCCTGGATCATGACTCTTACATCTGCCACTCTGTGAAAACAGTATGTTTCTATGTGAAGACTGATGTAGTGTTTCATTATGATGTCATCCACAGGTCCTCAGTATTCAGCCAGCAGCAGTGGCTCCAGCAGTGGTATCTCCAACATTGAGCTGGAAGGTCAGTAACATCACCCCTTTGGTTGTAGATAGATAACTTCATATAGAGGAAATAATGCAATGTTAAATTGAAAATGACATATATGCATGTCACTGGGTGACAGGTTCTGTTAGAATCTGGGTTGAGAGACTGACAAACAGGATTCAAACTAACTGTTACATTTCCACCCTGTGATATTTGGCATAGTCGGCAGAATTAGTCAATTGTTCAACATAATTGCTTGTTTCGTTAGAATATATAATAGTCCCATCTGTGACATATACAGTAACATCCCTGTCTCCGTCCTGTAGGTGCTGACTTCTCCCGTATCACCACCATCGAGGGAAACCCCTCAATGCTCGACATGGACTCTGAAAAAATCACCAAGTTCATCCAAGGTAAGAGACACATCTAAACTCTACTCATCCTCACTTGGTTCTGTAAGGATCTGAGGTGATTAAAATATGGTTTCTGTTATGACTGGAGTTTGGATTCTGTAGGGTTCAATTGTGGCAGAGGTTTGGTTCTGTAGGGTTCTATAATGACTATGGTTTAGGTTCTTTAAGATTCTGTAGTGACCAACATTTGGGTTCTATAAGGTTCTATAATGACTGGGGTTTAAATTTGTCTTCACAGAGGGAAACCCGAGACGAGTAACTGGCAGGAAAATTCCAGGTAAAACATGAGTCCTTGATAACATAACATACTGTTTGACCGTGTTGGGGGATTCAAATGATGGGTAATGTCATCCTATGAGGATCTTTAATTGCGACCATTGAAAGAGAATGACCACCCATCATTGAACATTGACTTGAACTTTATTTCTGTTATTTGAGTGTATGATGATCTTTCTGTTGTCTTTATCCCTAGCTGGTGCCAGGAGGAGAGTCAGACCAGAGGAACAAAGAGCATGAACATGGACAGACCAGGTGACTAAAGATGCAGCAGCAACCAGAGAGGAACAACAGAGATAATGTCAATGAATGGTCTCCCATAAAAGCTCTACACTCCAAATGATGCGTGTGTAGACATACAGAACTTGAAATTAGTGAGACCAGTAAAGCCATTTGCTAAACAAAACAAAAATCATTGATGCATGTATCTAAAGATAACTAAAAGCCATCAAGATATGTAAATAGCGTACGCATATTTGTGGGTTTTCGGTGTATATTAGAGATGAAAGATTAGAAGCTAGCCAGAGGTAGCAAAATAATCTTTGAAACCAATCTATTGGAAGCCTTGACCATTGGTTGAGGTGATACAACAGGATTTTTAGGAAGATTTTGTAATTTACCTCTGCATGATATCGAGTTTGTGGTGCTCACATAAAAATAAAAATAATAAAAAATAAAATGTGATTGCTGTTTTCTGACAGTGACTTCATTTCTGCAAATGTTTATATTTTTCTACCAGATGTAATTTCAGCTCTGATCTGAGTTTCACAGTAGTGTGTTTGCTCTCTCTTTCTGCCTTTCTGTCTGACAAGATAACCATAAAGATATTGAGCTTGTCTTTGCTTTTAGAAGTTTCAAATGTGCAACACTCTTAACAAACTTAACTTTTCACATATTCTCAATAGCTTTTTTTACTGCAGTTTTCAAACCTTTTTCAATCAAGTATATTCTTGGAGATGAAGTGAATAATTATCCAGGAGAAAAACTTTATTTGAAAAACTTGTTAGTAGTTCATCGTTATAAGGAATTCAATTCAAGTTACATTTTAGAATCACATTTACACAATTTGAGGAGAAGATGTATGATCGCAATCTAATTTGTGCACGTGTCTACTGGGCCCTGCCTACTCAATGAATCCCATTTTTTGTATAACGCTAGTTGTTTGGGGGGGGGGGTTTAAAAAAAAGTTTTTTAGTTCTCCTAAAATCTATAAAAGAGTCTGACAATGCTACTAATGTCAATCTGTGTCCTTTAAAAGGTCAGAGTGTGAATTATACCATGATTGTCAGGGTCTCATTTTTGGGGGACTTGACCTCCTATGTGTGCCCGCGCTTACATGACATTTCTTATGGGCCTTTTTTATGACCTTTTAATTTGTCGTGAACACAACCATCTTATTGTCAAACAAGTCACCGTGCACTGTTTAGGTGCTGTGATGTTTTTGGAGTGGACAAACATGCACAGGTAGACTACCTGAAGCGATTTGTTTGTCTATAAGATTAAAACATCTTGACTGGTTGTGTTCATGCCCAAATTAAAAGGTAATAAATAGAAAAATACCGTTAAATTACATATTTACTCTTAAGTCCATTAAAAAACCATGCAAGTTCGTGCCCGCATAGGAGGTCCAGTCAAAAAAAATCCCAGAATGTCAGACTTTTCCCACACCATTTGCTGAATGGAAATATACATGGTTACTAAACACCAAAAAGTGTAATGACATTATACTCTTCAAGACTAAATTAATTGATGTATCTTGCTGACTGACAAAGGACCTTTTTTGTACAAAGAAAAAGTAGGGGACTATTGTAACGTATATGCTGGGAGTCAGAAAGAAAGTGCAGGTGGTGAGTTTAATAATAATTGGAACATCGGACAAAATAACAAACACGAGTAGCGTATAGACATGAAACACAAACAATATTGACTGGGGACTGCCAGATATAGGGGAGGTAATGGAGTCCAGGTGTGCCTGATGATGACGTGCAGGTGCGCGTAATAAATCATGCTAGTTGTGCATAATGATGGATCCCAGGACCAGTGATTAGTATACCGGCGACGTCGAAAACCCCCCAGGACGAGGAGCGGGCCGGTCCGGGTGGCGAAAGTGGAAATCGCGGATGATGTTGGGATCCAGAATGTGCTCCACTGGAACCCAACACTGTTACTCTGGGCCATAACCCTCCCAGTCCACCAGGTACTGGAGCCGACCACCACGACTTCGGGAGTCCAGTAGAGATCTGACGGCTTAGGCCGGACCCCCTCGATGTCCGGGGGGGGTGGAGGCGTGTTGTGGGGGACAGCATCGGTTAGGGGACCAGGAACCTCTTGTACAGATGGGACCAGGGATGCTGAGGCACGGGAAGGGGAAGGAGATTCCCTGCTGAAGCGTTCCGGGGGGATTTGGTTTGGGCACATACGGAACAGGAGTTGACGTAGTGAGTGACATCCTGTGCCACGGTGGGCCACCAGTACTTCTCAGAGATGGATTGGGTAGTGTGAGAAATAGCTGGATGTCCAGAGACGACAGCTGTGTGTGTCCAGGTCAGCAGCCGATCCCTTATCCTCATAGGAACGTAGATGCACAAGGGAGGACTCCATCTCCAGAGCCTGACAAATGTCCACATCAACGTCCCAGACCACAGAAGCTACGACTCGGGAGGATGGGATTATAGGTGCATGCTGGACAGGACCATCACCCTAATCGTAGAGACGGGACAGGGCATCGGCCTTGGTGTTTTTTTAACCAGCTTGAACTTAAACCTTGTGAAGAAAAGGGCCCACCTTGCTTGGCGCGGATTCAGCTTCCTCACTGTCAGTATGTACCTCATGTTCTGATAGTCAGTGAGGATGAGGAATGGTTACTTGGCGCCCTCCAGCCAGTGTCTCCACTCCGCTAACGCCAACTTCACCGCCAGGAGCTCTTGATCACTGACGTCGTAATTCTTCTCTGCAGGGGACAGTGAAATGCCCCTTGAGTAGACAGAAGACCCCGTCAGCTGCTGGGTTCCACACTAACCTTGAGAGAGGTGAGAGGGGCGGCGACGGAGCTGAAGTTCCTGATGAAACCGCGATAGAAGTTGGCAAACCACAAAAACCATTGTAACCCCTTTAGGGTGACCGCATCTACCTTCTTGTCGTCTATCCTCACTCCCTACGGGGTGATTTGGTAGCCTAAGAAGGAGACGGCCTTCTGATGAAATTTACACTTTTCAGCCTTGACAAACAGTTGGCTAGCCAGGAAGCATTCCGGGACTGATCGAACGTGAGTGACGTGATCCTCCAGGGTAGCCGAGTAGACCAGGATGTCATCGATATACACAACCACCTGGTGTCCGACCCTGTAACTGAACACCGCGTTAACAAATGCCTGGAACACTGACGGAGAATTGGCTAAACCAAACGACATCACCAAGTGCTCGTAGTTACCAGACATTGTGCTAAAAGCTGTCTTCCATTCATCCCCCTTCCGGATGCGAATGAGATTGTATGCACTCCGCAGGTCCCGTTTGGTAAAGAAATGGGCCCTGCGGAGTTGTTCTATGGCTGCTGGCACCAACGGGAGAGGGTAACGGTACTTTGTGGCGATTTCATTGAGTCCTCTAATCAATACATGGGCGTAACCCTCCATCCCTCCTGCCGATGCAGGAGAAGTGGACGTGCGGATGAAACCTTGCTGGAGCGCCTCTTGGATGTAATCCTCCATGGCCTGGGTCTCAGCCACCGACAGAGGGTAGATTCATCTGCGCAGACCCTACCAGCAGGTCGATGGCACAGTCCCAGGGGCAATGAGGTGCGGCAGGGTAGCCTAGTGGTTAGAGCGTTGGACTAGTAACCGGAAGGTTGCAAGTTCAAACCCCCGAGCTAACAAGGTACAAATCTATCGTTCTGCCCCTGAACAGGCAGTTAACCCACTGTTCCTAGGCCGTCATTGAAAATAAGAATTTGTTCTTAACTGACTTGCCTAGTTAAATAAAGGTAAAATAAATTAAAAATTAAAAATGAGGAGTAAGACAGGTGGTGCAGGTCTTGAAGAAAACCTCCCTGCAGGTCCTGGTATACCTCTGGGATATTGGGCTGAAGGGCAACCATAGGACTCTCTACCTAATTGGAAACACAGGGAACGGGGAAGCAGGTCCTCCGTTATTCTTGTGACCAGTTTGTGATTCTCATCCTCGACCATAAAATGGTGGGATTATTGCGTTGCAGCCTAGAGATGATCTTGTGAACTGGTGATGAAGTGTATGTTCTCCTGATGAATGGATTTCACGGTGAGGGTGAGGGGTTGAGTGATGTGTGTGATGTTTCCGGATCCTAATGGCCGACAATCGAGGAGTTGAACTGGGAAAGGAGAAGAGAGCGGGTATGAGACGATGTTAAGAGAGGAGGCAAGTGTCTGGTCAATAAAGTTCCCCTTAGCAATGGAATCCACTAACGCTGTAGACACAGGACATGAGGGACAGTCAACTAGTGTGATGGACACCCCAGGAGGTGGAAAAACACATGACTCTCCCTCTGCTCTTGTGAATCCCAGATTGGGAAGTGCTTGACACCGCTGGAGCCCTCCTTGACCACAATACAGACAGAGCCCCAGCTGTCACCATCTGTGTCGCTCCACCGCGGGGCACGGGGCGTGTGGCCCCTACTTCCATGGGTTCAGGCTCTGAGCCAGAGTGTTCACTGAGGGAGAGAAGCGTTGAGAGTACCGACACTCCCGAAGTAGGTTATCCAGACAGATGGCCATCGCAATGAGTGTGTCCAAGGAGAGTTTGTCGTCTCGACAGGCCAACTCTGTCTGAACCTCCTTGCGCAGACCTCTTCTGAATAGCGTACGAAGCATCGGCTCATTCCATCCACTGGATGCTGCTACTATCCAGCAGGTGAACGTGTACTTGGTAGCCGTCTGGTCCCCCTGCCGTAATTAAGTAAGCTCTCACCTCCCTCTCTACCCTCTGGGGGATAATCGAAGATGCATTTGAACTGAGCCATGAATGAATCTAGCTCCTCTCCTCGCTCCCAGATGGCCGTGGACCATTCCAACGCCCACCCAGTCAGCAGAGAATTAACCGTAGCAACCTTGGACTTATTGGTGGTGGGGGCTCCCATCTGGTGTGTAAAGTAGAGGGAGCACTGAAGTAGGAAGCCACGGCATTTATATGGGGTACCATCATATTTATCCGGGAGGGACAAACGGCCATAGCTGACCAGATCGGGTTGCTGAATGGGCTGTTGTGCTCCCTCGCTGGGTCGACTGGTTGTAGAGTATCCTCCGCTAGTTGACGGCCATGCCTTCTGGGTATGTTCGAGACGTTGCACACTGCGAATAACCTCTTCCATAGCCGTCCCCAGTTGTGCCAACTGGTCATGATATTGACGCAGAAGGAATCCCTGCTCGTTGACAGTCTGGGAGACATCCTGTGTTCCTGCTGATTCCATTGTTTGAGTCAGTATTCTGTAACGTATACACTGGGAGTCGGGAAAGCAAGTGCAGGTGGTGAGTTTAATAATAAACAGAACATCAAACAATATAACAAACACGAGTAGCATATAGACATGAAACACATAAACAATACTGACTGGGGAAAGAACCTAAGGGAGTGCCAGACATAAGGGAGATAATAGAGGTAATGGAGTCCAGGTGTGCCTAATGATGTGCAGGTGCGCGTAATGAGTAATGCCAGGTTTGCGTATAATGATGGATCCCAGGACCGGTGGTTAGTATAGCAGCAACGTCGAACGCCGGAGGGGAGGAGGGGGAGTAGACGGGACGGGGCTAGTTTAATTTGGAAGAAACGTTTATTTTCATATTTACCACTGTAGCAGTACAAATTGCATTTTAAACAAATAGGAGAGTGGTTAAATTAACATTATTTAGAGACCCCCCAAAATGTTGACTTTGTTGCATTTAGGGGGACTCATGACTCATTCAGCCCCTCCCCCCTAATTTACACTCTGCTGAATGTTACAATTCTCTGGATGGGAAGTATCTCCATATGTTCTTAGATAATCAAAAACCAAAATGTTGGGAATCACTACACTGAGAAGAAATCTATTCCAAATGGCACAATATTCCCTATATAGTGCACTACTTTTGACCAAGGCCCAAATGGCTCTGGTCAAAAGTAATGCACTATGTAGGGAGTAGGGTGCCATTTGGGATACACAGGATTCTCCGATGACGTACATGTTAAAATACAGTGTTACACGACAGCTAGACACACAGAGCCAGAGCTTTAGCTAGTGAAGTCCACTCAGGAGTTAAAATACTACGATACAACATTAGTTCGATGTTATTACACTATACAAACACGTGTGATGGTATGATGTGGGTTTAAGGTATTATAAGACAATGATGGGAAATGTATGGTTTAGAGCAGGGTTATTTAAATCCAAGCCTGGAGGTCCAGATTACTGCGGCTTTTCTGTTCTACATGATAATTAATTGCACTCACCTGCTGTCCCAGTTCTAAATCAATCCTCGATTAGAGGGGAAGGATGAAAATCAGAAGTAGAACTGGCCTCGAGGTCCAGAATTAAATGTACCTTGTGAGTGTTTGAAGGGTCATAGTGTACTTGCTTTATGATTGGTACGCCAACTATCTGCTTCCATCCAGACTATAACTACAACCAGGTGATCCCAGAAAAGGAGATGCATTGATCTGTCAGAAATATAGATCAGATCAGGATGTATTATATTATTATCTGGCTGCAGTGATAGTGTACAACCCCATAAAACAGTGTTTATGGCAGTAAAGTTCAACAGTCACACCAATAGTTCATTTTACTGGATCCTCTTTTATAAAAAGGGGTTTGAAAGGGTTCTCCATCTGTACCCACAAGTCCTAAATCAAGTGTTTTTTTCTACGAGTGTAATGCAATTACATATTCCATATCACACCACCTTGTAACGGTTTTCTTTAGGTGAAGTAGAGGCGGACCAAAATGCAGCGTGGTTGTTATTCATTGTACTTTAATAAAGAAACTGTACACGAATAAACTAACAAAACAACAAACGTGCGAAAACCTAAAACAGTCCTCTGGTGCAAAACACAGAGACAGGAACAATCACCCACAAACACATAGTGAAACCCAGGCTACCTAAATATGGTTCCCAATCAGAGACAATGACTAACACCTGCCTCTGATTGAGAACCATATCAGGCCAGACATAGAAATAGACAAACAAGACATCCAACATAGAATGCCCACTCAGATCACACCCTGACCAACCAAAACATAGAAACATACAAAGCAAACTATCGTCAGGGTGTGACAGCCCTGTCAATGGTGGGTGTAGCTGCTACATGGAAGTCAGACTCAGGAGAGCAGAGATGAATGGACAAAGCACTTTACTTAGGCAATCATAATACAGAACGCAACCGCGTCACAACACAAATGCCCAAAGAACAAGTGAGGCAGCACAAAGTACAAAACCCAAGTACAAAGTACCGGCTGCCACAAAGCACGGGTATAAAACAAAACCTAACGGAAACCAGCCGGAAGCGTGCCAACCTTGACAATAAACAATACCCCACACAGACATGGAGGGAACAGAGGGCTAAATACACATGTTAATTAGTAGGAGATGTAAACCAGGTGTGCAGGAAGACAAGACAAAACAAATGGAAAATGAAAGGTGGATCAGCGATGCCTAGAAGACCGGTGACGTCGACCGCCGATCACAGCCCGAACAAAGAAGAGGAACCGACTTCGGCGGAAGTCGTGACACCCCCTGTCATTCTCATTGAAAGCAAGTCTAAGAAGCGGTAGAACTGTTCTATGTGCGCTATTTCTATGCTTCCCATTCTTAAGTTTAGTTTTTGCATCTTTTACTTTCGGTTTTGTACACCATCTTCAAAGAGCTGATAAAACAATCTTTTTGGTTATGGAAAATATATTTTAGAACGGTTTAGATGGTACAATTATTCTCTACACGATGCATAAACTGAATTTTTGCAACCAGGAAATGGCTGAGCGATTTCTGCAAAGCGCATCTTTGAAAAAAAACTTTCAATTTTCATATTTCTGTTTACAGTGGTTGCTTTCCAACTGTCATCTGTTTTTCTTTCTTTGTTTTTCTTTGTTTTTCTGTTTTTCTTTTCTTCATTCTGAATTAAACCCTGTTCCGGACAACTGTATGATCATGCTCTCCGCAGCCGATGTGAGTAAGACCTTTAAACAGGTCAACATTCACAAGGCCGCAGGGCCCAGACAGATTAACAGGACGTGTACTGCAAGCATGCGCTGACCAACTGGCAAGTGTCTTCACTGATATTTTCAACCTCTCCCTGTCCGAGGCTGTAATACCAACATATTTTAAGCAGAAAACCATAGTCCCTGTGCCCAAGAACACTAAGGTAACCTGCCTAAATGACTACCGACATGTAGCACTCACGTCTTTAGCCATGAAGTGCTTTGAAAGGCTGGTCATGGCTCACATCAACACCATTATCCCAGAAACCCTAGACCCACTCCAATTTGCATACTGCCCTAACAGATCCACAGATGATGCAATCTCTATTTCACTCCACATTGCCATTTCACACCTATGAGAATGCTATTAATTGACTACAGGTCAGCGGCTAACACCATAGTGCCCTCAAAGCTCATCATCAGGAACCTGGGACTAAACACCTCCCTCTGCAACTGGATCCTGGATTTCCTGACGGGCCGCCCCCAGGTGGTAAGGGTAGGTAACAACACATCCGCCACACTGATCCTCAACACAGGGGCACCTCAGGGGTGCATGCTCAGTCCCCTCCTGTACTCCCTGTTCACTCATGACTGAACGGCCAGGCATGACTCTAACACCATCATTAAGTTTGCCGATGACACAACAATGGTAGGCCTGATCACCGACAATGACAAGACATTCTATAGGGAGGAGGTCAGAGACCTGGCTGTGTGATGCCAGGACAACAACCTCTCCCTCAACGTGATCAAGACAAAGGAGATGGTTGTGGACTACAGGAAAAGGAGAACAGAGCACGCCCCTATTCTCATCGACGAAGTTGTAGTGGAGCGGGTTGAGAGCTTCAAGTTCCTTGGTGTCCACATCACCATTAAACTAACATGGTTCAAGCACACCAAGACAGTCGTGAAGAGAGCACGACAACACCTATTACCCCTCAGGAGACTGAAAAGATTTGGCATGGGTCCTCAGATCCTCAAAAGGTTCTACAGCTGCACCAGAGCATCCTGACTGGTTGCATCACTGCCTGGTATGGCAATTGCTCGGCCTCCGACCGCAAGGCACTACAGAGGGTAGTGCGTATGGCCCAGTACATCATTGAGGACCAAGCTTCCTGCCATCCAGAACCTCGATACCAGGCTGTATCAAAGGAAAGCCCTAAAAATGGTCAAGGACTCCAGCCACCCAAGTCATAGACTGTTCTCTCTGCTACCGCACAGCAAGCGATACCGGAGCACCAAGTCTAGGTCCAAGAGGCTTCTAAACAGCTTCTACCCCCAAGCCATAAGACTCCTGAATATCTAATCAAATGGCTACCCAGACTATTTGCATTGCGCCCCCCACCCTCCTCCCCTCTTTTAGGCTGCTGCTACTCTCTGTTATTACTGAGAGAGACACAAACTCCCATCCAAAAACAGGTGTAAAAACTTCACACAAGACAGGCAACCGACCATCTATTATTCTTTTTTCTATTTATTTTTCATTTGCAGTACATCAATGAACAACTCGCTTCACTTCTTCAGGTTCATTTGTTTACTGTACAGCAGTTGTTTATTTCTCAACCTGAAAAGAGTTTACTTCAGGTATATTTATCTTTCATTTTTCCTCTGCTCTGCATCAACGAACAGTGCGTTTCTTGTACAGCTTCTTCAGGTTCTCATGTTGACTAAGACAGTTATTTTTTTTATCAACCTGAAAAGAGTTTCAGTTCAGTTCAAGTTAACCACAGATTGACATGCACACTTGCAGAGGCAAGTTCCGTGATTATATCTCCCTGCAGCTGAGGACTACAGTACCACTGATGTGTTGTATTCTAACCTCAGAGTCAACTGGTCTATATGCCCATACTTGTATGGAACCGTCTTGCAAGAGCTATCATTGGCAGGATCTTTTCCATCTTTTCAATGTCTTTGTTGTCTTAATGGAGACCATCAGCAACCACCACATGACATAATATGTACTGCAGTAAAGGCCTTTTTCCGTTGTATTACAGTACTTCTTATTCCACTGACGGGACTTTTCCCCTCTTTCCCCCATCCCTCTCCACCCCCGTCCATCCTCTCCTCTTCTCTCCTCTCCTCTCCTCTCCCCATCCCTCTCCACCCCCGTCCATCCTCTCCTCTTCTCTCCTCTCCTCTCCTCTCCCCATCCCTCTCCACCCCCGTCCATCTCTCCTCTCCTCTCCTCTCCCCATCCTCTACACCCCTGCCCCCGTCGCCAGTCCTTAGTTCGTCCAGGCTTTCCATAGGCCTCTGATTTAGTGTGATAGCAGGACACAACACATGAGGAGGAAGTCAGTAATGGTCATTACTGCAGGGTTTAAAAAGAGCCCTAACACTCTTCATACAATCTTGGAAAAAAAGGTACTATCTAGAACCAAAAAGGGTTCTTCGGCTGTCACCATTGGAGAAGCCTTGAAAAAAAAACGTTTGGTTCCATGTAGAACCCTTTTGGTTCCAGGTAGAAACCTTTTGGGTCACATCCAAACAACTGTAAACCCTGTTTGCCTCCGTTCCATTAATTCCATTCCAGTCAATACAATGAGCCTGTCCTCCAATAGCTCCACCCACCAGCCTCCTTTGATGTAGAACCCTTTCCACATAGGATTCTACATG
Source organism: Oncorhynchus keta (assembly GCF_023373465.1). Lineage (NCBI taxonomy): Eukaryota > Metazoa > Chordata > Actinopteri > Salmoniformes > Salmonidae > Oncorhynchus > Oncorhynchus keta. Next base: position 32,476,960 of record NC_068421.1, read on the forward strand.
GAACCCAAAATAGCTCTACCTGGAATCAAAAAGGCTTCTACTGTACTTGGAACCAAAAATGGCTCTTCTAGAGGACTGCCACAGAACTCTGTTGGAACTAAGAGTGTACTGCTTTGCCAGACTAGAGCCCTGACACTAGGATCTTTAGATGCACACCCAGTGAGACACGGATGAATCCCAAATTACATTCTATTCCTTATATAGTACCCTACTTTTGACTAAAACCTTATGGGTCCTGGTCAAAAATGTGTGCACAGCAAAGGGAATAGGATGGCATTTGGGATGCAGCCTATGATTCAAATGGTGTAGAGATAAATCAATGAATTTTCCACTATGTTGCTTTCAGTGCTTGCATGTTTGATTCATTTTGAATCTGTTGCTAATATCAAGAACATACAGTGCCTTCAGAAATGATTCATATCCCTTGACTTATTCCACACTTTCTTGTTACATCCTGAATTCAAAATGGATATATTTTTTAACAATTCTCACCCATCTACACACAATACCCCATAATCACAAAGGGAAAATGTTTTTTTTTTTAATGTTTGCAAATTTAATGAAAATGAAATACAGAAACATCTCATTTACACACGTATTCACACCCATTTGCTATGACACTCCAAATTGAGCTCAGGTGCATCCAGTTTCCTTTGATCATCCTTGAGATGTCACTACAACTTGATTGGAGTCCACCTGTGGCCAAATCAATTGTTTGGACATGATTTAGAAAGAAACACACATCTTTATATAAGTTCCCACAGTTGACAGTGCGTCAGAGCATAAACTATACCATGAAGTCGAAGGAGCTGTCCGTAGATCAATCAATCAATCAATCAAATTTTATTTATATAGCCCTTTGTACATCAGCTGATATCTCAAAGTGCTGTACAGAAACCCAGCCTAAAACCCCAAACAGCAAGCAATGCAGGTGTAGAAGCACGGAGGTGGAGACCAGCTCCAGAACCAAGTGGAGAACATGTCTGTCAACGATTCTTAGACACCATCATCATTCCTATCCTTAAGTTCATACTTAATACTGATGAGATCTCTGAGATAGAATTGTGATAAGGCATATATCTGGGGAAGGGTATAAAACAATCTCTATAGTGTTTCAAGTTTCCAAGAGCACTGTGGTCTCCATCATTGGTAAATTGAAAAAATATGGAGCTAACAAACTCTGCCTAGAGTTGGCTATCTGTCCAAACTGAGCAATCGGGCAAGAAGGACCTTGGCCAGGGATGTGACCAAGGACCCAATGACCACTCTGACAGAACTACAGAGTTCCTTGGCTGAGATGGGAGAACCTGGCCAGAAGGACAACAGTCTCTACAGCAACAGCACTTCACTAATCTGGGCTTTATGGGAGAGTGGCCAGACTTAACCACTTGACAGCACGCCTGGAATTTGCAAAAGGGCACGTGAAAGACTCTAATATATTCTGTGGTCTGATGAGACAAAAATGTAATTATTTGGCTTGAATGCAAAGCGCTATGTCTGGAGAAAACCAGGCACAGCTCATCACCCGTATAACATCATCCCTAACGTGAAGCATGGTAGTGGAAGCATCATGCTGTGGGCATGTTTTTTCAGTGGCAGAGACTGAGAGACTGGTAAGGATAGAGATAACAATGAGAGAACAAAATCCTCGATGAGAACCTGCTTCAGAGTGCAGACAACCTTTAGACTGTGGGCAACGATTTACATTCTAACAGGACAATGACCCTAAGTAAACAACCAAAGCAACACTGGAATGTCTTCAGAACAAGAATATGAAAGTCCTTGAGTGGCCCAGCCAAAGCCCAGACTTGAATCTCATTGAAAATCTGTGGAAAGACTTGAATACTTGCTGTTCCCTGCAGCTCCCCAGCTAATTTAACAGAGATTGAGAAAATCTGCAAGGAAGAATGGGAGAAAACCCCCAATTCCAGATGTGAAAAGCTGATACAGACATGCCTAAGACGACTCAAAGCTGTAATTGCCACCAAAGGTGCACCCACAAAGTATTGACACAGGGGTGTGAATACTTATGTAAATGTGATATTTCTGTATTTAATTTTCAATACATTTGCTTAAAGATGATTTTTTAAATCCATTTTGAGTTTAGGCTGTAACACGAAAACATTTGAAGAGGTAAGAATACTTTATCAAAGCACTGTAAATATCCTGAAGGTCTGAAGGACTGATGTTGAATGTGTCCTATGAAATTACAGACATGTTTGTGAACAGAATTCTGAACTGAGCCTGGTTTATGCAAATCTACTCAACGCTAGAGGGCATCACTATCAAAAGGGGTGACTGCATGCTGTGGCAAAGGAAAGCTTTGTATCAAATAATTGTAGCTCTTGTCAATCAAAATAAACCTGCACACGATAAATGCAAATAAATGTTTGTTTAACCAATCATGTTGCAGATAGCTAGAGTAACTTGTTCAGACCAGAGTGAGTTTGAAGTATGGGACTAGAAGTGGTTAACTGCCATGGCTGGAATCCTCTGGGCGACGCTTCCTCTGACACCATACGTGTTTTAATGGATAGCTTACATTGGCAGCTCCAGTGAGGGGTTTGCCAGTGCTGAAGCCCTCTCAAGAATAAGCCTAGCACCCCGTTAGCAATTTATTAGCACATACACACATGTACTCCATAGACTGCCAACACCCCTGCTTCACGTGGTGAAAACCCTTTGACTAAAATTCAGCCACTGCTTTCCGAGAAAGACCAGTATTTTGAAACATCAATTCAATAGGCTGCCGTCGGCCTGTTTGTGTCTGCTGTGTTCTGTTCATCATTCTATATTATGGTATTAAGATTTATAGAAGTTAAGGACATTATTATTTTTATTTTTCCTGATGGGAATCAGGGAATTGGGGAGATCTGACCACAAAGAGGCTGGCAAAGAGTTCCATACTTCACAATACTGACAATTACATGTTATTTCCAGTCAGAAGCCTATTCAGAAGTGTTTACAGCATTCTCTGTATTGTAATAAAGTACATGTACGTAGAAACCATGTAAAAGTGATTCCTATTGCTTTTCCATGTGGTTTTGGAAGTACAGAAATATGCTTAGCCCTGATCTTTCTATCATTCAGTTTATATTTTATGAGACTGTGGAAGAGATGGGGGAGATCACCCACAGACAATACCAAACTCTGACAGAGGTTTTCAAGGGGAAAATTACCTACATTCAAAGTGCATCCAGAATGGCACCCTATTCCCAATATGGTGCACTACTTTTGACGGGGGCTATAGGGCTCAGGTCAAAGATCAGCACTATATAGAGAATAGGGTGCCACTTCTTTGTGACGCATCCTAGCTCAATTCTGTTCCATGCTGCCAGTCTGATGTACCATTTATGCCAACCTTCGTCCTGACCTTTTCCTTGTTGTAAAGGCATGCACCTTCTTACCAAACTGCAATGATACACCTTAAATGCTCTTTCGGCAAAGTAAAGCTGTGTCCCGAATTACACCCTATTCCCTACACAGTGGGCCTGGGTCAAAAGTAGTGCTCTAAATAGGGAATAGAGTAACATTTGGGATGCATCTCTTCATTGAATTCAATAACACACATACCCTCAGGCATTATATTCTCTTTATGAGCAGTTAGTGGGGAATGTCTCATTATTACCATCTGAAAAGGCTTTTATAGGCGTGGTTGAATAAAGCCTTGGAGATATGGGAAGGGAAAATGTGTGTTTAGTACTGTATGGGATATTAGTTGTCATACAGAAAGATGTTTTCAGGACTGAACTGACTTTTATATGTAAAGGTCTTTGTAAAGAGTCTGTAACTCATAAAACCTCCATTGTGTCACAACTCAATGCCAGTTTTTCACTATGAAGTGTCTGTATTTTGGACCTGAAGTCTGCAGTGTTCGCTGCCTTTCTTGACTTGGAATGATTCCTGCTGCGAGTCTATAGCTCTGTCACAATTCGGTGAGGTTTATGGTCTGTCTTTGAGTCGGGCAGCCGGCATGTTTTGTTCTTATCAACAAGCACACACTTTCTCATCAGGGTCTTCCAGATTCAGTGATGTTTGAGCTCTTAGACCAGATTGTGCCAAACCCTCACATTCAGTTCGAAGGAACAACAGAAAACAAGAATGGGTGACTCTGAGTGAGTAGTAGTAAGCAACAATCATCCTGGGACTCAGTTTTCCTCCTAAACCTCTCTATCATATGCTTTCACGATACAATGTCATCTATACAGTTTTTGTTCCTTATGTAAACCATCACCTCAGTCAGAGTTCCTAGTTTGGGTGGTATAGTTTGTGTCACCACAGCTGTTCCTGCCTTCACATGTCAACTCAGCTAGGCTAAATCCAGAGGAATGTCTGTAAGAGAAAAAATGCTGGCAGAAATTGCTAGTGTAACAAATCTACGATATATATATATATATATATATATATATATATATATATAGAAGAAATCACTATGTTGCATTGTAACCTGCTGTCCACTGAGCCTGCTTTTTCCTACTCCCACATCCTCCGTGTCAGCTCATCACAGAGAAAGACTCGTGCAGCATCCCAATTACCAGCCTTGCTGTTTTACGACCCAGAGTGTGTATCAGTTTATAAAGATGTTACGGGTGTGCTGTCTGCCTCGTTGGATGCCTTGGCTTTGCATCCTCAGTGTGAATGTGATTAGACAGCTGGTTGCAACATTACAGTTCTGGAATCTGAGCAGGGTTTTACTGACTGTGGGCTTTTGCTGAGGTAGGTAGGGCCATTTATGAGTCTTACCTATAGCACAACGACTTAACCCTTGTAGTAGTACTACAGAGGAACTACACTGGGGTGTCACCATAGGTTTTTAGGTGCTTTCACTGGACACGTAAAGCTTTTTCTGCCATGAGCAAAGGTTACACATCCAGTGTAACATGCCTGTTAGATGCAGAGAGAACCCATGTAGTCATGTTTGGTATTTTATTAGGATCCCCATTAGCTGTTGCAAAAGCAGCAGCTACCCTTCCTGGGTTCCACACTAAACATGGAACATGACATAATACCAAACATTAATAGACACGAACAGGACAGACGTACATACAGGTGTTACTTTATCTGTTTTTTTAAACCAGGTTTGCTGTTCAATTGAGCAATATGAGATGTAATGGAGTTCCATGAAATAATGGCTCTATATAATACTGTACGCTTTCTTGAATTTGTTCTTAATTTGGGGACTGTGAAAAGACCCCTGGTGACATGTCTGGTGGGGTAAGTGTGTGTGTCAGAGCTGTGTGTAAATTGACTATGCAACATTTTTGGATTTTCAACACATTAATGTTTCTTATAAAAAGAAGAAGTGATGCTCAACTCTTGGCCAAGAGAGACTGGCATGCATAGGATTATTATATCAGCCCTTTGATTACAATGAAGAGCAAGATGTGCCGCTCTGTTCTGGGCCAGCTGCATCCTAACTAGGTCTTTCTTTGCAGCACTCGACCACAAGACTGGACAATAATCAAGATAAGACAAAACTAGAGCCTGCTGGTCTTGTTTTTGGGAATGTGGTGTCAAAAAGCAGAGCATTTCTTTATTACGGACAGACCTCTTCCCATCTTTACAACCATTAAATCTACAGTACCAGTCCAAAGTTTGGACACACCTACTCATTCAAGGGTTTTTCGTGATTTTTACTACTTTCTGCATTGTGCATCTTTAAAACTATGTCCGAACTGAATTTGGTAAAAGGGCCATCGTCTTGGAACTCCTTACAAATACTTTTAAACTGGAAGAACTTGTCCCGATTCGTATTTTTAAATCACTGATGAATGATCTTGAGACTGATTCCCTGACCTGTCAATGTTTTTAATTTGCTGTTTTTGATTTTGTTATACTCTTGTGAATTCTATGGTTTTTACTAGATATAAAATATATTTTGATTTGTTGAAAACTTTTTTGGTTACTACTTGATTCCATGTGTTATTTCATATTTTTAATCTGCAATGTAGAAATGTGTAAATTAATAAAAATAAAGAAAAACCCTGGAATGAGTAGGTGTGTCCAAACTTTTGAATCGTAATGTATATGTTTTGACCATGACAGTTTACTCTCTAAGTTAACACCAAGTAATTTAGTCTCCTCAACTTTTCAACAGCCACATTATTCAGTACCAGGTTCAGCTGAGGTCTAGAACTTAGGGAATTATTTGTACCATGCTCTTAGTTTTAGAGATGTTCAGGACCGATGTATTACTGGCCACCCATTCCAAAACAGACTGCAACTCTTTGTTAAGGGGTTCCGTGACTTCATTAGCTGTGGATGCTGATGCATATATGGTTGGATCATCAGCATACATGAACACACATGCTTTGTTTAATTCCAGTGGCAGGTCATTGGTGAAAAGAGTAGAGGGCCTAGAGAGCTGCCCTGTGGTACACCACACTTGACATATTTGACATTAGAGGAGCTTCCATTAAAGAAAACCATTTGAGTTCTGTTAGATAAGTAGCTCTGAATCCACAATATGGCAGATGTTGAAAAGCCATAACACATACGTTTTCTCAACAACAGGTTATGGTCAAAAATATCAAGGCGGCCCCCCGAGTGGTGCAGTGGTCTAAGGCAGTGCATCACAGTGCTAGCTGTGCCACTAGAGATCCTGGTTTGAGTCCAGGCTCTGGTGCAGCCGGCCACGACCGGGAGACCCATGGGGCGGAACATAATTGGCCCAGCGTCGTCCGGGTTAGTGGAGGGTTTGGCTGGCAGGGATGTTCTTGTCCCATCATGTACTAGCGACTCCTGTGGCGTGCCGGGCGCAATCCACGCTGACACGGTCGCCAGTTGTACGGTGTTTCCTCCAACACATTGGTGCGTCTGGTTTCCAGATTATGCGAGCAGTGTGTCAAGAAGCAGTGCAGCCTGGCTGGGTTGTGTTTCGGAGGACACACAGCTCTCGATCTTCGCCTCTCCCAAGTCCGTACGGGAGTTGCAGCAATGGGACAAGACTAACTACCAATTGGATACCAAGAAAAGAGGTAAAAATATTGAAATAAATATCAAAGGCTACACTGAAATCTAACAGTACAGCTCCCACAATCGTCTTATTATCAATTTCTTTAAACCAATCATCAGTCATTTGTGTCAGGGCAGTACATGTTGAGTGCCCTTCTCTATAACCATGCTGAATGTCTGTTGATATTCTTTTTTTTACAGAGAAATAGCATTGTATTTGTTCAGAGAGAGTATCTTCCTATAAGAGCCATGGCACAGAGCATGTGTATCTTTAGGTAATTGGAATAACAGTTGTTCTCAAGTCTGACATAACTGAATGGACTCCCTCAGAGTCAGTACTCTCCTAGTCTCTCCCAGCTGCTATAGTACTCTCCCAGCCTCAACCTATCATCTGTTAAGACAGAGAGAGTTTTCCATTACCATTCCATTGGTGCATGGTGTCACACAGAGGAACTGATTCAACAGTTGCACAATCTTTCGTGCACTGACAGGAAGCCAAAAGGCATCGCAAGTGCAACATAAATGGAACCCAATAAATAATCCTCCTCAGCTCAGCTGCGGCCCTTTAATAGGTAAGCTGGTGCCAGAAATGTTTTTTTTGATTTTTTACTTATGCTACGTGGCTTAAAATGTGGTTTACTATAGGCCGTGTGTTTTTCTTTATTTTTCCCTGTTAGACCAATGTTCATGTTTCTCAAAGTATTTGAGACATATCTCTTTCTGTTTACTTATCAAGATACGTTTCTGCTTCTGGATAGGTTACTGATTCATGTGTTTTTAACTTTAAACATTGTTAAGTCTTAATTAAAGTCACACAAAAATTATTGGATCAAACAAAATATTTGAAAGCGGCACTTTTTAGTTGTACTGTCGTTGATTTGCAATACTGCCCCTATGGGAATCTGTTCACGGTATGTAACTTGTATCCACATGGAGACTGTTGTCAGAATCTTGTCCAAAGCATTCTCAACAGGCAGTGGTTGAAAGTGAAGTTCCGAGATGCAATAATCCTGCAGTATGATATCACAGACACATCCATCTTATTTCAATGTCAGCCAGCGTGCATGGACACATGATTGATTTAAATCCAGGTGACGCTCCAATAATAATGGAGACCAAAGAGTTACGTAACGTTGGTCTGGAAATAGTTTTTAACTCTGGAAAGCAATGTTTTTTTTTACGGCTGTTCAAATGCTTTGATGGATGTAGAGTGGAAGACAGATCCAACTCAGATTTCCCCTGGGAAATACAGCTCAGAAGAAAAGAGCTCAGTGGAGGTTCCAGCGACTATAGCCTATAGGGACTAGACTCACTGGGGTTCAATCATCAGCTCCCTGCTGTAGACCTGTATACCTACCACTGTATGCATGAGGTGCCTCCAGAGATGTACTGTATACTGGCACTGAATAATCATAATGTCTTTTCTAATGTTATTTATTTCCCAAAAAATGGCATAACTGTTTGTATAAATCAATGATTTGAGTCAAAGTACTTTTTGGTTGTTTAACATATTAACATAATTCTACAAAACTCAAACAAAGCTTGTGAATTTGTTATTTTGAAACCTTATTGGAGTGTTGTTCATCCTCTTGGGTAGTTGAATGAATTGATCCATCCCATGTGTCCAACACGCATCATTGTTCTTACTGAAAATGCAATATTCCTATCTATGCTGTATTTCATAAAACACTATTGTAGATCATGTTGGAATATTTCTTAAGTTATCATGGATGTAGGATTGCAAAAGGAGGGTATATTACTAATAACTTTCAAAATGTTACATGGCCTTTTTGGGTACATCAGATTATCACAGGTGTCTGTAATCATCTCTGGCCCTCTGTGTGGCCTTATAACTGTCACGGTTTTCATGTGGTGAAGGAGAGTCGGATCAAACTGCAGCGTGTATATTGCGATCCATGTTTAATCACACAACGAATAAACACAAACACTACAAAACAATAAACAAAACAAAACCCAAAAAACAGCCTATACTTGTGTCAACTAACACAGCACAAGGCCATCAAGACACTCAGGACAATCACCCACAATACAACCAAAGAATATGGCTGCCTAAATATGGTTCCCAATCAGAGACAACGGTAAACACCTGCCTCTGACTGAGAACTAACCTAGAACACCCCACTAAGCTACAATCCCACTATCTACACACCACATACAAAAACCCATGTCACACCCTGGCCTGACCAAATACATGAAGAAAAACACAAAATACTACGACCAGGGCGTGACAATAACACGTTAAATACTGCATAGAACATAATCAAATAGGTTGATTATTAAATAAAAATAGAATGACAAAGCAGTAAAACATTATCCTAAATATAAACCATCAACTTAGTGAATACCATTGGTGTTTAATATGAGGGTTTCAGAATGAAATCACCTTTTTTTTTACAATACTATTTATTTTACTATGTCAATATGTCTTTGTTGTAAATGTTTTGGCACGAAGTTGTGAAAATGTAAATAGTTTCAGATTTAATTGAAATAATGCCATTGTTGATTAGATGCTTTTTTCATTAATTAGGCAATTTTCTCCTTAACCATATGGTCTATCCACTAGAAACTCATGGACAATATGATATAAAAATAAGACTATATGAATCCATTATTTTAAAAAGCAATTCAAGTATAAATTACTAAAGTTACCATAGATTGCCATAGATTACCTGTTAATTACCAAAATTACTGAAGATTCCGGGAACTTTGGTAAATTACTTGTAGTTTTGCAAATGTACATGGATGTTATGTAAATAACAGATGATGTCAATTTCTATAAAACCTATATTCTTAAAAACAACGGTGTATCCATTGTTGTTTAAAAAAAAGTTTCTTGTTCCTTTTTTAGAAACTAGTTGGCTTCTTGTACACATCTCTGTTCACACTGGGTTTTATGATTTCCCTTTACATTGTGTTGGATATTAGCCTCAATCCAAAATCTCGATCCAATCTCAATCCAGCTTTTGTGTTTCAAAGGAGTCTGTAATGTGCTATGAAATAAATAATGTATTATTGTGCTTTATAGCAGTATGTGGATGATTAGCAATACATGGACATTGTTTTGATAAGTCATACAAGGAATTCAAACTTTTACTAACAAATATACACATCATTTTCATCATGATCTTATGTTTGAAGCCCGTGCAGTGATCCAATTATCTGGGTTGAATCTGTCTGGTAATTTTACTCCCTGAAGACTGCACCATAAATATTGTTATTTATTGACAAGTGTCAAACAAACTGCTTTGATTGTGTGTGTGGCATTTAGTCTTTATCAGAAACTATTTCAACAATGGTATGGCTTAATCCTTTTGCAATTAAATATTGTTGATAGGACTTGACAATAGATCAGTCAAGAAAATTATGCTTTATGAAGAGAATCTCACCAGGCTCTCATCCATCCTGTCCAAACCCTTACCTGTACATACTTGCAGCCTACATAACACATTACAGTGTAAACCAAACTTAAACTAGAATTCAACGTCAAGTCAATCAAAGGATGGGGTGTCAGCTTCTTTACCAAATTATTATTATGAAAGTGTTGTGCCAAACATGTTTGGCTTGGGAATGACAATGGAGTAAGAAAAAGCACAAACAGATCTGGGACCAGGCTAATAGGGGGTGGGAGGGAGGATTTTACATGTTGTATTATTGTTTCTCATTTGTGGTAATGCTGATGAAGTGACTCAATAGAAACAAGTGTTCCCTTAAAGAGTTGGTTAATGTAAAGTTATGACATTATGTTATAATAACAGCATGATGTCAGGGGGCTCTGAGTGAAACGTTTCCATGGCGATCCAGGCGATGACAGGTGGTGATGAAGAGGATAGTAATGTAATTAAGACTGTAGGTCTGCATCCCAAATGGCACCATATTCCCTATGTTGTGTACTATTTTTGACCAGGGCTCTAGTCAAATGTAGTGCACTATGCAGTGAATATGGTGTCATTTGATATTCAGCCTAGATGAGTAGAGGAGACCAGGCCCCTCAGCTCTGACCCAAGCCTTCATCACATACCTCAAACCAGATCTCGGCTCAGCAGGACGAGCCCCCAAGACGTTAATGATGGGTTTGTCCCAAATGGCACCCTATTCCCCTATTTAGTGCTGCACTACTTTTGGTCAGGGCTGATAGGGCTCGGGTGAAAAGTAGTGCCATTTGGGGCACACTTTTAGACTCCGTGACTAGCTCTCGCTGTGTCATATAGCTTGCTATAGTAGAAACGACAATGAGTCTGAGGGGAAGTGATTCCTCCTGGTGGAGTTGTAATGTATATTATATATAGGCTTTGATAAAGCCTCAAACCAGGCTTCAGCTCAGCAGGCAAGTCCCCAGGAAGCTAACATGGAGTCCATAGCTGCCTGTTGTCACGCCCTGATCTGTTTCACCTGTCCCTGTGATTGTCTCCACCCCCTCCAGGTGTCGCCGATTTTTCCCAGTGTTTTTTCATCCCTGTGTTTCCTATCTCTCTGTGCCAGTTCGTCTTGTATGTTTTCCAAGTCAACCAGCGTTTTTCCCGTTCTCCTGCTTTTTGCTATTCTCCTTTTTCTAGTCCTCCCGGTTTTGACCCTGGCATGTTTCTGGACTTTGTACCCGCCTGCCTGACCATTCTGCCTGCCTTGACCAAGAACCTGTCTGTCACTCTGTACCTCCTGGACTCTGATCTGGTTTTGACCTTTTGCCTGTCCATGACCATTCTCTTGCCTACTCCTTTTGGATTAATAAACATTGTAGGACTCCAACCACTTACCTCCTGTGTCTGCATCTGGGTCTTACCTTGTGTCATGATACTTGTGGCTGTGCCATATAGCTGGCTGGAGTTGGTGGAGTTGTAATGTATATCATACCTTCTCCAAAAATAGACTCATTGAAGCTGTAGTAAATCTAAACTTTGTGTACTATGGAGGCACACTGTGATGCGGACATACATCCTTCTGTGAAGGACTAAGAAAGGGAAACATGTTGATACAAAATTGAGCCCAATCGAGGCACGTGAAGGAGTGTGAGAATGAGAAAGTAAAATGTGTTGTTTATTGCACTGTCCTTTGAATAGGGATGGTTCTATGTAGGTCATCATCTCTTGTTTCCCAGGTCAGGTCATAAAAGTATCCCTCTGTCATGTTTAGGCTAAAACACACTTTGTCATCTTGACACAGATATGGTATGTATTCCTTATACTGTATAATGCATTACTTTTGACCAGAGACCTAAACAAAGGAAAGACAATAGTTATATTTATTATATGGCCTTTCGTTTAAAGGGGTTCATTCAGTATTCCAGTGTATTTAGACCATCTGGGGCGTATACACATAATTTAGAAGAAAGATAGTAGAATATTAGATGATGAAAGGAGGTCTGGCTGCAGTAGAGACAACACAGGGCATATTCAACCACAACTTCTCACTGGTGAAACACTGTGTCACGCCTTGGTCATAGTGTTTTGTGTTTTCATTATATATTTGGTCAGGCCAGGGTGTGACATGGGTTTATGTTGTGTTTCGTATTGGGGGTTTTGTAGGTATTGGGATTGCGGCTGAGTAGGGTTGTAGCATAGGTTGGCTGCCTGAGGCGGTTCTCAATCAGAGTCAGGTGATTCTCGTCTCTGATTGGGAACCGTATTTAGGTAGCCTGGGTTTCGCTTTGTATTTCGTGGGTGATTGTTCCTGTCTCTGTGTAGTGTTCACCAGATAGGCTGTAATTAGATTTCTCGTTCCGTTTGTTGTTTTGTATTTGTAGAAGTTATTTCATGTATCGCGATTGTTTCATTAAAGACATGAATAACCACCACGCTGCATTTCGGTCCGACTTTCTTTCAACAAACGAAGAACGCCATTACACACTGTAATTCAGTTGTCTCGGTTGTCTCTGGGAAGACAACTATTTAGAATTGAAATATGTTCTCTTGCATTGCTAAAATTAGGCTTTTATCTTACCCTGGAAACCTGATAATAGATTGTGACTGAATAGGGCCCATATATACACGATATAGCCTAAGGGCCAGCAATATTTTGAAATGTGCTGTTCAAAAAGTCTGCACCTACAGCAAGTGATATTCATACTGTATATGACATATGTTCAGTAACTACCCACTGAGAATTGTACTATTTTGCACCTTAGAGAGGAAACCAACTTTTTCAAAGATATGTCTTCCCTGAATTGGATCCAACAGTTTGCACAAATCATTAGTGCTGTTTCCCCTTTATCCTGTTACATTATTTTTTTCCATCTCCTCCTACTCCCCCTGTCCTCTTAGAGCTTCTCCAGAGTATCTCCTCTCCTCCTCCTCCCCCTCTACTCCTGCCTCTCCTCTCAGAGGAACTCTGGGGTTCCTCTGGAGACTGTAAGGATTTCCTGGCCTGTGTAGAGCTGAGATAAATGTATTCTCTGAGAACCTGAGTGTCTGATGTAGACAGAGCAGGTTTCATAGATATCATCCCCTGTGCAGTAAGACCTCATATCAGACCAAGAGGCCCAGTTCTGTCTGTGTCTGTTGTATACAGGTTTGAGGGGATTCTGACATGAAAAATACTATAGTATACTATGGCATAAACACTATAAACTCAGCAAAAAAAGAAACGTCCCTTTTTCAGGACACTGTTTTTCAAAGATAATTCGTAAAAATCCAAATAACTTCACAGATCTTCATTGTAAAAGGTTTAAACACTGTTTCCCATGCTTTTTCAATGAACAATAAACAATTAATGAACATCCACCTATGGAACGGTAGTTAAGACACTAACAGCTTACAGACGGTAGGCAATTAAGGTCACAGTTATGAAAACTTAGAACACTAAAGAGGCCTTTCTACTGACTCTGAAAAACCAAAAGAAAGATGCCCAGAGTCCCTGCTCATCTGCGTGAACATGCCTTAGTCATGCTGCAAGGAGGTATGAGGACTGCAGATGTGGCCAGGGCAATAAATAGCTATGTCCGTACTGTGAGACGTCTAAGACAGCGCTACAGGGAGACAGAACGGACAGCTGATCATCTTCACAGTGGCAAACCACGTGTAACAACACCTGCACAGGATCGGTACATCCAAACATCACACCTGCGTGACAGGTACAGGATGGCAACAACAACTGCCCGAGTTCCACCAGGAATGCACAATCCCTCCATCAGTGCTCAGACTGTCTGCAGTAGGCTGAGACAGGCTGGACTGAGGGATTGTAGGCCTGTTGTAAGGCAGGTCCTCACCAGACATCATCGGCAACGACGTTGCCTATGGGCATAAACCCACCGTTGCTGGACCAGACAGGACTGGCAAAAAGTGCTCTTCACTGAGGAGTAGCGGTTTTGTCTCACCAGGGGTGATGGTCGGATTCGCGTTTATCGTTGAAGGAATGAGCATTACACCGAGGCTTGTACTCTGGAGTGGGATCGATTTGGAGATGGAGGGTCCGTCATGGTCTGGGGCGGTGTGTCACAGCATCATCGGACTGAGCTTGTTGTCATTGCTGGCAATCTCAACGCTGTGTGTTACAGGGAAGACATCCTCCTCCCTCATGTGGTACCCTTTCTGCAGGCCCATCCTGATATGACCCTCCAGCATGACAATGCCACCAGCCATATTGCTTGTTCTGTGCGTGATTTCCTGCAAGACAGGAATGTCAGTGTTCTGCCATGGCCAGCAAAGAGCCCGGATCTCAATCCCATTGAGCACGTCTGGGACCTGTTGGATCAGAGGGTGAGGGCTAGGGCCATTCCTCCCAGAAATGTCCGGGAGCTTGCAGGTGCCTTGGTGAAAGAGTGGGGTAAGATCTCACAGCAAGAACTGGCAAATCTGGTGCAGTCCATGAGGAGGAGATGCACTGCAGTACTTAATGCAGCTGGTGGCCACACCAGATACTGACTGTTACTTTGATTTTGACCCCCCCTTTTTTCAGGGACACATTATTCCATTTCTGTTAGTCACATGTCTGTGGAACTTGTTCAGTTTATGTCTCAGTTGTTGAATCTTGTTATGTTCATACAAATATTTACACATATTAAGTTTGCTGAAAATAAACGCAGTTGACAGTGAGAGGATGTTTGCGTATTAGCTGTAGTGTTTTCGTTGACATTACTGTAGTATTCACTGTTGTGTTGTGGACATGACTGTAGTATACTGTAGTATTTACAGTTTACTGTTGTATAAATACTATATTAAAAAAACAGTAGTATTACTGTAGTGTTTTTGCAGACATTACTGTAATATTTGCTATGGTGTAGTCGTTCTATTATCTTTTACATAGCAGTGGGGGCTTTCTCCTAGTGGAAACCTACTGAACAAAATACTGAAAGAGCCAATTTTCCATAACTTTTAGGATAGTTCAGAGCTTCTGCACTCTTCTATAACACACAGTATCAAGGCACAAGGCGAGACCCAGATGCAGACACAGGAGACCCAGATGGTTGGAGTCTTACAATGTTAATTTTTAAAAATCCAAAAAGGTAGGCAAGAGAATGGTCGTGGACAGGCAAAAGGTCAAAACCAGATAAGAGTCCAGGAGGTACAGAGTGGCAGACAGGCTCGTGGTCAAGGCAGGCAGAATGGTCAGGCAGGCGGGTACAAAGTCCAGAAACAGGCAAAAGGTCAAAACCAGATAAGAGTCCAGGAGGTACAGAGTGACAGACATGCTCATGGTCAAGGCAGGCAGGTTTGCCAGGCAGGCGAGTACCGAGCTCAGAAACAGGCAAGGGTCAAAACCGGGAGGACTAGAAAAAGGAGAATAGCAAAAGGAGTATGGGAAAAACACGCTGGTTGACTTGACTAAACATACAAGACGAACTGGCACAGAGAGACAGCAGTAGAGATGACCCGGGATGTTCTCTTGATAAGTGTGTGAATTAGACCATTTTCCTGTCCTGCTAAGCATTTAGAATGTAACGAGTACTTTTGGGTGTCAGAGAAAATGTATGGAGTAAAAATACATTATTTTATCTAATAATGTGGTGAAGTATAAGTTGTCAAAAAAATAAATAGTAAAGTAAGGTACAGATACAACTTAAATAATGCTTTAAAGTATTTTTACTTAAGTACTTTACTGCACTGGTAACACACATTTGTATGCGGAAAATTAAACCCCACACACTATGAAGGTTGCATGTCCAGTGTTAACCCAACTGTGCTTTTTCATGACTGTGCTTGAGATTTGCATTTAGCACCCAGCTGTAAGGAACACTTGATATTTGCAACACCGTACCTCTTCAAGAAGAGGGTCACTGACTTTTATTACAAGTCAAGTGAGTCCTGTTTTACAACATCATCGTTCTGATTACAAAGAGACGTCCCCCTGTCCTACAGAGCACTGAACTCTCCCAGAGCATAAGAAAAACACTGACCCAAATAAATACTGTAGTGGACAGCATACCACTTAGATTGCGTCCCAAATGTTCCCATTATAGTGCACTACTTTTGACCAGGGCCCTAGGGAATAGGGTGCCATTTGGGATGTAACCTCAGGCTTAAGAGATTCCTACAGAGCCCATGTCTTCAATGTCTCAACATACTGAGTTATGATTGTGATGGGAATCTAATAGGGATTGAAAATCAAAACAGCTAATTTCCTGAGAGTTAACACTTAAATCAGCTTAGCCACAAACAAAACAAACCCCATTGCTTCATGATGTTGATGCCTTAGCTCTGTCAGATAGACCAAGGATGAGCCAGACCAAGGATGAGCCAGACCAAGGATGAGCCAGCCAAGTAAAAGATGAGTTGGTTGAGTTGTGTCTTTATATTTTGTATTTATTAGGGATCCTTATTGTTATGTGGAGTGGAATAGGGGAGCAGGCTCAGACGACGAGACTGGGATGAGGTAACCAATGTATTTATTGACACAGGGGGAAGATGGAGTGCAGATCAGGGGACACTCGGGCGGGTTGCTGGAAACCAGGTGCAGAGGCTGAGGCTGGAGCGAGAGGGGTTGAGACAGGGTAAGCAGGTCTGGAGGGGAATCCAAGGGAGTAGTGGAGTGGGGAATCCAGGACAGAGTAGCAGGATGACGAGACGTGGAGACAGGGACCAGAGTCAGAGCAGGCAGAACTGTAGCGGAGAAGAAAACAGGCACAACAGGATGACAGGATCTGAATAGTAACAAACGGCCAGAAACTGAGACTGACTGAGCAGAGATTACGATCTGGCAGCGTAGAAGTGGCAGGGCTGAGTATTCGTAGAGTTCTTGATTATGGAACAGGTTGCAGCTGGTGGGGATCTGCTCTGACTCCAGCACACCTGACTCTGCCCACACAATCACACACACACAGAGAGAGAGGGAGAGGGAGAGAGTACTGGGGGAGTGGTAGCAGGTCAAGGAGTCACAGGATGAGCAGTAGAGAGCGTTGCAAGAGCAGATGTGACACCTATTAGCTTCTGTCAAGGCAGCAGCTATTCTTCATGGGGTCCAAACACATTACATTACATATAAAACAAAAGATAAAGCAGTACATCATAACATTATTACACCACTACATATCTACAACACAAAATGTACAATACCATCATACAACAATATTACAATGTATGTGTGTGTAGAGTGCGTGTGCTAGCGCTTCTGTGCGTATCATTAATGTTAGCACCCTGTGTACGTTTAAGGGCCAGCAGTGCTGCCCTGTTCAGAGCCAATTGTAATTGTAATTGTAAGTCCCTCTTTATGGCACCTGATCACACTACTGAACAGTAGTCCAGGTGCGACAAAACTAGGGCCTGTAGGAAGGCAGAGCAGCGTGTTGTTAGAAGGCAGAGCATCGCTTTATTATGGACAGACTTATCCCCATTTTAGCTACTGTTGTATCAATATGTTTTGACCATGACAATTGGTCAAACATTATTCATTAAAATATTTAGTTGAGGTTTAGGGTTTAGTGAATGATTTGTCCCAAATACAATGCTTTTAGTTTTGGAAATATTTAGGACTAACGTATTCCAACCATTCTGAAACTAACTCCAGCTCTTTGTTGAGTGATGCAGTCATTTCAGTCGCTGTAGTAGCTCACATGTATCGTGTTGAGTCATCTGTAGACATAGACAACCTGGCCTTACTCAAAACCAGTGGCATGTTGTTAGTAAAGATTGAAAAAAGTAAGGGAACTAAACAGCTGCCCTGGGGATTTCCAGATTCTACCTGGATTATGTTGGAGAGGCTTGCATTAAAGAACACCCTCTCTGTCCTTTTAGACAGGCAACTCTTTTTCCACAATATAGCATGGGGTGTAAAGCCATAATACATGTTTTTCCAGAAGCAGACTATGATCGATAATGTCAAAAGCTGCACAGAAGTCTAACAAAAGAGTAATGTACAGTATTGCAGGGCCACAGTAGAGCAGACTCTCCTTGGCCTCTTTCTCATCCGCCACTACCTGCCGAGGGTTCCAAGTCCACTCCCTACTGGCTGTTCCTTGGGTTCTGGGAAGCGGACAAGTGGCTCCTGTGCCACGTAGATGGGGTTCCCTGTGCTTCCTGATGCCAGGTTTCCACTGGGTAGGAGGATAATGAGGATGACATCCCATCTGCTCTAGTGGAGTGTTGTTCCAAGACCCGGTCCTCCCTCCCTCTCTCTCTCTCTCTCTCTCTCTCTCTCTCTCTCTCTCTCTCTCTCTCTCTCTCTCTCTCTATATATATATATATATATCTCGCTCTCTCTCAGTTTATTGGAATGGGAAACACATGCCAAAGAAAGTGAAGTAGATAATAAACAAAAGTGAAACAAACGATAAAATATGAACAGTAAACATTACAGAAGTTATAAAAGAATAAAGACATTTCAAATGTCATTATGTCTATATACAGTTTTGTAACGATGTGCAAATAGTACAAAAGGGAAAATAAATAAACATACATTTTGATTGTATTTACAATCTTGTTTGTTCTTCACTGGTTTCTCTTTTCTTGTTGCAACAGGTCACAAATCTTGCTGCTGTGATTGCACACCGAGGCATTTCACCCAAAATTGTATTTGTTTTCAAATTATTTTAGAGTCTTTGTAATCTGAGGGAAATGTGTGTCTCTAATATGGTCATAAATTTGTCATGAGGTTAGGAAGTGCAGCTCAGTTTCCACCTAATTTTGTGGGCAGTGTGCACATAGCCCGCCTTCTCTTGAGAGCCAGGTCTGCCTACGGCTCACTGTGTCTGTACATAGTCAAAGCTTTCTTTAATTTTGGGTCAAGTATTCTGCCACTGTGTACTCTCTGTTTAGGACCAAATAGAATTATAGTATGCTCTGTTGTTTTGTTCATTCTTTCCAATGTGTCAAGTAATTTGCTTTTTGTTTTCTCATGATTTGGTTGGGTCTAATTTTGTTGCCGTCCTGGGGCTCTGTGGGGTCTGTTTGTGTTTGTGAACAGAGCCCCAAGACCAGCTTGCTTAGGGGACTCTTCTCCATCTCTCTGTAGGTCATGGCTTTGTTATGGAAGATTTGGGAATCACTTCCTTTAAGGTGGATGTAGAATTGAATGTCTCTTTTCTGGATTATGATAATTAGAAGGTATCGGCCTAATTCTGTTCTACATGCATTATTTGGTGTTTTACATTGTATACATGCAGACTTCTGCATGCAGAGTCTCAATTTGGTGTTTGTCCCTTTTTGTGAATTCTTGGTTGGTGAGCGGACCCCAGACCTCACAACCATGAAGGGCAATGGGTTCTATAACCGATTCAAGTATTTTTAGCCAGAACCTAATTAGGATGTCGGATTTTGTGTTCCTTTTGATGGCATTGAAGGCGCTTCTTGCCTTGTCTCTTGCCTTGTCTCTCAAGGCGTCTCGGAGGAGGTCAAGGACGAGCTAGCTGATCGGGGGTTACCTACGGAGCTTGATTTCCTCATCACGTTGACCATCCGCATCGATGGGCGATTACGGGAATGACGGAAGGAGAGGAAGTTAAATTTCGCTCACAATTCAAGGATTCCACCTGTCCTCCGAGTTATCCCGGAAGTCCCCGATGGTCCCGTTGACCTCCCCCGAGATTCGCCGAAGATGGCCAAATCACCGCTTCCCGGGCCTATGCAACTAGGCAGAGCTGGGCTGTCGTCAGCGGAATGGCAATACAGGATCAACACAAAGAGTTGTCTGTATTGTGAGACTCTTGGTCATTTTGTGTCCTCTTGTCCTTTAAAAAGACCAGGCTCACCGGTAGGAGCGAGTACTCTGGTGGGCCATATGGATAACTTTTCTGCTTCCCTTGCTCGCACCCCTTTTCATGCCATTCTGCTGTGTGGAAACCTAGACCTAAGTCTAAATCTCTCTGCGTTCTCATTGACTCTGGGGCCATGGGAGCTTTTTGGACGCTACTCTGGCTTCCGAGCTGAACATCCCCACTCAGCCCTTCTCCATTCCCATAGATGTTAGAGCGCTGGACGGGCACTCTACAGGTCAGGTCACTTATTATACCACTCCTATCAACCTACGGGTGTCAGGGAATTACAACGAGACTATTCAATTTCTGCTCATCAAGATTCCTCAGATTCCCGTGGTTTTGGGATTCTCCTGTCTCCAGCAACACAATCCCCTCATCAACTGTTCTACGGGTGCCATCCTGGGCTGGAGTCCGTTGTGCCACACCCATTGTTGGAAGTCAGTGCAACCTTCCCCGGGACGTCTTCCTGGAGGCTCGGACGGTGCCCCGGACCTCTCCGCCATCCCCGCGGAGTACTAGGAATTCCGGGAGGTGTTCAGCAAGGTCGGGCCACTTCGCTTCTGCCGCACCGACCCTATGACTGCGGAATTGACCTTCTCTCTAGCACCATGCCACCCCGGGGACGTCTGTACTCTCTGTCGGGACCAGAGACCAAGGCTATGAAGACCTACATTGGGGACTCCCTACCTGCAGGATTTACCCATCCCTCTTCCTCTCCCACCGGTACAGGGTTCTTCTTCATGGAGAAAAAGGACAAGACCCTGTGCCCGTGCATTGACTATCGGGGACTCAATGACATTTACTGTTAAGAATCGTTACACGCTACCACTCATTTCCTCTGCCTTCGAGACGCTCCAGGGGGCCACTGTGTTTTCCAAGCTGGATCTACGGAACGCCTACCACCTTGTGCAGATACAGGAGGGGGACGAGTGGAAGACCACCTTCAACATGGCCAGCGGCCACTACGAGTATCTGGTCATGCCTTTTGGCCTCACCAACTCCCCTGCTATGTTACAGGCTCTGGTAAATGATGTTCTCCGCAACATGTTGAACTGGTTCGTCTTCATCTACATTGATGACATCCTCGTCTTTTCCCGCTCCCCCCAGGAACATGTGTTCCACGTCCGGCCTGTTCTTCAACGCATTCTGGAGAATCAGCTGTTTGTGAAGGCGGAAAAGTGCGAGTTCCATCGCTCCACCATCCCCTTTCTGGGTTACATCATCTCTGCTGGGAGTGTCCAGATGGATCCCGGAAAGGTGAGAGTGGTGGTGGATTGGCCTCAGCCTACGTCCAGGGTGCAGCTGCAACGTTTTCTGGGGTATTTCAACTTTTATCCCCACTTTATCCGGGATTACAGCACCCTGGCTTCCCCTCTGTCTGCACTCACCTCTACCAATTTTCTGTTCACGTGGTCCTTTGCCACTGACCGGGCATTCCGGGACCTCAAACACCGCTTCACCACTGCTCCCATCTTGGTTCATCCTGACCCTTCCCGTCAGTTCATGGTGGAGGCCGATGCTTCGGATGTCGGTGTGGGGGCTATCCTCTCCCAACGTTTTTCACTGGACCTTCATCTGCATCCTTGCGCCTTCTTCTCCCACCGCCTCAAAGCCACAGAGAGGAACTACTATGTGGGGAATCAAGAGCTTCTCGCAGTAAGATGGTGTTGGAGGAACGGAGGCACTGGCTGGAAGGGGCGGAACATCCTTTCACTGTGTGGATCGACCACAAAAATCTGGAGTATCTCCGCACCGCCAAGCTCCTCAACTCCAGGCAAGCGAGATGGACCCTGTTGTTTACCCGGTTCAGCTTTTCCCTCTCTTACTGACCAGGTTCCAAGAACGTCAAGCTGGATGCCCTGTCTTGCCTCTATAACCCCACGGTTACCACCCTGGAGCCCGAGACCATCCTTCCCACCTCATGCCTGGTGATGGCACTCAGCCGGGGTATAGGGAAACAGGTCCGGGAGGCGCAGTGGTCCTGCTGAACACTGGGGGGGCCCTGATAATCGGATGTTTGTGCCTGACACTGTCCGCTCTGCGGTCCTGGAGTGGACCCATTCCTCCAGGCTTGCCTGCCCCCCGGGCTCCCGTTGGACCCTGGCCTTCATGCGACAACGCTTTTAGTGGCCTACTATGGTTCCGGAAGTCGCCGCGTTTGTCGCCGCCTACATGGTCTCTGCTCAGAACAAGACTCCTCTACAACCTCCGACTGGTCTTCTGCAACCAAAATACCAGCCGACCTGTCCCCCACCATCCCTGGTCCCACATACCTCTGGATTTCGTAACGGGACTGTGGTCGACCGGTTTTCCAAAGCCGCTCACTTCATTTCTCTCCCCAAGCTACCCTCGGCCAAGGAGACGGCCCAGCTCATGGTGCAGCACGTCTTCTGTATCCATGGACTGCCTGTGGACATGGTCTCCGACCGGGGGCCTCAGTTCTAATTCCGGTTCTGGAAGGCATTTTTTACCCTCATTGGGTCGTCGGCCAGCCTGTCCTCTGGGTTCCACCCCCAGTCCAATGGCCAGTCGGAGCAAGCCAACTAGGACCTTGAGACTCCTCTACACTGCCTGGTCTCCACCAACCCCACCAACTGGAGCCAGCAGCTTTGTGGGTGGAAAACACCCGCAACACCCTTGCCTGCTCTGCCACGGGCCTATCGCCATTTGAGTGTTCCCTTGGGTATCAGCCCCCACTCTTCCCTGAGCAGGAAGAAGATGTCGGCATACCTTCTGCCCAGATGTCAGCGTACCTGGAGGAGAGCCTGGTCGGCCCTTCTCAAGACCACCTCCAGGTATCGATGACAAGCGGATCGCCATCGGACCCCGGAACCCTGGTATCGTTTCGGGCAGAAGGTATGGCTATCCACCTGGAATCCCGCAAACTCTCCCCCCGGTTTATCGGCCCGTTTCACATCTCTAAAATGATTAGCCCCTCTGCTGTTCGTCTTCTGTGGCTCCGGACCCTTCGTATACACCCCATCTTTCATGTGTCCTGAGTTAAACCCATGTCTCACAGTCCTTTGTCTCCTGTTTCCAGGATACCTGGTTAACACCAGGGGGCGCCCCTAGTGGGGGGGGTACTGTCATTCCCTGATCTGTTTGACCGGTCTTTGTGATTGTCTGTACCCCCCTCCAGGTGTCGTCCAATTATCCGCTGTGTATTTATACCTGTGTTCTCTGTTTCTCTGTTTTTCTCTTTGTTTTGTTTCGTGAAGCCTACCAGCGTTTTTCCCTCTGTTCCTGTCTCTCGATTGTTCCTGTTTTCTAGTTTTTACGGTTTTGACCTTTTCTGCCTGCTGAGACCCTGAGCCTTCCTGCCGTCCTGTACCTTTGCCCCACCTATCTGGATTACTAATCTCGGCCTACCCTGAACTTAAACCTGCCTGCCGTCCTGTGCCTTTACCCCACCTACCTGGATTACTGACCCCTGCCTGCTCTGGATCTGTCTTTTGCCTGCCCCTGTTGGATTAATAAACTGTTATTAATTCGATGTTATCACCTTAAAACGATAGTCCTTTGACTTTTCCACGTTTTTTATTTTATTTATTTATTTATTTATTTTTACCCCTTTTTCTCCCCAATTTCGTGGTATCCAATTGTTGTAGTAGCTACTATCTTGTCTCATCGCTACAACTCCCGTACGGGCTCGGGAGAGACGAAGGTTGAAAGTCATGCGTCCTCCGATACACAACCCACAGTGCGCAACACAGTGCGCACCCGGAAGCCAGCCGTACCAATGCGCCGGAGGAAACACCGTGCACCTTGGCTAGCGCACACTGCGCCCAGCCCGCCACAGGAGTCGCTGGTGCGCGATGAGACACCCCTACCAACCAAGCCCTCCCTAACCCGGGCGACGCTCGGCCAATTGTGCGTCGCCCCACGGACCTCCCGGTCGCGGCCGGTTACGACAGAGCCTGGGTGCGAACCCAGGGACTCTGATGGCACAGCTGGCGCTGCAGTACAGCGCCCTTAACCACTCCGCCACCCGGGAGGCCTGACTTTTCCACATGTTGTAACACTACAGCTTTATTCTAAAATTGATTGAATAGTTTTTTCCCCTCATCAATCTACACACATAATGACAAAGCAAAAAATGGGTTTTAGATTTTTTTTTGCAAATGTAATAAAAAATTCAAACTGAAATAGTACATTTACATAAGTATTCAGACTTTAATCAGTACTTTGATGAAGCACCTTTGCCAGCAATTACAGCCTGGCACACCTGTATTTGGGGAGTTTCTCCCATTCTTCTCTGCAGATCTTTTCAAGCTCTGTCAGTTTGGATGGTGAGTGTCGCTGCACAGCTTTTTTCAGGTCTTTCCAGAGATGTTCGATCGGGTTCAAGTCCGGGCTCTGGCTGGGCCACTCAAGGACATTCAGAGACCTGTCCCGAAGCCACTCCTGTGTTGTCTTGGCTGTGTTCTTAGGGTCGTTGTCCAGTTGGAAAGTGAACCATCGCCCCAGTCTGCGGTCCTGAGCACTCTACAGCAGTCCCTGCTACTGAAAAACATTGCCACAGCAATGCTGCCACCACCATGCTTCACCATAGGGATGGTTCCAGGTTTCCTCCAGGTTGCCTCCGCTTGGCATTCAGGCCAAAGAGTTAGATCTTGGTTTCATTACGCCAGGGAATCTTGTTTCTCATGGTCTGAGAGTTCTTTAGGTGCCTTTTGGCTCCAAGCGGGCTGTCGTGCCTTTAACTGAGGAGTGGCTTCCGTGGCTACCATAAAGGCCTGATTGGTAGAGTGCTGCAGAGATGGTTGTCCTTCTGGAAGGTTCTCCCATCTCTAGGAAGTGTCTTGGTGGTTCCAAACTTCTTCCATTTAAGAATGATGGAGGTCACTGTATTCTTGGGGACCTTCAATTCTGCAGAAATGTGTTGTTACCCTTCCCTAGATCTGTGCCTCGACACAATCCTTTCTTGGAGCTCTACGGACAATTCCTTCAACCTCATGGCTTGGTTTTTCCTCTGACATCCACTGTCAACTCTGAGACCTTATATAGATAGGTGTGTGCTTTTACAAACATGCCCAATCAATTGAATTTACCACAGGTGGACTCAAATCAAGTTGTAGAAACATCTCTAGGATGATCAATGGAAACAGAATGTACCTGAGCTCAATTTCGAATCTCATAGCAAAGGGTCTGAATACTTATGTAAATAAGGTATTTCTAAAAACATGTTTGGGGTATGCTGGGGTATTGTGTGTAGATTGATGAGGACATTTATTTAATCCATTTTAGAATAAGGATATAATATAACAAAATGTGGAATAAGGGAAGGGGTCTTGAACAATTTCTTGTATGTATGTTTTTTTGTGTGCTCTCGGGCAACTGTCGAAATGGAATTTGTAATTGTGATCCTGGCAACTGAACCTTTTTTGGAACACCATTATATTAGTCTTACTGAGATTTACTGTCAGTGCCCATGTCTGACATAATCTGTGCAGAAAGTTTAGCTGCTGCTGTAGGTCCTCCTTGGTGGGGTACAGAAGCACCAGATCATCAGCAAACAGTAGACATTTGACTTCAGATTCTAGTAGGGTGAGGCCGGGGGCTGCAGACTGTTCTTTTGCCCTTGCCAGTTTGTTGATATATATGTTTAAAGTGGGGCTTAAGCTCCATATCTGTCTCTCTCTCTTTCTCTCTCTTTCTCTCTCAATGTATCACTCTCTTTCCAGTGGAGTGTTGTTCGAAGGCCTGGACCCTCCCCCTTCTCTTTCTCTCTCCCACTCTCTATTTCTACCCCCCACTGTCTCTCTCTTCCACTCTCTCTGTCTCTCTCCCTCCCTCCCTCCTTCCATCTCTCTCCAGTGTTGTTCCAAGGCCATTCTGTTTCTTCTGGCCCCTGACATTTCCGTGTTAACAGACCCAGACTATGGCTACAGCTAGGACCAGAACATATCTGGGTTAATATATATATATTTTTAGGTCTTTCAAATACTTTTTCGCCAGATGGTGAGGTTTACAGTTTTGGGATTATTCTATTGGTCCGTTAAACCAGACTGTCTGTCTCTGTCTGAGAGAACCTTGACAAAAGACTCTATAGTAGCCAACTGGTTGAATTAGCTTCCCAGAGTCTGCATTAGACTGTGGCTTTGTCCCATATTTGGGACGCAAAAACACAACCTATGTCATAAACATAGATAGACAAGAGGGTCTCGTTGTTTTTCTTTCTTGAAAACAGATTCTTACAGCTGTAGACACAAATACTGAAAACTGCATCTGATTTTAACTTCATGAAGATACGTGACTCACACCAACATAGAAAGACACCGTACAATATCTAAGTATGCCAAGTCACAGAATGTGCAACTCTTCAGTGTTCTCTGACGTAATTCTCTATATAGTGCACTACATTTGTCCAGAGCTCGATGGCGGCTATGGCCCTGGTGAAAAGTTTGACTTTTTAAGGCAAATAGGGTGCTATTTGGGATGCAACCCTCATCTCAATATACATACAAACCCCTACAGTGGAGTTGTGTTTAGTTGTGTATTGCTCTGAGCAGATATGTTTAAGTAGTGACTTAATTTATGTTTAAGTGAGGGACTTAATTGGTGCGTTGGACTACTGCTGTACAACTATAATAGTCAATCCAGAGTATTTCTAGTGGCAAGAGCACTCATAGGCATTTTGTTTAAACAGCCAGCAGTGGTTTAGTCTACACATAGTTGGCCTCTACATAGGAAAGAAACATAATAGGAGAAACAGAGTTGTGGATAAGAGTTCTATTGTCCCTCTGTTTCCATTCCCTGTGGCCACCTTTAAAATAAATGACTAACAATTATAATGTAATGTTTTATGTCTATAAAATACAACTCATGACATGGAAATAATGACTTTCTGTACCACAACGACAATAGCACAGAGATAAGTTATGAAAATTCAACTATTGAGTAAAATATTGCTTCAATCCCCATTTACAAAGTTTCTAAAAATCCAATCCATGTCGTAGGCTAGAACGTCTGGTGCATCTGTGGACGTGTCTATGCGTTCTCCTATCTCACCGTAAAGATAGAGAGGTGTGTGTGTGGTGTGAGGGGGATGTTGTGTTTGAGTGTGGCTCTGTTCCACCTCACCTATTGTCATCTCACATGGATATTTGTCCTTATTGACTGAATACTTTGTACCCTGGGTTGTCTACTTACCTGCAATGCTGACACTAACCTACCTACAACACTGAGGAGTCCCTCACACTAACACAGCCACACCTAACTTGGGAGAAGGAATTACACCATGTGCGCAGACAGGCAGGCACATTGTAGATACAGTAAATCTCTATCTTTAGGTGCCAAGTCCTCCGGGTGCGTCCCAATTGACGCCCTATTCCTTATATAGTGCACTACTTTTAACCAGAGCCCTATTAGCCTTGGTCAAAAGTAGGGCACTATATAGGGAATAGGATACCATTTGGGCACATGTTCTGTCTGTAGCTGCATATACAGTACATTTTTACCTCCTCAGGTGCCAAGTTTTCTCCCACTGCCTGTCTGTGTGTAGGGGCCAGGGGCCAGCGGAGATGCTGTAACATAGTGATGTGTTGAGGTAATTGTTGGTTCTGGTACAAGCAGGAGGGCTTTTTCTGTCCCTCTTCCTCAACAGGTTCAGTACAGTGTGGATTTAGTACTTGTACTTTACACTCTTAGAAAAAAAGGTGCTATCTAGATCCTAAAAGGGTTCTCTGGCTGTCCCCATCTGAGAACCCTTTGAAGAACCCTTTTTTGTTGGAGGTAGAAACGGTTTGGTTTCAGGTAGAACCCTATTGGGTTCTATTTAGAACTCTTTCCCCACAGGGTTCAACATGGAACCAAAAAGTGTTATTCTATGGGGACACCCAAAGACCTCTTTTGGAACACTTTATTCTAAGAGTGTATTATGGCATATTCTGTGTCCCAAATGGCACCCTATTCCCTGAATAGTGCACTGGGCCCTGGTCCAAAGTAGTGCACTATATATTTGGAACACAACCACAGTGTCTTGATACTAGGCCTTGAGAGGTTATTTGATACTTTGTGTCAATATGAGTGAACGGTTTGTAAACAACGGAGGACAAATGAATCAACCTACCTTAGATCAAACTACTCCTCCACCACCATGTACTGTTGCTGCCTTTGTGACAAGCCAGCAAAATAACAGATAAAAGAACATTATAGATGTATGATAGATAAAAATGGATAGATATATGGGAGTGTGCTTGACATTCTAGGTGTTTTAAGTGTAGTGCAATAATATAATAAATCAGGTTTACTATCCAGATCAAGTGTGGATAGGAGTGTCTTTGTTAAAGTATGTGGACGCCTCCAAGCCACACAGTATACTCAACTACTGGCGGTTGTTGTCTGTACAGGATAAAACCGCCACAAAAAAAGCTTTTTCTTTCTCCTCTCCACATATGAATGTTATAGCCAGGCTTAAACATGTTTCATTCAGAACACAAGGGATGGAGACGTATGACTGAAAAATGTATTATTCACTTTGAAAATGTATTTTAATCATAGTGTGTGTGTGTGTGTGTGTGTGTGTGTGTGTGTGTGTGTGTGTGTGTGTGTGTGTGTGTGTGTGTGTGTGTGTGTGTGTGTGTGTGTGTGTGTGTGTGTGTGTGTGTGTGTGTGTGTGTGTGTGTGTGTGTGTGTGTGTGTGTGTGTGTGTGTGTGTGTGTGTGTGTGTGTAACAACACTCAGCACCTGGAAGTAAATTACCTGTGAGGTCCAGGGCTAATGAGTGTCTGCTTATGTTGACATGTAACTCTTCAGTGTCAGTACTGTATATGACAACTAAAACACTGCTTTTAAAGTTAGTAATAATTGCTGGTATGTCTTTCCCTCAACCTTTCTCATGACAACTGTTCTGTAAACAATGAATGGTTAGCTCTCAGTAAGTGTTTATACGTGGATAAATGAGCTTTGACAATGAGGCTGCATCCCAAATGTGGCTCTATCCCTGTAGTGCAGTACTTTGACCAGGGCCCATAGGGTTCTGGTCAAAAGTACTGCACTGTATAGGTAATAGGGTGCCATATGGGACAGTCCCCGAGATTAGCTGCATCACAGAGCGGTGGCTAATTAGTTTTCACTACTGCGTTGAAAGGTTGAAAGGGAACGGAGACAGAGATAGACACTGCATATCTGAGCTCCTCAACTCACACTTGACATTTCACAAGAGACAACATTAATCTGTAGTGAATTTGATGAAAATATTTATTTAGTTATTCAAGGAGATGGATAGGGGTTCAGTCCCTGGTTTTGCGACTGACTAGTGTTCTTTCCAGGGGGTGTTCTTCAATCTGCCTCATGCTACAGAAACAGGAGATAGGCTCCTACCCTATGGACCATTCTTGGACAAGGCTTACTTTACTTATTTAGTGGACACGTAGACACACCTTAGCATAAGCAATAGGATAAGAGAGAGGTAGGCCCTAAGGTGATTGTAGATAAGTTGCTAATCACTTATTTAAGGGATTAAGATTCCTGTTCAAGGGAGCACAGCACAACAAGGTGAGTCCAAAAATGTATTGTATGATGGGAAATATGTACACTGTAGCTAAGAAAGCAATTCTAAGTGTATGTTTTGTAGTAAACTGTTAGTAGCCCATGTGCCTCACCTTAATTATTTGGTCTCTTTTCCACTCATAACTTAGCCTACTGTTCTGACTTGGTGGTGCACATGTAGCCTATAACCTGTTTTAGACAAATGTCATCATCGAATATTGTAAGAGCTTCCATTGTCTGCTTATATGCCCCCTTTATTTATCCTACGGTTCTGACTTGGTGTACAGGGAGAATAATGTAAGAATGGCCCATGTTCTGAATTCTGTTGCTGTACATTTCAAAAGTGCTGAACAAATAGCTATATTGATGTCCGTCCTAGCTTGCTCATTAATGTATTAATCGAAATTACGGATTGCCGCTTATCCGCTCGTCGTCCCCTTATGCCATAGTTTGTACATCTCAATTGTCAGTAGAAATCGCAGTCAGCCATATCAGCTATGTTTTTAAAAGGCAGTAAATGAGGCTGAATTAACAGTTTCGCTGCCAGACAAGGCTCCGCTGATAGCGTTGCACAGGGATGCTGGATTATGTTGACTCCAATGCTTCCCACAGTTCGGTCAGGTTGGTTGGATGTCTCTTGGGTGCGGACCATTCTTGATACACATGGGAAACTGTTGAGCGTGAAAAACCCAGCAGTGTTGCAGTTCTTGACACAAACCGGTGCACCTGGCACCTATTATCATACCCTGTTCAAAGGCACTTAAATATTTTGTCTTACCCATTCACCCTCTGAATGGCATACATACACAATCCATGTCTGAATTGTCTCAAGGCTTGAAAATCCTTCTTTAACCTGTCTCCTCCCCTTCATCTACACTGATTGAAGTGGATTTAACAAGTGACATCAATAAAGGATCATAGCTTTCAGCTGGATTTACCTGGTCGGTCAATTTCATTGTACATGTAAGGTGATATGCTTCCTGGTTGTGAAGTGTTTTAGGAGGGTTATATTTGTCAGGTCTGGAGAGAGTCTGGGTTAAATTTGTCAGGTCTGAAGAGAGCCTGGGTTAGATTTGTCAGGTCTGAAGAGAGCCTGGGTTAGATTTGTCAGGTCTGAAGAGAGTCTGGGTTAGATTTGTCAGGTCTGAAGAGAGCCTGGGTTAGATTTGTCAGGTCTGAAGAGAGCCTAGGTTAGATTTGTCAGGTCTGAAGAGAGCCTGGGTTAGATTTGTCAGGTCTGAAGAGAGTCTGGGTTAGATTTGTCAGGTCTGAAGAGAGTCTGGGTTAGATTTGATAGGACTGTTATGATTTCCAAACCATCTGTTTGCCTGATGATGTTCTTAAAAAGAACACACTACATTGGTTGTGTGCTTAGGGTCGTTGTCCTGTTGGAAAGTGAACAGTCTGAGGTCCTGGGCGCTCTGGAGCAGATTTTCATCAACGATCTCTCTGTACTTTGCTCCGTTCATTTTTCCCTCGATCCTGACTAGTCTCAGTCCCTGCCGCTGAAAAACATCCCCACAGCATGATGCTGCCACCACCATGCTTCACCGTAGGGATGATTCCAGGTTTCCTCCAGACGTAACGCTTGGCATACAGGCCAAAGAGTTCATTCCTGGTTTCATCAGACCAGAGAATCTTGAGAGTCCTTTAGGTTCCTTTTGGCAAACCTCACGTAGGCTGTCATGTGCCTTTTACTGAGGAGTGGCTTCCGTCTGGCCACTCTACCATGATTGGTGGTGCTGCAGAGATGGTTGTCCTTCTGGGAGGTTCTCCCATCTCCACAGAGGAACTCTGGAGCTCTGTCAGAGCGACCATCGGGATATTGGTCACCTCCCTGACCGATTGCTCAGTTTGTCCGGGCGGCCAGCTCTAGAAAGAGTCTTGCTGGTTACAAACTTCTTCCATTTAAGAATGTGTTCTTGGGGACCTTCAATGCTGCAGAAATGTTTTGGTACCCTTCCCCAGATCTGTGCGTCGACACAATCCTGTCTTTGAGCTCAACAGACAATTCCTTCGACCTCATGGCTTGGTTTTTGCTCTGACATGTGTTGTCAACTGTGGGACCTCATATTCAGGTCGCAATTGTAAATGAGAACTTGTTCTCAACTTCCCTACCTGGTTAAATAAAGGTGAAATAAATAAATATAGACAGGTATGTGCCTTTCCAAATCAAAGGGTCTGAATACTTATGTAAATGAGGTATTTCTGTTTTTTTGCAAAAAAATAATATGGCTGTAATGTAACACAATGTGGAAGAAGGAAAGGGGTCTGAATACTTTCCTTATGCACTGTATAACTACCACTAAACTATGATAATGAGATACCCAACCCTGTGTTCATGTTTCTAGCCTCCAGTCCAACCAATGTTCCCTGATATTAGGATACCTTGGGCCCTTGATAACGACACCTGCATGTTGGTGTACTTTCAAACAGTCTTTGTCTGCATCCTAAATGGCACCCTATTCCATATATAGTGAACTTCTTTGAAACCGGAGCCCTGTGGGTCAAAGGGGGCTGAATGTAGCGGACATGAGTCGGTTATGGTCATGTGATGAGGTTTCCCCGCCTGCAAACTTCAAAACTAATGTCTGCCCTCGGCCCAAAAGGGGATTTTCCTCATGGTCAAATATGTGTGTTGCTCCTGTGGGAGACCCAGGTACATATCCTGCGGGTTACACAACCACATGTGGCCCGTCTTCTCTGTTCTATTCTAGTTCTGTGATGAATTGTCCAGCTACGGCCATCACCACGGACAGGAACTAGAGCCGCACTGTTTGATGAATAAGAACACTCACACAACATTGAAAAGCTCAGAATCAACTTCCGTCCTAAATGGCAAACTATTCCCTAAAGAATGCACCACTTTTTACCAGGGCCCATATAGCTCGGGGGAAAAGTAGTGCACTATGTAGGTAATATGGTGGCATTTGGGGCACTGTCTCAGTCACTAGCCTGCTTTATTGGGTGGAAATAGCTGCTACACAACATCACAGGAGGGATGTGATTAATAATGTAACAAAACAATCCCCACTATTATCACAACACTATTTAGATTTCCCAAGAGGAAACAGGGTTTATGATGTGGTTTAAGCCTCTGGTTAGGGTGGAGGAGAAGCAGGAGCAGGAAGAGGAGGAAGAGGAGGAGGAGGGTGGCAGGAGATGGAGGAAGAGGAGGAGGGCCAGATATTTGGCCACTGTGGATTCCTACCATTTGTTTTGTGCATTTCCCACTCTGTCTGGCAGGAGCCCCCAACACATGTGCTGCTCTCAGGCAGGTTCTCACACACACACACACACACACACACACACACACACACACACACACACACACACACACACACACACACACACACACACACACACACACACACACACACACACACACACACACACACACACACACACACACAGGCCATATCTACACTGGAGTTGCTTACAAAGAAGACATTCAATGTTCCTGAGTGGCCAAGTTACAGATGGATCTAAATATGATTGAACATCTATGGCAAGACATGGAAATTGCTGTCTAGCAATCACCCCAACACCTTGGCAGAGCTTGTAGAATTTTGAAAAGAATAATTGGAAAATATTGCACAATCCAGGTGTACAAAGCTCTTAGAGACTCACCCAAGAAGCCTCACAGACGTAATCGCAGCCAAAGGTGTTTCTAACATGTATTGAATCAGGGGGGGAATACTTATCTCATCAAAGTATATTGATGTTTAATTTTTCAGAATTTTTAAAGAAATGTACAATTTATTTGTTTAAATGTCAATTAAATCCCTTTAAATCCCACTTTGAAACATAATAAAATGTGAAGAAATCCAAAGGTGTGGATACTTATGATACCCACTGTAGATGTAGGTTGTAAGTTCTTGAAGGATCGCCTAACTTGAGCCTGTAGGATGTGATACAGTGTTGAAAAACTTACTTAAGAGCTCTCTACTCCATCACTCTCTGTTCTGGGCAGGCTTCTCCAGCTAGTTCCACCATGGTGTTGACAAATGGCAGTCATCTGTGACTAGTACTGTCACACCCTGATCTGTTTCACCTGTCTTGTGCTTGTCTCCACCCCCCACCAGGTGTCTCCCATTTGTCCCCATTATCTCCTATGTATTTTAAAATGTTTTATTTAACCTTTATTTAACTAGGCAAGTCAGTTAAGAACAAATTCTAATTTACAATGATAGACTACCCCGGCCAAACCCTAACCCGGACAAAGCTTGGCCAATTGTACGCCAACCTATGGGACTCCCAATAACAGGCAGTTGTGATATAGCCTGGAATGAGATGCAGTGCCTAAGAGCGCTGTGCTACTCGGGAGCCCCATTCAGGAGTATTTAGATCTGTGTTTTCTGTTTGTCTGTTGCCAGTTCGTCTTGTCCCATCAAGTCCTACCAGCGTGTTCCAGTGTTTCCTGTGCTCTAGTTTTTTTTTGTTCTAGTCTTCCCAGTTCTGACCTTTCTGCATGTCCTGACCCCGATCCTGCCTGCCATCCTTTACCTGCCTGACTTTGATTTGGATTAAGACTCTTTGCCTGCCTTGACCAACCGATTGCATGTGTCGGTGCAACGGTGTCAGATCAATAGTCCACTGTTTGCCTCAGTCTGGAGGAGTTTGTGGTAGAGGTACGAAAAGTCTTCGATCCTCCGAGGGAGAGGCTGCTCGTACACTGCTCCAACTACATCAAGACTCCCATAGTGTGGCAGACTACCCAGTGGATTTTCGCACATTGGCAGCTGAGAGTGCCTGGAACGTTTCGACACGTTTCATCACGGATTATCGGAGGTGATTAAAGACGAGCTCGCAGCCCGGGAGCTGCCCATGGACCTCGACTCCCTCATAGCCTTGACCATCTAAATCGATGGGCAGCAACGGTAACATAGGAGGGAGAGGGAGTCTGTTCCCTGTCTCCCTCGCTCGTACTTGATTTCCACCCTGCCTCCGAGGAAATCCCAGAAGTCTACATTTCCGAGTGAATCCGATGTCACCTGAGTTCTCTCGGAAATCACAGAGGGCTGATGACTCGCCTCCTCCGAAGCCGATGCAACTGGGCAGGGCTAGATTGTCTCCTGCTGGGCGCTTACGCAGACTAAACACCAAGAGCTGCCTGTATTGTGGAGCTACGGGACATTTCTTATTAAAAGACCAGGCTCATCAGTAGGTACAAGTACACTGGTGAGCCGTACGGGAGTTTCCAATCTCTCACTACTCGTAATCCCCTCTCTGCTACCCTGTTGTGGGGAGGCCAGTCCAAATCCATCGGAACACCTACCATCTGGTTTGGATATGGGAAGGAGACGAGTGGAAGACAGCCTTTAACATGGCTAGCGGGCACTATGAGTACCTGGTGATGCCGTTCGGACTGACCAACGCTCCCGCAGTGTTCCAGGCCCTGGTCAATGATGTGCTCAGTGACATGTTGAACTGATTTGTGTTTGTGGGCCCTGTTATTAAGATGGGCCCTGTTATTCACTTGTTTCTATTTCACTATCTCCTACCTCCTGGGGTCCAAGAATGTGAAGCCTGACGCGCTCTCACTTCTGTACAGCCCCGCTACTACACCATCGGACCCCAAGACCATCCTCCTTACTTCCTGTCTAGCAGCTGCTATCATCTGGGGAATCAAGAGTCTGGTCTGCAAGGCGCAGTGTTCCTACCCCGGGGGAGGGGGGCCCAGCTAAGCGGATGTTTGTTCCGGACTCTGCCCATTCTCCGATTCTGGAATGGGCACATTCCTCGAGACTCACCTGTCATCCTTGCTCCCATCGGACCTTGGATTTAGTCCGACAATGTTTTTGGTGGCCCACCATGGTTCCTGACTTCTGCGTGTTTGTTGCCGCCTGCACTGTGTGTGCTCAGAACAAGACCTCCTTCAAACACTCTCTGTTCCTCACCGCCCTGGTCCCATATATCCTTAGACTTCGTCACGGATCTCCCTCCATCAGATGGCAAAACCATCCTTACGGCGGTGGAGAGGTTTTCCAAAGCCACCCATTTTATCCCCCTTCCTAAGTTGCCCTCAGCTAAAGAGACGGCCCAGCTGGTGCAGCACGTCTTCCAGATCCATGGACTTCCAGTCGACATGGTCTCTGATCGTGGTCCTAAGTTCTCATCCCGGTTCTGGAAGGCGTTCTGCACCCTCATTGGATCGTCAACCAGCCTGTCCTCTGGTTTTCATCCCCAGTCTAACGGCCAGTCGGAGCGAGCCAGTCAGGACTTGGAGATGACACTTTGTTGCCTCGTCTCCACCAATCCCACCACCTGGCGCCAGCAACTCATGTGGGTAGAATATTCCCGCAACACCCTTCCCTGGTCTGCTACGGGTCTCTCGCCTTTCAAGTGTTCCATGGGAAATCAGCCCCCACTCTTCCCAGAGCAAGATGAAGAGGTCAGCATACCTTCCTCTGTCGCTGTCACTGTACCTGGAAGAGAGCCCGGGCCGCTCTTCTCAAGACCACCTCCAGGTATCGACGACAGGCAGACAGCCACCGGACCCTGCTCCCCGCTACAGTCTTGGGCAAAGGGCTTTCAACTCGGGATCTGCCCCTCCAGCTGGAGTCCCGCAAATGTCCCCCCCCATTTTATCAACCCTTTCCCATCTCTATGGTCCTGAGCCCCTCTTCTGTTCGCCTTCTGTTGCCCTGCACTCTCCGGTATACATCCCACTTTCCATGTATCTAGAGTTAAACCCCAGTCGCACAGCCCTTTGTCTTCTGTTTTTGTTTTTCCTAGTCTTCCTAGTTCTGACCTTTCTGCCTGTCCTGACCCTGATCCTGCCTGCCGTTCTGTACCTGCATGACTCTGATTTGGATTATGACATTTTGCCTGCCTTGACTTACCTTTTGCCTGCCCCTTGTACTGTAATAAACTCTGAGTCTCGTACTATCCGCCTCCTGTGTCTGCATCGGGGTCTTAGCCTGAGTCGTGATAAGGACAGTAGAGGCATGATTAATGTTAATTCCTCAGTGTCCAACTGCTTTTACCACAGACACAATTGTCCTTATGAAGAGAGGTTTAACAAACTCAGAGTTTGTAATGGCAGCGCTGGACCAATAACAGAGCATAACCTCTGATTTGACCCTTGACGTTTTTCCTATATAGGGCACTTATTTTGACCAGGACCCTTGGACTCTGGTCATACGTAGTGTAGTTTACAGGGAAGAGGGACTAGGGTGCCATTTGGGACGCAGATATTGTCTTCTCACTGATGATGATGTTGTACCTTATGCATTACATTCAAATCCATCAAGTGTTTTTTTCTCCAGACAGTGAAGTTGTCTGACTCTGGCCATGACCTTTCTCCATTTCTCCATAAATGCATGTGTTTGATTTATGGCATAAGTGTTGCAAATTTAATGACTGGCTTTTTATGGCCCACTTGTGCCCTCTGAAGGAGAAATACGTGTTCTTGAAGACTGGGGAGAAGAAGGGGAAGAATGGAGGACAGTGCCATATTCTTCACTCCAGATGTTCTTAACACAGAAACGTCAGAGAGATGGAGAGAGAGAAATGTCAGTTCACACAGAAACATCAGTTCAACATGTTGACATCCACCCCAAATGAAAAGGGTCAGGGCAGTGACAACAAAAAAGGAGGAACTTCATATCCACTGTTAGGTGTAACTGTGGTCAGTGGACTAACTTAAACTAGAATCCAATGATAGGGCTTATGCAGGAAAACTCCCATAAGGACCAACTGATGGTTAACAGGTGTTGGAACACAAAAAAAACCAGCAGATAGATATCTTCTCACGTTCAATCTCTTGCTCATCATGGTATAAATCCTGAGCTTTATTATAGACATCTCTCTCTGTTTTGAGTGTTCCAACAACACAAAAGTAGACTATTTTGAAGTGTGTCCTGGGTACACTCTATCATTGGATTCCAGTCCCTATCGTTGAGCGCCCTGTTCCCCATTAGCTGTTCCCTTGTACATATTTACCACATATTTCTACCCAGCCTCAGTTGTTAATAAGAGAGCAGCAGATCATGGGCTTCGTCCCAAATGGCACCCTATTCCTTTACGTAGTGCAAAACTTTCGACAGGGGCCTGGTTTCACCTCCACTCTGCTGCTCTGTTCTGATCCTTTACACTGTGTCAGTTTCCTGGAGGAAGAAGAGAAAACAACAGAACAGACTATTAATCATCTCTCACAGAGAGATAGCTTTACAAGACTGCTGCTGCTGCTGCTCAGTTCTCTCTCACTCACACACACACACACACACACACACACACACACACACACACACACACACACACACACACACACACACACACACACACACACACACACACACACACACACACACACACACACACACACACACACACACACACACACATTAACATCTGCTAACCATGTGTATGTGAAAAATACAATTTGATTTGACATGCACACACACACATACTGTACTCACACGCATACAGGTAACTGCCAAAATAAAGGAAACAACAACATAGTGTCTTAATAGCGTGTTGGGCCACCACGAGTCAGAACAGCTTCAATTTCTCCTTGGCATAGATCTACTTGTTCTAAGAGTCTGGAACTCTATTGGAGGGATGCAACACCATTATTCCATGAGAAATTCCATTGTTGATGGTGGTGGAAAACACTATAAGGGTTCAATTTGGGTTGAGATCTGGTGACTGAGACACACACACAAACTCACACATACATACACACACACACCCTATGCTCCTTTGAGACCCCCTCTTTCCAAATCCCTGAGATCTCTTCTTCTAGCCATGGTAGCCGTTGTTCTGTCAGGAATTCATGGATTCATATGTGTAATGAACATATGGAAAAGTGGTACGGTATAGATGAACTAGTCTTCAAATGGCTTGGATCATGTCTTCCTCTCGAGACCTAAAGACAGGTAAAGTAGTTAGAAATACAGGACTGAACACATAAATAGCCAAGCCTCTTGTTCCCTGGCTGATAGAATGTATAATATAATTATGACCACACATTTTTTTTACCTTTATTTAACTTGGAGTTCTTGGGAACTGGGACAATGTTGGTCATCTTAAGACATGTTGGAATTACATATTGGGACAAGGATAGATTGAAAATTAACGAGGCAAGTCAGTAAAAGACAAATTCTTGTTTACAATGATGGCCTACCCCGCCCGAACCCTCCACTAACCCGGATGACGCTGGACCAATCGTGCGCAGCCCTATGGGACTCGTGATCACGGGATGTTGTGATACAGCCCGTGATCGAACTAAGGATCTGTAGTGACACCTCTAGCACCGCTACGCCACTCAAGAGCCCTTGATACATACAGTAGTGTTTTGACAGTCTTTGCTTATAGGCCTACTTGCAACTGTCATGCTTGAGCAAGTGGCCTCCGCAGCCTGTTTTGGTTCTATATACAGTGCATTGGGGAAAAAAATACACATTTTGTTATGTTAGAGCCTTATTCTAAAATAGATTCAATAGTTTTTTCCCCTCATCAATCTACTCAAGCAATACCCCATAATGACAAAGCAAAAACAGGTTTTTAGAAATTGTTGCTAATTTATATATTAAACCCGGAAATATCACATTTACATAAGTATTCAGACCCTATACTCAGTACTTTGTTGAAGCACCTTTGGCAGCGACTACAGCCTGGAGACTTATTGGGTATGACGCTACAAGCTTGCCACACCTGTACACTCTGTTGGAAGGTGAACCTTCACCCCACTCTGAGGTCCTGAGCGCTCTGGAGCAGGTTTTCATCAAGGATCTCTCTGTCCTTTGCTCCATTCAACTTTGCCTCGGTCCTGACTAGTCTCCCAGTCCCTGCCGCTGAAAAACATCCCCACAGCATGATGCTGCCACCACCATGCTTCACCGTAGCAATGCTGCCAGGTTTCCTCCAGAAGTGACGCTTGGCATTCAGGCCAAAGATTTCAATCTTGGTTTCATCAGACCAGAGAATCTTGTTTCTCATGGACTGAGAGTCTTTAGGTGCCTTTTGGCAAACTCCAAGCAGGCTGTCATGTGCCTTTTAATGAGTGGATTCCGTCTGGCCACTCTACCATAAAGGCCTGATTGGTGGAGTGCTGCAGAGATGGTTGCAATTATGGGGTAATGTGTGTAGACTGCTGAGGATTTAAAAAATATATATATTTTAGAATAAGGCTGTAACGTAACACAATTTTGAAAAAGTCAAGGGGTCTGAATACATTCCGAAGGCACTGTAAGTGTTAGAAGTGTGTTATTAGAAACTGATTAACAACACATAGCGTCAAGTATCTGCTTAGGTCTACTTTGTGAACGCGCAACATGCTGTAAGTGTTAGAAGTAGATTATTATCTGTTGGTGAGTGCTATGTCATGGTTGAATGTGCCATGTAATGTCAGGACCACCTACTGCCCTTTGTTCAAGAAATCAGGTGATAATTGAGGTGAAAAGGAGAATGGAATGCTACTTTAATGCTTTGAAAACATCACATGAAAAAAGGGTCAAGTAAGGTCAAGTAGAATGACAGTGGTCAGAGGTCTATATACTACTTATACTACTACTACTAAGATAAGAGCTGAACCATCTCTGACATCTTTTGAACAGAGCAATTTCTCATAAAGTTTGATTGATGCTCAAGCCCATTACAGCCCAATGATATTGGTTTACAGTATCTTGCAGCCAGCATATTGAAACTGGGCTGCACATAGCTTCAATACTGCCATAACATCTGGGGGATGTTACAGGCAGCCAACCCTGCCACAGTTTAAAAGGTCATCCCCAATAAAGTTTATTTAGATTACTGTCATACTTAGACGTAAGTTGAAAAGCCATACGATCTGGACAATATTTGTATCACTTTGTACTGTAGCCTAAATGTGTGCATTTCAGATATATACTGAACAATATAAATGGAACATGTAAAGTGGTGGTCGCAGAAATAAAATATTCCAGAAATGTTCAATACGCACCAAAAGCTTATTTCACTAACATTTCGTATACAAATGTGTTTACATCCCTGTTGG
Source organism: Oncorhynchus keta (assembly GCF_023373465.1). Taxonomy (NCBI): domain Eukaryota; kingdom Metazoa; phylum Chordata; class Actinopteri; order Salmoniformes; family Salmonidae; genus Oncorhynchus; species Oncorhynchus keta. The sequence continues at coordinate 32,517,525 of NC_068421.1, forward strand.
TGAGCATTTCTCCTTTGCCAATATAATCCATCCTCCTGACAGGTGTGGCATATCAAGCAGCTGATTTAACAGCATGATCATTACACAGGTGCACCTTGTGCTTGGGACAATGAAAGGCCACTCTAAAATTAGCAGTTTTGTCATGCAACACAATGCCACAGATGTCTCAAGTTTTGATGGCACGTGCAATTGGCATGCTGACTGCCGGAATGTCCGCCAGAGCTGTTGCCAGAGAATTTAATATTAATTTCTCTACCATAACCCTCCTCCAATGTCGTTTTAGAGAATTTGGCAGTACGTCCAACCGGCCTCACAACTGCAGACCACTTGTAACTCAGCCAGCAGAGAACCTCCACATCTGGCTTCTTCACCTATGGGATCGTCTGAGACCAGCCACCCAGACAGCTGATGAAACAGTGGGATTGCACAACCGAAGGATTTCTGCACAAACTGTCAGAAACCGTCTCAGCGAAGCTCATCTGTGTGCTCGTCGTCCTCACCAGGTCTTGAGCTGACTGCAGTTTGGTGTCGTAACTGACTTCAGTGGGAAAATGCTCACCTTCGATGGCCACTGGCAAGCTGGAGAGTGTATTTTTCACTGATGAATCCTGGTTTCAACTGTACCGGGCAGATGGCAAATGGCAGACAGCATGTATGACACGTCGCGTGGGTGAGCGGTCTGCTGATGTCAACGTTGTGAACAGAGTGCCACATGGTGTTGGTGGGGTTATGGTATGGGCAGACATATGCTATGGACACAATTGCATTTTATCGATGGCAATTTCAATGCACAGAGATACCGTGACGAGATCCTGAGGCCCAGTGTTGTATCATTCATCCGCCGCCATCACCTCATGTTTCAGCATGATAATGCATGGCCCCATTTCACAAGGATCTGTAGACAATTCCTGGAAGCTGAAAATGTCCCAGTTCTTCCTCGGCCTGCATACTCACCAGAAATGTCATCCATTGAGCATGTTTGGAGTGCTCACAATCGACATGTACGACCGCATTTTCCAGTTCCCACCAATATCCAGAAACTTTGCACAACAATTGAAGAGGAGTGGGACATTTACATTACATTTAAGTCATTTAGCAGACACTCTTATCCAGAGCGGCTTACAAATTGGTGCATTCACCTTATGACATCCAGTGGAACAGCCACTTTACAATAGTGCATCTAAATCTTAAAGGGGGGGTGAGAAGGATTACTTTATCCTATCCTAGGTATTCCTTAAAGAGGTGGGGTTTCAGGTGTCTCCGGAAGGTGGTGATTGACTCCGCTGTCCTGGCGTCGTGAGGGAGTTTGTTCCACCATTGGGGGGCCAGAGCAGCGAACAGTTTTGACTGGGCTGAGCGGGAACTGTACTTCCTCAGTGGTAGGGAGGCGAGCAGGCCAGAGGTGGATGAACGCAGTGCCCTTGTTTGGGTGTAGGGCCTGATCAGAGCCTGGAGGTACTGAGGTGCCGTTCCCCTCACAGCTCCGTAGGCAAGCACCATGGTCTTGTAGCGGATGCGAGCTTCAACTGGAAGCCAGTGGAGAGAGCGGAGGAGCGGGGTGACGTGAGAGAACTAGTGGGACAACATAGGCCACAATCAACAGCTTGATCAACTCTCAACTCTAACACCCTGCATTGAGGCAAATGGCGGTCACACCAGATACAGACTGGTTTTCTGCTTTTCCACGCCCCTACCTTTTTTTTAAGGTATCTGTATTCCCACTTATGTGAAATCCATAGATTAGGGCCTAATGACTAATTTCCTTATATGAACTATAACTCAGTAAAATATTTGAAACTTTTGCATGTTGCAATTATATTTTTGTATAGTGTAAGTGTTTGAGAGTGTCTTCTTCAATAAAACAAACCCTTCAGTCATACACTACATGCAAGATCAAGTTGAAAAGGTATAACGTTTTCACCAAGAGGCAACAGCAATTCCACAGAGGTGTGAGCCCTAGGTACCTAAGGACATTGGCAGCTTCTGAAAAGTTTGTTTTCTCTACATAGGGAAAAGGCAGGGGAGAACGATTGCCCCCTCTCATTGAAGCCATGGAACAACTGCCTCCTCTTATTGAAGCCACGGAACGACTGCCCCATCTCATTGAAGACACGGAAGTTCAAACCCAACCGCCGAACCGTAGGCATTTTTTGGCAGCTTCTGAAGTGAATGGAAAAATAATCCAAGACAATCATGGTACCAGAAATAGCTTCTAGTACACCAAGTGTACAGTACCAGTCGAAAATTTGGACACACCTACTCATTCAAAGGTTTGTCTTTATTTTTTACCATTTTCTACATTGTAGAATAATAATGAAGACATCAAAACTATGAAATAACACACATAGAATCATGAAATAACCAAAAAAGTGTTAAACAAGTTGATGATAGCTTTGTATTCTCTCAACCAGCTTCATGAGGTAGTCACCTGGAATATTTTTCCAACAGTCTTCAAATCATATCAAAGTTTATTTGTCACATGCGCTGAATACAACAGGTGTAGACCTTACAGTGAAATGCTTACTTACAGGCTCTAACCAATAGTGCAAAAAAGGTATTAGGTGAACAATAGGTAGGTAAATAAATAAAACAACAGTAAAAAGACAGGCTATATACAGTAGTGAGGCTACATACATACACCGGTTAGTCAGGCTGATTGAGGTAGTATGTACATGTAAATATGGTTAAAGTGACTATGCATAAATGATGAACAGAGAGTAGCAGTAGCGTAAAAGAGGGATTGGCGGGTGGTGGGTAGGACACAATGCAGATAGCCCAGTTAGCCAATGTGCGGGAGCACTGGTTGGTCGGTCCAATTGAGGTAGTATGTACATGAATGTATAGTTAAAGTGACTATGCATATATGATAACTATGACTATGCATATATGATAAACAGAGAGTTACGTTGAGGGATAGGTTGTTATTCTGGCACCACCCGGCCAGGTCTCTGACTTCCTCCCTATAGGCTGTCTTGTCGTTGTCGGTGATCTGTTGTCTGCAAACTTAGATATGGTTGCAGAAACATTGTGTACAAAATAAGTTACAAATAACGCGAAAAACCCTCACATAATGGAGACCAGTCTAAGTCTCCCCGGGCCCTCATTGACTCTGGGGCAGATGAGAGTTTTATGGACGCTACCCTGTTATCGGAACTAATCACATCTACACCTAATCACATCTACAGTGGGTATCATAGTATTCACCCCCTTGGCTCTTTTCACATGGTGTTGAGGCAAAAATAAGAGAGGAAAACCTCAAATCAACTCAAATGTTCTGTCACATGCGTCGAATACAACAGGTGTAGGCCTTACAGTGAAATGCTTACTTACAACCCTGCATCAGTCTGCTAGACACTGGGAGAATAATTCACTTTTCAGCAGGACAATAACCTACAACACAAGGCCAAATCTACACTGAAGTTGCTTACCATGAAGACAGAATATTCCTGAGTGGCCAAGTTAAAGTTTTCATTTAAATCTGCTTAAAAATCTATGAAATTACTTAAATTGCGGTCTACACGGCTAACAATTCTAGGGAGGGAGAAAGTTTTTCTAATGTTGCACTAATATTTGTGTCCAGTTTTTTATTCGGTAGGGGAACATTCTATGTATATTAGCAAAACCCATCTGAGAACCTTTTGGGCATTAGAATCAAACAGAATATATCCAGAATGTGGTTACCATATTGTCAGAATATACAGTAGTTTTGTTCAAGACACAATTCATGGAATGTTTCATGAACATTAATGCATCCAGTTTTCTGATGTTCAGGAGAATATTTCATCACCATCCCACCAAACATATACAGAACATGGCTGCCATGTTATCAGAATATACCATTTGAATGTTCTAGACAAGTTTCATGGGAACGTTGCAAAAAATATTGTGACCAGTTTTCTGAGGGTCAGGAGCATATTCTATCAAACACACACAGAACATGTTGCTAAGGCAACCAAGGCCCTGATTGGTGAAACACTGATCCATTCACAGTGCATAGTCTGTTGGAAAGGGATACACACAGAGCACTTTTAACATACAGCGTTGTCAATTTACATATTTAACACACTATGACATAGATTGTGCATGTTCACAAGTATTATTATTCCTTACCTGGAATTTGAACTCGAAATCTCTTGATTCACAATACACCAATCTTCATCCTACACCACCATGTCTGTGTCAAGTACTGGTTATTTGACTATTCATCATTGATTTGATTGACTTATTTCTGCAATTTGGGCTTTCAGTACAGTTGTCTAATGTTGGTGGGGCATGTTAACCTGTTTTAAATGATACTCCTGAATGTCTATGATCACCCTATTTCTTACAGTCGTACACCTATAAAGTTGTTTCAGATCTACACAAGTGCCTAGGGAGGAGGGGGGAGGTAGGGTTTTTTATGGAAGGGACAGGCCTAACTGTACTGTCCTAGAGATATCCCTTACTGGGGCAGTATTTAGGGTGTTTGTTATTAGTGCTGATGACCTGGATTCAAGACCCGCTGGGGGAATCACCCTAGTCTCAATGCCATTATTTGTCAACAGTTATAACACACCTATCAGATCTAATTAAAACAAGTTTTTAATTGAACCTGAACTAAACACATTTCCACTACCTCATAAATGATCAATATTCATTAATTATACATACACTGTAGCTGAGCATCTCAAAGAGAACTCTATCATATTTTTTAAATATACACCATATATAACATTTTAATCATTTTAATAAGATCAGATAGGTGTGTTGTAATTGTTGCCAAATAATGAGATTAGCATACACTCACTGGTCAGTTTTATTAGGTACACCACCCCGTTCACGAAAATGGATCGCTCCTACAGACAGTGAGTCACTTCTATCAGCTAAAAACAAGACAAAAGTGGCTCCAGTGGGCAAGTGATCACTAACACTGAGGAGTGGAAAAACTTTGCCTGGTCCGACGAATCCCAGTTTCTGTTGCATCATGCTGAATGCAGTCAGAATTTGGCGTAAGCAGCATGTGTTCATGGCCACAGCTTGTCTGGTGTCGGTGGTGTACTGACGTCCAATCTGCAGAAACTGTGTGATGCCATCGCATCAACATGGACCATCATCCCCGTGGAATGTTTCCAACATGTAGAATCCATGCCCCTGAGAATTCAGGCTGTTCTGGAGGCAAGAGGGGGGTTTGACCAGGTACTAGATGTGTGTCCCTAATAAACTGGCAGGTGAGTGTATATTGCTGAGACTATGAGAGTAGGGTGACTCCCCTAGCTGGCTACCAGCGACGAACGCCCTAACCACTGTCCCAATAAGGGATATCTCTAGGGTGTGTGCTTATTGGGCCAGTATACTGTAGAAAGGCCCTGTCCAGAAGAAACCCTAAACCCTCCTACCTAGGCACTTATGTAGATGAAAACACTTGATAGGTGTAAGCAATAGGGTGAATAAACTTTGAGGCAAAGATGAAAACACTGTATATTAAAAGTGTGTGAGTATCCCTAACCTTGCCAACAGACAAAGAGCTATGAATGGATCAATGTTGACCCACAGAAAACCGACACATGAATGTTCTTGCAATGTTCCCATGAAATATGTCTACAACATTAATATCTTTATGTTCTGAGAACATGACAACCATGTTCTGTTTATGTTTGGGGGGACGTCGATGGAATATTCTCCTAACCCTCAGAAAACTGGACACAAATGTTCTTGCACATTCCCATGAAATGTGTGTAGAGCATATCTAAAATTCTGAGAACATGGTAACCACATTCTGAGTAAGTACTATTGGACATTAAGGAAATGGTCTCCATTCCTCCATTCTCCACATTACTATGAAAACGTTAATAAATTACCTAAGGGAATGTTCTCTAAAGTTGTGGAAACATTTCATGCTAGCTGGGTAGCCCTAACCCCCAACACCTTGAATATTTTTTAAAGTATACTACATGACCAAACGTATGTGGCACCTGCTTGTCGGGCATTAATACGGAGTTGCTACCCCCGCTGCTGCAATAACAGCCTGTACTTTTCTGGGAAGGCTTTCCACTAGATGTTGGAATATTGCTACCGGGACTTGCTTCCATTCAGCCACAAGAGCATTAGTGAGGTTGGGCACTGATGTTGGGTGATTAGGCCTGGCTCGCAGTCGGTGTTCTAATTCATCCCAGGTGTACGATGGGGTTGAGATCAGGGCTCTGTGCAGGCCAGTCAAGTTCTTCTACACCTATCTCGGCAAACCATTTCTGTATGGACCTTTGTGCACTGGGGCATTCTCATGCTGAAACAGGAAAGGGCCTGCCCCAAACTGTTGCCACGAAGATGGAAGCACATAATTGTCTAGAATGTCATTGTATGCTGTAGCGTTAAGATTTCACTTCTCTGGAATTAAGGGGCCTAGCCCGCACCATGAAGAACAGCCCCAGTTGGCACAATGCATTAGGGCAGGAAGAGTTCTCCTGACATCCGCCAAACCCAGAATCCACCGTCGGACTGCCAGATAGTGAAGCGTGATTCATCACTCCAGAAAACACGTTTCCACTGTTCCAGAGTCCAATGGCGGTGAGCTTTACACTACTCCAGCCGATGCTTGGCATTGTGCATGGTGGTCTTACGCTGCTTGGCCATGGAAACCCATTTCATGAAGCTTCCGACGAACAGTTCATGCACTGACATTGCTTCTAGAGGCAGTTTGGACCTCGGTAGTGAGCGTTGCAATGGAGGACAGATGATTTTCACGCACTACATCACTCGCCGGTTCTGTTCTGTGAGCTTGTGTGCCCTACCACTTTGCGGCTGAGCCATTATTATTCCTAGACGTTTCCATTTCACAATAACAGCACTTCCAGATGACCGGGGCAGCTCTAGCAGGGCAGAAATGTTAGGAACTGACTTGTTGGAAAGGTGGCATCCTATGACAGTGCCATGTCAAAAGTCACTAAGCTCTTCAGTAAGGCCATTCTACTGCCAGTGTTTGTCTATGGAGATTGCATGGCTGTGTGCTCGATTTTATACACCTGTCAGTAACCGGTGTGGCTGAAATAGCCGAATCCACTAACTTTGTAACAAAATAAAATGTGAATTAAAATCCAAAGGGGGTGAATACGTACGGTGGGGCAAAAAAGTATTTAGTCAGCCACCAATTGTGCAAGTTCTCCCACTTAAAAAGATGAGAGAGGCCTGTACTTTTCATCATACGTACACTTCAACTATGACAGACAAAATGAGAAGAAAAAAAATCCAGAAAATCACATTGTAGGATTTTTTATGAATTTATTTGCAAATTATGGTGGAAAATAAGTATTTGGTCACCTACAAACAAGCAAGATTTCTGGCTCTCACAGACCTGTAACTTCTTCTTTAAGAGGCTCCTCTGTCCTCCACTCGTTACCTGTATTAATGGCACCTGTTTGAAGTTGTTATCAGTATAAAAGACACCTGTCCACAACCTCAACAGTCACACTCCAAACTTCACTATGGCCAAGACTAAAAAGCTGTCAAAGGACACCAGAAACAAAATTGTAGACCTGCACCAGGCTGGGAAGACTGAATCTGCAATAGGTAAGCAGCTTGGTTTGAAGAAATCAACTGTGGGAGCAATTATTAGGAAATGGAAGACATACAAGACCACTGATAATCTCCCTCAATCTGGGGCTCCACGCAAGATCTCACCCCGTGGGGTCAAAATTATCACAAGAACGGTGAGCAAAAATCCCAGAACCACATGGGGGGACCTAGTGAATGACCTGCAGAGAGCTGGGACCAACGTAACAAAGCCTACCATCAGTAACACACTACGCCGCCAGGGACTCAAATCCTGCAGTGCCAGACGTGTCCCCCTGCTTAAGCCAGTACATGTCCAGGCCCGTCTGAAGTTTGCTTGAGAGCATTTGGATGATCCAGAAGAAGATTGGGAGAATGTCATATGGTCAGATGAAACCAAAATATAACTTTTTGGTAAAAACTCAACTCATGTTTGGAGGACAAAGAATGCTGAGTTGCATCCAAAGAACACCATACCAACTGTGAAGCATGGGGGTGGAAACATCATGCTTTGGGGCTGTTTTTCTGCAAAGGGACCAGGACGACTGATCCGTGTAAAGGAAAGAATGAATGGGGCCATGTATCGTGAGATTTTGAGTGAAAACCTCCTTCCATCAGCAAGGGCATTGAAGATGAAATGTGGCTGGGTCTTTCAGAAAACGTTTGACCTCTGTCATTGCCAACAAAGGGTATATAACAAAGTATTGAGATAAACTTTTGTTATTGACCAAATACTTATTTTCCACCATACTTTTGCAAATAAATTCATTAAAAATCCTACAATGTGATTTTCTGGAATTTTTTTCTCATTTTGTCTGTCATAGTTGAAGTGTACCTATGATGAAAATTACAGGCCTCTCTCATCTTTTTAAGTGTGAGAACTTGCACAATTGGTGGCTGACTAAATACTTTTTTCCCCCAGTGTATGATACCCACTGTATAACCAAAGATGTGTGCTATACTGGGTCTATAGTCAATGGTGTGTCTGATTACTGATTCTATAACTAATGGTGTGTAAATGACTGGTTTTCTCATTGGTCTGTGCCATGATGATGTGTCTGTGAATGATGTTTGCAGACAGTTGGTCTGATGGTGGTGAAACTAATGTCAAACATATGTCCCTCCTGGGTTCACACGATAGATTTAAAATGATACAGACACTAAAGATGAGAACTCTCTCTCTCTCTCGCTTTTCTTCCTCTCTCAAGACAGTATGTAAAGGGGGAAAAGGGGCTATGTTGATTTTGTACATTTAAAATCATGTTGACTGACTGTCCTTTGCTGTGGAAAGCTCCCTACGTACTTTCATTCACATCTCCCTATGCTAGACTCACTGGTAACAGAACACAACTTTTAAACATAACCTTTTCTTATCCCTTCAGAAAGTTCAGAGGAACCGATAGGCCTGTAGACATATAACGTAATGCCACATAACAGACCCTTTTACCCAAGACAATTTACATTACAATGAGAGCATACATTTTTAGTATGTGTGTGTTCCCTTTGTGTGTTTCCCTGTGTTGCTGCTAAGCCCTCTGTGTCGATGCATTATAAACAACAGCTTTCCCCTCCTCTCCTCCGTGGAGACATCAGCTGAACCTCCAGCTTTGTGTTCAAAATGGCACTCTATTCCCTCCCTATATAATGTAATACTTTCAACCAGGTACCTGGTCAAACGAAATGCACTAACTAGGAAAAAGGGTGTCATTTGGGACAAATTCAGTATGACCTGCAGAACAGAGGGACACAGCGCCTTCTACTGGACATGACTGGAGGAAGTGTTCTGACAATTTTATCCCCAACCTTAAACTTCAAAGTAATTTCCAGCCTGTTCCTGTTGCTAATATCATCATCAGCTGCTGCTGCTAATATAATCGTCAGCTAAATAGAGCTCATGAGATTTGATTTTGTTCTGTGAACATATGGAAGGAGACATCTGTTACGCAAATTCTGTCTGTGTGTCTGTCTGTCCTTCAACATTCTTCAGAACTGGGCTGGGTTTCCCAAAAGCATCGTAACACTAAGAAGATCTTTCGTCCATTTTGTTTCAATGGAAATAAGATGATCTTAGTGCTACGATTCTTTTGGGAAACAGCCCTGGACTATTGGTTGCAGTCTGCAGTGCAAATATATTAATCTACATTTGGCTGAGGTACAGTTGAAGTCGGAAGTCATTAAAACTCATTTTTTAACCACTCCACACATTTCTTGTTAAACAAACTATAGTTTTGGGAAGTTGGTTAGGACATCTACTTTGTGCATGAAACAAATCATTTTACCAACAATTGTTCACAGACAGATTATTTCAATTATAATTCACTGTATCACAATTCCAGTGGTTCAGAAGTTTACATACACTAAGTTGACAGTGCCTTTAAACAGCTTGGAAAATTCCAGAAAAGTATGTCATGGTTTTAGAAGCTTATGATTGGCTAATTGACATTTTTTGAGTCAATTGGAGGTGTACCTGTGGATGTATTTCAAGGCCTACCTTCAAACTCAGTGCCTCTTTGCTTGACATCATGGGAAAATCAAAAGAAATCAGCAAAGATCTCAGAAAACAAATATAGACCTCCACAAGTCTGGTTCATCCTTGGGTGCAATTTCCAACCGCCTGAAGGTACCACGTTCATCTGTCCAAATAATAGTATGCAAGTATAAACACCATGGGACCACGCAGCAGTCACACCGCTCAGGAAGAAGACGCTTTCTGTCTCCTAGAGATGAACGTACATTGGTGCGAAAAGTGCAAATCAATCCCAGAACAACAGCAAAGGACCTTGTGAAGATGCTGTGGGGAAACAGGTATAAAAGTATCTATATCCACAGTAAAACGAGTCCTATATAAACATAACCTCAGCAAGGAAGAAGCCACTACTCCAAAACCACCATTAAAAAGACTACCGTTTGCAACTGCACATGGGGACAAAGATTGTACTTTTTGGAGAAACGTCCTCTGGTCTGATGAAACAAAAATAGAACTGTTTGGCCACAATGACCATTGTTATGTTTAGAGGAAAAAGGGGGAGGCTTGCAAGCCAAAGAACACCCTCCCAACCATGAAGCACGGGGGTGGCAGCATCATGTTGTGGGGGTGCTTTGCAGCAGGAGGGACTGGTGCACTTCAGAAAATAGATGGCTTCATGAGGGAGGAAAATTACGTGGATATATTGAAGCAACGTCTCATAGACATCAGTTAAAGCTTGGTCGCAAATGGGTCTTCCAAATGGACAATGACCCCAAACATACTTCCAAAGTTGTGACAAAATGGCTTCAGTACAACAAAGTCAAGGTATTGGAGTGGCCATAACGAAGCCCTGACCTCAATCCTGTAGAACATGTGTAGGCAGAACTGAAAAAGCGTGTTTAAAAAAACTTTATTTAACTAGGCAAGTCAGTTAAGAAAAAATTCTTATTTTCAATGACAGCCTAGGAACAGTGGGTTGGGACTGCCTGTTCAGGGGCAGATCAACAGATTTGTACCTTGTCAGCTCGGGGGTTTGAACTTGCAACCTTCCAGTTATTAATCCAACGCTCTAACCACTAGGCTACCCTGCCGCCCCGCATGTGAGCAAGGAGGCCTACAAACCTGATTCAGATACACCAGCTCTGTCAGGAAGAATGGGACAATATTCACCCAACTTGTTGTGGGAAGCTTGTGGAAGGCTACCTGAAACATTTGACCAAAGTAAAAAGAAAATGCAAAGACAATGCTACCAAATACTAATTGAGTGTATGTAAACTTCTGACCCACTGGGAATGTGATGAAAGAAATAAAAGCTTAAATAAATCATTCTCTCTACTATTATTCTGACATTTTACATTCATAAAATAAAGTGGTAATCCTAATGTCATAATGTGATTTAAGGGTTGAGGTGAGATTTGAGGAAAGAGCTTGGCTTAAAAGTCTGATTGTAATCTGATTGTCAGGTTTACAGGGTATGTCTGCTCTCTGAGTAGGATTATAATAGAAATAAATAGTAAATAAATTGTACAAATGTTTGTGTGACATATTTTCATTCTAGGTCAGTCTGATCTGATAAACGTACAGTCTGCTGGTTTACTGCAAACAGATGTGTCATACACATATAGAAAGTAGCCTCCTGCTGCCAGATAACAATGTAGGCTAATCAGGTTAGCTGTGCCCATAGAGTAGACTGTGGTTGAGATGGTTCTATAATGTATGTGTTCCAAATGGGTCCCTATGTACTGTAGTGCATTACTTTTGATATGGGCCCATAGGGCTCTAGTCAAAAGTAGTGCGGAGAGGTAGAGGATGCTTGTGGTTGACATAGTCTATAACATTGTAACAGGCAGTTGGATGTGGTTGATGAATTGATCAGGCTGGAAGAGGCTGACGACAGTCTGGTCAGAAATGGACGCCCTTCAACAAGACTTGGAAAGATTACGCAGTCAGACTAGAGTAGAAAAAGGCCTCTGACAACAGCATTGATTTATGGACAACAGCCATGTGAATCCCATCCCAAACACAGTGCTTACCAGGTCAGATCTCTGGGGATGATGTTGGGTAGTTGTAGTGGAGATTTGTTTTCCATCTAGCCTGATCTAATAGTCTACATATCAGTAAAATGGTTCCACCTGCTGGACTTTTAGGCGTCACTACAACCCCAACAAACCACTGCCAACTTTAGGACCACTGTTCCTCTCCATTAGCCTGGTCAATCAGACTGATCGCTGCACTCACATTTAGTTTAGAGGGAAACAGAATGTGAGCTATTGCAAGATCAAGTTGGTTTCCTTAAGGCTACCTTTCCTGGCTCAGTTTAAGGAAAGAAGGAGAGCAGGGCCTGCGAACTGAGCATATGTGAATAGGGTAGACTAAGCCTACATAGAAAGCTGATCTCAATTTGATGTTTGTAGTTTTGAAGGATCTGAAATCTGGAGAGCTATAAGCAGAGTGTTTAGTTGCCCATGTATGTTCTAGCCTACATGTTGACATCAGTATCACCATATACACTGAACAAAAATATAAATGCAACAATTTCAAAGATTTTGCTCAGTTGCAGTTCATATTTTATTTGTATTTTTTATTTCACCTTTATTTAACCAGGTAGGCTAGTTGATAACAAGTTCTCATTTACAACTGCGACCTGGCCAAGATAAAGAATAGCAGTGTGAACAGACAACAACACAGAGTTACACATGGAGTAAACAATAAACAAGTCAATAACACAGTAGAAAAAAAGAAAAAAAAAGAGTCTATATACATTGTGTGCAAAAGGCATGAGGCAAAAGGCATAATTACAATTTAGCAGATTAACACTGGAGTGATACATAATCAGATGGTCATGTGCAGGTAGAGATACTGGTGTGCAAAAGAGCAGAAAAGTAAATAAATAAAAACAGTATGGGGATGAGGTAGGTAAATTGGGTGGGCTATTTACCGATGGACTATGTACAGCTGCAGCGATCGGTTAGCTGCTCAGATAGCAGATGTTTAAAGTTGGTGAGGGAGATAAGTCTCCAACTTCAGCGATTTTTGCAATTCGTTCCAGTCACAGGCAGCAGAGAACTAGAAGGAAAGGTGGCCAAATGAGGTGTTGGCTTTAGGGATGATCAGTGAGATACACCTGCTGGAGCGCATGCTACGGGTGGGTGTTGCCCTCGTGAACAGTGAACTGAGATAAGGCGGAGCTTTACCTAGCATGGACTTGTAGATGACCTGGAGCCAGTGGGTCTGGCGACGAATATGTAGCAAGGGCCAGCCGACTAGAGCATACAGGTCGCAGTGGTGGGTGGTATTAGGTGCTTTAGAAACAAAACGGATGGCACTGTGATAAACTGCATCCAGTTTGCTGAGTAGAGTATTGGAAGCTATTTTGTAGATGACATCGCCGAAGTCGAGGATCGGTAGGATAGTCAGTTTTACTAGGGTAAGTTTGGCGGCGTGAGTGAAGGAGGCTTTGTTGCGAAATAGAAAGCCGACTCTAGATTTGATTTTAGATTGGAGATGTTTGATATGAGTCTGGAAGGAGAGTTTACAGTCTTGCCAGACACCTAGGTACTTATCGATGTCCACATATTCTAGGTCGGAACCATCCAGGGTGGTGATGCTCGTCAGGCAGCGAATGGTTGAAAAGCATGCATTTGGTTTTACTAACGTTTAAGAGCAGTTGGAGGCCACGGAAGGAGTGTTGTATGGCATTGAAGCTCGTTTGGATGTTAGATAGCACAGTGTCCAAGGAAGGGCCAGAAGTATACAGAATGGTGTTGTCTGCGTAGAGGTGGATCAGGGAATCGTCTGCAGCAAGAGCGGGGGGGTGTTGGCCGAGGTTGGAGTAGCCAGGAGGAAGGCATGGCCAGCCGTTGAGAGATGCTTGTTGAAGTTTTGAACATTTCTGGGATATTTTATTTCAGCTCTTGAAACATGGGCCAGCACTTTACATGCGCTTATATTTTTGTTCTGTGTACATTTATCCACAACACAAAGAAGCACAACACAAATAATGTATTTTTTAAAATTATCTACAGTGGGGCAAAAAGTAAATAGTCAGCCACCAATTGTGCAAGTTCTCTCACTTAAAAAGATGAGAGAGGCCTGTACTTTTCATCATACGTACACTTCAACTATGACAGACAAAATTAGATTTAAAAAAAAATTAAATCACATTGTAGGATTTTTAATTAATTTATTTGAAAATTATGGTGGAAAACAAGTATTTGGTCACCTACAAACAAGCAAGATTTCTGGCT